>NW_028123897.1:0-600000 GCF_965194805.1 Balaenoptera borealis | reverse complement strand
GGGTAGTTATTAAACCTATACCACTCTCTAGATATCCCTTAGCTCGTAAAGGAATATTATTTGGGGGTCCAGCCATGGAGAAGAGTTTAGACACAAGGATAAGATATGGAACACACCCATTATAAAGAAATCACTTTAGGATTCTCTTTTTAAGCTGTTCCTTAAAACACTAGTGCTTAGGAAATCTATTGGAGGCAGAAGCAGTCAAGGGTAGCCTAGGGTTAGGGTGAGGCTTAGGGTTAGGCTTAGGGTACGGGTTTGGGGAGGGGTTTGTGTACGGCGTAGTGTATGGGTTAGGGTTAGGGTTAGGGTTAGTGTTAGGGTTAGGGCTCGGTTTAGGGTACGGGTTAGGATTAGGGTACGTGTTAGGGTTAGGGTATGGGTTAGGGTTAGGGTACGGGTTAGTGTTAGGGTAGTTACTAAACCTATCCCACTCTCTAGATACCCCTTAGCACGTAAAGGAATATCATTTGGGGGTCCAGCCATGGAGAAGAGTTTAGACACTAGGATAAGATAAGGAACACACCCATTATAAAGAAATCACATTAGGATTCTCTTTTTAAGCTGTTCCTTAAAACACTAGTGCTTAGGAAATCTATTGGAGGCAGAAGCAGTCAAGGGTAGCCTAGGGTTAGGGTGAGGCTTAGGGTTAGGGTTAGGGTACGGCTTAGGTTACGGGTTCGGGGAGGGGTTTGGGTACGGCGTAGGGTATGGGTTAGGGTTAGGGTTAGGGTTAGTGTTAGGGTTAGGGCTCGGTTTAGGGTACGGGTTAGGATTAGGGTACGTGTTAGGGTTAGGGTAGGGGTTAGGGTTAGAGTACGCATTAGGGTTAGTGTCGTTATTAAACCTATCCCACTCTCTAGATACCCCTTAGCACGTAAAGGAATATTATTTGGGGGTCCAGCCATGGAGAAGAGTTTAGACACTAGGATAAGATAAGGAACACACCCATTATAAAGAAATCACATTAGGATTCTCTTTTTAAGCTGTTCCTTCAAACACTAGTGCTTAGGAAATCTATTGGAGGCAGAAGCAGTCAAGGGTAGCCTAGGGTTAGGGTTAGGCTTAGGGTTAGGCTTAGGGTACGGCTTAGGGTACGGGTTCGGGGAGGGGTTCGGGTACGGCGTAGGGTATGGGTTAGGGTTAGGGTTAGGGTTAGTGTTAGGGTTAGGGCTCGGTTTAGGGAATGGGTTAAGATTAGGGTATGTGTTAGGGTTAGGGTAGGGGTTAGGGTTAGGGTTTGCGTTAGGGTTAGGGTAGTTATTAAACCTATCCCACTCTCTAGATACCCCTTAACACGTAAAGGAATATTATTTGGGGGTCCAGCCATGGAGAAGAGTTTAGACACTAGGATAAGATAAGGAACACACCCATTATAAAGAAAGCACATTAGGATTCTCTTTTTAAGCTGTTCCTTCAAACACTAGTGCTTAGGAAATCTATTGGAGGCAGAAGCAGTCAAGGGTAGCCTAGGGTTAGGGTTAGGCTTAGGGTTAGGCTTAGGGTACGGCTTAGGGTATGGTTTCGGAGAGGGGTTCGGGTACGGCGTAGGGTATGGGTTAGGGTTAGGGTTAGTTTTAGTGTTAGGGTTAGGGCTCGGTTTAGGGAATGTGTTAAGATTAGGGTATGTGTTAGGGTTAGGGTAGGGGTTAGGGTTAGGGTATGGGTTAGGGTTAGGGTAGTTATTAAACCTATCCCACTCGCTAGATACCCCTTAACACGTAAAGGAATATTATTTGGGGGTCCAGCCATGGAGAAGAGTTTAGACACTAGGATAAGATAAGGAACACACCCATTATAAAGAAATCACATTAGGATTCTCTTTTTAAGCTGTTTCTTCAAACACTAGTGCTTAGGAAATCTATTGGAGGCAGAAGCAGTCAAGGGTAGCCTAGGGTTAGGGTTAGGCTTAGGGTTAGGCTTAGGGTACGGCTTAGGGTACGGGTTCGGGGAGGGGTTCGGGTATGGCGGAGGGTATGTGTTAGGGTTAGTGTTAGGGTTAGGGCTCGGTTTAGGGTACGGGTTAGGATTAGGGTACGTGTTAGGGTTAGGGTAGGGTTTAGGGTTAGGGTACGCATTAGGGTTAGGGTAGTTATTAAACCTATCCCACTCTCTAGATACCCCTTAGCACGTAAAGTAATATTATTTGGGGGTCCAGCCATGGAGAAGAGTTTAGACACTAGGATAAGATAAGGAACACACCCCTTATAAAGAAATCACATTAGGATTCTCTTTTTAAGCCGTTCCTTAAAACACTAGTGCTTAGGAAATCTATTGTAGGCAGAAGCATTCAAGGGTAGCCTAGGGTTAGGGTTAGGCTTAGGGTTAGGGTTACGGTACGGCTTAGGTTACGGATTCGGGGAAGGTTTCGGGTACGGCGTAGGGTATGGGTTAGGGTTAGGGTTAGGTTTAATGTTAGGGTTAGGGCTCGGTTTAGGGTACGGGTTAGGATTAGGGTACGTGTTAGGGTTAGGGTAGGGGTTAGGGTTAGGGTACGTGTTAGGGTTAGGGTAGTTATTAAACCTATCCCACTCTCTAGATACCCCTTAGCACGTAAAAGAATATTATTTGGGGGTCCAGCCGTGGAGAAGATTTTAGACACTAGGATAAGATAAGGAACACACCCATTATAAAGAAATCACATTAGGATTCTCTTTTTAAGCTGTTCCTTAAAACACTAGTGCCTAGGAAATCTATTGGAGGCAGAAGCAGTCAAGGGTAGCCTAGGGTTAGGGTGAGGCTTAGGGTTAGGCTTAGGGTACGGGTTTGGGGAGGGGTTTGTGTACGGCGTAGTGTATGGGTTAGGGTTAGGGTTAGGGTTAGTGTTAGGGTTAGGGCTCGGTTTAGGGTACGGGTTAGCATTAGGGTACGTGTTAGGGTTAGGGTATGGGTTAGGGTTAGGGTATGCGTTAGGGTTAGGGTAGTTATTAAACCTATCCCACTCTCTAGATACCCCTTAGCAGGTAAAGGAATATTATTTGGGGGTCCAGCCATGGAGAAGAGTTTAGACACTAGGATAAGATAAGGAACACACCCATTATAAAGAAATCACATTAGGATTCTCTTTTTAAGCTGTTCCTTAAAACACTAGTGCTTAGGAAATCTATTGGAGGCAGAAGCAGTCAAGGGTAGCCTAGGGTTAGGGTTAGGCTTAGGGTTAGGGTTAGGGTACGGCTCAGGGTACGGGTTCGGGGAGGGGTTCGGGTACGGCGTAGGGTATGGGTTAGGGTTAGGGTTAGGGTTAGTTTTAGGGTTAGGGCTCGGTTTAGGGTACGGGTTAGGATTAGGGTACTTGTTAGGGTTAGGGTAGGGGTTAGGGTTAGGGTACGTGTTAAGGTTAGGGTAGTTATTAAACCTATCCCACTCTCTAGATACCCCTTAGCACGTAAAGGAATATTATTTGGGGGTCCAGCCATGGAGAAGAGTTTAGACACTAGGATAAGATAAGGAACACACCAATTATAAAGAAATCACATTAGGATTCTCTTTTTAAGCTGTTCCTTAAAACACTAGTGCTTAGGAAATCTATTGGAGGCAGAAGCAGTCAAGGGTAGCCTAGGGTTAGGGTTAGGCTTAGGGTTAGGGTTAGGGTACGGCTTAGGGTACGGTTTCGGGGAGGGGTTCGCGTACGGCGTAGGGTATGGGTTAGGGTTAGGGTTAGGGTTAGTGTTAGGGTTAGGGCTCGGTTTAGGGTATGGGTTAAGATTAGGGTATGTGTTAGGGTTAGGGTAGGGGTTAGGGTTAGGGTTAGTTTTAGGGTTAGGTCTCGGTTTAGGGTACGGGTTAGGATTAGGGTACGTGTTAGGGTTAGGGTAGGGGTTAGGGTTAGGGTATGCGTTAGGGTTAGGGTAGTTATTAAACCTATCCCACTCTCTAGATACCCCTTAGCACGTAAAGGAATATTATTTGGGGGTCCAGCCATGGAGAAGAGTTTAGACACTAGGATAAGATAAGGAACACACCCATTATAAAGTAATCACATTAGGATTCTCTTTTTAAGCTGTTCCTTAAAACACTAGTGCTTAGGAAATCTATTGGAGGCAGAAGGAGTCAAGGGTAGCCTAGGGTTAGGGTTAGGCTTAGGGTTAGGCTTAGGGTACGGCTTAGGGTACAGCTTAGGGTACGGGTTCAGGGAGGGGTTCGGGTACGGCGTAGGGTATGGGTTAGGGTTAGGGTTAGGGTTAGTTTTAGGGTTAGGGCTCGGTTTAGGGTAAGGGTTAGGATTAGGGTACGTGTTAGGGTTAGGGTAGGGGTTAGGGTTAGGGTACGCGTTAGGGTTAGGGTAGTTATTAAACGTATCCCACTCTCTAGATACCCCTTAGCACGTAAAGGAATATTATTTGGGGGTCCAGCCATGGAGAAGAGTTTAGACACTAGGATAAGATAAGGAACACACCCATTATAAAGAAATCACATTAGGATTCTCTTTTTAAGCTGTTCCTTAAAACACTAGTGCTTAGGAAATCTATTGGAGGCAGAAGCAGTCAAGGGTAGCCTAGGGTTAGGGTTAGGCTTAGGGTTAGGGTTAGGGTACGGCTTAGGGTACAGGTTCGGGGAGGGGTTCGGGTACGGCGTAGGGTATGGGTTAGGGTTAGGGTTAGGGTTAGTGTTAGGGTTAGGGCTCGGTTTAGGGTACGGTTTAGGATTAGGGTACGTGTTAGGGTTAGGGTAGGGGTTAGGGTTAGAGTACGCATTAGGGTTAGTGTAGTTATTGAACCTATCCCACTCTGTAGATACCCCTTAGCACGTAAAGGAATATTATTTGGGGGTCCAGCCATGGAGAAGAGTTTAGACACTAGGATAATATAAGGAACACACCCATTATAAAGAAATCTCTTTAGGATTCTCGTTTTAAGCTGTTCCTTCAAACACTAGTGCTTAGGATTTCTATTGGAGGCAGAAGCAGTCAAGGGTAGCCTAGGGTTAGGGTTAGGCTTAGGGTTAGGCTTCGGGTACGGGTTCGGGGAGGGGTTCGGGTACGGCGAAGGGTATGGGTTAGGGTTAGGGTTAGGGTTAGTGTTAGGGTTAGGGCTCGGTTTAGGGTATGGGTTAAGATTAGGGTATGTGTTAGGGTTAGGGTAGGGGTTAGGGTTAGGGTTAGTTTTAGGGTTAGGGCTCGGTATAGGGTACGGGTTAGGATTAGGGTACGTGTTAGGGTTAGGGTAGGGGTTAGGGTTAGGGTATGCGTTAGGGTTAGGGTAGTTATTAAACCTATCCCACTCTCTAGATACCCCTTAGCACGTAAAGGAATATTATTTGGGGGTCCAGCCATGGAGAAGAGTTTAGACACTAGGATAAGATAAGGAACACACCCATTATAAAGTAATCACATTAGGATTCTTTTTTTAAGCTGTTCCTTAAAACACTAGTGCTTAGGAAATCTATTGGAGGCAGAAGCAGTCAAGGGTAGCCTAGGGTTAGGGTTAGGCTTAGGGTTAGGCTTAGGGTACGGCTTAGGGTACGGGTTCGGGGAGGGGTTCGGGTACGGCGTAGGGTATGGGTTAGGGTTAGGGTTAGGGTTAGGGGTAGTTTTAGGGTTAGGGCTCGGTTTAGGGTACGGGTTAGGCTTAGGGTTAGGCTTAGGGTACGGCTTAGGGTACGGGTTCGGGGAGGGGTTCGGGTATGGCGTAGGGTATGGGTTAGGGTTAGTGTTAGGGTTAGGGCTCGGTTTAGGGTACGGGTTAGGATTAGGGTACGTGTTAGGGTTAGGGTAGGGTTTAGGGTTAGGGTACGCATTAGGGTTAGGGTAGTTATTAAACCTATCCCACTCTCTAGATACCCCTTAGCACGTAAAGGAATATTATTTGGGGGTCCAGCCATGGAGAAGAGTTTAGACACTAGGATAAGATAAGGAACACACCCCTTATAAAGAAATCACATTAGGATTCTCTTTTTAAGCCGTTCCTTAAAACACTAGTGCTTAGGAAATCTATTGTAGGCAGAAGCAGTCAAGGGTAGCCTAGGGTTAGGGTTAGGCTTAGGGTTAGGGTTACGGTACGGCTTAGGTTACGGGATCGGGGAGGGGTTCGGGTACGGCGTAGGGTATGGGTTAGGGTTAGGGTTAGGGTTAGTGTTAGGGTTAGGGCTCGGTTCAGGGTATGGGTTAAGATTAGGGTATGTGTTAGGGTTAGGGTAGGGGTTAGGGTTAGGGTTAGTTTTAGGGTTAGGGCTCGGTTTAGGGTACGGGTTAGGATTAGGGTACATGTTAGCGTTAGGGTAGGGGTTAGGGTTAGGGTACGCGTTAGGGTTAGGGTAGTTATTAAACCTATCCCACTCTCTAGATACCCCTTAGCACGTAAAGGAATATTATTTGGGGGTCCAGCCATGGAGAAGAGTTTAGACACTAGGATAAGATAAGGAACACACCCATTATAAAGAAATCACATTAGGATTCTCTTTTTAAGCTGTTCCTTCAAACACTAGTGCTTAGGAAATCTATTGGAGGCAGAAGCAGTCAAGGGTAGCCTAGGGTTAGGGTTAGGCTTAGGGTTATGCTTAGGGTACGGGTTCGGGTAGGGGTTCGGGTACGGCGTAGGGTATGGGTTAGGGTTAGGGTTAGGGTTAGTGTTAGGGTTAGGGCTCGGTTTAGGGTATGGGTTAAGATTAGGGTATGTGTTAGGGTTAGGGTAGGGGTTAGGGTTAGGGTATGCGTTAGGGTTAGGGTAGTTATTAAACCTATCCCACTCTCTACATACCCCTTAGCACGTAAAGGAATATTATTTGGGGGTCCAGCCATGGAGAAGAGTTTAGACACTAGGATAAGATAAGGAACACACCCATTATAAAGAAATCACATTAGGATTCTCTTTTTAAGCTGTTCCTTCAAACACTAGTGCTTAGGAAATCTATTGGAGGCAGAAGCAGTCAAGGGTAGCCTAGGGTTAGGGTTAGGCTTAGGGTTAGGGTTAGGGTACGGCTCAGGGTACGGGTTCGGGGAGCGGTTCGGGTACGGCGTAGGGTATGGGTTAGGGTTAGGGTTAGGGTTAGTTTTAGGGTTAGGGCTCGGTTTAGGGTACGGGTTAGGATTAGGGTACGTGTTAGGGTTAGGGTAGGGGTTAGGGTTAGGGTACGTGTTAGGGTTAGGGTAGTTATTAAACCTATCCCACTCTCTAGATACCCCTTAGCACGTAAAGGAATATTATTTGGGGGTCCAGGCATGGAGAAGAGTTTAGACACTAGGATAAGATAAGGAACACACCCATTATAAAGAAATCACATTAGGATTCTCTTTTTAAGCTGTTCCTTAAAACACTAGTGCTTAGGAAATCTATTGGAGGCAGAAGCAGTCAAGGGTAGCCTAGGGTTAGGGTACGGCTTAGGGTTAGGGTTAGGGTACGGCTTAGGGTACGGGTTCGGGGAGGGGTTCGGGTACGGCGTAGGGTATGGGTTAGGGTTAGGGTTAGGGTTAGTGTTAGGGTTAGGGCTCGGTTTAGGGTACGGGTTAGGATTAGGGTACGTGTTAGGGTTAGGGTAGGGGTTACGGTTAGAGTACGCATTAGGGTTAGTGTCCTTATTAAACCTATCCCAGTCTCTAGATACCCCTTAGCACGTAAAGGAATATTATTTGGGGGTCCAGCCAAGGAGAAGAGTTTAGACACTAGGATAATATAAGGAACACACCCATTATAAAGAAATCACTTTAGGATTCTCGTTTTAAGCTGTTCCTTCAAACACTAGTGCTTAGGAAATCTATTGGAGGCAGAAGCAGTCAAGGGTAGCCTAGGGTTAGGGTTAGGCTTAGGGTTATGCTTAGGGTACGGCTTAGGGTACGGGTTCCGGGAGGGGTTCGGATACGGCGTAGGGTATGGGTTAGGGTTAGGGTTAGGGTTAGTGTTAGGGTTAGGGCTCGGTTTAGGGTATGGGTTAAGATTAGGGTATGTGTTAGGGTTAGGGTAGGGGTTAGGGTTAGGGTTAGTTTTAGGGTTAGGGCTCGGTTTAGGGTACGGGTTAGGATTAGGGTACGTGTTAGGGTTAGGGTAGGGGTTAGGGTTAGGGTATGCGTTAGGGTTAGGGTAGTTATTAAACCTATCCCACTCTCTAGATACCCCTTAGCATGTAAAGGAATATTTTTTGGGGGTCCAGCCATGGAGAAGAGTTTAGACACAAGGATAAGATAAGGAACACACCCATTATAAAGTAATCACATTAGGATTCTCTTTTTAAGCTGTTCCTTCAAACACTAGTGCTTAGGAAATCTATTGGAGGCAGAAGCAGTCAAGGGTAGCCTAGGGTTAGGGTTAGGCTTAGGGTTATGCTTAGGGTACGGCTTAGGGTACGGGTTCGGGTAGGGGTTCGGGTACGGCGTAGGGTATGGGTTAGGGTTAGGGTTAGTGTTAGGGTTAGGGCTCGGTTTAGGGTATGGGTTAAGATTAGGGTATGTGTTAGTGTTAGGGTAGGGGTTAGGGTTAGGGTATGCGTTAGGGTTAGGGTAGTTACTAAACCTATCCCACTCTCTAGATACCCCTTAGCACGTAAAGGAATATTATTTGGGGGTCCAGCCATGGAGAAGAGTTTAGACACTAGGATAAGATAAGGAACACACCCATTATAAAGAAATCACATTAGGATTCTCTTTTTAAGCTGTTCCTTCAAACACTAGTGCTTAGGAAATCTATTGGAGGCAGAAGCAGTCAAGGGTAGCCTAGGGTTAGGGTTAGGCTTAGGGTTAGGGTTAGGGTACGGCTCAGGGTACGGGTTCGGGGAGCGGTTCGGGTACGGCGTAGGGTATGGGTTAGGGTTAGGGTTAGGGTTAGTTTTAGGGTTAGGGCTCGGTTTAGGGTACGGGTTAGGATTAGGGTACGTGTTAGGGTTAGGGTAGGGGTTAGGGTTAGGGTACGTGTTAGGGTTAGGGTAGTTATTAAACCTATCCCACTCTCTAGATACCCCTTAGCACGTAAAGGAATATTATTTGGGGGTCCAGGCATGGAGAAGAGTTTAGACACTAGGATAAGATAAGGAACACACCCATTATAAAGAAATCACATTAGGATTCTCTTTTTAAGCTGTTCCTTAAAACACTAGTGCTTAGGAAATCTATTGGAGGCAGAAGCAGTCAAGGGTAGCCTAGGGTTAGGGTACGGCTTAGGGTTAGGGTTAGGGTACGGCTTAGGGTACGGGTTCGGGTACGGCGTAGGGTATGGGTTAGGGTTAGGGTTAGGGTTAGTGTTAGGGTTAGGGCTCGGTTTAGGGTACGGGTTAGGATTAGGGTACGTGTTAGGGTTAGGGTAGGGGTTAGGGTTAGAGTACGCATTAGGGTTAGTGTCGTTATTAAACCTATCCCAGTCTCTAGATACCCCTTAGCACGTAAAGGAATATTATTTGGGGGTCCAGCCATGGAGAAGAGTTTAGACACTAGGATAATATAAGGAACACACCCATTATAAAGAAATCACTTTAGGATTCTCGTTTTAAGCTGTTCCTTCAAACACTAGTGCTTAGGAAATCTATTGGAGGCAGAAGCAGTCAAGGGTAGCCTAGGGTTAGGGTTAGGCTTAGGGTTATGCTTAGGGTACGGCTTAGGGTACGGGTTCCGGGAGGGGTTCGGGTACGGCGTAGGGTATGGGTTAGTGTTAGGGTTAGGGTTAGTGTTAGGGTTAGGACTCGGTTTAGGGTATGGGTTAAGATTAGGGTATGTGTTAGGGTTAGGGTAGGGGTTAGGGTTAGGGTTAGTTTTAGGGTTAGGGCTCGGTTTAGGGTACGGTTTAGGATTAGGGTACGTGTTAGGGTTAGGGTAGGGGTTAGGGTTAGGGTACGCATTAGGGTTAGGGTAGTTATTAAACCTATCCCACTCTCTAGATACCCCTTAGCACGTAAAGGAATATTATTTGGGGGTCCAGCCATGGAGAAGAGTTTAGACACTAGGATAATATAAGGAACACACCCATTATAAAGAAATCACATTAGGATTCTCGTTTTAAGCTGTTCCTTCAAACACTAGTGCTTAGGAAATCTATTGGAGGCAGAAGCAGTCAAGGGTAGCCTAGGGTTAGGGTTAGGCTTAGGGTTAGGCTTAGGGTACGGCTTAGGGTACGGGTTCGGGGAGGGGTTCGTGTACGGCGTAGGGTATGGGTTAGGGTTAGGGTTAGGGTTAGTGTTAGGGTTAGGGCTCGGTTTAGGGTATGGGTTAAGATTAGGGTATGTGTTAGGGTTAGGGTAGGGGTTAGGGTTAGGGTATGCGTTAGGGTTAGGGTAGTTATTAAACCTATCCCACTCTCTAGATACCCCTTAGCACGTAAAGGAATATTATTTGGGGGTCCAGCCATGGAGAAGAGTTTAGACACTAGGATAAGATAAGGAACACACCCATTATAAAGAAATCACATTAGGATTCTCTTTTTAAGCTGTTCCTTCAAACACTAGTGCTTAGGAAATCTATTGGAGGCAGAAGCAGTCAAGGGTAACCTAGGGCTAGGGTTAGGCTTACGGTTAGGGTTACGGTACGGCTTAGGTTACGGGTTCGAGGAGGGGTTCGGGTACGGCGTAGGGTATGGGTTAGGGTTAGGGTTAGGTTTAGTGTTAGGGTTAGGGCTCGGTTTAGGGTACGTGTTAGGATTAGGGTACGTGTTAGGGTTAGGGTAGGGGTTAGGGTTAGGGTACGCGTTAGGGTTAGGGTAGTTATTAAACCTATCCCACTCTCTAGATACCCCTTAGCACGTAAAGGAATATTATTTGGAGGTCCAGCCGTGGAGAAGATTTTAGACACTAGGATAAGATAAGGAACACACCCATTATAAAGAAATCACATTAGGATTCTCTTTTTAAGCTGTTCCTTAAAACACTATTGCTTAGGAAATCTATTGGAGGCTGAAGCAGTCAAGGGTAGCCTAGGGTTAGGGTTAGGCTTAGGGTACGGCTTAGGGTACGGGTTTGGGGAGGGGTTTGTGTACGGCGTAGTGTATGGGTTAGGGTTAGGGTTAGGGTTAGTGTTAGGATTAGGGCTCGGTTTAGGGTACGGGTTAGGATTAGGGTACGTGTTAGGGTTAGGGTATGGGTTAGGGTTATTGTACGCGTTAGGGTTAGGGTAGTTACTAAACCTATCCCACTCTCTAGATACCCCTTAGCACGTAAAGGAATATCATTTGGGGGTCCAGCCATGGAGAAGAGTTTAGACACTAGGATAAGATAAGGAACACACCCATTATAAAGAAATCACATTAGGATTCTCTTTTTGAGCTGTTCCTTAAAACACTAGTGCTTAGGAAATCTATTGGAGGCAGAAGCAGTCAAGAGTAGCCTAGGGTTAGTGTTAGGCTTAGGGTTAGGGTTAGGGTACGGCTTAGGGTACGGGTTCGGGGAGGGGTTCGGGTACGGCGTAGGGTTTGGGTTAGGGTTAGGGTTAGGGTTAGTGTTAGGGTTAGGGCTCAGTTTAGGGTACGGGTTAGGATTAGGGTACGTGTTAGGGTTAGGGTAGGGGTTAGGGTTAGAGTACGCATTAGGGTTAGTGTAGTTATTAAACCTATCCCACTCTCTAGATACCCCTTAGCACGTAAAGGAATATTATTTGGGGATCCAGCCATGGAGAAGAGTTTAGACACTAGGATAAGATAAGGAACACACCCATTATAAAGAAATCACATTAGGATTCTCTTTTTAAGCTGTTCTTTCAAACACTAGTGCTTAGGAAATCTATTGGAGGCAGAAGCAGTCAAGGGTAGCCTAGGGTTAGGGTTAGGCTTAGGGTTAGGGTTAGGGTACGGCTCAGGGTACGGGTTCGGGGAGCGGTTCGGGTACGGCGTAGGGTATGGGTTAGGGTTAGGGTTAGGGTTAGTGTTAGGGTTAGGGCTCGGTTTAGGGTACGGGTTAGGATTAGGGTACGTGTTAGGGTTAGGGTAGGGGTTAGGGTTAGAGTACGCATTAGGGTTAGTGTCGTTATTAAACCTATCCCAGTCTCTAGATACCCCTTAGCACGTAAAGGAATATTATTTGGGGATCCAGCCATGGAGAAGAGTTTAGACACTAGGATAATATAAGGAACACACCCATTATAAAGAAATTACTTTAGGATTCTCGTTTTAAGCTGTTCCTTCAAACACTAGTGCTTAGGAAATCTATTGGAGGCAGAAGCAGTCAAGGGTAGCCTAGGGTTAGGGTTAGGCTTAGGGTTATGCTTAGGGTACGGCTTAGGGTACGGGTTCGGGGAGGGGTTCGGGTATGGCGTAGGGTATGGGTTAGGGTTAGGGTTAGGGTTAGTGTTAGGGTTAGGGCTCGGTTTAGGGTATGGGTTAAGAGTAGGGTATGTGTTAGGGTTAGGATAGGGGTTAGGGTTAGGGTTAGTTTTAGGGTTAGGGCTCGGTTTAGGGTACGGGTTAGGATTAGGGTACGTGTTAGGGTTAGGGTAGGGGTTAGGGTTAGGGTATGCGTTAGGGTTAGGGTAGTTATTAAACCTATCCCACTCTCTAGATACCCCTTAGAACGTAAAGGAATATTTTTTGGGGGTCCAGCCATGGAGAAGAGTTTAGACACAAGGATAAGATAAGGAACACACCCATTATAAAGAAATCACATTAGGATTCTCTTTTTAAGCTGTTCCTTCAAACACTAGTGCTTAGGAAATCTATTGGAGGCAGAAGCAGTCAAGGGTAGCCTAGGGTTAGGGTACGGCTTAGGGTTAGGGTTAGGGTATGGCTCAGGGTACGGGTTCGTGGAGGGTTTCGGGTACGGCGTAGTGTATGGGTTAGGGTTAGGGTTAGGGTTAGTTTTAGGGTTCGGGCTCGGTTTAGGGTACGGGTTAGGATTAGGGTACGTGTTAGGGTTAGGGTAGGGGTTAGGGTTAGGGTACGCGTTAGGGTTAGGGTAGTTATTAAACCTATCCCACTCTCTAGATACCCCTTAGCACGTAAAGGAATATTATTTGGGGGTCCAGCCATGGAGAAGAGTTTAGACACAAGGATAAGGTAAGGAACACACCCATTATAAAGAAATCACATTAGGATTCTCTTTTTAAGCTGTTCCTTAAAACACTAGTGCTTAGGAAATCTATTGGAGGCAGAAGCAGTCAAGGGTAGCCTAGGGTTAGGGTTAGGCTTAGGGTTAGGCTTAGGGTACGACTTAGGGTACGGGTTCGGGGAGGGGTTCGGGTAAAGCGTAGGGTATGGGTTAGGGTTAGGGTTAGGGTTAGTGTTAGGGTTAGGGCTCGGTTTAGGGTATGGGTTAAGATTAGGATATGTGTTAGGGTTAGGGTAGGGGTTAGGGTTAGGGTTAGTGTTAGGGTTATGGCTCGGTTTAGGGTACGGGTTAGGATTAGGGTATGTGTTAGGGTTAGCGTAGGGTTTAGGGTTAGGGTACGCAGTAGGGTTAGGGGAGTTATTAAACCTATCCCACTCTCTAGATACCCCTTATCACGTAAAGGAATATTATTTGGCGGTCCAGCCATGGAGAAGAGTTTAGACACGAGGATAAGATAAGGAACACACCCCTCATAAAGAAATCACATTAGGATTCTCTTTTTAAGCCGTTCCTTAAAACACTAGTGCTTAGGAAATCTATTGGAGGCAGAAGCAGTCAAGGGTAACCTAGGGCTAGGGTTAGGCTTAGGGTTAGGGTTACGGTACGGCTTAGGTTACGGGTTCGAGGAGGGGTTCGGGTACGGCGTAGGGTATGGGTTAGGGTTAGGGTTAGGTTTAGTGTTAGGGTTAGGGCTCGGTTTAGGGTACGGGTTAGGATTAGGGTACGTGTTAGGGTTAGGGTAGGGGTTAGGGTTAGGGTACGCGTTAGGGTTAGGGTAGTTATTAAACCTATCCCACTCTCTAGATACCCCTTAGCACGTAAAGGAATATTATTTGGAGGTCCAGCCGTGGAGAAGATTTTAGACACTAGGATAAGATAAGGAACACACCCATTATAAAGAAATCACATTAGGATTCTCTTTTTAAGCTGTTCCTTAAAACACTATTGCTTAGGAAATCTATTGGAGGCTGAAGCAGTCAAGGGTAGCCTAGGGTTAGGGTTAGGCTTAGGGTACGGCTAAGGGTACGGGTTTGGGGAGGGGTTTGTGTACGGCGTAGTGTATGGGTTAGGGTGAGGGTTAGGGTTAGTGTTAGGATTAGGGCTCGGTTTAGGGTACGGGTTAGGATTAGGGTACGTGTTAGGGTTAGGGTATGGGTTAGGGTTAGGGTACGCGTTAGGGTTAGGGTAGTTACTAAACCTATCCCACTCTCTAGATACCCCTTAGCACGTAAAGGAATATCATTTGGGGGTCCAGCCATGGAGAAGAGTTTAGACACTAGGATAAGATAAGGAACACCCCCATTATAAAGAAATCACATTAGGATTCTCTTTTTGAGCTGTTCCTTAAAACACTAGTGCTTAGGAAATCTATTGGAGGCAGAAGCAGTCAAGAGTAGCCTAGGGTTAGTGTTAGGCTTAGGGTTAGGGTTAGGGTACGGCTTAGGGTACGGGTTCGGGGAGGGGTTCGTGTACGGCGTAGGGTTTGGGTTAGGGTTAGGGTTAGGGTTAGTGTTAGGGTTAGGGCTCAGTTTAGGGTACGGGTTAGGATTAGGGTACGTGTTAGGGTTAGGGTAGGGGTTAGGGTTAGAGTACGCATTAGGGTTAGTGTAGTTATTAAACCTATCCCACTCTCTAGATACCCCTTAGCACGTAAAGGAATATTATTTGGGGGTCCAGCCATGGAGAAGAGTTTAGACACTAGGATAATATAAGGAACACACCCATTATAAAGAAATCACATTAGGATTCTCGTTTTAAGCTGTTCCTTCAAACACTAGTGCTTAGGAAATCTATTGGAGGCAGAAGCAGTCAAGGGTAGCCTAGGGTTAGGGTTAGGCTTAGGGTTAGGATTAGGGTACGGCTCAGGGTACGGGTTCGGGGAGCGGTTCGGGTACGGCGTAGGGTATGGGTTAGGGTTAGGGTTAGGGTTAGTTTTAGGGTTAGGGCTCGGTTTAGGGTACGGGTTAGGATTAGGGTACGTGTTAGGGTTAGGGTAGGGGTTAGGGTTAGGGTACGTGTTAGGGTTAGGGTAGTTATTAAACCTATCCCACTCTCTAGATACCCCTTAGCACGTAAAGGAATATTATTTGGGGGTCCAAAAATGGAGAAGAGTTTAGACACTAGGATAAGATAAGGAACACACCCATTATAAAGAAATCACATTAGGATTCTCTTTTTAAGCTGTTCCTTAAAACACTAGTGCTTAGGAAATCTATTGGAGGCAGAAGCAGTCAAGGGTAGCCTAGGGTTAGGGTACGGCTTAGGGTTAGGGTTAGGGTACGGCTTAGGGTACGGGTTCGGGGAGGGGTTCGGGTACGGCGTAGGGTATGGGTTAGGGTTAGGGTTAGGGTTAGTGTTAGGGTTAGGGCTCGGTTTAGGGTACGGGTTAGGATTAGGGTACGTGTTAGGGTTAGGGTAGGGGTTAGGGTTAGAGTACGCATTAGGGTTAGTGTCGTTATTAAACCTATCCCAGTCTCTAGATACCCCTTAGCACGTAAAGGAATATTATTTGGGGGTCCAGCCATGGAGAAGAGTTTAGACACTAGGATAATATAAGGAACACACCCATTATAAAGAAATCACTTTAGGATTCTCGTTTTAAGCTGTTCCTTCAAACACTAGTGCTTAGGAAATGTATTGGAGGCAGAAGCAGTCAAGGGTAGCCTAGGGTTAGGGTTAGGCTTAGGGTTATGCTTAGGGTACGGCTTAGGGTACGGGTTCCGGGAGGGGTTCGGGTACGGCGTAGGGTATGGGTTAGGGTTAGGGTTAGGGTTAGTGTTAGGGTTAGGGCTCGGTTTAGGGTATGGGTTAAGATTAGGGTATGTGTTAGGGTTAGGGTAGGGGTTAGGGTTAGGGTTAGTTTTAGGGTTAGGGCTCGGTTTAGGGTACGGGTTAGGATTAGGGTACGTGTTAGGGTTAGGGTAGGGGTTAGGGTTAGGGTATGCGTTAGGGTTAGGGTAGTTATTAAACCTATCCCACTCTCTAGATACCCCTTAGCACGTAAAGGAATATTTTTTGGGGGTCCAGCCATGGAGAAGAGTTTAGACACAAGGATAAGATAAGGAACACACCCATTATAAAGTAATCACATTAGGATTCTCTTTTTAAGCTGTTCCTTCAAACACTAGTGCTTAGGAAATCTATCGGAGGCAGAAGCAGTCAAGGGTAGCCTAGGGTTAGGGTTAGGCTTAGGGTTATGCTTAGGGTACGGCTTAGGGTACGGGTTCGGGTAGGGGTTCGGGTACGGCGTAGGGTATGGGTTAGGGTTAGGGTTAGGGTTAGTGTTAGGGTTAGGGCTCGGTTTAGGGTATGGGTTAAGATTAGGGTATGTGTTAGGGTTAGGGTAGGGGTTAGGGTTAGGGTATGCGTTAGGGTTAGGGTAGTTATTAAACCTATCCCACTCTCTAGATACCCCTTAGCACGTAAAGGAATATTATTTGGGGGTCCAGCCATGGAGAAGTGTTTAGACACTAGGATAAGATAAGGAACACACCCATTATAAAGAAATCACATTAGGATTCTCTTTTTAAGCTGTTCCTTCAAACACTAGTGCTTAGGAAATCTATTGGAGGCAGAAGCATTCAAGGGTAGCCTAGGGTTAGGGTTAGGCTTAGGGTTAGGGTTAGGGTACGGCTCAGGGTACGGGTTCGGGGAGCGGTTCGGGTACGGCGTAGGGTATGGGTTAGGGTTAGGGTTAGGGTTAGTTTTAGGGTTAGGGCTCGGTTTAGGGTACGGGTTAGGATTAGGGTACGTGTTAGGGTTAGGGTAGGGGTTAGGGTTAGGGTACGTGTTAGGGTTAGGGTAGTTATTAAACCTATCCCACTCTCTAGATACCCCTTAGCACGTAAAGGAATATTATTTGGGGGTCCAGCCATGGAGAAGAGTTTAGACACTAGGATAAGATAAGGAACACACCCATTATAAAGAAATCACATTAGGATTCTCTTTTTAAGCTGTTCCTTAAAACACTAGTGCTTAGGAAATCTATTGGAGGCAGAAGCAGTCAAGGGTAGCCTAGGGTTAGGTTACGGCTTAGGGTTAGGGTTAGGGTACGGCTTAGGGTACGGGTTCGGGGAGGGGTTCGGGTACGGCGTAGGGTATGGGTTAGGGTTAGGGTTAGGGTTAGTGTTAGGGTTAGGGCTCGGTTTAGGGTACGGGTTAGGATTAGGGTACGTGTTAGGGTTAGGGTAGGGGTTAGGGTTAGAGTACGCATTAGGGTTAGTGTCGTTATTAAACCTATCCCAGTCTCTAGATACCCCTTAGCACGTAAAGGAATATTATTTGGGGGTCCAGCCATGGAGAAGAGTTTAGACACTAGGATAATATAAGGAACACACCCATTATAAAGAAATCACTTTAGGATTCTCGTTTTAAGCTGTTCCTTCAAACACTAGTGCTTAGGAAATCTATTGGAGGCAGAAGCAGTCAAGGGTAGCCTAGGGTTAGGGTTAGGCTTAGGGTTAGGCTTAGGGTACGGCTTAGGGTACGGGTTCGGGGAGGGGTTCGTGTATGGCATAGGGTATGGGTTAGGGTTAGGGTTAGGGTTAGTGTTAGGGTTAGGGCTCGGTTTAGGGTATGGGTTAAGATTAGGGTATGTGTTAGGGTTAGGGTAGGGGTTAGGGTTAGGGTATGCGTTAGGGTTAGGGTAGTTATTAAACCTATCCCACTCTCTAGATACCCCTTAGCACGTAAAGGAATATTATTTGGGGGTCCAGCCATGGAGAAGAGTTTAGACACTAGGATAAGATAAGGAACACACCCATTATAAAGAAATCACATTAGGATTCTCTTTTTAAGCTGTTCCTTCAAACACTAGTGCTTAGGAAATCTATTGGAGGCAGAAGCAGTCAAGGGTAGCCTAGGGTTAGGGTACGGCTTAGGGTTAGGGTTAGGGTACGGCTCAGGGTACGGGTTCGTGGAGGGGTTCGGGTACGGCGTAGTGTATGGGTTAGGGTTAGGGTTAGGGTTAGTTTTAGGGTTCGGGCTCGGTTTAGGGTACGGGTTAGGATTAGGGTACGTGTTAGGGTTAGGGTAGGGGTTAGGGTTAGGGTACGCGTTAGGGTTAGGGTAGTTATTAAACCTATCCCACTCTCTAGATACCCCTTAGCACGTAAAGGAATATTATTTGGGGGTCCAGCCATGGAGAAGAGTTTAGACACAAGGATAAGGTAAGGAACACACCCATTATAAAGAAATCACATTAGGATTCTCTTTTTAAGCTGTTCCTTAAAACACTAGTGCTTAGGAAATGTATTGGAGGCACAAGCAGTCAAGGGTAGCCTAGGGTTAGGGTTAGGCTTAGGGTTAGGCTTAGGGTACGACTTAGGGTACGGGTTCGGGGAGGGGTTCGGGTAAAGCGTAGGGTATGGGTTAGGGTTAGGGTTAGGGTTAGTGTTAGGTTTAGGGCTCGGTTTAGGGTATGGGTTAAGATTAGGGTATGTGTTAGGGTTAGGGTAGGGGTTAGGGTTAGGGTTAGTGTTAGGGTTATGGCTCGGTTTAGGGTACGGGTTAGGATTAGGGTATGTGTTAGGGTTAGCGTAGGGTTTAGGGTTAGGGTACGCAGTAGGGTTAGGGGAGTTATTAAACCTATCCCACTCTCTAGATACCCCTTAGCACGTAAAGGAATATTATTTGGGGGTCCAGCCATGGAGAAGAGTTTAGACACGAGGATAAGATAAGGAACACACCCCTCATAAAGAAATCACATTAGGATTCTCTTTTTAAGCCGTTCCTTAAAACACTAGTGCTTAGGAAATCTATTGGAGGCAGAAGCAGTCAAGGGTAACCTAGGGCTAGGGTTAGGCTTAGGGTTAGGGTTACGGTACGGCTTAGGATACGGGTTCGAGGAGGGGTTCGGGTACGGCGTAGGGTATGGGTTAGGGTTAGGGTTAGGTTTAGTGTTAGGGTTAGGGCTCGGTTTAGGGTACGGGTTAGGATTAGGGTACGTGTTAGGGTTAGGGTAGGGGTTAGGGTTAGGGTACGCGTTAGGGTTAGGGTAGTTATTAAACCTATCCCACTCTCTAGATACCCCTTAGCACGTAAAGGAATATTATTTGGAGGTCCAGCCGTGGAGAAGATTTTAGACACTAGGATAAGATAAGGAACACACCCATTATAAAGAAATCACATTAGGATTCTCTTTTTAAGCTGTTCCTTAAAACACTATTGCTTAGGAAATCTATTGGAGGCTGAAGCAGTCAAGGGTAGCCTAGGGTTAGGGTTAGGCTTAGGGTACGGCTAAGGGTACGGGTTTGGGGAGGGGTTTGTGTACGGCGTAGTGTATGGGTTAGGGTTAGGGTTAGGGTTAGTGTTAGGATTAGGGCTCGGTTTAGGGTACGGGTTAGGATTAGGGTACGTGTTAGGGTTAGGGTATGGGTTAGGGTTAGGGTACGCGTTAGGGTTAGGGTAGTTACTAAACCTATCCCACTCTCTAGATACCCCTTAGCACGTAAAGGAATATCATTTGGGGGTCCAGCCATGGAGAAGAGTTTAGACACTAGGATAAGATAAGGAACACACCCATTATAAAGAAATCACATTAGGATTCTCTTTTTGAGCTGTTCCTTAAAACACTAGTGCTTAGGAAATCTATTGGAGGCAGAAGCAGTCAAGAGTAGCCTAGGGTTAGTGTTAGGCTTAGGGTTAGGGTTAGGGTATGGCTTAGGGTACGGGTTCGGGGAGGGGTTCGGGTACGGCGTAGGGTTTGGGTTAGGGTTAGGGTTAGGGTTAGTGTTAGGGTTAGGGCTCAGTTTAGGGTACGGGTTAGGATTAGGGTACGTGTTAGGGTTAGGGTAGGGGTTAGGGTTAGAGTACGCATTAGGGTTAGTGTAGTTAGTAAACCTATCCCACTCTCTAGATACCCCTTAGCACGTAAAGGAATATTATTTGGGGGTCCAGCCATGGAGAAGAGTTTAGACACTAGGATAATATAAGGAACACACCCATTATAAAGAAATCACATTAGGATTCTCGTTTTAAGCTGTTCCTTCAAACACTAGTGCTTAGGAAATCTATTGGAGGCAGAAGCAGTCAAGGGTAGCCTAGGGTTAGGGTTAGGCTTAGGGTTAGGGTTAGGGTACGGCTCAGGGTACGGGTTCGGGGAGCGGTTCGGGTACGGCGTAGGGTATGGGTTAGGGTTAGGGTTAGGGTTAGTTTTAGGGTTAGGGCTCGGTTTAGGGTACGGGTTAGGATTAGGGTACGTGTTAGGGTTAGGGTAGGGGTTAGGGTTAGGGTACGTGTTAGGGTTAGGGTAGTTATTAAACCTATCCCACTCTCTAGATACCCCTTAGCACGTAAAGGAATATTATTTGGGGGTCCAGGCATGGAGAAGAGTTTAGACACTAGGATAAGATAAGGAACACACCCATTATAAAGAAATCACATTAGGATTCTCTTTTTAAGCTGTTCCTTAAAACACTAGTGCTTAGGAAATCTATTGGAGGCAGAAGCAGTCAAGGGTAGCCTAGGGTTAGGGTACGGCTTAGGGTTAGGGTTAGGGTACGGCTTAGGGTACGGGTTCGGGGAGGGGTTCGGGTACGGCGTAGGGTATGGGTTAGGGTTAGGGTTAGGTTTAGTGTTAGGGTTAGGGCTCGGTTTAGGGTACGGGTTAGGATTAGGGTACGTGTTAGGGTTAGGGTAGGGGTTAGGGTTAGAGTACGCATTAGGGTTAGTGTCGTTATTAAACCTATCCCACTCTCTAGATACCCCTTAGCACGTAAAGGAATATTATTTGGGGGTCCAGCCATGGAGAAGAGTTTAGACACTAGGATAATATAAGGAACACACCCATTATAAAGAAATCACTTTAGGATTCTCGTTTTAAGCTGTTCCTTCAAACACTAGTGCTTAGGAAATCTATTGGAGGCAGAAGCAGTCAAGGGTAGCCTAGGGTTAGGGTTAGGCTTAGGGTTATGCTTAGGGTACGGCTTAGGGTACGGGTTCCGGGAGGGGTTCGGGTACGGCGTAGGGTATGGGTTAGGGTTAGGGTTAGGGTTAGTGTTAGGGTTAGGGCTCGGTTTAGGGTATGGGTTAAGATTAGGGTATGTGTTAGGGTTAGGGTAGGGGTTAGGGTTAGGGTTAGTTTTAGGGTTAGGGCTCGGTTTAGGGTATGGGTTAGGATTAGGGTACGTGTTAGGGTTAGGGTAGGGGTTAGGGTTAGGGTATGCGTTAGGGTTAGGGTAGTTATTAAACCTATCCCACTCTCTAGATACCCCTTAGCACGTAAAGGAATATTTTTTGGGGGTCCAGCCATGGAGAAGAGTTTAGACACAAGGATAAGATAAGGAACACACCCATTATAAAGTAATCACATTAGGATTCTCTTTTTAAGCTGTTCCTTCAAACACTAGTGCTTAGGAAATCTATCGGAGGCAGAAGCAGTCAAGGGTAGCCTAGGGTTAGGGTTAGGCTTAGGGTTATGCTTAGGGTACGGCTTAGGGTACGGGTTCGGGTAGGGGTTCGGGTACGGCGTAGGGTATGGGTTAGGGTTAGGGTTAGGGTTAGTGTTAGGGTTAGGGCTCGGTTTAGGGTATGGGTTAAGATTAGGGTATGTGTTAGGGTTAGGGTAGGGGTTAGGGTTAGGGTATGCGTTAGGGTTAGGGTAGTTATTAAACCTATCCCACTCTCTAGATACCCCTTAGCACGTAAAGGAATATTATTTGGGGGTCCAGCCATGGAGAAGTGTTTAGACACTAGGATAAGATAAGGAACACACCCATTATAAAGAAATCACATTAGGATTCTCTTTTTAAGCTGTTCCTTCAAACACTAGTGCTTAGGAAATCTATTGGAGGCAGAAGCATTCAAGGGTAGCCTAGGGTTAGGGTTAGGCTTAGGGTTAGGGTTAGGGTACGGCTCAGGGTACGGGTTCGGGGAGCGGTTCGGGTACGGCGTAGGGTATGGGTTAGGGTTAGGGTTAGGGTTAGTTTTAGGGTTAGGGCTCGGTTTAGGGTACGGGTTAGGATTAGGGTACGTGTTAGGGTTAGGGTAGGGGTTAGGGTTAGGGTACGTGTTAGGGTTAGGGTAGTTATTAAACCTATCCCACTCTCTAGATACCCCTTAGCACGTAAAGGAATATTATTTGGGGGTCCAGCCATGGAGAAGAGTTTAGACACTAGGATAAGATAAGGAACACACCCATTATAAAGAAATCACATTAGGATTCTCTTTTTAAGCTGTTCCTTAAAACACTAGTGCTTAGGAAATCTATTGGAGGCAGAAGCAGTCAAGGGTAGCCTAGGGTTAGGTTACGGCTTAGGGTTAGGGTTAGGGTACGGCTTAGGGTACAGGTTCGGGGAGGGGTTCGGGTACGGCGTAGGGTATGGGTTAGGGTTAGGGTTAGGGTTAGTGTTAGGGTTAGGGCTCGGTTTAGGGTACGGGTTAGGATTAGGGTACGTGTTAGGGTTAGGGTAGGGGTTAGGGTTAGAGTACGCATTAGGGTTAGTGTCGTTATTAAACCTATCCCAGTCTCTAGATACCCCTTAGCACGTAAAGGAATATTATTTGGGGGTCCAGCCATGGAGAAGAGTTTAGACACTAGGATAATATAAGGAACACACCCATTATAAAGAAATCACTTTAGGATTCTCGTTTTAAGCTGTTCCTTCAAACACTAGTGCTTAGGAAATCTATTGGAGGCAGAAGCAGTCAAGGGTAGCCTAGGGTTAGGGTTAGGCTTAGGGTTATGCTTAGGGTACGGCTTAGGGTACGGGTTCCGGGAGGGGTTCGGGTACGGCGTAGGGTATGGGTTAGGGTTAGGGTTAGGGTTAGTGTTAGGGTTAGGGCTCGGTTTAGGGTATGGGTTAAGATTAGGGTATGTGTTAGGGTTAGGGTAGGGGTTAGGGTTAGGGTTAGTTTTAGGGTTAGGGCTCGGTTTAGGGTACGGGTTAGGATTAGGGTACGTGTTAGGGTTAGGGTAGGGGTTAGGGTTAGGGTATGCGTTAGGGTTAGGGTAGTTATTAAACCTATCCCACTCTCTAGATACCCCTTAGCACGTAAAGGAATATTTTTTGGGGGTCCAGCCATGGAGAAGAGTTTAGACACAAGGATAAGATAAGGAACACACCCATTATAAAGTAATCACATTAGGATTCTCTTTTTAAGCTGTTCCTTAAAACACTAGTGCTTAGGAAATCTATTGGAGGCAGAAGCAGTCAAGGGTAGCCTAGGGTTAGGGTGAGGCTTAGGGTTAGGCTTAGGGTACGGGTTTGGGGAGGGGTTTGTGTACGGCGTAGTGTATGGGTTAGGGTTAGGGTTAGGGTTAGTGTTAGGGTTAGGGCTCGGTTTAGGGTATGGGTTAAGATTAGGGTATGTGTTAGGGTTAGGGTAGGGGTTAGGGTTAGGGTTAGTGTTAGGGTTAGGGCTCGGTTTAGGGTACGGGTTAGGATTAGGGTACGTGTTAGGGTTAGGGTAGGGTTTAGGGTTAGGGTACGCATTAGGGTTAGGGGAGTTATTAAACCTATCCCACTCTCTAGATACCCCTTAGCACGTAAAGGAATATTATTTGGGGGTCCAGCCATGGAGAGGAGTTTAGACACTAGGATAAGATAAGGAACACACCCCTCATAAAGAAATCACATTAGGATTCTCTTTTTAAGCCGTTCCTTAAACACTAGTGCTTAGGAAATCTATTGGAGGCAGAAGCAGTCAAGGGTAGCCTAGGGTTAGGGTGAGGCTTAGGGTACGGCTTAGGGTTCGGCTTAGGGTACGGGTTCAGGGAGGGGTTCGGGTACGGCGTAGGGTATGGGTTAGGGTTAGGGTTAGGTTTAGTGTTAGGGTTAGGGCTCGGTTTAGGGTACGGGTTAGGATTAGGGTACGTGTTAGGGTTAGGGTAGGGGTTAGGGTTAGGGTACGCGTTAGGGTTAGGGTAGTTATTAAACCTATCCCACTCTCTAGATACCCCTTAGCACGTAAAGGAATATTATTTGGAGGTCCAGCCGTGGAGAAGATTTTAGACACTAGGATAAGATAAGGAACACACCCATTATAAAGAAATCACATTAGGATTCTCTTTTTAAGCTGTTCCTTAAAACACTATTGCTTAGGAAATCTATTGGAGGCTGAAGCAGTCAAGGGTAGCCTAGGGTTAGGGTTAGGCTTAGGGTACGGCTAAGGGTACGGGTTTGGGGAGGGGTTTGTGTACGGCGTAGTGTATGGGTTAGGGTTAGGGTTAGGGTTAGTGTTAGGATTAGGGCTCGGTTTAGGGTACGGGTTAGGATTAGGGTACGTGTTAGGGTTAGGGTATGGGTTAGGGTTAGGGTACGCGTTAGGGTTAGGGTAGTTACTAAACCTATCCCACTCTCTAGATACCCCTTAGCACGTAAAGGAATATCATTTGGGGGTCCAGCCATGGAGAAGAGTTTAGACACTAGGATAAGATAAGGAACACACCCATTATAAAGAAATCACATTAGGATTCTCTTTTTGAGCTGTTCCTTAAAACACTAGTGCTTAGGAAATCTATTGGAGGCAGAAGCAGTCAAGAGTAGCCTAGGGTTAGTGTTAGGCTTAGGGTTAGGGTTAGGGTACGGCTTAGGGTACGGGTTCGGGGAGGGGTTCGGGTACGGCGTAGGGTTTGGGTTAGGGTTAGGGTTAGGGTTAGTGTTAGGGTTAGGGCTCAGTTTAGGGTACGGGTTAGGATTAGGGTACGTGTTAGGGTTAGGGTAGGGGTTAGGGTTAGAGTACGCATTAGGGTTAGTGTAGTTATTAAACCTATCCCACTCTCTAGATACCCCTTAGCACGTAAAGGAATATTATTTGGGGGTCCAGCCATGGAGAAGAGTTTAGACACTAGGATAATATAAGGAACACACCCATTATAAAGAAATCACATTAGGATTCTCGTTTTAAGCTGTTCCTTCAAACACTAGTGCTTAGGAAATCTATTGGAGGCAGAAGCAGTCAAGGGTAGCCTAGGGTTAGGGTTAGGCTTAGGGTTAGGGTTAGGGTACGGCTCAGGGTACGGGTTCGGGGAGCGGTTCGGGTACGGCGTAGGGTATGGGTTAGGGTTAGGGTTAGGGTTAGTTTTAGGGTTAGGGCTCGGTTTAGGGTACGGGTTAGGATTAGGGTACGTGTTAGGGTTAGGGTAGGGGTTAGGGTTAGGGTACGTGTTAGGGTTAGGGTAGTTATTAAACCTATCCCACTCTCTAGATACCCCTTAGCACGTAAAGGAATATTATTTGGGGGTCCAGGCATGGAGAAGAGTTTAGACACTAGGATAAGATAAGGAACACACCCATTATAAAGAAATCACATTAGGATTCTCTTTTTAAGCTGTTCCTTAAAACACTAGTGCTTAGGAAATCTATTGGAGGCAGAAGCAGTCAAGGGTAGCCTAGGGTTAGGGTACGGCTTAGGGTTAGGGTTAGGGTACGGCTTAGGGTACGGGTTCGGGGAGGGGTTCGGGTACGGCGTAGGGTATGGGTTAGGGTTAGGGTTAGGGTTAGTGTTAGGGTTAGGGCTCGGTTTAGGGTACGGGTTAGGATTAGGGTACGTGTTAGGGTTAGGGTAGGGGTTAGGGTTAGAGTACGCATTAGGGTTAGTGTCGTTATTAAACCTATCCCAGTCTCTAGATACCCCTTAGCACGTAAAGGAATATTATTTGGGGGTCCAGCCATGGAGAAGAGTTTAGACACTAGGATAATATAAGGAACACACCCATTATAAAGAAATCACTTTAGGATTCTCGTTTTAAGCTGTTCCTTCAAACACTAGTGCTTAGGAAATCTATTGGAGGCAGAAGCAGTCAAGGGTAGCCTAGGGTTAGGGTTAGGCTTAGGGTTATGCTTAGGGTACGGCTTAGGGTACGGGTTCCGGGAGGGGTTCGGGTACGGCGTAGGGTATGGGTTAGGGTTAGGGTTAGGGTTAGTGTTAGGGTTAGGGCTCGGTTTAGGGTATGGGTTAAGATTAGGGTATGTGTTAGGGTTAGGGTAGGGGTTAGGGTTAGGGTTAGTTTTAGGGTTAGGGCTCGGTTTAGGGTACGGGTTAGGATTAGGGTACGTGTTAGGGTTAGGGTAGGGGTTAGGGTTAGGGTATGCGTTAGGGTTAGGGTAGTTATTAAACCTATCCCACTCTCTAGATACCCCTTAGCACGTAAAGGAATATTTTTTGGGGGTCCAGCCATGGAGAAGAGTTTAGACACAAGGATAAGATAAGGAACACACCCATTATAAAGTAATCACATTAGGATTCTCTTTTTAAGCTGTTCCTTCAAACACTAGTGCTTAGGAAATCTATCGGAGGCAGAAGCAGTCAAGGGTAGCCTAGGGTTAGGGTTAGGCTTAGGGTTATGCTTAGGGTACGGCTTAGGGTACGGGTTCGGGTAGGGGTTCGGGTACGGCGTAGGGTATGGGTTAGGGTTAGGGTTAGGGTTAGTGTTAGGGTTAGGGCGCGGTTTAGGGTATGGGTTAAGATTAGGGTATGTGTTAGGGTTAGGGTAGGGGTTAGGGTTAGGGTATGCGTTAGGGTTAGGGTAGTTATTAAACCTATCCCACTCTCTAGATACCCCTTAGCACGTAAAGGAATATTATTTGGGGGTCCAGCCATGGAGAAGTGTTTAGACACTAGGATAAGATAAGGAACACACCCATTATAAAGAAATCACATTAGGATTCTCTTTTTAAGCTGTTCCTTCAAACACTAGTGCTTAGGAAATCTATTGGAGGCAGAAGCATTCAAGGGTAGCCTAGGGTTAGGGTTAGGCTTAGGGTTAGGGTTAGGGTACGGCTCAGGGTACGGGTTCGGGGAGCGGTTCGGGTACGGCGTAGGGTATGGGTTAGGGTTAGGGTTAGGGTTAGTTTTAGGGTTAGGGCTCGGTTTAGGGTACGGGTTAGGATTAGGGTACGTGTTAGGGTTAGGGTAGGGGTTAGGGTTAGGGTACGTGTTAGGGTTAGGGTAGTTATTAAACCTATCCCACTCTCTAGATACCCCTTAGCACGTAAAGGAATATTATTTGTGGGTCCAGCCATGGAGAAGAGTTTAGACACTAGGATAAGATAAGGAACACACCCATTATAAAGAAATCACATTAGGATTCTCTTTTTAAGCTGTTCCTTAAAACACTAGTGCTTAGGAAATCTATTGGAGGCAGAAGCAGTCAAGGGTAGCCTAGGGTTAGGTTACGGCTTAGGGTTAGGGTTAGGGTACGGCTTAGGGTACGGGTTCGGGGAGGGGTTCGGGTACGGCGTAGGGTATGGGTTAGGGTTAGGGTTAGGGTTAGTGTTAGGGTTAGGGCTCGGTTTAGGGTACGGGTTAGGATTAGGGTACGTGTTAGGGTTAGGGTAGGGGTTAGGGTTAGAGTACGCATTAGGGTTAGTGTCGTTATTAAACCTATCCCAGTCTCTAGATACCCCTTAGCACGTAAAGGAATATTATTTGGGGGTCCAGCCATGGAGAAGAGTTTAGACACTAGGATAATATAAGGAACACACCCATTATAAAGAAATCACTTTAGGATTCTCGTTTTAAGCTGTTCCTTCAAACACTAGTGCTTAGGAAATCTATTGGAGGCAGAAGCAGTCAAGGGTAGCCTAGGGTTAGTGTTAGGCTTAGGGTTAGGCTTAGGGTACGGCTTAGGGTACGGGTTCGGGGAGGGGTTCGTGTATGGCATAGGGTATGGGTTAGGGTTAGGGTTAGGGTTAGTGTTAGGGTTAGGGCTCGGTTTAGGGTATGGGTTAAGATTAGGGTATGTGTTAGGGTTAGGGTAGGGGTTAGGGTTAGGGTATGCGTTAGGGTTAGGGTAGTTATTAAACCTATCCCACTCTCTAGATACCCCTTAGCACGTAAAGGAATATTATTTGGGGGTCCAGCCATGGAGAAGAGTTTAGACACTAGGATAAGATAAGGAACACACCCATTATAAAGAAATCACATTAGGATTCTCTTTTTAAGCTGTTCCTTCAAACACTAGTGCTTAGGAAATCTATTGGAGGCAGAAGCAGTCAAGGGTAGCCTAGGGTTAGGGTACGGCTTAGGGTTAGGGTTAGGGTACGGCTCAGGGTACGGGTTCGTGGAGGGGTTCGGGTACGGCGTAGTGTATGGGTTAGGGTTAGGGTTAGGGTTAGTTTTAGGGTTCGGGCTCGGTTTAGGGTACGGGTTAGGATTAGGGTACGTGTTAGGGTTAGGGTAGGGGTTAGGGTTAGGGTACGCGTTAGGGTTAGGGTAGTATTAAACCTATCCCACTCTCTAGATACCCCTTAGCACGTAAAGGAATATTATTTGGGGGTCCAGCCATGGAGAAGAGTTTAGACACAAGGATAAGGTAAGGAACACACCCATTATAAAGAAATCACATTAGGATTCTCTTTTTAAGCTGTTCCTTGAAACACTAGTGCTTAGGAAATCTATTGGAGGCAGAAGCAGTCAAGGGTAGCCTAGGGTTAGGGTTAGGCTTAGGGTTAGGCTTAGGGTACGACTTAGGGTACGGGTTCGGGGAGGGGTTCGGGTAAAGCGTAGGGTATGGGTTAGGGTTAGGGTTAGGGTTAGTGTTAGGGTTAGGGCTCGGTTTAGGGTATGGGTTAAGATTAGGGTATGTGTTAGGGTTAGGGTAGGGGTTAGGGTTAGGGTTAGTGTTAGGGTTATGGCTCGGTTTAGGGTACGGGTTAGGATTAGGGTACGTGTTAGTGTTAGCGTAGGGTTTAGGGTTAGGGTACGCAGTAGGGTTAGGGGAGTTATTAAACCTATCCCACTCTCTAGATACCCCTTAGCACGTAAAGGAATATTATTTGGGGGTCCAGCCATGGAGAAGAGTTTAGACACGAGGATAAGATAAGGAACACACCCCTCATAAAGAAATCACATTAGGATTCTCTTTTTAAGCCGTTCCTTAAAACACTAGTGCTTAGGAAATCTATTGGAGGCAGAAGCAGTCAAGGGTAACCTAGGGCTAGGGTTAGGCTTAGGGTTAGGGTTACGGTACGGCTTAGGTTACGGGTTCGAGGAGTGGTTCGGGTACGGCGTAGGGTATGGGTTAGGGTTAGGGTTAGGGTTAGTGTTAGGGTTAGGGCTCAGTTTAGGGTACGGGTTAGGATTAGGGTACGTGTTAGGGTTAGGGTAGGGGTTAGGGTTAGAGTACGCATTAGGGTTAGTGTAGTTAGTAAACCTATCCCACTCTCTAGATACCCCTTAGCACGTAAAGGAATATTATTTGGGGGTCCAGCCATGGAGAAGAGTTTAGACACTAGGATAATATAAGGAACACACCCATTATAAAGAAATCACATTAGGATTCTCGTTTTAAGCTGTTCCTTCAAACACTAGTGCTTAGGAAATCTATTGGAGGCAGAAGCAGTCAAGGGTAGCCTAGGGTTAGGGTTAGGCTTAGGGTTAGGGTTAGGGTACGGCTCAGGGTACGGGTTCGGGGAGCGGTTCGGGTACGGCGTAGGGTATGGGTTAGGGTTAGGGTTAGGGTTAGTTTTAGGGTTAGGGCTCGGTTTAGGGTACGGGTTAGGATTAGGGTACGTGTTAGGGTTAGGGTAGGGGTTAGGGTTAGGGTACGTGTTAGGGTTAGGGTAGTTATTAAACCTATCCCACTCTCTAGATACCCCTTAGCACGTAAAGGAATATTATTTGGGGGTCCAGGCATGGAGAAGAGTTTAGACACTAGGATAAGATAAGGAACACACCCATTATAAAGAAATCACATTAGGATTCTCTTTTTAAGCTGTTCCTTAAAACACTAGTGCTTAGGAAATCTATTGGAGGCAGAAGCAGTCAAGGGTAGCCTAGGGTTAGGGTACGGCTTAGGGTTAGGGTTAGGGTACGGCTTAGGGTACGGGTTCGGGGAGGGGTTCGGGTACGGCGTAGGGTATGGGTTAGGGTTAGGGTTAGGGTTAGTGTTAGGGTTAGGGCTCGGTTTAGGGTACGGGTTAGGATTAGGGTACGTGTTAGGGTTAGGGTAGGGGTTAGGGTTAGAGTACGCATTAGGGTTAGTGTCGTTATTAAACCTATCCCAGTCTCTAGATACCCCTTAGCACGTAAAGGAATATTATTTGGGGGTCCAGCCATGGAGAAGAGTTTAGACACTAGGATAATATAAGGAACACACCCATTATAAAGAAATCACTTTAGGATTCTCGTTTTAAGCTGTTCCTTCAAACACTAGTGCTTAGGAAATCTATTGGAGGCAGAAGCAGTCAAGGGTAGCCTAGGGTTAGGGTTAGGCTTAGGGTTATGCTTAGGGTACGGCTTAGGGTACGGGTTCCGGGAGGGGTTCGGGTACGGCGTAGGGTATGGGTTAGGGTTAGGGTTAGGGTTAGTGTTAGGGTTAGGGCTCGGTTTAGGGTATGGGTTAAGATTAGGGTATGTGTTAGGGTTAGGGTAGGGGTTAGGGTTAGGGTTAGTTTTAGGGTTAGGGCTCGGTTTAGGGTACGGGTTAGGATTAGGGTACGTGTTAGGGTTAGGGTAGGGGTTAGGGTTAGGGTATGCGTTAGGGTTAGGGTAGTTATTAAACCTATCCCACTCTCTAGATACCCCTTAGCACGTAAAGGAATATTTTTTGGGGGTCCAGCCATGGAGAAGAGTTTAGACACAAGGATAAGATAAGGAACACACCCATTATAAAGTAATCACATTAGGATTCTCTTTTTAAGCTGTTCCTTCAAACACTAGTGCTTAGGAAATCTATCGGAGGCAGAAGCAGTCAAGGGTAGCCTAGGGTTAGGGTTAGGCTTAGGGTTATGCTTAGGGTACGGCTTAGGGTACGGGTTCGGGTAGGGGTTCGGGTACGGCGTAGGGTATGGGTTAGGGTTAGGGTTAGGGTTAGTGTTAGGGTTAGGGCTCGGTTTAGGGTATGGGTTAAGATTAGGGTATGTGTTAGGGTTAGGGTAGGGGTTAGGGTTAGGGTTAGTGTTAGGGTTATGGCTCGGTTTAGGGTACGGGTTAGGATTAGGGTACGTGTTAGGGTTAGGGTAGGGGTTAGGGTTAGGGTACGCGTTAGGGTTAGGGTAGTTATTAAACCTATCCCACTCTCTAGATACCCCTTAGCACGTAAAGGAATATTATTTGGAGGTCCAGCCGTGGAGAAGATTTTAGACACTAGGATAAGATAAGGAACACACCCATTATAAAGAAATCACATTAGGATTCTCTTTTTAAGCTGTTCCTTAAAACACTATTGCTTAGGAAATCTATTGGAGGCTGAAGCAGTCAAGGGTAGCCTAGGGTTAGGGTTAGGCTTAGGGTACGGCTAAGGGTACGGGTTTGGGGAGGGGTTTGTGTACGGCGTAGTGTATGGGTTAGGGTTAGGGTTAGGGTTAGTGTTAGGATTAGGGCTCGGTTTAGGGTACGGGTTAGGATTAGGGTACGTGTTAGGGTTAGGGTATGGGTTAGGGTTAGGGTACGCGTTAGGGTTAGGGTAGTTACTAAACCTATCCCACTCTCTAGATACCCCTTAGCACGTAAAGGAATATCATTTGGGGGTCCAGCCATGGAGAAGAGTTTAGACACTAGGATAAGATAAGGAACACACCCATTATAAAGAAATCACATTAGGATTCTCTTTTTGAGCTGTTCCTTAAAACACTAGTGCTTAGGAAATCTATTGGAGGCAGAAGCAGTCAAGAGTAGCCTAGGGTTAGTGTTAGGCTTAGGGTTAGGGTTAGGGTACGGCTTAGGGTACGGGTTCGGGGAGGGGTTCGGGTACGGCGTAGGGTTTGGGTTAGGGTTAGGGTTAGGGTTAGTGTTAGGGTTAGGGCTCAGTTTAGGGTACGGGTTAGGATTAGGGTACGTGTTAGGGTTAGGGTAGGGGTTAGGGTTAGAGTACGCATTAGGGTTAGTGTAGTTAGTAAACCTATCCCACTCTCTAGATACCCCTTAGCACGTAAAGGAATATTATTTGGGGGTCCAGCCATGGAGAAGAGTTTAGACACTAGGATAATATAAGGAACACACCCATTATAAAGAAATCACATTAGGATTCTCGTTTTAAGCTGTTCCTTCAAACACTAGTGCTTAGGAAATCTATTGGAGGCAGAAGCAGTCAAGGGTAGCCTAGGGTTAGGGTTAGGCTTAGGGTTAGGGTTAGGGTACGGCTCAGGGTACGGGTTCGGGGAGCGGTTCGGGTACGGCGTAGGGTATGGGTTAGGGTTAGGGTTAGGGTTAGTTTTAGGGTTAGGGCTCGGTTTAGGGTACGGGTTAGGATTAGGGTACGTGTTAGGGTTAGGGTAGGGGTTAGGGTTAGGGTACGTGTTAGGGTTAGGGTAGTTATTAAACCTATCCCACTCTCTAGATACCCCTTAGCACGTAAAGGAATATTATTTGGGGGTCCAGGCATGGAGAAGAGTTTAGACACTAGGATAAGATAAGGAACACACCCATTATAAAGAAATCACATTAGGATTCTCTTTTTAAGCTGTTCCTTAAAACACTAGTGCTTAGGAAATCTATTGGAGGCAGAAGCAGTCAAGGGTAGCCTAGGGTTAGGGTACGGCTTAGGGTTAGGGTTAGGGTACGGCTTAGGGTACGGGTTCGGGGAGGGGTTCGGGTACGGCGTAGGGTATGGGTTAGGGTTAGGGTTAGGGTTAGTGTTAGGGTTAGGGCTCGGTTTAGGGTACGGGTTAGGATTAGGGTACGTGTTAGGGTTAGGGTAGGGGTTAGGGTTAGAGTACGCATTAGGGTTAGTGTCGTTATTAAACCTATCCCAGTCTCTAGATACCCCTTAGCACGTAAAGGAATATTATTTGGGGGTCCAGCCATGGAGAAGAGTTTAGACACTAGGATAATATAAGGAACACACCCATTATAAAGAAATCACTTTAGGATTCTCGTTTTAAGCTGTTCCTTCAAACACTAGTGCTTAGGAAATCTATTGGAGGCAGAAGCAGTCAAGGGTAGCCTAGGGTTAGGGTTAGGCTTAGGGTTATGCTTAGGGTACGGCTTAGGGTACGGGTTCCGGGAGGGGTTCGGGTACGGCGTAGGGTATGGGTTAGGGTTAGGGTTAGGGTTAGTGTTAGGGTTAGGGCTCGGTTTAGGGTATGGGTTAAGATTAGGGTATGTGTTAGGGTTAGGGTAGGGGTTAGGGTTAGGGTTAGTTTTAGGGTTAGGGCTCGGTTTAGGGTACGGGTTAGGATTAGGGTACGTGTTAGGGTTAGGGTAGGGGTTAGGGTTAGGGTATGCGTTAGGGTTAGGGTAGTTATTAAACCTATCCCACTCTCTAGATACCCCTTAGCACGTAAAGGAATATTTTTTGGGGGTCCAGCCATGGAGAAGAGTTTAGACACAAGGATAAGATAAGGAACACACCCATTATAAAGTAATCACATTAGGATTCTCTTTTTAAGCTGTTCCTTCAAACACTAGTGCTTAGGAAATCTATCGGAGGCAGAAGCAGTCAAGGGTAGCCTAGGGTTAGGGTTAGGCTTAGGGTTATGCTTAGGGTACGGCTTAGGGTACGGGTTCGGGTAGGGGTTCGGGTACGGCGTAGGGTATGGGTTAGGGTTAGGGTTAGGGTTAGTGTTAGGGTTAGGGCTCGGTTTAGGGTATGGGTTAAGATTAGGGTATGTGTTAGGGTTAGGGTAGGGGTTAGGGTTAGGGTATGCGTTAGGGTTAGGGTAGTTATTAAACCTATCCCACTCTCTAGATACCCCTTAGCACGTAAAGGAATATTATTTGGGGGTCCAGCCATGGAGAAGTGTTTAGACACTAGGATAAGATAAGGAACACACCCACTATAAAGAAATCACATTAGGATTCTCTTTTTAAGCTGTTCCTTCAAACACTAGTGCTTAGGAAATCTATTGGAGGCAGAAGCATTCAAGGGTAGCCTAGGGTTAGGGTTAGGCTTAGGGTTAGGGTTAGGGTACGGCTCAGGGTACGGGTTCGGGGAGCGGTTCGGGTACGGCGTAGGGTATGGGTTAGGGTTAGGGTTAGGGTTAGTGTTAGGGTTAGGGCTCGGTTTAGGGTACGGGTTAGGATTAGGGTACGTGTTAGGGTTAGGGTAGGGGTTAGGGTTAGAGTACGCATTAGGGTTAGTGTCGTTATTAAACCTATCCCAGTCTCTAGATACCCCTTAGCACGTAAAGGAATATTATTTGGGGGTCCAGCCATGGAGAAGAGTTTAGACACTAGGATAATATAAGGAACACACCCATTATAAAGAAATCACTTTAGGATTCTCGTTTTAAGCTGTTCCTTCAAACACTAGTGCTTAGGAAATCTATTGGAGGCAGAAGCAGTCAAGGGTAGCCTAGGGTTAGGGTTAGGCTTAGGGTTATGCTTAGGGTACGGCTTAGGGTACGGGTTCCGGGAGGGGTTCGGGTACGGCGTAGGGTATGGGTTAGGGTTAGGGTTAGGGTTAGTGTTAGGGTTAGGGCTCGGTTTAGGGTATGGGTTAAGATTAGGGTATGTGTTAGGGTTAGGGTAGGGGTTAGGGTTAGGGTTAGTTTTAGGGTTAGGGCTCGGTTTAGGGTACGGGTTAGGATTAGGGTACGTGTTAGGGTTAGGGTAGGGGTTAGGGTTAGGGTATGCGTTAGGGTTAGGGTAGTTATTAAACCTATCCCACTCTCTAGATACCCCTTAGCACGTAAAGGAATATTTTTTGGGGGTCCAGCCATGGAGAAGAGTTTAGACACAAGGATAAGATAAGGAACACACCCATTATAAAGTAATCACATTAGGATTCTCTTTTTAAGCTGTTCCTTAAAACACTAGTGCTTAGGAAATCTATTGGAGGCAGAAGCAGTCAAGGGTAGCCTAGGGTTAGGGTGAGGCTTAGGGTTAGGCTTAGGGTACGGGTTTGGGGAGGGGTTTGTGTACGGCGTAGTGTATGGGTTAGGGTTAGGGTTAGGGTTAGTGTTAGGGTTAGGGCTCGGTTTAGGGTATGGGTTAAGATTAGGGTATGTGTTAGGGTTAGGGTAGGGGTTAGGGTTAGGGTTAGTGTTAGGGTTAGGGCTCGGTTTAGGGTACGGGTTAGGATTAGGGTACGTGTTAGGGTTAGGGTAGGGTTTAGGGTTAGGGTACGCATTAGGGTTAGGGGAGTTATTAAACCTATCTCACTCTCTAGATACCCCTTAGCACGTAAAGGAATATTATTTGGGGGTCCAGCCATGGAGAAGAGTTTAGACACTAGGATAAGATAAGGAACACACCCCTCATAAAGAAATCACATTAGGATTCTCTTTTTAAGCCGTTCCTTAAACACTAGTGCTTAGGAAATCTATTGGAGGCAGAAGCAGTCAAGGGTAGCCTAGGGTTAGGGTGAGGCTTAGGGTTAGGGTTAGGGTACGGCTTAGGGTACGGGTTCGGGGAGGGGTTCGGGTACGGCGTAGGGTTTGGGTTAGGGTTAGGGTTAGGGTTAGTGTTAGGGTTAGGGCTCAGTTTAGGGTACGGGTTAGGATTAGGGTACGTGTTAGGGTTAGGGTAGGGGTTAGGGTTAGAGTACGCATTAGGGTTAGTGTAGTTATTAAACCTATCCCACTCTCTAGATACCCCTTAGCACGTAAAGGAATATTATTTGGGGGTCCAGCCATGGAGAAGAGTTTAGACACTAGGATAATATAAGGAACACACCCATTATAAAGAAATCACATTAGGATTCTCGTTTTAAGCTGTTTCTTCAAACACTAGTGCTTAGGAAATCTATTGGAGACAGAAGCAGTCAAGGGTAGCCTAGGGTTAGGGTTAGGCTTAGGGTTAGGCTTAGGGTACGGCTTAGGGTACGGGTTCGGGGAGGGGTTCGGGTACGGCGTAGGGTATGGGTTAGCGTTAGGGTTAGGGTTAGTGTTAGGGTTAGGGCTCGGTTTAGGGTATGGGTTAAGATAAGGGTTTGTGTTAGGGTTAGGGTAGGGGTTAGGGTTAGGGTACGCGTTAGGGTTAGGGTATTTATTAAACCTATCCCACTCTCTAGATACCCCTTAGCACATAAAGGAATATTATTTGGAGGTCCAGCCATGGAGAAGAGTTTAGACACTAGGATAAGATAAGGAACACACCTATTATAAAGAAATCACATTAGGATTCTCTTTTTAAGCTGTTCCTTAAAACACTAGTGCTTAGGAAATCTATTGGAGGCAGAAGCAGTCAAGGGTAGCCTAAGGTTAGGGTTAGGCTTAGGGTTAGGGTTAGGGTACGGCTTAGGGTACGGGTTCGGGGAGGGGTTCGGGTACGGCGTAGGTTATGGGTTAGGGTTAGGGTTAGGTTTAGTGTTAGGGTTAGGGCTCGGTTTAGGGTACGGGTTAGGATTAGGGTACGTGTTAGGGTTAGGGTAGGGGTTAGGGTTAGGGTACGCGTTAGGGTTAGGGTAGTTATTAAACCTATCCCACTCTCTAGATACCCCTTAGCACGTAAAGGAATATTATTTGGAGGTCCAGCCGTGGAGAAGATTTTAGACACTAGGATAAGATAAGGAACACACCCATTATAAAGAAATCACATTAGGATTCTCTTTTTAAGCTGTTCCTTAAAACACTATTGCTTAGGAAATCTATTGGAGGCTGAAGCAGTCAAGGGTAGCCTAGGGTTAGGGTTAGGCTTAGGGTACGGCTAAGGGTACGGGTTTGGGGAGGGGTTTGTGTACGGCGTAGTGTATGGGTTAGGGTTAGGGTTAGGGTTAGTGTTAGGATTAGGGCTCGGTTTAGGGTACGGGTTAGGATTAGGGTACGTGTTAGGGTTAGGGTATGGGTTAGGGTTAGGGTACGCGTTAGGGTTAGGGTAGTTACTAAACCTATCCCACTCTCTAGATACCCCTTAGCACGTAAAGGAATATCATTTGGGGGTCCAGCCATGGAGAAGAGTTTAGACACTAGGATAAGATAAGGAACACACCCATTATAAAGAAATCACATTAGGATTCTCTTTTTGAGCTGTTCCTTAAAACACTAGTGCTTAGGAAATCTATTGGAGGCAGAAGCAGTCAAGAGTAGCCTAGGGTTAGTGTTAGGCTTAGGGTTAGGGTTAGGGTACGGCTTAGGGTACGGGTTCGGGGAGGGGTTCGGGTACGGCGTAGGGTTTGGGTTAGGGTTAGGGTTAGGGTTAGTGTTAGGGTTAGGGCTCAGTTTAGGGTACGGGTTAGGATTAGGGTACGTGTTAGGGTTAGGGTAGGGGTTAGGGTTAGAGTACGCATTAGGGTTAGTGTAGTTAGTAAACCTATCCCACTCTCTAGATACCCCTTAGCACGTAAAGGAATATTATTTGGGGGTCCAGCCATGGAGAAGAGTTTAGACACTAGGATAATATAAGGAACACACCCATTATAAAGAAATCACATTAGGATTCTCGTTTTAAGCTGTTCCTTCAAACACTAGTGCTTAGGAAATCTATTGGAGGCAGAAGCAGTCAAGGGTAGCCTAGGGTTAGGGTTAGGCTTAGGGTTAGGGTTAGGGTACGGCTCAGGGTACGGGTTCGGGGAGCGGTTCGGGTACGGCGTAGGGTATGGGTTAGGGTTAGGGTTAGGGTTAGTTTTAGGGTTAGGGCTCGGTTTAGGGTACGGGTTAGGATTAGGGTACGTGTTAGGGTTAGGGTAGGGGTTAGGGTTAGGGTACGTGTTAGGGTTAGGGTAGTTATTAAACCTATCCCACTCTCTAGATACCCCTTAGCACGTAAAGGAATATTATTTGGGGGTCCAGGCATGGAGAAGAGTTTAGACACTAGGATAAGATAAGGAACACACCCATTATAAAGAAATCACATTAGGATTCTCTTTTTAAGCTGTTCCTTAAAACACTAGTGCTTAGGAAATCTATTGGAGGCAGAAGCAGTCAAGGGTAGCCTAGGGTTAGGGTACGGCTTAGGGTTAGGGTTAGGGTACGGCTTAGGGTACGGGTTCGGGGAGGGTTTCGGGTACGGCGTAGGGTATGGGTTAGGGTTAGGGTTAGGTTTAGTGTTAGGGTTAGGGCTCGGTTTAGGGTACGGGTTAGGATTAGGGTACGTGTTAGGGTTAGGGTAGGGGTTAGGGTTAGAGTACGCATTAGGGTTAGTGTCGTTATTAAACCTATCCCAGTCTCTAGATACCCCTTAGCACGTAAAGGAATATTATTTGGGGGTCCAGCCATGGAGAAGAGTTTAGACACTAGGATAATATAAGGAACACACCCATTATAAAGAAATCACTTTAGGATTCTCGTTTTAAGCTGTTCCTTCAAACACTAGTGCTTAGGAAATCTATTGGAGGCAGAAGCAGTCAAGGGTAGCCTAGGGTTAGGGTTAGGCTTAGGGTTATGCTTAGGGTACGGCTTAGGGTACGGGTTCCGGGAGGGGTTCGGGTACGGCGTAGGGTATGGGTTAGGGTTAGGGTTAGGGTTAGTGTTAGGGTTAGGGCTCGGTTTAGGGTATGGGTTAAGATTAGGGTATGTGTTAGGGTTAGGGTAGGGGTTAGGGTTAGGGTTAGTTTTAGGGTTAGGGCTCGGTTTAGGGTATGGGTTAGGATTAGGGTACGTGTTAGGGTTAGGGTAGGGGTTAGGGTTAGGGTATGCGTTAGGGTTAGGGTAGTTATTAAACCTATCCCACTCTCTAGATACCCCTTAGCACGTAAAGGAATATTTTTTGGGGGTCCAGCCATGGAGAAGAGTTTAGACACAAGGATAAGATAAGGAACACACCCATTATAAAGTAATCACATTAGGATTCTCTTTTTAAGCTGTTCCTTCAAACACTAGTGCTTAGGAAATCTATCGGAGGCAGAAGCAGTCAAGGGTAGCCTAGGGTTAGGGTTAGGCTTAGGGTTATGCTTAGGGTACGGCTTAGGGTACGGGTTCGGGTAGGGGTTCGGGTACGGCGTAGGGTATGGGTTAGGGTTAGGGTTAGGGTTAGTGTTAGGGTTAGGGCTCGGTTTAGGGTATGGGTTAAGATTAGGGTATGTGTTAGGGTTAGGGTAGGGGTTAGGGTTAGGGTATGCGTTAGGGTTAGGGTAGTTATTAAACCTATCCCACTCTCTAGATACCCCTTAGCACGTAAAGGAATATTATTTGGGGGTCCAGCCATGGAGAAGTGTTTAGACACTAGGATAAGATAAGGAACACACCCATTATAAAGAAATCACATTAGGATTCTCTTTTTAAGCTGTTCCTTCAAACACTAGTGCTTAGGAAATCTATTGGAGGCAGAAGCATTCAAGGGTAGCCTAGGGTTAGGGTTAGGCTTAGGGTTAGGGTTAGGGTACGGCTCAGGGTACGGGTTCGGGGAGCGGTTCGGGTACGGCGTAGGGTATGGGTTAGGGTTAGGGTTAGGGTTAGTTTTAGGGTTAGGGCTCGGTTTAGGGTACGGGTTAGGATTAGGGTACGTGTTAGGGTTAGGGTAGGGGTTAGGGTTAGGGTACGTGTTAGGGTTAGGGTAGTTATTAAACCTATCCCACTCTCTAGATACCCCTTAGCACGTAAAGGAATATTATTTGGGGGTCCAGCCATGGAGAAGAGTTTAGACACTAGGATAAGATAAGGAACACACCCATTATAAAGAAATCACATTAGGATTCTCTTTTTAAGCTGTTCCTTAAAACACTAGTGCTTAGGAAATCTATTGGAGGCAGAAGCAGTCAAGGGTAGCCTAGGGTTAGGTTACGGCTTAGGGTTAGGGTTAGGGTACGGCTTAGGGTACAGGTTCGGGGAGGGGTTCGGGTACGGCGTAGGGTATGGGTTAGGGTTAGGGTTAGGGTTAGTGTTAGGGTTAGGGCTCGGTTTAGGGTACGGGTTAGGATTAGGGTACGTGTTAGGGTTAGGGTAGGGGTTAGGGTTAGAGTACGCATTAGGGTTAGTGTCGTTATTAAACCTATCCCAGTCTCTAGATACCCCTTAGCACGTAAAGGAATATTATTTGGGGGTCCAGCCATGGAGAAGAGTTTAGACACTAGGATAATATAAGGAACACACCCATTATAAAGAAATCACTTTAGGATTCTCGTTTTAAGCTGTTCCTTCAAACACTAGTGCTTAGGAAATCTATTGGAGGCAGAAGCAGTCAAGGGTAGCCTAGGGTTAGGGTTAGGCTTAGGGTTATGCTTAGGGTACGGCTTAGGGTACGGGTTCCGGGAGGGGTTCGGGTACGGCGTAGGGTATGGGTTAGGGTTAGGGTTAGGGTTAGTGTTAGGGTTAGGGCTCGGTTTAGGGTATGGGTTAAGATTAGGGTATGTGTTAGGGTTAGGGTAGGGGTTAGGGTTAGGGTTAGTTTTAGGGTTAGGGCTCGGTTTAGGGTACGGGTTAGGATTAGGGAACGTGTTAGGGTTAGGGTAGGGGTTAGGGTTAGGGTATGCGTTAGGGTTAGGGTAGTTATTAAACCTATCCCACTCTCTAGATATCCCTTAGCACGTAAAGGAATATTTTTTGGGGGTCCAGCCATGGAGAAGAGTTTAGACACAAGGATAAGATAAGGAACACACCCATTATAAAGTAATCACATTAGGATTCTCTTTTTAAGCTGTTCCTTAAAACACTAGTGCTTAGGAAATCTATTGGAGGCAGAAGCAGTCAAGGGTAGCCTAGGGTTAGGGTGAGGCTTAGGGTTAGGCTTAGGGTACGACTTAGGGTACGGGTTCGGGGAGGGGTTCGGGTAAAGCGTAGGGTATGGGTTAGGGTTAGGGTTAGGGTTAGTGTTAGGGTTAGGGCTCGGTTTAGGGTATGGGTTAAGATTAGGGTATGTGTTAGGGTTAGGGTAGGGGTTAGGGTTAGGGTTAGTGTTAGGGTTATGGCTCGGTTTAGGGTACGGGTTAGGATTAGGGTACGTGTTAGTGTTAGCGTAGGGTTTAGGGTTAGGGTACGCAGTAGGGTTAGGGGAGTTATTAAACCTATCCCACTCTCTAGATACCCCTTAGCACGTAAAGGAATATTATTTGGGGGTCCAGCCATGGAGAAGAGTTTAGACACGAGGATAAGATAAGGAACACACCCCTCATAAAGAAATCACATTAGGATTCTCTTTTTAAGCCGTTCCTTAAAACACTAGTGCTTAGGAAATCTATTGGAGGCAGAAGCAGTCAAGGGTAACCTAGGGCTAGGGTTAGGCTTAGGGTTAGGGTTACGGTACGGCTTAGGTTACGGGTTCGAGGAGGGGTTCGGGTACGGCGTAGGGTATGGGTTAGGGTTAGGGTTAGGTTTAGTGTTAGGGTTAGGGCTCGGTTTAGGGTACGGGTTAGGATTAGGGTACGTGTTAGGGTTAGGGTAGGGGTTAGGGTTAGGGTACGCGTTAGGGTTAGGGTAGTTATTAAACCTATCCCACTCTCTAGATACCCCTTAGCACGTAAAGGAATATTATTTGGAGGTCCAGCCGTGGAGAAGATTTTAGACACTAGGATAAGATAAGGAACACACCCATTATAAAGAAATCACATTAGGATTCTCTTTTTAAGCTGTTCCTTAAAACACTATTGCTTAGGAAATCTATTGGAGGCTGAAGCAGTCAAGGGTAGCCTAGGGTTAGGGTTAGGCTTAGGGTACGGCTAAGGGTACGGGTTTGGGGAGGGGTTTGTGTACGGCGTAGTGTATGGGTTAGGGTTAGGGTTAGGGTTAGTGTTAGGATTAGGGCTCGGTTTAGGGTACGGGTTAGGATTAGGGTACGTGTTAGGGTTAGGGTATGGGTTAGGGTTAGGGTACGCGTTAGGGTTAGGGTAGTTACTAAACCTATCCCACTCTCTAGATACCCCTTAGCACGTAAAGGAATATCATTTGGGGGTCCAGCCATGGAGAAGAGTTTAGACACTAGGATAAGATAAGGAACACACCCATTATAAAGAAATCACATTAGGATTCTCTTTTTGAGCTGTTCCTTAAAACACTAGTGCTTAGGAAATCTATTGGAGGCAGAAGCAGTCAAGAGTAGCCTAGGGTTAGTGTTAGGCTTAGGGTTAGGGTTAGGGTACGGCTTAGGGTACGGGTTCGGGGAGGGGTTCGGGTACGGCGTAGGGTTTGGGTTAGGGTTAGGGTTAGGGTTAGTGTTAGGGTTAGGGCTCAGTTTAGGGTACGGGTTAGGATTAGGGTACGTGTTAGGGTTAGGGTAGGGGTTAGGGTTAGAGTACGCATTAGGGTTAGTGTAGTTAGTAAACCTATCCCACTCTCTAGATACCCCTTAGCACGTAAAGGAATATTATTTGGGGGTCCAGCCATGGAGAAGAGTTTAGACACTAGGATAATATAAGGAACACACCCATTATAAAGAAATCACATTAGGATTCTCGTTTTAAGCTGTTCCTTCAAACACTAGTGCTTAGGAAATCTATTGGAGGCAGAAGCAGTCAAGGGTAGCCTAGGGTTAGGGTTAGGCTTAGGGTTAGGGTTAGGGTACGGCTCAGGGTACGGGTTCGGGGAGCGGTTCAGGTACGGCGTAGGGTATGGGTTAGGGTTAGGGTTAGGGTTAGTTTTAGGGTTAGGGCTCGGTTTAGGGTACGGGTTAGGATTAGGGTACGTGTTAGGGTTAGGGTAGGGGTTAGGGTTAGGGTACGTGTTAGGGTTAGGGTAGTTATTAAACCTATCCCACTCTCTAGATACCCCTTAGCACGTAAAGGAATATTATTTGGGGGTCCAGGCATGGAGAAGAGTTTAGACACTAGGATAAGATAAGGAACACACCCATTATAAAGAAATCACATTAGGATTCTCTTTTTAAGCTGTTCCTTAAAACACTAGTGCTTAGGAAATCTATTGGAGGCAGAAGCAGTCAAGGGTAGCCTAGGGTTAGGGTACGGCTTAGGGTTAGGGTTAGGGTACGGCTTAGGGTACGGGTTCGGGGAGGGGTTCGGGTACGGCGTAGGGTATGGGTTAGGGTTAGGGTTAGGGTTAGTGTTAGGGTTAGGGCTCGGTTTAGGGTACGGGTTAGGATTAGGGTACGTGTTAGGGTTAGGGTAGGGGTTAGGGTTAGAGTACGCATTAGGGTTAGTGTCGTTATTAAACCTATCCCAGTCTCTAGATACCCCTTAGCACGTAAAGGAATATTATTTGGGGGTCCAGCCATGGAGAAGAGTTTAGACACTAGGATAATATAAGGAACACACCCATTATAAAGAAATCACTTTAGGATTCTCGTTTTAAGCTGTTCCTTCAAACACTAGTGCTTAGGAAATCTATTGGAGGCAGAAGCAGTCAAGGGTAGCCTAGGGTTAGGGTTAGGCTTAGGGTTATGCTTAGGGTACGGCTTAGGGTACGGGTTCCGGGAGGGGTTCGGGTACGGCGTAGGGTATGGGTTAGGGTTAGGGTTAGGGTTAGTGTTAGGGTTAGGGCTCGGTTTAGGGTATGGGTTAAGATTAGGGTATGTGTTAGGGTTAGGGTAGGGGTTAGGGTTAGGGTTAGTTTTAGGGTTAGGGCTCGGTTTAGGGTACGGGTTAGGATTAGGGTACGTGTTAGGGTTAGGGTAGGGGTTAGGGTTAGGGTATGCGTTAGGGTTAGGGTAGTTATTAAACCTATCCCACTCTCTAGATACCCCTTAGCACGTAAAGGAATATTTTTTGGGGGTCCAGCCATGGAGAAGAGTTTAGACACAAGGATAAGATAAGGAACACACCCATTATAAAGTAATCACATTAGGATTCTCTTTTTAAGCTGTTCCTTCAAACACTAGTGCTTAGGAAATCTATCGGAGGCAGAAGCAGTCAAGGGTAGCCTAGGGTTAGGGTTAGGCTTAGGGTTATGCTTAGGGTACGGCTTAGGGTACGGGTTCGGGTAGGGGTTCGGGTACGGCGTAGGGTATGGGTTAGGGTTAGGGTTAGGGTTAGTGTTAGGGTTAGGGCTCGGTTTAGGGTATGGGTTAAGATTAGGGTATGTGTTAGGGTTAGGGTAGGGGTTAGGGTTAGGGTATGCGTTAGGGTTAGGGTAGTTATTAAACCTATCCCACTCTCTAGATACCCCTTAGCACGTAAAGGAATATTATTTGGGGGTCCAGCCATGGAGAAGTGTTTAGACACTAGGATAAGATAAGGAACACACCCACTATAAAGAAATCACATTAGGATTCTCTTTTTAAGCTGTTCCTTCAAACACTAGTGCTTAGGAAATCTATTGGAGGCAGAAGCATTCAAGGGTAGCCTAGGGTTAGGGTTAGGCTTAGGGTTAGGGTTAGGGTACGGCTCAGGGTACGGGTTCGGGGAGCGGTTCGGGTACGGCGTAGGGTATGGGTTAGGGTTAGGGTTAGGGTTAGTTTTAGGGTTAGGGCTCGGTTTAGGGTACGGGTTAGGATTAGGGTACGTGTTAGGGTTAGGGTAGGGGTTAGGGTTAGGGTACGTGTTAGGGTTAGGGTAGTTATTAAACCTATCCCACTCTCTAGATACCCCTTAGCACGTAAAGGAATATTATTTGGGGGTCCAGCCATGGAGAAGAGTTTAGACACTAGGATAAGATAAGGAACACACCCATTATAAAGAAATCACATTAGGATTCTCTTTTTAAGCTGTTCCTTAAAACACTAGTGCTTAGGAAATCTATTGGAGGCAGAAGCAGTCAAGGGTAGCCTAGGGTTAGGTTACGGCGTAGGGTTAGGGTTAGGGTACGGCTTAGGGTACGGGTTCGGGGAGGGGTTCGGGTACGGCGTAGGGTATGGGTTAGGGTTAGGGTTAGGGTTAGTGTTAGGGTTAGGGCTCGGTTTAGGGTACGGGTTAGGATTAGGGTACGTGTTAGGGTTAGGGTAGGGGTTAGGGTTAGAGTACGCATTAGGGTTAGTGTCGTTATTAAACCTATCCCAGTCTCTAGATACCCCTTAGCACGTAAAGGAATATTATTTGGGGGTCCAGCCATGGAGAAGAGTTTAGACACTAGGATAATATAAGGAACACACCCATTATAAAGAAATCACTTTAGGATTCTCGTTTTAAGCTGTTCCTTCAAACACTAGTGCTTAGGAAATCTATTGGAGGCAGAAGCAGTCAAGGGTAGCCTAGGGTTAGGGTTAGGCTTAGGGTTATGCTTAGGGTACGGCTTAGGGTACGGGTTCCGGGAGGGGTTCGGGTACGGCGTAGGGTATGGGTTAGGGTTAGGGTTAGGGTTAGTGTTAGGGTTAGGGCTCGGTTTAGGGTATGGGTTAAGATTAGGGTATGTGTTAGGGTTAGGGTAGGGGTTAGGGTTAGGGTTAGTTTTAGGGTTAGGGCTCGGTTTAGGGTACGGGTTAGGATTAGGGTACGTGTTAGGGTTAGGGTAGGGGTTAGGGTTAGGGTATGCGTTAGGGTTAGGGTAGTTATTAAACCTATCCCACTCTCTAGATACCCCTTAGCACGTAAAGGAATATTTTTTGGGGGTCCAGCCATGGAGAAGAGTTTAGACACAAGGATAAGATAAGGAACACACCCATTATAAAGTAATCACATTAGGATTCTCTTTTTAAGCTGTTCCTTAAAACACTAGTGCTTAGGAAATCTATTGGAGGCAGAAGCAGTCAAGGGTAGCCTAGGGTTAGGGTGAGGCTTAGGGTTAGGCTTAGGGTACGGGTTTGGGGAGGGGTTTGTGTACGGCGTAGTGTATGGGTTAGGGTTAGGGTTAGGGTTAGTTTTAGGGTTAGGGCTCGGTTTAGGGTACGGGTTAGGATTAGGGTACGTGTTAGGGTTAGGGTATGGGTTAGGGTTAGGGTTAGGGTTAGTGTTAGGGTTAGGGCTCGGTTTAGGGTATGGGTTAAGATTAGGGTATGTGTTAGGGTTAGGGTAGGGGTTAGGGTTAGGGTTAGTTTTAGGGTTAGGGCTCGGTTTAGGGTACGGGTTAGGATTAGGGTACGTGTTAGGGTTAGGGTATGGGTTAGGGTTAGGGTACGCGTTAGGGTTAGGGTAGTTACTAAACCTATCCCACTCTCTAGATACCCCTTAGCACGTAAAGGAATATCATTTGGGGGTCCAGCCATGGAGAAGAGTTTAGACACTAGGATAAGATAAGGAACACACCCATTATAAAGAAATCACATTAGGATTCTCTTTTTGAGCTGTTCCTTAAAACACTAGTGCTTAGGAAATCTATTGGAGGCAGAAGCAGTCAAGAGTAGCCTAGGGTTAGTGTTAGGCTTAGGGTTAGGGTTAGGGTACGGCTTAGGGTACGGGTTCGGGGAGGGGTTCGGGTACGGCGTAGGGTTTGGGTTAGGGTTAGGGTTAGGGTTAGTGTTAGGGTTAGGGCTCAGTTTAGGGTACGGGTTAGGATTAGGGTACGTGTTAGGGTTAGGGTAGGGGTTAGGGTTAGAGTACGCATTAGGGTTAGTGTCGTTATTAAACCTATCCCAGTCTCTAGATACCCCTTAGCACGTAAAGGAATATTATTTGGGGGTCCAGCCATGGAGAAGAGTTTAGACACTAGGATAATATAAGGAACACACCCATTATAAAGAAATCACTTTAGGATTCTCGTTTTAAGCTGTTCCTTCAAACACTAGTGCTTAGGAAATCTATTGGAGGCAGAAGCAGTCAAGGGTAGCCTAGGGTTAGGGTTAGGCTTAGGGTTAGGGTTAGGGTACGGCTCAGGGTACGGGTTCGGGGAGCGGTTCGGGTACGGCGTAGGGTATGGGTTAGGGTTAGGGTTAGGGTTAGTTTTAGGGTTAGGGCTCGGTTTAGGGTACGGGTTAGGATTAGGGTACGTGTTAGGGTTAGGGTAGGGGTTAGGGTTAGGGTACGTGTTAGGGTTAGGGTAGTTATTAAACCTATCCCACTCTCTAGATACCCCTTAGCACGTAAAGGAATATTATTTGGGGGTCCAGGCATGGAGAAGAGTTTAGACACTAGGATAAGATAAGGAACACACCCATTATAAAGAAATCACATTAGGATTCTCTTTTTAAGCTGTTCCTTAAAACACTAGTGCTTAGGAAATCTATTGGAGGCAGAAGCAGTCAAGGGTAGCCTAGGGTTAGGGTACGGCTTAGGGTTAGGGTTAGGGTACGGCTTAGGGTACGGGTTCGGGGAGGGGTTCGGGTACGGCGTAGGGTATGGGTTAGGGTTAGGGTTAGGGTTAGTGTTAGGGTTAGGGCTCGGTTTAGGGTACGGGTTAGGATTAGGGTACGTGTTAGGGTTAGGGTAGGGGTTAGGGTTAGAGTACGCATTAGGGTTAGTGTCGTTATTAAACCTATCCCAGTCTCTAGATACCCCTTAGCACGTAAAGGAATATTATTTGGGGGTCCAGCCATGGAGAAGAGTTTAGACACTAGGATAATATAAGGAACACACCCATTATAAAGAAATCACTTTAGGATTCTCGTTTTAAGCTGTTCCTTCAAACACTAGTGCTTAGGAAATCTATTGGAGGCAGAAGCAGTCAAGGGTAGCCTAGGGTTAGGGTTAGGCTTAGGGTTATGCTTAGGGTACGGCTTAGGGTACGGGTTCCGGGAGGGGTTCGGGTACGGCGTAGGGTATGGGTTAGGGTTAGGGTTAGGGTTAGTGTTAGGGTTAGGGCTCGGTTTAGGGTATGGGTTAAGATTAGGGTATGTGTTAGGGTTAGGGTAGGGGTTAGGGTTAGGGTTAGTTTTAGGGTTAGGGCTCGGTTTAGGGTACGGGTTAGGATTAGGGTACGTGTTAGGGTTAGGGTAGGGGTTAGGGTTAGGGTATGCGTTAGGGTTAGGGTAGTTATTAAACCTATCCCACTCTCTAGATACCCCTTAGCACGTAAAGGAATATTTTTTGGGGGTCCAGCCATGGAGAAGAGTTTAGACACAAGGATAAGATAAGGAACACACCCATTATAAAGTAATCACATTAGGATTCTCTTTTTAAGCTGTTCCTTCAAACACTAGTGCTTAGGAAATCTATCGGAGGCAGAAGCAGTCAAGGGTAGCCTAGGGTTAGGGTTAGGCTTAGGGTTATGCTTAGGGTACGGCTTAGGGTACGGGTTCGGGTAGGGGTTCGGGTACGGCGTAGGGTATGGGTTAGGGTTAGGGTTAGGGTTAGTGTTAGGGTTAGGGCTCGGTTTAGGGTACGGGTTAGGATTAGGGTACGTGTTAGGGTTAGGGTAGGGGTTAGGGTTAGAGTACGCATTAGGGTTAGTGTCGTTATTAAACCTATCCCAGTCTCTAGATACCCCTTAGCACGTAAAGGAATATTATTTGGGGGTCCAGCCATGGAGAAGAGTTTAGACACTAGGATAATATAAGGAACACACCCATTATAAAGAAATCACTTTAGGATTCTCGTTTTAAGCTGTTCCTTCAAACACTAGTGCTTAGGAAATCTATTGGAGGCAGAAGCAGTCAAGGGTAGCCTAGGGTTAGTGTTAGGCTTAGGGTTAGGCTTAGGGTACGGCTTAGGGTACGGGTTCGGGGAGGGGTTCGTGTATGGCATAGGGTATGGGTTAGGGTTAGGGTTAGGGTTAGTGTTAGGGTTAGGGCTCGGTTTAGGGTATGGGTTAAGATTAGGGTATGTGTTAGGGTTAGGGTAGGGGTTAGGGTTAGGGTATGCGTTAGGGTTAGGGTAGTTATTAAACCTATCCCACTCTCTAGATACCCCTTAGCACGTAAAGGAATATTATTTGGGGGTCCAGCCATGGAGAAGAGTTTAGACACTAGGATAAGATAAGGAACACACCCATTATAAAGAAATCACATTAGGATTCTCTTTTTAAGCTGTTCCTTCAAACACTAGTGCTTAGGAAATCTATTGGAGGCAGAAGCAGTCAAGGGTAGCCTAGGGTTAGGGTACGGCTTAGGGTTAGGGTTAGGGTACGGCTCAGGGTACGGGTTCGTGGAGGGGTTCGGGTACGGCGTAGTGTATGGGTTAGGGTTAGGGTTAGGGTTAGTTTTAGGGTTCGGGCTCGGTTTAGGGTACGGGTTAGGATTAGGGTACGTGTTAGGGTTAGGGTAGGGGTTAGGGTTAGGGTACGCGTTAGGGTTAGGGTAGTATTAAACCTATCCCACTCTCTAGATACCCCTTAGCACGTAAAGGAATATTATTTGGGGGTCCAGCCATGGAGAAGAGTTTAGACACAAGGATAAGGTAAGGAACACACCCATTATAAAGAAATCACATTAGGATTCTCTTTTTAAGCTGTTCCTTAAAACACTAGTGCTTAGGAAATCTATTGGAGGCAGAAGCAGTCAAGGGTAGCCTAGGGTTAGGGTTAGGCTTAGGGTTAGGCTTAGGGTACGACTTAGGGTACGGGTTCGGGGAGGGGTTCGGGTAAAGCGTAGGGTATGGGTTAGGGTTAGGGTTAGGGTTAGTGTTAGGGTTAGGGCTCGGTTTAGGGTATGGGTTAAGATTAGGGTATGTGTTAGGGTTAGGGTAGGGGTTAGGGTTAGGGTTAGTGTTAGGGTTATGGCTCGGTTTAGGGTACGGGTTAGGATTAGGGTACGTGTTAGTGTTAGCGTAGGGTTTAGGGTTAGGGTACGCAGTAGGGTTAGGGGAGTTATTAAACCTATCCCACTCTCTAGATACCCCTTAGCACGTAAAGGAATATTATTTGGGGGTCCAGCCATGGAGAAGAGTTTAGACACGAGGATAAGATAAGGAACACACCCCTCATAAAGAAATCACATTAGGATTCTCTTTTTAAGCCGTTCCTTAAAACACTAGTGCTTAGGAAATCTATTGGAGGCAGAAGCAGTCAAGGGTAACCTAGGGCTAGGGTTAGGCTTAGGGTTAGGGTTACGGTACGGCTTAGGTTACGGGTTCGAGGAGGGGTTCGGGTACGGCGTAGGGTATGGGTTAGGGTTAGGGTTAGGTTTAGTGTTAGGGTTAGGGCTCGGTTTAGGGTACGGGTTAGGATTAGGGTACGTGTTAGGGTTAGGGTAGGGGTTAGGGTTAGGGTACGCGTTAGGGTTAGGGTAGTTATTAAACCTATCCCACTCTCTAGATACCCCTTAGCACGTAAAGGAATATTATTTGGAGGTCCAGCCGTGGAGAAGATTTTAGACACTAGGATAAGATAAGGAACACACCCATTATAAAGAAATCACATTAGGATTCTCTTTTTAAGCTGTTCCTTAAAACACTATTGCTTAGGAAATCTATTGGAGGCTGAAGCAGTCAAGGGTAGCCTAGGGTTAGGGTTAGGCTTAGGGTACGGCTAAGGGTACGGGTTTGGGGAGGGGTTTGTGTACGGCGTAGTGTATGGGTTAGGGTTAGGGTTAGGGTTAGTGTTAGGATTAGGGCTCGGTTTAGGGTACGGGTTAGGATTAGGGTACGTGTTAGGGTTAGGGTATGGGTTAGGGTTAGGGTACGCGTTAGGGTTAGGGTAGTTACTAAACCTATCCCACTCTCTAGATACCCCTTAGCACGTAAAGGAATATCATTTGGGGGTCCAGCCATGGAGAAGAGTTTAGACACTAGGATAAGATAAGGAACACACCCATTATAAAGAAATCACATTAGGATTCTCTTTTTGAGCTGTTCCTTAAAACACTAGTGCTTAGGAAATCTATTGGAGGCAGAAGCAGTCAAGAGTAGCCTAGGGTTAGTGTTAGGCTTAGGGTTAGGGTTAGGGTACGGCTTAGGGTACGGGTTCGGGGAGGGGTTCGGGTACGGCGTAGGGTTTGGGTTAGGGTTAGGGTTAGGGTTAGTGTTAGGGTTAGGGCTCAGTTTAGGGTACGGGTTAGGATTAGGGTACGTGTTAGGGTTAGGGTAGGGGTTAGGGTTAGAGTACGCATTAGGGTTAGTGTAGTTATTAAACCTATCCCACTCTCTAGATACCCCTTAGCACGTAAAGGAATATTATTTGGGGGTCCAGCCATGGAGAAGAGTTTAGACACTAGGATAATATAAGGAACACACCCATTATAAAGAAATCACATTAGGATTCTCGTTTTAAGCTGTTCCTTCAAACACTAGTGCTTAGGAAATCTATTGGAGGCAGAAGCAGTCAAGGGTAGCCTACGGTTAGGGTTAGGCTTAGGGTTAGGGTTAGGGTACGGCTCAGGGTACGGGTTCGGGGAGCGGTTCGGGTACGGCGTAGGGTATGGGTTAGGGTTAGGGTTAGGGTTAGTTTTAGGGTTAGGGCTCGGTTTAGGGTACGGGTTAGGATTAGGGTACGTGTTAGGGTTAGGGTAGGGGTTAGGGTTAGGGTACGTGTTAGGGTTAGGGTAGTTATTAAACCTATCCCACTCTCTAGATACCCCTTAGCACGTAAAGGAATATTATTTGGGGGTCCAGGCATGGAGAAGAGTTTAGACACTAGGATAAGATAAGGAACACACCCATTATAAAGAAATCACATTAGGATTCTCTTTTTAAGCTGTTCCTTAAAACACTAGTGCTTAGGAAATCTATTGGAGGCAGAAGCAGTCAAGGGTAGCCTAGGGTTAGGGTACGGCTTAGGGTTAGGGTTAGGGTACGGCTTAGGGTACGGGTTCGGGGAGGGGTTCGGGTACGGCGTAGGGTATGGGTTAGGGTTAGGGTTAGGGTTAGTGTTAGGGTTAGGGCTCGGTTTAGGGTACGGGTTAGGATTAGGGTACGTGTTAGGGTTAGGGTAGGGGTTAGGGTTAGAGTACGCATTAGGGTTAGTGTCGTTATTAAACCTATCCCAGTCTCTAGATACCCCTTAGCACGTAAAGGAATATTATTTGGGGGTCCAGCCATGGAGAAGAGTTTAGACACTAGGATAATATAAGGAACACACCCATTATAAAGAAATCACTTTAGGATTCTCGTTTTAAGCTGTTCCTTCAAACACTAGTGCTTAGGAAATCTATTGGAGGCAGAAGCAGTCAAGGGTAGCCTAGGGTTAGGGTTAGGCTTAGGGTTATGCTTAGGGTACGGCTTAGGGTACGGGTTCCGGGAGGGGTTCGGGTACGGCGTAGGGTATGGGTTAGGGTTAGGGTTAGGGTTAGTGTTAGGGTTAGGGCTCGGTTTAGGGTATGGGTTAAGATTAGGGTATGTGTTAGGGTTAGGGTAGGGGTTAGGGTTAGGGTTAGTTTTAGGGTTAGGGCTCGGTTTAGGGTACGGGTTAGGATTAGGGTACGTGTTAGGGTTAGGGTAGGGGTTAGGGTTAGGGTATGCGTTAGGGTTAGGGTAGTTATTAAACCTATCCCACTCTCTAGATACCCCTTAGCACGTAAAGGAATATTTTTTGGGGGTCCAGCCATGGAGAAGAGTTTAGACACAAGGATAAGATAAGGAACACACCCATTATAAAGTAATCACATTAGGATTCTCTTTTTAAGCTGTTCCTTCAAACACTAGTGCTTAGGAAATCTATCGGAGGCAGAAGCAGTCAAGGGTAGCCTAGGGTTAGGGTTAGGCTTAGGGTTATGCTTAGGGTACGGCTTAGGGTACGGGTTCGGGTAGGGGTTCGGGTACGGCGTAGGGTATGGGTTAGGGTTAGGGTTAGGGTTAGTGTTAGGGTTAGGGCTCGGTTTAGGGTATGGGTTAAGATTAGGGTATGTGTTAGGGTTAGGGTAGGGGTTAGGGTTAGGGTATGCGTTAGGGTTAGGGTAGTTATTAAACCTATCCCACTCTCTAGATACCCCTTAGCACGTAAAGGAATATTATTTGGGGGTCCAGCCATGGAGAAGTGTTTAGACACTAGGATAAGATAAGGAACACACCCACTATAAAGAAATCACATTAGGATTCTCTTTTTAAGCTGTTCCTTCAAACACTAGTGCTTAGGAAATCTATTGGAGGCAGAAGCATTCAAGGGTAGCCTAGGGTTAGGGTTAGGCTTAGGGTTAGGGTTAGGGTACGGCTCAGGGTACGGGTTCGGGGAGCGGTTCGGGTACGGCGTAGGGTATGGGTTAGGGTTAGGGTTAGGGTTAGTTTTAGGGTTAGGGCTCGGTTTAGGGTACGGGTTAGGATTAGGGTACGTGTTAGGGTTAGGGTAGGGGTTAGGGTTAGGGTATGCGTTAGGGTTAGGGTAGTTATTAAACCTATCCCACTCTCTAGATACCCCTTAGCACGTAAAGGAATATTATTTGGGGGTCCAGCCATGGAGAAGAGTTTAGACACTAGGATAAGATAAGGAACACACCCATTATAAAGAAATCACATTAGGATTCTCTTTTTAAGCTGTTCCTTAAAACACTAGTGCTTAGGAAATCTATTGGAGGCAGAAGCAGTCAAGGGTAGCCTAGGGTTAGGTTACGGCTTAGGGTTAGGGTTAGGGTACGGCTTAGGGTACGGGTTCGGGGAGGGGTTCGGGTACGGCGTAGGGTATGGGTTAGGGTTAGGGTTAGGGTTAGTGTTAGGGTTAGGGCTCGGTTTAGGGTACGGGTTAGGATTAGGGTACGTGTTAGGGTTAGGGTAGGGGTTAGGGTTAGAGTACGCATTAGGGTTAGTGTCGTTATTAAACCTATCCCAGTCTCTAGATACCCCTTAGCACGTAAAGGAATATTATTTGGGGGTCCAGCCATGGAGAAGAGTTTAGACACTAGGATAATATAAGGAACACACCCATTATAAAGAAATCACTTTAGGATTCTCGTTTTAAGCTGTTCCTTCAAACACTAGTGCTTAGGAAATCTATTGGAGGCAGAAGCAGTCAAGGGTAGCCTAGGGTTAGGGTTAGGCTTAGGGTTATGCTTAGGGTACGGCTTAGGGTACGGGTTCCGGGAGGGGTTCGGGTACGGCGTAGGGTATGGGTTAGGGTTAGGGTTAGGGTTAGTGTTAGGGTTAGGGCTCGGTTTAGGGTATGGGTTAAGATTAGGGTATGTGTTAGGGTTAGGGTAGGGGTTAGGGTTAGGGTTAGTTTTAGGGTTAGGGCTCGGTTTAGGGTACGGGTTAGGATTAGGGTACGTGTTAGGGTTAGGGTAGGGGTTAGGGTTAGGGTATGCGTTAGGGTTAGGGTAGTTATTAAACCTATCCCACTCTCTAGATACCCCTTAGCACGTAAAGGAATATTTTTTGGGGGTCCAGCCATGGAGAAGAGTTTAGACACAAGGATAAGATAAGGAACACACCCATTATAAAGTAATCACATTAGGATTCTCTTTTTAAGCTGTTCCTTAAAACACTAGTGCTTAGGAAATCTATTGGAGGCAGAAGCAGTCAAGGGTAGCCTAGGGTTAGGGTGAGGCTTAGGGTTAGGCTTAGGGTACGGGTTTGGGGAGGGGTTTGTGTACGGCGTAGTGTATGGGTTAGGGTTAGGGTTAGGGTTAGTGTTAGGGTTAGGGCTCGGTTTAGGGTATGGGTTAAGATTAGGGTATGTGTTAGGGTTAGGGTAGGGGTTAGGGTTAGGGTTAGTGTTAGGGTTAGGGCTCGGTTTAGGGTACGGGTTAGGATTAGGGTACGTGTTAGGGTTAGGGTAGGGTTTAGGGTTAGGGTACGCATTAGGGTTAGGGGAGTTATTAAACCTATCTCACTCTCTAGATACCCCTTAGCACGTAAAGGAATATTATTTGGGGGTCCAGCCATGGAGAAGAGTTTAGACACTAGGATAAGATAAGGAACACACCCCTCATAAAGAAATCACATTAGGATTCTCTTTTTAAGCCGTTCCTTAAACACTAGTGCTTAGGAAATCTATTGGAGGCAGAAGCAGTCAAGGGTAGCCTAGGGTTAGGGTGAGGCTTAGGGTTAGGGTTAGGGTACGGCTTAGGGTACGGGTTCGGGGAGGGGTTCGGGTACGGCGTAGGGTTTGGGTTAGGGTTAGGGTTAGGGTTAGTGTTAGGGTTAGGGCTCAGTTTAGGGTACGGGTTAGGATTAGGGTACGTGTTAGGGTTAGGGTAGGGGTTAGGGTTAGAGTACGCATTAGGGTTAGTGTAGTTATTAAACCTATCCCACTCTCTAGATACCCCTTAGCACGTAAAGGAATATTATTTGGGGGTCCAGCCATGGAGAAGAGTTTAGACACTAGGATAATATAAGGAACACACCCATTATAAAGAAATCACATTAGGATTCTCGTTTTAAGCTGTTTCTTCAAACACTAGTGCTTAGGAAATCTATTGGAGACAGAAGCAGTCAAGGGTAGCCTAGGGTTAGGGTTAGGCTTAGGGTTAGGCTTAGGGTACGGCTTAGGGTACGGGTTCGGGGAGGGGTTCGGGTACGGCGTAGGGTATGGGTTAGCGTTAGGGTTAGGGTTAGTGTTAGGGTTAGGGCTCGGTTTAGGGTATGGGTTAAGATAAGGGTTTGTGTTAGGGTTAGGGTAGGGGTTAGGGTTAGGGTACGCGTTAGGGTTAGGGTATTTATTAAACCTATCCCACTCTCTAGATACCCCTTAGCACATAAAGGAATATTATTTGGAGGTCCAGCCATGGAGAAGAGTTTAGACACTAGGATAAGATAAGGAACACACCTATTATAAAGAAATCACATTAGGATTCTCTTTTTAAGCTGTTCCTTAAAACACTAGTGCTTAGGAAATCTATTGGAGGCAGAAGCAGTCAAGGGTAGCCTAAGGTTAGGGTTAGGCTTAGGGTTAGGGTTAGGGTACGGCTTAGGGTACGGGTTCGGGGAGGGGTTCGGGTACGGCGTAGGTTATGGGTTAGGGTTAGGGTTAGTGTTAGGGTTAGGGCTCGGTTTAGGGTACGGGTTAGGATTAGGGTACGTGTTAGGGTTAGGGTAGGGGTTAGGGTTAGGGTAGGCATTAGGGTTAGGGTAGTTATTAAACCTATCCCACTCTCTAGATACCCCTTAGCACGTAAAGGAATATTATTTGGGGGTCCAGCCATGGAGAAGAGTTTAGACACTAGGATAATATAAGGAACACACCCATTATAAAGAAATCACATTAGGATTCTCGTTTTAAGCTGTTCCTTCAAACACTAGTGCTTAGGAAATCTATTGGAGGCAGAAGCAGTCAAGGGTAGCCTAGGGTTAGGGTTAGGCTTAGGGTTAGGCTTAGGGTACGGCTTAGGGTACGGGTTCGGGGAGGGGTTCGTGTACGGCGTAGGGTATGGGTTAGGGTTAGGGTTAGGGTTAGTTTTAGGGTTCGGGCTCGGTTTAGGGTACGGGTTAGGATTAGGGTACGTGTTAGGGTTAGGGTAGGGGTTAGGGTTAGGGTACGCGTTAGGGTTAGGGTAGTTATTAAACCTATCCCACTCTCTAGATACCCCTTAGCACGTAAAGGAATATTATTTGGGGGTCCAGCCATGGAGAAGAGTTTAGACACAAGGATAAGATAAGGAACACACCCATTATAAAGAAATCACATTAGGATTCTCTTTTTAAGCTGTTCCTTAAAACACTAGTACTTAGGAAATCTATTGGAGGCAGAAGCAGTCAAGGGTAGCCTAAGGTTAGGGTTAGGCTTAGGGTTAGGGTTACGGTACGGCTTAGGTTACGGGTTCGAGGAGGGGTTCGTGTACGGCGTAGGGTATGGGTTAGGGTTAGGGTTAGGGTTAGTGTTAGGGTTAGGGCTCGGTTTAGGGTATGGGTTAAGATTAGGGTATGTGTTAGGGTTAGGGTAGGGGTTAGGGTTAGGGTATGCGTTAGGGTTAGGGTAGTTATTAAACCTATCCCACTCTCTAGATACCCCTTAGCACGTAAAGGAATATTATTTGGGGGTCCAGCCATGGAGAAGAGTTTAGACACTAGGATAATATAAGGAACACACCCATTATAAAGAAATCACATTAGGATTCTCGTTTTAAGCTGTTCCTTCAAACACTAGTGCTTAGGAAATCTATTGGAGGCAGAAGCAGTCAAGGGTAGCCTAGGGTTAGGGTTAGGCTTAGGGTTAGGCTTAGGGTACGGCTTAGGGTACGGGTTCGGGGAGGGGTTCGTGTACGGCGTAGGGTATGGGTTAGGGTTAGGGTTAGGGTTAGTGTTAGGGTTAGGGCTCGGTTTAGGGTATGGGTTAAGATTAGGGTATGTGTTAGGGTTAGGGTAGGGGTTAGGGTTAGGGTATGCGTTAGGGTTAGGGTAGTTATTAAACCTATCCCACTCTCTAGATACCCCTTAGCACGTAAAGGAATATTATTTGGGGGTCCAGCCATGGAGAAGAGTTTAGACACTAGGATAATATAAGGAACACACCCATTATAAAGAAATCACATTAGGATTCTCTTTTTAAGCTGTTCCTTCAAACACTAGTGCTTAGGAAATCTATTGGAGGCAGAAGCAGTCAAGGGTAGCCTAGGGTTAGGGTACGGCTTAGGGTTAGGGTTAGGGTACGGCTCAGGGTACGGGTTCGGGGAGGGGTTCGGGTACGGCGTAGGGTATGGGTTAGGGTTAGGGTTAGGGTTAATTTTAGGGTTCGGGCTCGGTTTAGGGTACGGGTTAGGATTAGGGTACGTGTTAGGGTTAGGGTAGGGGTTAGGGTTAGGGTACGCGTTAGGGTTAGGGTAGTTATTAAACCTATCCCACTCTCTAGATACCCCTTAGCACGTAAAGGAATATTATTTGGGGGTCCAGCCATGGAGAAGAGTTTAGACACAAGGATAAGATAAGGAACACACCCATTATAAAGAAATCACATTAGGATTCTCTTTTTAAGCTGTTCCTTAAAACACTAGTACTTAGGAAATCTATTGGAGGCAGAAGCAGTCAAGGGTAGCCTAGGGTTAGGGTTAGGCTTAGGGTTAGGCTTAGGGTACGGCTTAGGGTACGGGTTCGGGGAGGGGTTCGGGTAAAGCGTAGGGTATGGGTTAGGGTTAGGGTTAGGGTTAGTGTTAGGGTTAGGGCTCGGTTTAGGGTATGGGTTAAGATTAGGGTATGTGTTAGGGTTAGGGTAGGGGTTAGGGTTAGGGTATGCGTTAGGGTTAGGGTAGTTATTAAACCTATCCCACTCTCTAGATACCCCTTAGCACGTAAAGGAATATTATTTGGGGGTCCAGCCATGGAGAAGAGTTTAGACACTAGGATAAGATAAGGAACACACCCATTATAAAGAAATCACATTAGCATTCTCTTTTTAAGCTGTTCCTTCAAACACTAGTGCTTAGGAAATCTATTGGAGGCAGAAGCAGTCAAGGGTAGCCTAGGGTTAGGGTACGGCTTAGGGTTAGGGTTAGGGTACGGCTCAGGTTACGGGTTCGTGGAGGGGTTCGGGTACGGCGTAGGGTATGGGTTAGGGTTAGGGTTAGGGTTAGTTTTAGGGTTCGGGCTCGGTTTAGGGTACGGGTTAGGATTAGGGTACGTGTTAGGGTTAGGGTAGGGGTTAGGGTTAGGGTACGCATTAGGGTTAGGGTAGTTATTAAACCTATCCCACTCTCTAGATACCCCTTAGCACGTAAAGGAATATTATTTGGGGGTCCAGCCATGGAGAAGAGTTTAGACACAAGGATAAGATAAGGAACACACCCATTATAAAGAAATCACATTAGGATTCTCTTTTTAAGCTGTTCCTTAAAACACTAGTGCTTAGGAAATCTATTGGAGGCAGAAGCAGTCAAGGGTAGCCTAGGGTTAGGGTTAGGCTTAGGGTTAGGCTTAGGGTACGGCTTAGGGTACGGGTTCGGGGAGGGGTTCGGGTAAAGCGTAGGGTATGGGTTAGGGTTAGGGTTAGGGTTAGTGTTAGGGTTAGGGCTCGGTTTAGGGTATGGGTTAAGATTAGGGTATGTGTTAGGGTTAGGGTAGGGGTTAGGGTTAGGGTTAGTGTTAGGGTTAGGGCTCGGTTTAGGGTACGGGTTAGGATTAGGGTACGTGTTAGTGTTAGCGTAGGGTTTAGGGTTAGGGTATGCATTAGGGTTAGGGGAGTTATTAAACCTATCCCACTCTCTAGATACCCCTTAGCACGTAAAGGAATATTATTTGGGGGTCCAGCCATGGAGAAGAGTTTAGACACGAGGATAAGATAAGGAACACACCCCTCATAAAGAAATCACATTAGGATTCTCTTTTTAAGCCGTTCCTTAAAACACTAGTGCTTAGGAAATCTATTGGAGGCAGAAGCAGTCAAGTGTAACCTAGGGTTAGGGTTAAGCTTAGGGTTAGGGTTACGATACGGCTTAGGTTACGGGTTCAAGGAGGGGTTCGGGTACGGCGTAGGGTATGGGTTAGGGTTAGGGTTAGGTTTAGTGTTAGGGTTAGGGCTCGGTTTAGGTTACGGGTTAGGATTAGGGTACGTGTTAGGGTTAGGGTATGGGTTAGGGTTAGGGTACGCGTTAGGGTTAGGGTAGTTATTAAACCTATCCCACTCTCTAGATACCCCTTAGCACGTAAAGGAATATTATTTGGAGGTCCAGCCGTGGAGAAGATTTTAGACACTAGGATAAGATAAGGAACACACCCATTATAAAGAAATCACATTAGGATTCTCTTTTTAAGCTGTTCCTTAAAACAGTATTGCTTAGGAAATCTATTGGAGGCTGAAGCAGTCAAGGGTAGCCTAGGGTTAGGGTTAGGCTTAGGGTACGGCTTAGGGTACGGGTTTGGGGAGGGGTTTGTGTACGGCGTAGTGTATGGGTTAGGGTTAGGGTTAGGGTTAGTGTTAGGATTAGGGCTCGGTTTAGGGTACGGGTTAGGATTAGGGTACGTGTTAGGGTTAGGGTATGGGTTAGGGTTAGGGTACGCGTTAGGGTTAGGGTAGTTACTAAACCTATCCCACTCTCTAGATTCCCCTTAGCACGTAAAGGAATATCATTTGGGGGTCCAGCCATGGAGAAGAGTTTAGACACTAGGATAAGATAAGGAACACACCCATTATAAAGAAATCACATTAGGATTCTCTTTTTAAGCTGTTCCTTAAAACACTAGTGCTTAGGAAATCTATTGGAGGCAGAAGCAGTCAAGGGTAGCCTAGTGTTACGGTGAGGCTTAGGGTTAGGGTTAGGGTACGGCTTAGGTTACGGGTTCGGGGGGGGGTTTGGGTACGGCGTAGGGTATGGGTTAGGGTTAGGGTTAGGGTTCGTGTTAGGGTTAGGGCTCGGTTTAGGGTACGGGTTAGGATTAGGGTACGTGTTAGGGTTAGGGTAGGGGTTAGGGTTAGGGTACGCGTTAGGGTTAGGGTAGTTATTAAACCTATCCCACTCTCTAGATACCCCTTAGCACGTAAAGGAATATTATTTGGGGGTCCAGCCATGGAGAAGAGTTTAGACACTAGGATAAGGTAAGGAACACACCCAATATAAAGAAATCACATTAGGATTCTCTTTTTGAGCTGTTCCTTAAAACACTAGTGCTTAGGAAATCTATTGGAGACAGAAGCAGTCAAGGGTAGCCTAGGGTTAGGGTTAGGCTTAGGGTTAGGCTTAGGGTACGGCTTAGGGTACGGGTTCGGGGAGGGGTTCGGGTACGGCGTAGGTTATGGGTTAGCGTTAGGGTTAGGGTTAGTGTTAGGGTTAGGGCTCGGTTTAGGGTATGGGTTAAGATAAGGGTTTGTGTTAGGGTTAGGGTAGGGGTTAGGGTTAGGGTACGCGTTAGGGTTAGGGTATTTATTAAACCTATCCCACTCTCTAGATACCCCTTAGCACATAAAGGAATATTATTTGGAGGTCCAGCCATGGAGAAGAGTTTAGACACTAGGATAAGATAAGGAACACACCTATTATAAAGAAATCACATTAGGATTCTCTTTTTAAGCTGTTCCTTAAAACACTAGTGCTTAGGAAATCTATTGGAGGCAGAAGCAGTCAAGGGTAGCCTAAGGTTAGGGTTAGGCTTAGGGTTAGGGTTAGGGTACGGCTTAGGGTACGGGTTCGGGGAGGGGTTCGGGTACGGCGTAGGTTATGGGTTAGGGTTAGGGTTAGTGTTAGGGTTAGGGCTCGGTTTAGGGTACGGGTTAGGATTAGGGTACGTGTTAGGGTTAGGGTAGGGGTTAGGGTTAGGGTACGCATTAGGGTTAGGGTAGTTATTAAACCTATCCCACTCTCTAGATACCCCTTAGCACGTAAAGGAATATTATTTGGGGGTCCAGCCATGGAGAAGAGTTTAGACACTAGTATAATATAAGGAACACACCCATTATAAAGAAATCACATTAGGATTCTCGTTTTAAGCTGTTCCTTCAAACACTAGTGCTTAGGAAATCTATTGGAGGCAGAAGCAGTCAAGGGTAGCCTAGGGTTAGGGTTAGGCTTAGGGTTAGGCTTAGGGTACGGCTTAGGGTACGGGTTCGGGGAGGGGTTCGTGTAGGGCGTAGGGTATGGGTTAGGGTTAGGGTTAGGGTTAGTGTTAGGGTTAGGGCTCGGTTTAGGGTATGGGTTAAGATTAGGGTATGTGTTAGGGTTAGGGTAGGGGTTAGGGTTAGGGTATGCGTTAGGGTTAGGGTAGTTATTAAACCTATCCCACTCTCTAGATACCCCTTAGCACGTAAAGGAATATTATTTGGGGGTCCAGCCATGGAGAAGAGTTTAGACACTAGGATAAGATAAGGAACACACCCATTATAAAGAAATCACATTAGGATTCTCTTTTTAAGCTGTTCCTTCAAACACTAGTGCTTAGGAAATCTATTGGAGGCAGAAGCAGTCAAGGGTAGCCTAGGGTTAGGGTACGGCTTAGTGTTAGGGTTAGGGTACGGCTCAGGGTACGGGTTCGGGGAGGGGTTCGGGTACGGCGTAGGGTATGGGTTAGGGTTAGGGTTAGGGTTAGTTTTAGGGTTCGGGCTCGGTTTAGGGTACGGGTTAGGATTAGGGTACGTGTTAGGGTTAGGGTAGGGGTTAGGGTTAGGGTACGCGTTAGGGTTAGGGTAGTTATTAAACCTATCCCACTCTCTAGATACCCCTTAGCACGTAAAGGAATATTATTTGGGGGTCCAGCCATGGAGAAGAGTTTAGACACAAGGATAAGATAAGGAACACACCCATTATAAAGAAATCACATTAGGATTCTCTTTTTAAGCTGTTCCTTAAAACACTAGTACTTAGGAAATCTATTGGAGGCAGAAGCAGTCAAGGGTAGCCTAGGGTTAGGGTTAGGCTTAGGGTTAGGCTTAGGGTACGGCTTAGGGTACGGGTTCGGGGAGGGGTTCGGGTAAAGCGTAGGGTATGGGTTAGGGTTAGGGTTAGGGTTAGTGTTAGGGTTAGGGCTCGGTTTAGGGTATGGGTTAAGATTAGGGTATGTGTTAGGGTTAGGGTAGGGGTTAGGGTTAGGGTTAGTGTTAGGGCTGGGCTCGGTTTAGGGTACGGGTTAGGATTAGGGTATGTGTTAGGGTTAGCGTAGGGTTTAGGGTTAGGGTACGCATTAGGGTTAGGGGAGTTATTAAACCTATCCCACTCTGTAGATACCCCTTAGCACGTAAAGGAATATTATTTGGGGGTCCAAAAATGAAGAAGAGTTTAGACACGAGGATAAGATAAGGAACACACCCCTCATAAAGAAATCACATTAGGATTCTCTTTTTAAGCCGTTCCTTAAAACACTAGTGCTTAGGAAATCTATTGGAGGCAGAAGCAGTCAAGGGTAACCTAGGGTTAGGGTTAGGCTTAGGGTTAGGGTTACGGTACGGCTTAGGTTACGGGTTCGAGGAGGGGTTCGGGTACGGCGTAGGGTATGGGTTAGGGTTAGGGTTAGGTTTAGTGTTAGGGTTAGGGCTCGGTTTAGGGTACGGGTTAGGATTAGGGTACGTGTTAGGGTTAGGGTAGGGGTTAGGGTTAGGGAACGCGTTAGGGTTAGGGTAGTTATGAAACCTATCCCACTCTCTAGATACCCCTTAGCACGTAAAGGAATATTATTTGGAGGTCCAGCCGTGGAGCAGATTTTAGACACTAGGATAAGATAAGGAGCACACCCATTATAAAGAAATCACATTAGGATTCTCTTTTTAAGCTGTTCCTTAAAACACTATTGCTTAGGAAATCTATTGGAGGCTGAAGCAGTCAAGGGTAGCCTAGGGTTAGGGTTAGGCTTAGGGTACGGCTTAGGGTACGGGTTTGGGGAGGGGTTTGTGTACGGCGTAGTGTATGGGTTAGGGTTAGGGTTAGGGTTAGTGTTAGGATTAGGGCTCGGTTTAGGGTACGGGTTAGGATTAGGGTACGTGTTAGGGTTAGGGTATGGGTTAGGGTTAGGGTACGCGTTAGGCTTAGGGTAGTTACTAAACCTATCCCACTCTCTAGATACCCCTTAGCACGTAAAGGAATATCATTTGGGGGTCCAGCCATGGAGAAGAGTTTAGACACTAGGATAAGATAAGGAACACACCCATTATAAAGAAATCACATTAGGATTCTCTTTTTGAGCTGTTCCTTAAAACACTAGTGCTTAGGAAATCTATTGGAGGCAGAAGCAGTCAAGGGTAGCCTAGGGTTAGTGTTAGGCTTAGGGTTAGGGTTAGGGTACGGCTTAGGGTACGGGTTCGGGGAGGGGTTCGGGTACGGCGTAGGGTTTGGGTTAGGGTTAGGGTTAGGGTTAGTGTTAGGGTTAGGGCTCAGTTTAGGGTACGGGTTAGGATTAGGGTACGTGTTAGGGTTAGGGTAGGGGTTAGGGTTAGAGTACGCATTAGGGTTAGTGTAGTTATTAAACCTATCCCACTCTCTAGATACCCCTTAGCACGTAAAGGAATATTATTTGGGGGTCCAGCCATGGAGAAGAGTTTAGACACTAGGATAATATAAGGAACACACCCATTATAAAGAAATCACATTAGGATTCTCGTTTTAAGCTGTTCCTTCAAACACTAGTGCTTAGGAAATCTATTGGAGGCAGAAGCAGTCAAGGGTAGCCTAGGGTTAGGGTTAGGCTTAGGGTTAGGCTTAGGGTACGGCTTAGGGTACGGGTTCGGGGAGGGGTTCGGGTACGGCGTAGGGTATGGGTTAGGGTTAGGGTTAGGGTTAGTGTTAGGGTTAGGGCTCGGTTTAGTGTATGGGTTAATATTAGGGTATGTGTTAGGGTTAGGGTAGGGGTTAGGGTTAGGGTATGCGTTAGGGTTAGGGTAGTTATTAAACCTATCCCACTCTCTAGATACCCCTTAGCACGTAAAGGAATATTATTTGGGGGTCCAGCCATGGAGAAGAGTTTAGACACTAGGATAAGATAAGGAACACACCCATTATAAAGAAATCACATTAGCATTCTCTTTTTAAGCTGTTCCTTCAAACACTAGTGCTTAGGAAATCTATTGGAGGCAGAAGCAGTCAAGGGTAGCCTAGGGTTAGGGTACGGCTTAGGGTTAGGGTTAGGGTACGGCTCAGGTTACGGGTTCGTGGAGGGGTTCGGGTACGGCGTAGGGTATGGGTTAGGGTCAGGGTTAGGGTTAGTTTTAGGGTTCGGGCTCGGTTTAGGGTACGGGTTAGGATTAGGGTACGTGTTAGGGTTAGGGTAGGGGTTAGGGTTAGGTTACGCATTAGGGTTAGGGTAGTTATTAAACCTATCCCACTCTCTAGATACCCCTTAGCACGTAAAGGAATATTATTTGGGGGTCCAGCCATGGAGAAGAGTTTAGACACAAGGATAAGATAAGGAACACACCCATTATAAAGAAATCACATTAGGATTCTCTTTTTAAGCTGTTCCTTAAAACACTAGTGCTTAGGAAATCTATTGGAGGCAGAAGCAGTCAAGGGTAGCCTAGGGTTAGGTTTAGGCTTAGGGTTAGGCTTAGGGTACGGCTTAGGGTACGGGTTCGGGGAGGGGTTCGGGTAAAGCGTAGGGTATGGGTTAGGGTTAGGGTTAGGGTTAGTGTTAGGGTTAGGGCTCGGTTTAGGGTATGGGTTAAGATTAGGGTATGTGTTAGGGTTAGGGTAGGGGTTAGGGTTAGGGTTAGTGTTAGGGTTAGGGCTCGTTTTAGGGTACGGGTTAGGATTAGGGTACGTGTTAGTGTTAGCGTAGGGTTTAGGGTTAGGGTACGCATTAGGGTTAGGGGAGTTATTAAACCTATCCCACTCTCTAGATACCCCTTAGCACGTAAAGGAATATTATTTGGGGGTCCAGCCATGGAGAAGAGTTTAGACACGAGGATAAGATAAGGAACACACCCCTCATAAAGAAATCACATTAGGATTCTCTTTTTAAGCCGTTCCTTAAAACACTAGTGCTTAGGAAATCTATTGGAGGCAGAAGCAGTCAAGGGTAACCTAGGGTTAGGGTTAGGCTTAGGGTTAGGGTTACGATACGGCTTAGGTTACGGGTTCGAGGAGGGGTTCGGGTACGGCGTAGGGTATGGGTTAGGGTTAGGGTTAGGTTTAGTGTTAGGGTTAGGGCTCGGTTTAGGTTACGGGTTAGGATTAGGGTACGTGTTAGGGTTAGGGTAGGGGTTAGGGTTAGGGTACGCGTTAGGGTTAGGGTAGTTATTAAACCTATCCCACTCTCTAGATACCCCTTAGCACGTAAAGGAATATTATTTGGAGGTCCAGCCGTGGAGAAGATTTTAGACACTAGGATAAGATAAGGAACACACCCATTATAAAGAAATCACATTAGGATTCTCTTTTTAAGCTGTTCCTTAAAACACTATTGCTTAGGAAATCTATTGGAGGCTGAAGCAGTCAAGGGTAGCCTAGGGTTAGGGTTAGGCTTAGGGTACGGCTTAGGGTACGGGTTCGGGGAGGGGTTCGGGTACGGCGTAGGTTATGGGTTAGGGTTAGGGTTAGTGTTAGGGTTAGGGCTCGGTTTAGGGTACGGGTTAGGATTAGGGTACGTGTTAGGGTTAGGGTAGGGGTTAGGGTTAGGGTACGCGTTAGGGTTAGGGTAGTTATTAAACCTATCCCACTCTCTAGATACCCCTTAGCACGTAAAGGAATATTATTTGGGGGTCCAGCCATGGAGAAGAGTTTAGACACTAGGATAATATAAGGAACACACCCATTATAAAGAAATCACATTAGGATTCTCGTTTTAAGCTGTCCCTTCAAACACTAGTGCTTAGGAAATCTATTGGAGGCAGAAGTAGTCAAGGGTAGCCTAGGGTTAGGGTTAGGCTTAGGGTTAGGCTTAGGGTACGGCTTAGGGTACGGGTTCGGGGAGGGGTTCGGGTACGGCCTAGGGTATGTGTTAGGTTTAGGGTTAGGGTTAGTGTTAGGGTTAGGGCTCGGTTTAGGGTACGGGTTAGGATTAGGGTACGTGTTAGAGTTAGGGTAGGGTTTAGGGTTAGGGTACGCATTAGGGTTAGGGTAGTTATTAAACCTATCCCACTCTCTAGATACCCCTTAGCATGTAAATGAATATTATTTGGGCGTCCAGCCATGGAGAAGAGTTTAGACACTAGGATAAGATAAGGAACACACCCATTATAAAGAAATCACATTAGCATTCTCTTTTTAAGCCGTTCCTTAAAACACTAGTGCTTAGGAAATCTATTGTAGGCAGAAGCAGTCAAGGGTAGCCTAGGGTTAGGGTTAGGCTTAGGGTTAGGGTTACGGTACGGCTTAGGTTACGGGTTGGGAGAGGGGTTCGGGTACGGCGTAGGGTATGGGTTAGGGTTAGGGTTAGGTTTAGTGTTAGGGTTAGGGCTCGGTTTAGGGTACGGGTTAGGATTAGGGTACGTGTTAGGGTTAGAGTAGGGGTTAGGGATAGGGTACGCGTTAGGGTTAGGGTAGTTATTAAACCTATCCCACTCTCTAGATACACCTTAGCACGTAAAGGAATATTAGTTGGAGGTCCAGCCTTGGAGAAGAGTTTAGTCACTAGGATAAGATAAGGAACACACCCATTATAAAGAAATCACATTAGGATTCTCTTTCTAAGCTGCTCCTTAAACACTAGTGCCAGAGTTGCTGTTGGCAATTTACATCCCGCCCATCAGTGTAGCAAGGCTCCCATTTCTCCATGGCCTGTCCTGCATTTCTGGTTTTGACACTTTTTTCAGCATGGCCCTTTTGACCGATGGGTCGGGAGTCTGCTTTGTAGGCCTGATTTGCCTTTCCAGGTTGCTTGGTTGGCCAAAAAGGGCGTATGCGTTTTTTCCTGAATATATTCAGGAAAAAACGCATACGCCCTTTTTGGCCAAGGGCATCATTGTCAACGTTTTGCCGCTTTTCATGTGCTTTAAAGCGATTCGTATATACCTCCTGAAATTTGTTTCCTGCAATTCTGCCTTGATTTCAAATCCTCTTCTTTGCCTTCCCTCAATATATTTGTGGACGAGAGTTATCATTTATAACTCTGCAGGTTTGTGAATTGCAGTGCCCTGTAGCTCCATTTTACAACTCGCTTTTTTGGGAGCTGGCCGCAAAAGCGCAGGATGGCTTCAGTCCCTGTTCTGGTTCCGGGGGGCAGGCTGAGTCTGTGGTAAATTCTTCTTCCTGATGGGACAATAGAGTGACCTGTGCCTGTCCCAACACCAAGAGCTAGTCTCTCATTGGTTCCCCATCTACCCGTTCATCCTCAGGCCAAATTGCAACCTGTACGGAACAGGAGGTTAAAGGTGCTGATGCTCCAAGTAGGGAGATTGCAAGTAAAGTGGCTGGAATGGCGAACCCGGGCACAAGGAGATGAGAAATGAGGTGCGTTTTAGAAACCTTTCCCCATCACACGGTGTACCATCTTCTGGGTTTCTCATGCATGTTTTTGATGTAGGAAGATGCCCTTGAACCTGGAGATTTGGGACCCATGCGATGGGTACCACGCAGTATTACTTTAAAGGGTCTGCGTTTGCTCACCCAACCTCACCAAACCTCTCAGCCCCAAGAGTGTCCACCCTTATGTCTCATCCAGCTGTGGGTCTAGATATGGTCAATCCAGGTTGCATCACAGCCCCTGAACGAATTGTGCAAGAATTTCTCTCTCTTTCACTGTCTTTGTTTCATGGGTTTTTAAAAGTAATTTATTTTTATAATGGGGTTTAGCTGCTTTTCACTGTTGTGTTTATGCCGCTTTACATCCACTTGACACACTAACAGAGAGATATCAATACATAGGTTTTAAGATTATTACTAGTCAGATATAATGTTGTGCGTTGAATAGGGCGTGTTGAGTCCAGTTCTCTGAGCAAGGAGTAGGTCTTGTCTATTACATATTGGGTTTATGCAACGGTATCTGAGCTAATTTGAAACCCTTGTTTTATGTATCACCCCACCTCCCCTCTCCCGTTAAGCAGCCATAGTGTGTTTTCTGCATGTGTGACTCTGTTCTGTTTTGTAATTCAGTTCAAGTGTAACGGTTTTTACATTCCCTCTATAAGTGATACCTTATGAGAAATGTCCTTTTCTGTGTGACTCATTTCCCTTGGATCGTCGTACCTAAATCCACTCATCATGCTGCTACTAGCCTTATGACATTGATTTCATGGCTGAGTGATATTCCATTGTACATAAGGACCACAACTTCTTTATCCATTTTTCTCTTTCCTGGGATATTGAAGGTGGAATGAAGTGGAGGTCCTTGTCAACAGAGCAGCCCTAAACTTTGGGGTGCTTGTGTCTTGCTGATTTTTCATTTTCCCAATTTATACCCCCATGAGTGGAAGTGCCCTATGCTCTCTAAGCTGTGTTTTTTAGATGTTTCAGGAATCACCGTACACTTCTCCAGAGTGGCTGTTGGCAATTTACATCCCGCCCATCAGTGTAGCAAGGCTCCCATTTCTCCATGGCCTGTCCTTCATTTCTGGTTTTGAGACTTTTTTCAGCATGGCCCTTTTGACCGATGGGTAGCGAGTGTTCTTTTTAGCGCTGATTTGCCTTTCCAGGTTGCTTGGTTGGCCAAAAAGGGCGTATGCGTTTTTTCCTGAATATATTCACGAAAAAACGCATACGCCCTTTTTGGCCAAGGGCATCATTGTCAACGTTTTGCCGCTTTTCATGTGCTTTAAAGGCGATTCGAATCTACCTCGTGAAATCTGTTTCCTGCAATTTTGCCTTGATTTCAAATCCTCTTCTTTGCCTTCCCTCAATATATTTGTGGACGAGAGTTATTATTTATAACTCTGCAGGTTTGTGAATTGCAGTGCCCTGTGGCTCCATTTTACAACTCGCTTTTTTGGAGATGGCCGCAAAAGCCCAGGATGGCTTCAGGCCCTCTTCTGGTTCCGGGGGGCAGGCTGAGTCTGTGGTAAATTCTTCTTCCTGATGGGACAATAGAGTGACCTGTGCCTGTCCCAACACCAAGAGCTAGTCTCTCATTGGTTCCCCGTCTTCCCGTTCATCCTCAGGACAAATTGCAACCTGTACGGAACAGGAGGTTAAAGGTGCTGATGCTCCAAGTAGGGAGATTGCTAGTAAAGTGGCTGGAATGGCGAACCCGGGCACAAGGAGATGAGAAATGAGGTGCGTTTTAGAAACCTTTCCCCATCACATGGTGTACCATCTTCTGGGTTTCTCATGCATGTTTTCGATGTAGGAAGATGCCCTTGAACCTGGAGATTTGGGACCCATGCGATGGGTACCACGCAGTATTACTTTAAAGGGTCTGCGTTTGCTCACCCAACCTCACCAAACCTCTCAGCCCCAAGAGTGTCCACCCTTATGTCTCATCCAGCTGTGGGTCTAGATATGGTCAATCCAGGTTGCATCACAGCCCCTGAACGCATTGTGTAAGAATTTCTCTCTCTTTCAGTGTCTTTGTTTCATGGGTTTTTAAAAGTAATTTATTTTTATAATGGGGTTTAGCTGCTTTTCACTGCTGTGTTTATGCCGCTTTACACCCACATGACACACTAACAGAGAGATATCAATACATAGGTTTTAAGATTATTACTAGTCAGATATATTCTTGTGCGGTGAATAGGGCGTGTTGAGTCCTGTTCTCTGAGCAAGGAGTAGGTCTTGTCTATTACACATTGGGTTTATGGAACGGTATCTGAGCTAATTTGAAACCCTTGTTTTATGTATCACCCCACCTCACCTTTCCCGTTAAGCAACTATAGTGTGTTTTCTGCATGTGTGACTCTGTTCTGTTTTGTAATTCAGTTCAAGTGTAACGGTTTTTACATTCCCTCTATAAGTGATACTTTATGAGAAGTGTCCTTTTCTGTGTGACTTATTTCACTTAGAATCGTCGTACCTAAATCCACTCATCATGCTGCTACTAGCCTTATGACATTGATTTCATGGCTGAGTGATATTCCATTGCACATAAGGACCACAGCTTCTTTATCCATTTTTCTCTTTCCTGGGATATTTAAGGTGGAATGAAGTGGAGGTCCTTGTAAACAGAGCAGCCCTAAAGTTTGGGGTGCTTGTGTCTTGGTGATTTTTCATTTTCCCAATTTATACCCCCATGAGTGGAAGTGCCCTATGCTCTCTAAGCTGTGTTTTTTAGATGTTTCTGGACTCACCGTACACTTCTCCAGAGTGGCTGTTGGCAATTTACATCCCGCCCATCAGTGTAGCAAGGCTCCCATTTCTCCATGGCCTGTCCTGCATTTCTGGTTTTGACAGTTTTTTCAGCATGGCCCTTTTGACTGATGGGTAGCGAGTCTTCTTTGTAGCGCTGATTTGCCTTTCCAGGTTGCTTGGTTGGCCAAAAAGGGCGTATGCGTTTTTTCCTGAATATATTCAGGAAAAAACGCATACGCCCTTTTTGGCCAAGGGCATCATTGTCAACGTTTTGCCGCTTTTCATGTGCTTTAAAGGCGATTCGAATCTACCTCCTGAAATCTGTTTCCTGCAATTCTGCCTTGATTTCAAATCCTCTTCTTTGCCTTCCCTCAATATATTTTTGGACGAGAGTTATCATTTATAACTCTGCAGGTTTGTGAATTGCAGTGCCCTGAAGCTCCAATTTACAACTCGCTTTTTTGGGAGCTGGCCGCAAAAGCGCAGAATGACTTCAGGCCCTGTTCTGGTTCCGGGGGGCAGGCTGAGCCTGTGGTAAATTCTTCTTCCTGATGGGAAAATAGAGTGACCTGTGCCTGTCCCAACACCAAGAGCTAGTCTCTCATTGGTTCTCCGTCTTCCCGTTCATCCTCAGGACAAATTGCAACCTGTATGGAACAGGAGGTTAAAGGTGCTGATGCTCCAAGTAGGGAGATTGCTAGTAAAGCGGCTGGAATGGCGAACCCGGGCACAAGGAGATGAGAAATGAGGTGCGTTTTAGAAACCTTTCCCCATCACACGGTGTACCATCTTCTGGGTTTCTCATGCATGTTTTCGATGTAGGAAGATGCCCTTGAACCTGGAGATTTGGGACCCATGCGATGGGTACCACGCAGTATTAGTTTAAAGGGTCTGTGTTTGCTCACCCACCCTCACCAAACCTCTCAGCCCCAAGAGTGTCCAGCCTTATGTCTCATCCAGCTGTGGGTCTAGATATGGTCAATCCAGGTTGCATCACAGCCCCTGAACGCATTGTGTAAGAATTTCTCTCTCTTTCACTGTCTTTGCTTCTTGGGTTTTTCAAAGTAATTTATTTTTATAATGGGGTTTAGCTGCTATTCACTGCTGTGTTTATGCTGCTTTACACCCGCTTGACACACTAACAGAGACATATCAATACATAGGTTTTAAGATTATTACTAGTCAGATATATTCTTGTGCGGTGAATAGGGCGTGTTGAGTCCAGTTCTCTGAGCAAGGAGTAGGTCTTGTCTATTACATATTGGGTTTATGGAACGGTATCTGAAGTAATTTGAAACCCTTGTTTTATGTATCACCCCACCTCACCTTTCCCGTTAAGCAGCCATAGTGTGTTTTCTGCATGTGTGACTCTGTTCTGTTTTGCAATTCAGTTCAAGCGTAACGGTTTTTACATTCCCTCTATAAGTGATACCTTATGAGAAGTGTCCTTTTCTGTGTGACTTATATCACTTAGAATCGTCGTACCTAAATCCACTCATCATGCTGCTACTAGCCTTAGGACATTGATTTCATGGCTGAGTGATATTCCATTGTACATAAGGACCACAACTTCTTTATCCATTTTTCTCTTTCCTGGGATATTGAAGGGGGAATGAAGTGGAGGTTCTTGTCAAGAGAGCAGCCCTAAACTTTGGGGTGCTTGTGTCTTGCTGATTTTTCATTTTCCCAATTTATACCCCCATGAGTGGAAGTGCCCTATGCTCTCTAAGCTGTGTTTTTTAGATGTTTCAGGACACGCCGTACACTTCTCGAGAGTGGCTCTTGGCAATTTACATCCCGCCCATCAGTGTAGCAAGGCTCCCATTTCTCCATGGCCTGTCCTGCATTTCTGGTTTTGACATGTTTTTCAGCATGGCCATTTTGACCGATGGGTAGCGAGTCTTCTTTGTAGCACTGATTTGCATTTCCAGGTTGCTTGGTTGGCCAAAAAGGGCGTATGCGTTTTTTCCTGAATATATTCAGGAAAAAACGCATACGCCCTTTTTGGCCAAGGGCATCATTGTCAACGTTTTGCCGCTTTTCATGTGCTTTAAAGCGATTCGAATATACCTCCTGAAATTTGTTTCCTGCAATTCTGCCTTGATTTCAAATCCTCTTCTTTGCCTTCCCTCAATATATTTGTGGACGAGAGTTATCATTTATAACTCTGCAAGTTTGTGAATTGCAGTGCCCTGTAGCTCCATTTTACAACTCGCTTTTTTGGGAGCTCGCCGCAAAAGCGCAGGATGACTTCAGGCCCTGTTCTGGTTCCGGGGGGCAGGCTGAGCCTGTGGTAAATTCTTCTTCCTGATGGGAAAATAGAGTGACCTGTGCCTGTCCCAACAGCAAGAGCTAGTCTCTCATTGGTTCTCCTTCTTCCCGTTCATCCTCAGGACAAATTGCAACCTGTACGGAACAGGAGGTTAAAGGTGCTGATGCTCCAAGTAGGGAGATTGCTAGTAAAGCGGCTGGAATGGCGAACCCGGGCACAAGGAGATGAGAAATGAGGTGCGTTTTAGAAACCTTTCCCCATCACACGGTGTACCATCTTCTGGGTTTCTCATGCATGTTTTCGATGTAGGAAGATGCCCTTGAACCTGGAGATTTGGGACCCATGCGATGGGTACCACGCAGTATTACTTTAAAGGGTCTGCGTTTGCTCACCAAACCTCACCAAACCTCTCAGCCCCAAGAGTGTCCACCCTTATGTCTCATCCAGCTGTGGGTCTAGATATGGTCAATCCAGGTTGCATCACAGCCCCTGAACGCATTGTGTAAGAATTTCTCTCTCTTTCACTGTCTTTCTTTCATGGGTTTGTAAAAGTAATTTATTTTTATAATGGGGTTTAGCTGCTTTTCACTGCTGTGTTTATGCCGCTTTACACCCACTTGACACACTAACAGAGAGATATCGATACATAGGTTTTAAGATTATTACTAGTCAGATATATTCTTGTGCGGTGAATAGGGCGTGTTGAGTCCAGTTCTCTGAGCAAGGAGTAGGTCTTGTCTATTACATATTGTGTTTATCGAACAGTATCTGAGCTAATTTGAAACCCTTGTTTTATGTATCACCCCACCTCACCTTTCCCGTTAAGCAGCCATAGTGTGTTTTCTGCATGTGTGACTCTGTTCTGTTTTGTAATTCAGTTCAAGCCTAATGGTTTTTACATTCCCTCTATCAGTGATACCTTATGAGAAGTGTCCTTTTCTGTGTGACTTATTTCACTTAGAATCGTCGTACCTAAATCCACTCATCATGCTGCTACTAGCCTTATGACATTGATTTCATGGCTGAGTGATATTCCATTGTACATAAGGGCCACAACTTCTTTATCCATTTTTCTTTCCTGGGATATTGAAGGTGGAATGAAGTGGAGGTCCTTGTCAACAGAGCAGCCCTAAACTTTGGGGTGCTTGTGTCTTGCTGATTTTTCATTTTCCCAATTTATACCCCCATGAGTGGAAGTGCCCTATGCTCTCTAAGCTGTGTTTTTTAGATGTTTCAGGACACACCGTACACTTCTCCAGAGTGGCTGTTGGCAATTTACATCCCGCCCATCAGTGTAGCAAGGCTCCCATTTCTCCATGGCCTGTCCTGCATTTCTGGTTTTGACACTTTTTTCAGCATGGCCCTTTTGACCGATGGGAAGTGAGACTTCTTTCTAGCGCTGATTTGCCTTTCCAGGTTGCTTGGTTGGCCAAAAAGGGCGTATGCGTTTTTTCCTGAATATATTCAGGAAAAAACGCATACGCCCTTTTTGGCCAAGGGCATCATTGTCAACGTTTTGCCGCTTTTCATGTGCTTTAAAGGCGATTCGAATCTACCTCCTGAAATCTGTTCCCTGCAATTTTACCTTGATTTCAAATCCTCTTCTTTGCCTTCCCTCAATATATTTGTGGACGAGAGTTATCATTTATAACTCTGCAGGTTTGTGAATTGCAGTGCCCTGAACCTCCAATTTACAACTCGCGTTTTTGGGAGCTGGCCGCAAAAGCGCAGGATGGCTTCAGGCCCTGTTCTGGTTCAGGGGGGACAGGATGAGCCTGTGGTTAATTCTTCTTCCTGATGGGAAAATAGAGTGACCTGTGCCTCTCCAAACACCAAGAGCTAGTCTCTCATTGGTTCTCCGTCTTCCCGTTCATCCTCAGGACAAATTGCAACCTGTACGGAACAGGAGGTTAAAGGTGCTGATGCTCCAAGTAGGGAGATTGCTAGTAAAGCGGCTGGAATGGCGAACCCGGGCACAAGGAGATGAGAAATGAGGTGCGTTTTAGAAACCTTTCCCCATCACACGGTGTACCATCTTCTGGGTTTCTCATGCATGTTTTCGATGTAGGAAGATGCCCTTGAACCTGGAGATTTGGGACCCATGCGATGGGTACCACGCAGTATTACTTTAAAGGGTCTGCGTTTGCTCACCCAACCTCACCAAACCTCTCAGCCCCAAGAGTGTCCACCCTTATGTCTCATCCAGCTGTGGGTCTAGATATGGTCAATCCAGGTTGCATCACAGCCCCTGAACGCATTGTGTAAGAATTTCTCTCTCTTTCACTGTCTTTGTTTCATGGGTTTGTAAAAGTAAGTTATTTTTATAATGGGGTTTAGCTGCGTTTCACTGCTGTGTTTATGCCGCTTTACACCCACTTGACACACTAACAGAGAGATATCAATACATAGGTTTTAAGATTATTACTAGTCAGATATATTCTTGTGCGGTGAATAGGGCGTGTTGAGTCCAGTTCTCTGAGCAAGGAGTAGGTCTTGTCTATTACATATTGGGTTTATCGAACAGTATCTGAGCTAATTTGAAACCCTTGTTTTATGTATCACCCCACCTCACCTTTCCCGTTAAGCAGCCATAGTGTGTTTTCTGCGTGTGTGACTCTGTTCTGTTTTGTAATTCAGTTCAAGCGTAACGGTTTTTACATTCCCTCTATCAGTGATACCTTATGAGAAGTGTCCTTTTCTGTGTGACTTATTTCACTTAGAATCGTCGTACCTAAATCCACTCATCATGCTGCTACTAGCCTTATGACATTGATTTCATGGCTGAGTGATATTCCATTGTACATAAGGACCACAACTTCTTTATCCATTTTTCTTTCCTGGGATATTGAAGGTGGAATGAAGTGGAGGTCCTTGTCAACAGAGCAGCCCTAAACTTTGGGGTGCTTGTGTCTTGCTGATTTTTCATTTTCCCAATTTATACCCCCATGAGTGGAAGTGCCCTATGCTCTCTAAGCTGTGTTTTTTAGATGTTTCAGGACACACCGTACACTTCTCGAGAGTGGCTCTTGGCAATTTACATCCCGCCCATCAGTGTAGCAAGGCTCCCATTTCTCCATGGCCTGTCCTGCATTTCTGGTTTTGACACTTTTTTCAGCATGGCCATTTTGACCGATGGGTAGCGAGTCTTCTTTGTAGCACTGATTTGCATTTCCAGGTTGCTTGGTTGGCCAAAAAGGGCGCATGCGTTTTTTCCTGAATATATTCAGGAAAAAACGCATACGCCCTTTTTGGCCAAGGGCATCATTGTCAACGTTTTGCCGCTTTTCATGTGCTTTAAAGCGATTCGTATATACCTCCTGAAATTTGTTTCCTGCAATTCTGCCTTGATTTCAAATCCTCTTCTTTGCCTTCCCTCAATATATTTGTGGACGAGAGTTATCATTTATAACTCTGCAGGTTTGTGAATTGCAGTGCCCTGTAGCTCCATTTTACAACTCGCTTTTTTGGGAGCTGGCCGCAAAAGCGCAGGATGGCTTCAGTCCCTGTTCTGGTTCCAGGGGGCAGGCTGAGTCTGTGGTAAATTCTTCTTCCTGATGGGACAATAGAGTGACCTGTGCCTGTCCCAACACCAAGAGCTAGTCTCTCATTGGTTCCCCATCTACCCGTTCATCCTCAGGCCAAATTGCAACCTGTACGGAACAGGAGGTTAAAGGTGCTGATGCTCCAAGTAGGGAGATTGCAAGTAAAGTGGCTGGAATGGCGAACCCGGGCACAAGGAGATGAGAAATGAGGTGCGTTTTAGAAACCTTTCCCCATCACACGGTGTACCATCTTCTGGGTTTCTCATGCATGTTTTTGATGTAGGAAGATGCCCTTGAACCTGGAGATTTGGGACCCATGCGATGGGTACCACGCAGTATTACTTTAAAGGGTCTGCGTTTGCTCACCCAACCTCACCAAACCTCTCAGCCCCAAGAGTGTCCACCCTTATGTCTCATCCAGCTGTGGGTCTAGATATGGTCAATCCAGGTTGCATCACAGCCCCTGAACGAATTGTGCAAGAATTTCTCTCTCTTTCACTGTCTTTGTTTAATGGGTTTTTAAAAGTAATTTATTTTTATAATGGGGTTTAGCTGCTTTTCACTGTTGTGTTTATGCCGCTTTACATCCACTTGACACACTAACAGAGAGATATCAATACATAGGTTTTAAGATTATTACTAGTCAGATATAATGTTGTGCGTTGAATAGGGCGTGTTGAGTCCAGTTCTCTGAGCAAGGAGTAGGTCTTGTCTATTACATATTGGGTTTATGGAACGGTATCTGAGCTAATTTGAAACCCTTGTTTTATGTATCACCCCACCTCACCTTTCCCGTTTAGCAGCCATAGTGTGTTTTCTGCATGTGTGACTCTGTTCTGTTTTGTAATTCAGTTCAAGTGTAACGGTTTTTACATTCCCTCTATCAGTGAGACCTTATGAGAAGTGTCCTTTTCTGTGTCACTTATTTCACTTAGAATCGTCGTACCTAAATCCACTCATCATGCTGCTACTAGCCTTATGACATTGATTTCATGGCTGAGTGATATTCCATTGTACATAAGGACCACAACTTCTTTATCCATTTTTCTCTTTCCTGGGATATTGAAGGTGGAATGAAGTGGAGGTCCTTGTCAACAGAGCAGCCCTAAACTTTGGGGTGCTTGTGTCTTGCTGATTTTTCATTTTCCCAATTTATACCCCCATGAGTGGAAGTGCCCTATTCTCTCTAAGCTGTGTTTTTTAGATGTTTCAGGACACACCATACACTTCTCCAGAGTGGCTGTTGGCAATTTACATCCCGCCCATCAGTGTAGCAAGGCTCCCTTTCCTCCCTGGCCTCTCCTGCTTTTCTTGTTTTACACTTTTTTAGGAAGGCCATTTTGACCGATGGGAAGTCAGATTTCTTTGTAGTGCTGAATTGCATTTCCGGCTTGCTTGGTTGGCCAAAAAGAGCCTATTGGTTTTTTCCTGAATTCATTCAGAAAAAAACGCATATGTTCTTTTTGTCCAAGTGCATCATTGTCGACGTTTTGCCGCTTTTCATGTGCTTTAGGGGTGATTCGAATCTATCTCCTGAAATCTGTTTCCTGCAATTCTGCCTTGATTTCAAATCCTCTTCGTTGCCTTCCCTGAATATATTTGTGGACGAGAGTTATCATTTATAACTCTGCAGGTTTGTGAATTGCAGTGCCCCTGAGCTTCATTTTTCAACTCGCTTTTTTGGGAGCTTTCCGCAGAACCGCTCTTTTGCTTCTGGCCCTACTCTGGTTCCCGGTGGCAGGCTAAGCCTTTGCTTAATTCTTCTTCCTGACTGGAAAGTAGAGTGACATGTGCCTCTCCGAACATCTAGGGCTTGGCTCTCCTTGTTTCTCCTCCTTCCCCTTCTTCCTTTGGACAAATTCCGATTTCTGTGCAACTGGATGTTGAAGGTGCTGACATCCTCTAGTGGGGAGATTTTAAGGAAAAAGGCTGGAGGCGTGAACCCAACAACCAGGAAATTAGGCGTTTTGGTGCCTTTTCCAAAATCTTCCTGATCCAACCGTGTTCCATCTTCTGGGTGTCACAGGCATGTTTTAGCTGTAGGAAAGGTCCCGTGTATGTAAGGAGAACACAAGGGATTTTTCCAAATCAGTGTCTCCCCGAACTCCAATCTGGGGAATTTTTAAGCTACTGGTACATGTGTGTTCATTAAGGGACTTGGGCCGTAGGCAGAGTCCGAACTTTAGATGATTGAAGTCTTCAGGTTCAGAAACGCTCACCATCGGCCTCCTTTAGTTTCCATTTTATCTGTAGTTGATAGATGATGTCGATATAGATATCTATTGTTTTTCAGATTATTTCCCCTCAGGGGTCATTACAAAATATTGAGTATAGTTCCCTGTGCTATACAGTAGTTCCTTGTTGATGATATATTTTATACATAGCAGTGTGTATATGTTAATCTGAAACTGTTAATTTATCCCTCCTCCCACCTTTCCCCTTTGGTAATAAAAAATATAAGATTTTATACTTCTCAGAAATCTAGGAGCTGAAAGAGAGGTATCATTTTCAATGGAAAATCATTCAAAACAAGGTTGAAACTTCAACCAAGATTATTAGATGTACATCCTTGGAAAGAAATCACTGCATTTCTCTACTCTTGACCTGACAAATAAGACAATCCCCTCCACTGAACTTGCTTATAATAAAGTGATGGAAATATCAAATGGAAGTGTTAGAAACATCTTATTTTACACGAGCCTTATACACTGCTCTATGTTAATTACAGTTTGGCTCACACATCTGTTCATTGAAGTTACAATGTTCTCAAATTCTGTTACTGATCCTGCAGAGTGGGCCCCAACAAGGGTCTCCCTGCCCAGTGTCATTGGAGCCAACAGATCGAGACTGACTTTGGTTCAGAAGCAAAGGTAAACTTTATATTTTGATCAGAGAATGGAGAGGTGAGAGTGTGTGCTCCCCTGCGGGTTGTGGGCCGGGCTGCTGTGTAGGGATCCTGTCAGCATCAGCGGGAGGGAGGGGGCGGAGCTCTCGAGGGCCAGGTTGGCTGGAGCTCAGGCTCTATGTCGCAGAGTCTGCACGGGGCCCCACGAGCTGAGGTGTCGGCCCAGCCATTTTGCACAAGGAAATCGGGTCTGAAGTGTCGGGTGTGGGACCTCTGCATGTGGAAACCTAGGAGCAAGTGAAATTAGACAAAGCACACAGGAAAAAATGGTTAGACTTTATTTTATTGCCCAGATTCTATTTTTATCTCCCAGGAATTTTTAATGGGCTTTGCCAGTGACAAAGCCCTCCTCTGCCTTTTGTCCCATTCCTCATTCTTGGGGCGCTGAGGGTGCAGACACGTCTTCTGTAAATGCTTCATGCTGAGTTGGGTGTCCTCATACCCGGGGGGAGGGGCAGGACTTCTCCCCAGCAGCCTCCAGGTGAGGTTGATTGTCCGCAGGCCTCCTCCCTCACTGCTCGTCTGCCTGAGCACCAGCATTGGAAGTTTTATAGATTCTAATGACCTTTAAGGGTCCAGGAAAGAGATGTGCAGAGACGCTGGGGGGGTGGGCGGTTTTACCCTGCTCCACATTGGTTCGGCCCCCTTAGGCTGACGGTTTCTGCCAGCCTAGATGCTCTGACCAGTAGTCTGTGCTTTCTTCAGTTAGGCCACTGAATTAACGTACAAACAGCGCCAGGTGTCAGAGCCCTGCTTGCTCAACTCCCAGACAGTCCAGGGCCGGTGGTGATCCAGGACCATGACGGCCACTCAGTCAACGGCCTTTTGAAGTAGCCAGGAGTACAGCCGGTCTCATTGGCCGCCATCACTGCGGTGTCTGTAGGCTTTTCTATGGTGGCAGCGTTATTTACGGTTCCCTTGCCAAGTTTATTAGCTCCGCTCTGGGTGCAGTAAGTCCTGTAAGCAATAGTCTGCTCTTTTGGGGCACACTCTTGTTGTTTTCTGAGAGAAGCTCCAGGTCAAGTGATGGTCACACGAGTCGTCATGGGGGCCCATTGCCCCAGGTTGTCTCTCTGGAGGTTGGTGTTGGAGGGCCTCCTCACTCGAGGTCATTGTGCCCACGGAGCAATCCCTGCAACTTCAGGGCATGGTGGGTGGTTAGGATCACCAAGTGGCGTCCTTTTCCCTTAGGAGGGAGCTGGCCTTGCGGGCTGCTGATTTCCAGGTTTTTAGATACCCCCAGTATCCTGGTCGGATGGGGTGGCTGGCCAATGCCTGGAGGGCATTCTTGCATTGTTCCATTTCAAGTGGTCCCAGTTTTTGCACTAATACTCCAAGGGCGATTCGCCTTGGACCAGGAATGTAAAGGTCAAAGGGTTTAGCTAACTTAGGGAGGTCCAGGGCCAGGGTCTGAATTGACTGCTCTTTCCATTCTTGAAAGGCCGCTTCTGGATTCTATTCAAAAGGATCATCATCTTTTCCTTTCAGTGTTTCATATAGAGGCCCAGCTATTAGACTGTAGTTAGGGATCCAGATGCAGCAAACCCCGGTCTCCCCAGGAACCCCTAAGCTGTCTTCTAGTTTCAGGAAAGGTGAGGCTGCAAATGGCTTCTTCCCTTTCCTGGGGTGGGCTTCTCCGACCTTCTGTGCGAATGAAGCCCAGGAAGGCCACCTTAGTTTGTGATATTTGAGCCTTTTCCTTGGACACCTTCTATCTTTTATTGGCTAGGTAGTTCAGAGGCCTCCTTAGTCGGGCTGGTGATCAGAATGTCATCTGCATATTGAAGGAGGGTTCCCTTCTCCAGAGGTAGATCTTTTAGGTCTTTAGCTAACGTTTCCCCAAAGATGGTGTGGGAATTTTTGAACCCCTGGGGCAGGACGGCCCAGCAGTATTGTTTTTGTTGTAGGTTGAGTCCTGCCACTCACAGCCAAAATTTCTTGTGACTCTGGGACTAATGGAATACAGAAGAAGGCATCATTGAAGTCTAATACAGAATGCCATGTCCTGGTGGATGGTAGAATGACCAGCAGGGTGTAGGAATTAGGAACTACTAGATGTATATCCTCTGTGGCTTCACTGACTGTCCTGGCGTCCTCTACCAGGTCCCCAGCAGCCCACGGGGCTCTTGTGGTCAGGCCCCTCCCAGGATATGGAGCTCACCTGGGCAGGTACGCAGCAGCCCACGGGGCTCTCGTGGGCAGGCCCCTCCCTGGATATGGAGCTCCCGTGGACAGGTACCCCGGCAGGGCTGGGCACACAGGAACCATGCACATAGCCCTCATTGCAGAGCACCCCCAGCACCCCTGTCACTCAGAGCTGACACAGAGCACCTCAGAGCAGAGCTTGAACTAACAAACAGCAGCTCCAACAGGTCTGTGACCCTAGGCTTCACTCTGTGCGGCCTCCCTCTGCCTGGTCTTCCAGGGGCTTCCACTGCAGCCGGGGCACCAGGCCTCTGTCTCCACCCACCACCCCTCCTCTCCCTGACTCCTGGGTTCCTCTCATTAGCAGAGGGTCTTCTTGAAGTTGTCTCCCACTCATGGACCAGATAAAATGATTCGAAAACAAGCCAGGGCTGCCGCCCCTTATCTATCCTGACTCTCGGGACCCTACACCTGTTCCTTGGATCTGGCCGGTGCAGCAAGGCCCATTTTCTGCAACTCTGAGCCCCTGAGGGGCGAGGATTGGCTGACCTGGGCAGCCTGACCCGGCCGGCCAGCCCTTCCCAGGTGTGCCTGGGTTGAGGTCAATATAAACACCCCTCCAGGCAGCAAAAGCCTCTGCAGCTGTGCCTGACGCCATATTCTCTGCCCCGTCAGCAGTCTCGGGGTTGGGCTGGTGGGAGGGAGTAGGGCCCACGGCTCTATGAGTGGCCCAGTGTGACTGGGGCTCTGCTGGACTTTCTGCAGGAGTTGCCGGGCTGCCACCTGCTAAAGAAGAGGATGTGTCACCCATACTTGCTGCTGGAATTTCTCCCCGGGCAGAGGTGAGGAAGGAAAAAAGCAGTGGGGGCCGGGACAGGAGGGGTACCTCAGGCAGGGAAATGGAAAGCTTCCAGACGAGCGCCCGGGGCCAGGACCATCCTGGCTGGCCTGCAGGCACCAAGTCGGCCTGCGTGCTGTCGCTGGTGTGACTCCAAGCCCCTTCCTCTAGTTTTTAAAGTCTTTGCACACATTCAGGTGTTTTACCTGGGAAGGGTGGGAAAAGTTCAGCAGCAGCTGGCCTGGGGCTCAGCTCACGTTTACTCAGAGACGCCTCCTCACGGTCCCCCAGCTTTGCAATGAGGACGCTCCTCGTGTGGGGGCTGCTGGCTGCATGGGAGATGATTCCCCACCTGTGACCAACTTCAGAATTGTTTACCCCTGGAGCAAGTGCCCTGATAGGGTTTTCCTCTGTATGACCAGTGGGTTCTGTTTTTTTTTTTTTTCTTTTTTGGTTCAAGGTAAGTTTTATTCCTCTTTTTGTATTTACGGATATAAGCATGGAAATAATTCATTCATATAAATACGTCTATGGGAAGGACAGAACTTTTTTTTCTGTTTTATTTTTTTAAGTATTATTTATTTTTTAATTTTTGAATTTATTTTATTCATTTTTTTATACAGCAGGCTCTTATTGGTAACCTATTTTATACATATAAGTGTATATATGTCAATCCCAGGCTCGCAATTCATCCCACCACCACCACCCTGCCACTTTCCCCCCTTGGTGTCCATACATTTGTTCTCTACATCTGTGTCTCTATTTGTGCCTTGCAAACCGGTTCATCTTTACCATTTTTCTAGGTTCCACATGTATGCGTTAATATACGATATTTGTTTTTCTCTTTCTGACTTACTTCACTCTGTATGACAGTCTCTAGATCTATCCACGTCTCTACAAATGACCCAATTTCATTCCTTTTTATGGCTGAGTAATATTCCATTTTATATATGTAGCACATCTTTTCTGTTCGTCTGTCTATGGGCATTTAGGTTGCTTCCATGACCTGGCTATTGTAAACAGTGCTGCAATGAATATTGTGGTGAATATGTCTTTTTGAATTATGGTTTTCTCTGGGTATATGGCCAGTAGTGGGATTGCTGGGTCATATGGTAATTCTATTTTTAGTCTTTTAAGGAACCTCCATACTGTTCTCCATCGTGACTGTATCAATTTACATTCCCACAAATAGTGTAAGAGGGTTCCCTTTTCTCCACACCCTCTCCAGCATTTGTTGCTTGTAGATTTTCTGATGATGCCCATTCTAACTCGTGTGAGGCGATACCTCATTGTAGTTTTGGTTTATATTTCTCTAATAATTAGTGATGTTGAGCAGCTTTTCATGTGCTTCTTGGTCATCTGTATGTCTTCTTGGGACAAATGTCTATTTACGTCATCTGCCCATTTTTGGATTGGGTTGTTTGTTTTTTTACTGTTGAGCTGCATGAGCTGTTTATATACATTGGAGATTAATCCTTTGTCCATTGATTCGTTTGCAAATATTTTCTCCCATTGTGAGGGTTGTCTTTTCGTCTTGTTTGTAGTTTCCTTTGCTTTGCAAAAGCTTTTAGGTTTCATTTGCTCCCATATGTTTATTTTTTTTATTCCATTACTCTAGGAGGTGGATCAAAAAAGATCTTGCTGTGATTTATGTCAAAGAGTATTCTTCCTGTGTTTTCCTCTAAGAGTTTTATAGTGTCCGGTCTTACATTTTGGTCTCTAATCCATTTTGAGTTTATTTTTTGTGTATGGTGTTAGGGAGTGTTCTAATTTCATTCTTTTACATGTAGCTGTCCATTTTTCCCAGCACCACTTATTGAAGAGACTGTCTTTTCTCCTTTGTATACCCTTGCCTCCTTTGTCATAGATTAGTGGGCCATAGGTGTGTAGGTTTATCTCTGGGCTTTTTTTTTTTCTTTTACATCTTTATTGGAGTATAATTGCTTTACAATTGTGTGTTAGTTTCTGCTGTATAAAAAAGTGAATCAGCTGTGCGTATACATATAACACCATATCCCCTCCCTCTTGCACCTCCCTCTCACTCCCTTATCCCACCCTTTTAGGTGGTCACAAAGCACAGAGCTGATCTCCCTGTGCTATGTGGCTGCTTCCCAGTAGCTATCAATTTTACATTTGGTAGTGTATATATGTCCATACCACTCTCTCACTTTGTCCCAGCTTACCCTTCCCTCTCCCCATGTCCTCAAGTCCTTTCTCTACGTCTGTGTCCTTAATCCTTTCCTGCCCCTAGGTTCTTCATAAACTTTTTTTTTTAAGATTCCATATATATGTGTTAGCATACGGTATTTGTTTTTCTCTTTCTGACTTACTTCACTCTGTAGGACAGACTCTAGATCCATCCACCTCACTAAAAATAACTCAATTTCGTTTCTTTTTATGGCTGAATAATGTTCCATTGTATATATGTGCCACATCTTCCTTATCCATTTATCTGTTGATGGACACTTAGGTTGCTTCCATGTCCTGGCTATTGTAAATAGAGCTACAGTGAACATTGTGGTACATGACTCTTTTTGAATTATGGTTTTCTCAGGGTAAATGTCCAGGAGTGGGTTTGCTGGGTTGTATGGTAGTTCTATTTTTAGTTTTTAAGGAACCCCCATACCGTTCTCCCTAGTGGCTATATCAATTTACATTCCCACCAACAGTGCAAGAGGGTTCCCTTTGCTCCAATAAATGCCTCTCCAGCATTTATTGTTGGTAGATTTTTTGATGATGGCCATTCTGACTGGTGTGAGGTGATACCTCACTGTAGTTTTGATTTGCATTTCTCTAATGATTAGTGATGTTCAGCATCCTTTCATGTGTTTGTTGGCAACCTGTATATCTTCTTTGGAGAAATGTCTATTTAGGTCTTCTGCCCATTTTTGGATTGGGTTGTTTGGTTTTGTGATATTGAGCTACATGAGCTGCTTTTTGGAGATTAATCCTTTGCCATTTGCTTCATTTGAAAATATTTTCTCCCATTCTGATGGTTGTCTTTTCATCTTGCTTATGTTTTCCTTTGCTGTGCAAAAGAATTTATGTTTCATTCGGTCCCATTTTTTTATTTTTGTTTTTATTTCCATTTCTCTAGGAGGTGGGTCAAAAAGGATCTTGCTGTGATTTATGTCATAGACTGTTCTGCTTATGTTTTCCTCTAAGAGTTTTATAGTGGCTGGTCTTATATTTAGGTCTCTAATCCATTTTGAGTTTATTTTTGTGTATGGTGTTAGGGAGTGTACTAATTTCATTCTTTTACATGTAACTGTCCAGTTTTCCCAGCACCACTTGCTGAAGACACTGTCTTTTCTCCATTGTATACCCTTGCCTCCTTTGTCATAGATTAGTGAACCATAGGTACGTGGGTTTATCTCTGTGCTTTCTATCCTGTTCTATTGACCTATATTTCTGTTTTTGTGTCAGTACCATATTATCTTGATTACTGTAGCTTTGCAATATAGTCTGAAGTCTGGAAGTCTGATTCCTCCAGCTCTTTTTTTTCCCCCCTCAAGACTGCTTTGGCTATCCAGGGTCTTTTGTGTCTCCCTACAAATTTTAAGATTTTTTTTTCTTGTTCTGTAGAAAATGCCAAAGGTATTTTGATCGGGATTGCATTGAATCTGTAGATTGCTTTGGGTAGTATAGTCATTTTCACAATATTGATTCTTCTAATCCGAGAACATGGTATATGTCTCCATCTGTTTATATCATCTTTGATTTCTTTCATCAGTGTCTTATAGTTTTCTGAGTACAGGTCTTTTACTTCCTTAGGTAGGTTTATTCCTAGGTATTTTATTCTTTTTGTTGCAGTGGTAATGGGGTTGTTTCCTTAATTTCTCTTTCTGATCTTTCATTGTTAGTGTATAGGAATGCAAGCAATTTCTGTGCATTAATTTTGTATCCTGCAACTTTACCAAATTCATTGATTAGCTCCAGTGGTTTTCTGGTGGCATCTTCAGGATTCTCTTTCTATGATATCATGTCATCTGCAAACAGTGACAATTTTACTTCTTCTTTTCCTTTTTGTATTCCTTTTATTTCTTTTTCTTCTCTGATTGCCATGGCTAGGACTTCCAAAACTATGTTGAATAGCAGTGGTGAGAGTGGACATCCTTGTCTTGTTCCTGATCTTAGAGGAAACGCTTTCAGTTTTTCACCATTGAGAATGCTGTTTGCTGTGGGTTTGTCATATATGGCCTTTATTATGTTGAGGTAGTTTCCCTCTATGCCCACACTCTGCAGAGTTTTTATCGTAAATGAGTGTTGAATTTTCTCAAAATCTTTTCCTTCATCTATTGAGATGATCATATGGTTTTATTCTACAATTTGTTAATATGGTGTATCACATTGATTTGTGTATATTGAAGAATCCTTGCATCCCTGGGATAAACCCCACTTGATCATGGTGTATGATCCTTTTAATGTGTTGTTCGATTCTGTTTGCTAGTATTTTGTTGAGGATTTTTACATCTATATTCATCAGTGATATTGGTCTATAATTTTCTTTCCTTGTAGTATCTCTGTCTGATTTTGGTATCAGGGTGATGGTGGTCTCATAGAATGAGTTTGGGAGTGTTCCTTCCCCTGCAATTGTTTTGAAGAATTTGAGAAGGTTGGGTGTTAGCTCTTCTCTAAATGTTTGATAGAATTCACCTGTGATGCCATCTGGTTCTGGACTTTTGTTTGTTGGAAGATTTTTAATCACAGTTTCAATTTCATTGCTTGTGATAGGTTTGTTCATATTTTCTATTTCTTCCTGGTTCAGTCTTAGAAGGTTATCCCTTTCTAAGAATTTGTCCATTTCTTCCAGATTGTCCATTTTATTGGCCTAGAGTTGCTTGTAGTAGTCTCTTAGGATGCTTTGTATTCCTGTGGTGTCTGTTGTAACTTCTGCTTTTTCACTTCTAATTTTGTTGATTTGCGTCCTCTCCCTCTTTTTCTGGAGTCTGGCTAAAGGTTGATCATTTTTGCTTATCTTCTCAAAGAACCAGCTTTTAGTTTTATTGATCTTTGCTTTCGTTTTCTTTGTTTCTATTTCATTTATTTCTGCTCTGATCTTTATGATTTCTTTCCTTCTACTAACTTTGGGTTTTGTTCTTCTTTCTCTAGTTCCTCTAGGTGTAAGGTTAGATTGTTTATTTGAGATTTTTCTTGTTTCTTGAGGTAGGCTTGTATTGCTATAAACTTCCCTCTTAGAACTCCTTTTGCTGCATCCCATAGGTTTTGGATCATCGTGTTTTTGTTGTCATTTGTCTCTAGGTAGTTTTTGATTTCCTCTTTGATTTCTTCAGTGATCTCTTGGTTATTTAGTAACGTATTGTTTAGCCTCCATGTGTTTGTGTTTTTTACGGTTTTTTCCGTGTAATTGATTTCTAATCTCATAGCATTGTGGTCGGAACAGCTGCTTGATATGATTTCAGTTTTCTTAAATTTACTGAGGCTTTATCTGTGACCCAAGATGTGATCTATCCTGGAGAATGTTCCGTGTGCAGTTGAGAAGAACGTGTAATCTGCTGTTTTTGGATGGAATGTCCTATAAATATCAATTAACTCTATCTGGTCTATTGTGTCATTTAAAGCTTGTGTTTCCTTATTAATTTTCTGTCTGGCTGATCTCCACTGGTGTAAGTGAGCTGTTAAAGTCCCCCGCTATTATTGTGTTACTGTCGATTTCCTCTTTTATAGCTGTTAGCAGTTGCCTTATACATTGAGCTGCTCCTATTTTGGGTACATATATATTTATAATTGTTATATCTTCTTCTTGGATTGATCCCCTGACCATTATGTAGTGCCTTTCCTCGTCTCTTGTAACATTCTTTATTTTAAAGTCTATTTTATCTGATATGAGTATTGCTACTCCAGCTTTCTTTTGATTTTCATTTGCATAGAATATATTTTTCCATCGCCTCACTTTGAGTCTGTATGTGTCCCTAGGTCTGAAATGGATCTCTTGTAGACAGCATATATATGGGTCTTGTTTTTGTATCCATTCAGCGAGCCTGTGTCTTTTGGTTGGAACATGTAGTGCATTCACGTTTAAGGTAATTATCGATATGTATGTTCCTACTACTATTTTCTTAATTGTTATGGGTTTGTCTTGGTGGGTCCTTTTCTTCTCTTGTGTTTCCCACTTAGAGAAGTTCCTTTAGCATTTGGTGTAGAGCTGGTTTCATGGTGCTGAATTCTCTTAGCTTTTGCTTGTCTGTAAGGCTTTTGATTTCTCCATCAAATCTGAATGAGCTCTTTGCAGGGTGGAGTACTCTTGGTTGTAGGTTCTTCCCTTTCATCACTTTAAATTTATCATGCCACTTCCTTCTGGCTTGTAGATTTGCTGCTGAGAAATCAGTTGTTATCCTTATGGGAGTTCCCTTGTATGTTATTTGTCATTTTTCCCTTGCTGCTTTCAATCATTTTTCTTTGTCGTTAATTTTTGTCAATTTGATTACTATGTGTCTTGTCATTTTTCTCCTTTGGTTTATCCTGCCTGGGACACTCTGTGCTTCTGGACTTGGGTGGCTATTTCTTTTCCCATGCTAGGGAAGTTTTTGACCATAATCTCTTCAAATATATTCTCGGGTCCTTTCTCTCTCTCTTCTCCTTCTGGGACCCCTATAATGCGAATGTTGTTGCGTTTAAAGTTGTCCCAGAGGACTCTTGGGGTATCTTCGTTTATTTTCATTCTTTTTCTTTATTCTGTTCCATGGCAGTGATTTCCACCTTTCTGTCTTCCAGGTCACTTATCCGTTCTTCTGCCACAGTTATTCTGCTACTGATTCCTTCTAGTGTATTTTTCATTTCAGTTATTCCATTGTTCACCTCTGTTTGTTTGTTCTTTAATTCTTCTAGGTGTTTGTTCCTTAATTCTTCTAGGTCTTTGTTAAACATTTCTTGCATCTTCTCGATCTTTGCCTCCTTTCTTTTTCCAAGGTCTTGGCTCAACTTCACTATCATTATTCTGAATTCTTTTTCTGGAAGGTTCCCTATCTCCACCTCATTTCATTTTTTTTCTGGGGTTTTATCTTGTTCCTTGATCTGGTATAAAGTCCTCTGCCTTTTCATTTTGTCTATCTTTCTGTGAATGTGGTTTTCCTTCCACAGGCTGCAGAATTGTAGTTCTTCTTGCTTCTGCTGTCTGCTCTCCGGTGGATGAGTCTATCTTAGAGGCTTGTGCAAGCTTCCTGATGGGAGGGACTGGTGGTGGGTAGAGCTGGGTGTTGCTTTGGTGGGCAGAGCTTTAATCCGCTTGTCTACGGATTAAATAAAACTTTAATAAAAAGTTTAATCCGCTTGTCTGCTGATGCATGGGGCTGGGTTCCCTCCCTGTTGGTTGTTTGGCCTGAGGCGACCCAGCCCTGGAGCCTACCTTGCTCTTGGTGGGGCTAATGGCGGACTCTGGGAGGGCTCACACCAAGGAGTATTTCCCAGAACTTCTGCTGCCAGTGTCGTTGTCCTCACGGTGAGCCACAGCCACAGCCACCACCTGCCTCTGCAGGAGACCCTCTAAAAGTAGCAGGTAGTTCTGGTCATTCTCCTACAGGGTCACTGCTCCTTCCCCTGGGTCCTGATGTGCACACTACTTTGTGTGTGCCCTCCAAGAGTGGAGTATCTGAGTGGAGTTGAGACTCTGAGACTCTGTGTGGAGTTGCACAGACTCTGGGTCCTGTGAAGCTTCGATGTTTTGTGATTCTAGAAATCCTATAGGAGACGGTCCACAGCAGGTGACGCTAATGTTGTCAGTAGAGGTGTTGAAGCCAAAGATCTGCAGTTCCAACTAGAGGTGCCGATGTACATACAGGACAAAATCATCTCGTGTGAATGTAGTTCAGGCATGTTTAAGATGAATGCAGTCATGTTAATGCCTACCATATTCTATCTTGAGCCTCTCCTCAGGGACCCCCTCCTCAGTTCCTGAGGCTCCTGTACGTCATGTACAGGGGACTGGAGAGTGGGCTCTGTCCAGTCTGAGCCCTGAGTTACCCTGTGTGTATCTTAGGATACTTTGTATTTCTGTGGTGTCTGTTGTAACATCATCTCTTTCATTTCAGATTTATTTGGGCCCTCTCTTTTTAAAAAAAACATACTACTGTTGTCTTTTATTCTTTACAGAAGTTTAATAAGTGTTTGATCTACTATCCTTACCCTATGTATACTTTTTGCAGTGAGATTTTTACTTTTCTTTGTTTCCTTGTTACTATCAATAATTAGTGAGACTTCTTTTAAGCTACCTTCAACATTGCTTATAAAGCTGCTTTATTAGTGATGACAGAGCCTTAATGGAAGTCATGTTCTGGTTGTAAATTAGAATGCAATGTGCCAGCAAATAGCCCCTTAAATTTATGTCTCATTACTTCTTGTTCTTTTTTTAATTTAATTTTTATTTTTTGTCAGAGCAAATTTAATTAAAATGTTTTGTTTCTTCTAGGTGTGAAAGATGTGGTTCTTTTAAACATATACATATATCTATTCTTCTTTGGATCATTTTCCCATGTAGGTTATGACACGATGTTGAGTAGTCTTGTCTTGGTATTACGTAGGTCTTTGGTGATTACATATTTCACATGTGTTTCTATATCTATCTTAACCCCAATATCCTAATGTATCCAATCCTCACACCTTTCCATTTGGTGAACCATAAGTTTGTTTAATGAATCTGTGATTGCATTTCTCTGTGGAAATATTTTCATTGGTATCAATTTTTAGCTAAGACCTATAAGTGATATTATAGGATATGTGTCTTTTGCTTTCTGACTTAGTACAATTTGCCTGATTACCTCAAGAATCATACATGGTGCTGCAAATGGCATTGTTTCATTTTTTTCCCTGGCTAATATTCCATCTGTACGTGTACCAGTTCTTCTTTGGCCACGCACCTCTTGATGGACTTTCTGGTTGCCTCCATGTCTTGGCTATTGTAATACTGCTGCAATGCACATTTGCTTGCCTGTGTCTTTCCAGTTATATCTTCTTATGTTATAGGCCAAGGAGTGGGCTTGCTGTATCATATGGTAGCTCAGTGTGTATGTTTTAAAGGCACCACCATTCAGTTCTCATTAGTGGCTCTTTCCAGGTTACGTCCCACTTAAAATTGAGGGTATGCATTTCTCCAAAACACCTTCAATATTTATTCTTTGTAGTTTTCTTGCTGATGGTTATTCTAACCGGTGCGAGCTGATGCCTATCTGTGGTTGAATTTGCATGTGTCCCATAATCTGTTGAAATTGAGCTTTAAAGCACGCCCTTTTTATTTATCAAACTGTGATTACAGCTCAGTTCTTCAAAGTGTTTTCTTAAAGTAAGTGTCACATTTTGAAAATTTTTGGCCATTACCTCCCTCAAGACATTTTGAGGGCACGTTTCATTTACAACCCTGAAGTACTTGTTCATATGAAGTGACCATTAGCACAGGTTTTAAAGCTGCGTTTGCAGGTAACGGCCAGAGGGTGGCAGCCTTTCTACGTTCCTAATCTGGTAAATAGGGAAAGAGACCTTCAGCCCCAAGAGTGTCCACCTTTATTTCTCATCCAGCTGTGGGTCTAGATATGGTCACACCAGGTTGCATCACAGCCCCGGAACGAATTATGTAAAAATTTTCCCTCTATCACTGTCTTTGTTTTTTGGGATTTTTAAGTAATTTATTTTTATAATGGGGTTTACCTGATTTTCACTGCTGTGTTTATGCCCCTTTACACCCACTTGATTCACTTACAGAGAGACATCAATACATAGGATTTAAGATTTTTACTAGTCAGATATATTCTTGTTCGTTGAATAGGGGGTGTTGCATCCACTTCACTGAGCAAGGAATAGGTCTTGTCTATTACATATTGGGTATATGGATCGGTATTTGAGGTAATATGAAACGCTTGTTTTATGCATCACCCCACTTCACCTTTCCCGTTAAGCAGCCATAGTGTGTTTTCTGCATGCATGACTCTGTTCTGTTTCATAATTCAGATCAAGTGTAACGGTTTTTACATTCCCTCTATAAGTGATACCTTATGAGAAGTGTCCTTTTCTGTGTGACTTATTTCACTTAGAATCGTCGAACCTAAATCCACTCATCATGCTGCTACTAGCCTTATGACATTGATTTCATGGCTGAGTGATATTCCATTGTACATAAGGACCACAACTTCTTTATCCATTTTTCTCTTTCCTGGAATATTGAAGGTGCAATGAAGTGGAGGTCCTTGTCAACAGAGCAGCCCTAAACTTTGGGGTGCTTGTGTCTTGCTGATTTTTCATTTTCCCAATTTATACCCCCATGGGTGGAAGTGCCATATGCTCTCTAAGCTGTGTTTTTTAGATGTTTCAGGACACACCGTACACTTCTCCAGAGTGGCTTTTGGCAATTTACATCTCGCCCATCAGTGTAGCAAGGCTCCCATTTCTCCATGGCCTGTCCTGCATTTCTGCTTTTGACACGTTTTTCAGCATGGCCCTTTTGACCAATGGGTAGCGAGTCTTCTTTGTAGTGCTGATTTGCCTTTCCAGGTTGCTTGGTTGGCCAAAAAGGGCGTATGCGTTTTTTCCTGAATATATTCAGGAAAAATCGCATACGCCCTTTTTGGTCAAGGGCATCATTGTCAACGTTTTGCCGCTATTCATGTGCTTTAAACGCGATTCGAATATACCTCCTGAAATCTGTTTCCTGCAATTCTGCCTAGATTTCAAATCCTCTTCTTTGCCTTCCCTCAATATATTTGTGGACGAGAGTTATCATTTATAACTCTGCAGGTTTGTGAATTGCAGTGCCCTGAAGCTCCATTTTACAACTCGCTTTTTTGGGAGCTGGCCGCAAAAGCACTGGATGGCTTCAGGCCCTGTTCTGGTTCCGGGGGGGAGGATGAGCCTGTGGTTAATTCATCTTCCTGATGGGAAAATAGAGTGACCTGTGCCTGTCCCAACACCAAGAGCTAGTCTCTCACTGGTTCCCGGTCTACCCATTCATCCTCAGGACAAATGGCAACCTGTACGGAACAGGAGGTTAAAGGTGCTGATGCTCCAAGTAGGGAGATTGTTAGTAAAGCGGCTGGAATGGCGAACCCGGGCACAAGGAGATGAGAAATGAGGTGCGTTTTAGAAACCTTTCCCCATCACATGGTGTACCATCTTTTTGTTTTCTCATGCATGTTTTCGATGTAGGAAGATGCCCTTGAACCTGGAGATTTGGGACCCATGCGATGGGTACCACGCAGTATTACTTTAAAGGGTCTGCGTTTGCTCACCCAACCTCACCAAACCTCTCAGCCCCAAGAGTGTCCACCCTTATGTCTCATCCAGCTGTGGGTCTAGATATGGTCAATCCAGGTTGCATCACAGCCCCTGAACGCATTGTGTAAGAATTTCTCTCTCTTTCACTGTCTTTGTTTCATGGGTTTTTCGAAGTAATTTATTTTTATAATGGGGTTTAGCTGCTTTTCACTGCTGTGTTTATGCCGCTTTACACCCACTTGACACACTAACAGAGAGATATCAATACATAGGTTTTAAGATTCTTACTAGTCAGATATATTCTTGTGCAGTGAATAGGGCATGTTGAGTCCAGTTCTCTGAGCAAGGAGTAGGTCTTGTCTATTACATGTTGGGTTTATGGAACGGTATCTGAGCTAATTTGAAACCCTTGTTTTATGTATCACCCCACCTCACCTTTCCCGTTAAGCAGCCATAGTGTGTTTTCTGCATGTGTGACTCTGTTCTGTTTTGTAATTCAGTTCAAGTGTAACGCTTTTTACATTCCCTCCTTAAGTGATACCTTATGAGAAGTGTCCTTTTCTGTGTGACTTATTTCACTTAGAATCGTCGTACCTAAATCCACTCATCATGCCGCTACTAGCCTTATGACATTGATTTCATGGCTGAGTGATATTCCATTGTACATAAGGACCACAACTTCTTTATCCATTTTTCTCTTTCCTGGGATATTGAAGGTGGAATGAAGTGGAGGTCCTTGTCAACAGAGCAGCCCTAAACTTTGGGGTGCTTGTGTCTTGCTGATTTTTCATTTTCCCAATTTATACCCCCATGAGTGGAAGTGCCCTATGCTCTCTAAGCTGTGTTTTTTAGATGTTTCAGGACACACCGTACACTTCTCCAGAGTGGCTGTTGGCAATTTACATCCCGCCCATCAGTGTAGCAAGGCTCCCATTTCTCCATGGCCTGTCCTGCATTTCTGCTTTTGACACGTTTTTCAGCATGGCCCTTTTGACCGATGGGTAGCGAGTCTTCTTTGTAGCCCTGATTTGCCTTTCCAGGTTGCTTGGTTGGCCAAAAAGGGCGTATGCGTTTTTTCCTGAATATATTCAGGAAAAAACGCATACGCCCTTTTTGGCCAAGGGCATCATTGTCAACGTTTTGCCGCTTTACATGTGCTTTAAAAGCGATACGAATCTACCTCCTGAAATCTGTTTCCTGCAATTCTGCCTTGATTTCAAATCCTCTTCTTTGCCTTCCCTCAATATATTTGTGGACGAGAGTTATCATTTATACCTCTGCAGGTTTGTGAATTGCAGTGCCCTGAAGCTCCATTTTACAACTCGCTTTTTTGGGAGCTGGCCGCAAAAGCGCAGGATGGCTTCAGGCCCTGTTCTGGTTCCGGGGTCAGTCTGAGCCTGTGGTTAATTCTTCTTCCTGATGGGAAAATAGAGTGACCTGTGCCTGTCCCAACACCAAGAGCTAGTCTCTCAATGGTTCCCCGTCTACCTGTTCAACCTCAGGACAAATTGCAACCTGTACGGAACAGGAGGTTAAAGGTGCTGATGCTCCAAGTAGGGAGGTTGTTAGTAAAGCGGCTGGAATGGCGAACCCGGGCACAAGGAGAAGAGAAATGAGGTGCGTTTTAGAAACCTTTCCCCATCACATGGTGTACCATCTTTTTGTTTTCTCATGCATGTTTTCGATGTAGGAATATGCCCTTGAACCTGGAGATTTGGGACCCATGGGATGGGTACCACGCAGTATTACTTTAAAGGGTCTGCGTTTGCTCACCCAACCTCACCAAACCTCTTAGCCCCAAGAGTGTCCACCCTTATGTCTCATCCAGCTGTGGGTCTAGATATGGTCAATCCAGGTTGCATCACAGCCCCTGAACGCATTGTGTAAGAATTTCTCTCTCTTTCACTGTCTTTGTTTCATGGGTTTTTCAAAGTAATTTATTTTGATAATGGGGTTTAGCTGCTTTTCACTGCTGTGTTTATGCCGCTTTACACCCACTTGACACACTAACAGAGAGATATCAATACATAGGTTTTAAGATTATTACTAGTCAGATATATTCTTGTGCGGTGAATAGGGCGTGTTGAGTCCAGTTCTCTGAGCAAGGAGTAGGTCTTGTCTATTACATATTGGGTTTATGGAACGGTATCTGAGCTAATTTGAAACCCTTGTTTTATGTATCACCCCACCTCACCTTTCCCGTTAAGCAGCCATAGTGTGTTTTCTGCATGTGTGACTCTGTTCTGTTTTGTAATTCAGTTCAAGTGTAACGCTTTTTACATTCCCTCTATAAGTGATACCTTATGAGAAGTGTCCTTTTCTGTGTGACTTATTTCACTTAGAATCGTCGTACCTAAATCCACTCATCATGCTGCTACTAGCCTTATGACATTGATTTCATGGCTGAGTGATATTCCATTGTACATAAGGACCACAACTTCTTTATCCATTTTTCTCTTTCCTGGGATATTGAAGGTGGAATGAAGTGGAGGTCCTTGTCAACAGAGCAGCCCTAAACTTTGGGGTGCTTGTGTCTTGCTGATTTTTCATTTTCCCAATTTATACCCCCATGAGTGGAAGTGCCCTATGCTCTCTAAGCTGTGTTTTTTAGATGTTTCAGGACACACCGTACACTTCTCCAGAGTGGCTGTTGGCAATTTACATCTCGCCCATCAGTGTAGCAAGGCTCCCATTTCTCCATGGCCTGTCCTGCATTTCTGGTTTTGACACGTTTTTCAGCATGGCCCTTTTGACCGATGGGTAGCGAGAGTTCTTTGTAGCGCTGATTTGCCTTTCCAGGTTGCTTGGTTGGCCGAAAAGGGCGTATGCGTTTTTTCCTGAATATATTCAGGAAAAAACGCATACGCCCTTTTTGGCCAAGGGCATCATTGTCAACGTTTTGCCGCTTTTCATGTGCTTTAAAGGCGATTCGAATCTACCTCCTGAAATCTGTTTCCTGCAATTCTGCCTTGATTTCAAATCCTCTTCTTTGCCTTCCCTCAATATATTTGTGGACGAGAGTTATCATTTATAACTCTGCAAGTCTGTGAATTGCAGTGCCCTGAAGCTCCATTTTACAACTCGCTTTTTTGGGACCTGGCCGCAAAAGCACTGGATGGCTTCAGGCCCTGTTCTGGTTCCGGGGGGGATGATGAGCCTGTGGTTAATTCTTCTTTCTGATGGGAAAATAGAGTGACCTGTGCCTGTCCCAACACCAAGAGCTAGTCTCTCACTGGTTCCCCGTCTTCCCGTTCATCCTCAGGACAAATTGCAACCTGTACGGAACAGGAGGTTAAAGGTGCTGATGCTCCAAGTAAGGAGATTTCTAGTAAAGCGGCTGGAATGGCGAACCCGGGCACAAGGAGATGAGAAATGAGGTGCGTTTTAGAAACCTTTCCCCATCACACGGTGTACCATCTTCTGGGTTTCTCATGCATGTTTTCGATGTAGGAAGATGCCCTTGAACCTGGAGATTTGGGACCCATGCGATGGGTACCACGCAGTATTATTTTAAAGGGTCTGCGTTTGCTCACCCAACCTCACCAAACCTCTCAGCCCCAAGAGTGTCCACCCTTATGTCTCATCCAGCTGTGGGTCTAGATATGGTCAACCCAGGTTGCATCACAGGCCCTGAACGCATTGTGTAAGAATTTCTCTCTCTTTCACTGTCTTTGTTTCATGGGTTTTTCGAAGTAATTTATTTTTATACTGGGGTTTAGCTGCTTTTCACTGCTGTGTTTATGCCGCTTTACACCCACTTGACACACTAACAGAGAGATATCAATACATAGGTTTTAAGATTATTACTAGTCAGATATATTCTTGTGCGGTGAATAGGGCGTGTTGAGTCCATTTCTCTGAGCAAGGAGTAGGTCTTGTCTATTACATATTGGGTTTATGGAACGGTATCTGAGCTAATTTGAAACCCTTGTTTTATGTATCACCCCACCTCACCTTTCCCGTTAAGCAGCCATAGTGTGTTTTCTGCATGTGTGACTCTGTTCTGTTTTGTAATTCAGTTCAAGTGTAACGCTTTTTACATTCCCTCTATAAGTGATACCTTATGAGAAGTGTCCTTTTCTGTGTGACTTATTTCACTTAGAATCGTCGTACCTAAATCCACTCATCATGCTGCTACTAGCCTTATGACATTGATTTCATGGCTGAGTGATATTCCATTGTACATAAGGACCACAACTTCTTTATCCATTTTTCTCTTTCCTGGGATATTGAAGGTGGAATGAAGTGGAGGTCCTTGTCAACAGAGCAGCCCTAAACTTTGGGGTGCTTGTGTCTTGCTGATTTTTCATTTTCCCAAGTTATACCCCCATGAGTGGAAGTGCCCTATGCTCTCTAAGCTGTGTTTTTTAGATGTTTCAGGACACACCGTACACTTCTCCAGAGTGGCTGTTGGCAATTTACATCTCGCCCATCAGTGTAGCAAGGCTCCCATTTCTCCATGGCCTGTCCTGCATTTCTGGTTTTGACACGTTTTTCAGCATGGCCCTTTTGACCGATGGGTAGCGAGTCTTCTTTGTAGCGCTGATTTGCCTTTCCAGGTTGCTTGGTTGGCCAAAAAGGGCGTATGCGTTTTTTCCTGAATATATTCAGGAAAAAACGCATACGCCCTTTTTGGCCAAGGGCATCATTGTCAACGTTTTGCCGCTTTTCATGTGCTTTAAAGGCGATTCGAATCTATCTCCTGAAATCTGTTTCCTGCAATTCTGCCTTGATTTCAAATCCTCTTCTTTGCCTTCCCTTAATATATTTGTGGACGAGAGTTATCATTTATAACTCTGCAGGTTTGTGAATTGCAGTGTCCTGAAGCTCCATTTTACAACTCGCTTTTTTGGGAGCTGGCCGCAAAAGCACTGGATGGCTTCAGGCCCTGTTCTGGTTCCGGGGGGGATGATGAGCCTGTGGCTAATTCTTCTTCCTGATGGGAAAATAGAGTGACCTGTGCCTGTCCCAACACCAAGAGCTGGTCTCTCACTGGTTCCCCCTCTTCCCGTTCATCCTCAGGACAAATTGCAACCTGTACGGAACAGGAGGTTAAAGGTACTGATGCTCCAAGTAAGTGATTGCTAGTAAAGCGGCTGGAATGGCGAACCCGGGCACAAGGAGATGAGAAATGAGGTGCATTTTAGTTATCTTTCCCCATCACACGGTGTACCATCTTCTGGGTTTCTCATGCATGTTTTCGATGTAGGAAGATGCCCTTGAACCTGGTGATTTGGGACCCATGCGATGGGTACCACGCAGTATTATTTTAAAGGGTCTGCGTTTGCTCACCCAACCTCACCAAACCTCTCAGCCCCAAGAGTGTCCACCCTTATGTCTCATCCAGCTGTGGGTCTAGATATGGTCAATCCAGGTTGCATCACAGGCCCTGAACACATTGTGTAAGAATTTCTCTCTCTTTCACTGTCTTTGTTTCATGGGTTTTTCGAAGTAATTTATTTTTATACTGGGGTTTAGCTGCTTTTCACTGCTGTGTTTATGCCGCTTTACACCCACTTGACACACTAACAGAGAGATATCAATACATAGGTTTTAAGATTATTACTAGTCAGATATATTCTTGTGCGGTGAATAGGGCGTGTTGAGTCCAGTTCTCTGAGCAAGGAGTAGGTCTTGTCTATTACATATTGGGTTTATGGAACGGTATCTGAGCTAATTTGAAACCCTTGTTTTATGTATCACCCCACCTCACCTTTCCCGTTAAGCAGCCATAGTGTGTTTTCTGCATGTGTGACTCTGTTCTGTTTTGTAATTCAGTTCAAGTGTAACGCTTTTTACATTCCCTCTATAAGTGATACCTTATGAGAAGTGTCCTTTTCTGTGTGACTTATTTCACTTAGAATCGTCGTACCTAAATCCACTCATCATGCTGCTACTAGCCTTATGACATTGATTTCATGGCTGAGTGATATTCCATTGTACATAAGGACCACAACATCTTTATCCATTTCTCTCTTTCCTGGGATATTGAAGGTGGAATGAAGTGGAGGTCCTTGTCAACAGAGCAGCCCTAAACTTTGGGGTGCTTGTGTCTTGCTGATTTTTCATTTTCCCAAGTTATACCCCCATGAGTGGAAGTGCCCTATGCTCTCTAAGCTGTGTTTTTTAGATGTTTCAGGACACACCGTACACTTCTCCAGAGTGGCTGTTGGCAATTTACATCTCGCCCATCAGTGTAGCAAGGCTCCCATTTCTCCATGGCCTGTCCTGCATTTCTGGTTTTGACACGTTTTTCAGCATGGCCCTTTTGACCGACGGGTAGCGAGTCTTCTTTGTAGCGCTGATTTGCCTTTCCAGGTTGCTTGGTTGGCCAAAAAGGGCGTATGCGTTTTTTCCTGAATATATTCAGGAAAAAACGCATACGCCCTTTTTGGCCAAGGGCATCATTGTCAACGTTTTGCCGCTTTTCATGTGCTTTAAAGGCGATTCGAATCTACCTCCTGAAATCTGTTTCCTGCAAATCTGCCTTGATTTCAAATCCTCTTCTTTGCCTTCCCTCAATATATTTGTGGACGAGAGTTATCATTTATAACTCTAAAGGTTTGTGAATTGCAGTGTCCTGAAGCTCCATTTTACAACTCGCTTTTTTGGGAGCTGGCCGCAAAAGCACTGGATGGCTTCAGGCCCTGTTCTGGTTCCGGGGGGTATGATGAGCCTGTGGCTAATTCTTCTTCCTGATGGGAAAATAGAGTGACCTGTGCCTGTCCCAACACCAAGAGCTAGTCTCTCACTGGTTCCCCGTCTTCCCGTTCATCCTCAGGACAAATTGCAACCTGTACGGAACAGGAGGTTAAAGGTGCTGATGCTCCAAGTAAGGAGATTGCTAGTAAAGCGGCTGGAATGGCGAACCCGGGCACAAGGAGATGAGAAATGAGGTGCCTTTTAGTTATCTTTCCCCATCACACGGTGTACCATCTTCTGGGTTTCTCATGCATGTTTTCGATGTAGGAAGATGCCCTTGAACCTGGAGATTTGGGACCCATGCGATGGGTACCACGCAGTATTACTTTAAAGGGTCTGCGTTTGCTCACCCAACCTCACCAAACCTCTCAGCCCCAAGAGTGTCCACCCTTATGTCTCATCCAGCTGTGGGTCTAGATATGGTCAATCCAGGTTGCATCACAGCCCCTGAACGCATTGTGTAAGAATTTCTCTCTCTTTCACTGTCTTTGTTTCATGGGTTTTTCGAAGTAATTTATTTTTATAATGGGGTTTAGCTGCTTTTCACTGCTGTGTTTAGGCCGCTTTACACCCACTTGACACACTAACAGAGAGATATCAATACATAGGTTTTAAGATTATTACTAGTCAGATATATTCTTGTGCAGTGAATAGGGCGTGTTGAGTCCAGTTCTCTGAGCAAGGAGTAGGTCTTGTCTATTACATATTGGGTTTATGGAACGGTATCTGAGCTAATTTGAAACCCTTGTTTTATGTATCACCCCACCTCACCTTTCCCGTTTAGCAGCCATAGTGTGTTTTCTGCATGTGTGACTCTGTTCTGTTTTGTAATTCAGTTCAAGTGTAACGGTTTTTACATTCCCTCTATAAGTGATACCTTATGAGAAGTGTCCTTTTCTGTGTGACTTATTTCACTTAGAATCGTCGTACCTAAATCCACTCATCATGCTGCTACTAGCCTTATGACATTGATTTCATGGCTGAGTGATATTCCATTGTACATAAGGACCACAACTTCTTTATCCATTTTTCTCTTTCCTGGGATATTGAAGGTGGAATGAAGTGGAGGTCCTTGTCAACAGAGCAGCCCTAAACTTTGGGGTGCTTGTGTCTTGCTGATTTTTCATTTTCCCAATTTATACCCCCATGAGTGGAAGTGCCCTATGCTCTCTAAGCTGTGTTTTTTAGATGTTTCAGGACACACCGTACACTTCTCCAGAGTGGCTGTTGGCAATTTACATCCCGCCCATCAGTGTAGCAAGGCTCCCATTTCTCCATGGCCTGTCCTGCATTTCTGCTTTTGACACGTTTTTCAGCATGGCCCTTTTGACCGATGGGTAGCGAGTCTTCTTTGTAGCGCTGATTTGCCTTTGCAGGTTGCTTGGTTGGCCAAAAAGGGCGTATGCGTTTTTTCCTGAATATATTCAGGAAAAAACGCATACGCCCTTTTTGGCCAAGGGCATCATTGTCAACGTTTTGCCGCTTTTCATGTGCTTTAAAGGCGATTCGAATCTACCTCCTGAAATCTGTTTCCTGCAATTCTGCCTTGATTTCAAATCCTCTTCTTTGCCTTCCCTCAATATATTTGTGGACGAGAGTTATCATTTATAACTCTGCAGGTTTGTGAATTGCAGTGCCCTGAAGCTCCATTTTACAACTCGCTTTTTTGGGAGCTGGCCGCAAAAGCGCAGAATGGCTTCAGGCCCTGTTCTGGTTCCGGGGGGGAGGATGAGCCTGTGGTTAATTCTTCTTCCTGATGGGAAAATAGAGTGACCTGTGCCTGTCCCAACACCAAGAGCTAGTCTCTCACTGGTTCCCCGTCTGCCCGTTCATCCTCAGGACAAATTGCAACCTTTACGGAACAGGAGGTTAAAGGTGCTGATGCTCCAAGTAGGGAGATTGTTAGTAAAGTGGCTGGAATGGCGAACCCGGGCACAAGGAGAAGAGAAATGAGGTGCATTTTAGAAACATTTCCCCATCACATGGTGTACCATCTTTTTGTTTTCTCATGCATGTTTTCGATGTAGGAATATGCCCTTGAACGTGGAGATTTGGGACCCATGCGATGGGTACCACGCAGTATTACTTTAAAGGGTCTGCGTTTGCTCACCCAACCTCACCAAACCTCTCAGCCCCAAGAGTGTCCACCCTTATGTCTCATCCAGCTGTGGGTCTAGATATGGTCAATCCAGGTTGCATCACAGCCCCTGAACGCATTGTGTAAGAATTTCTCTCTCTTTCACTGTCTTTGTTTCATGGGTTTTTCAAAGTAATTTATTTTTATGATGGGGTTTAGCTGCTTTTCACTGCTGTGTTTAGGCTGCTTTACACCCACTTGACACACTAACAGAGAGATATCAATACATAGGTTTTAAGATTATTACTAGTCAGATATATTCTTGTGCGGTGAATAGGGCGTGTTGAGTCCAGTTCTCTGAGCAAGGAGTAGGTCTTGTCTATTACATATTGGGTTTATGGAACGGTATCTGAGCTAATTTGAAACCCTTGTTTTATGTATCACCCCACCTCACCTTTCCCGTTAAGCAGCCATAGTGTGTTTTCTACATGTGTGACTGTGTTCTGTTTTGTAATTCAGTTCAAGTGTAATGCTTTTTACATTCCCTCCTTAAGTGATACCTTATGAGAAGTGTCCTTTTCTGTGTGACTTATTTCACTTAGAATCGTCGTACCTAAATCCACTCATCATGCTGCTACTGGCCTTATGACATTGATTTCATGGCTGAGTGATATTCCATTGTACATAAGGACCACAACTTCTTTATCCATTTTTCTCTTTCTTGGGATATTGAAGGTGGAATGAAGTGGAGGTCCTTGTCAACAGAGCAGCCCTAAACTTTGGGGTGCTTGTGTCTTGCTGATTTTTCATTTTCCCAGTTTATACCCCCATGAGTGGAAGTGCCCTATGCTCTCTAAGCTGTGTTTTTTAGATGTTTCAGGACACACCGTACACTTCTCCAGAGTGGTTGTTGGCAATTTACACCCCGCCCATCAGTGTAGCAAGGCTCCCATTTCTCCATGGCCTGTCCTGCATTTCTGGTTTTGACACGTTTTTCAGCATGGCCCTTTTGACCGATGGGTAGCGAGTCTTCTTTGTAGCGCTGATTTGCCTTTCCAGGTTGCTTGGTTGGCCAAAAAGGGCGTATGAGTTTTTTCCTGAATATATTCAGGAAACAACACATACGCCCTTTTTGGCCAAGGGCATCATTGTCAACGTTCTGCCGCTTTTCATGTGCTTTAAAGGCGATTCGAATCTACCTCCTGAAATCTGTTTCCTGCAATTCTGCCTTGATTTCAAATCCTCTTCTTTGCCTTCCCTCAATATATTTGTGGACGAGAGTTATCATTTATAACTCTGCAGGTTTGTGAATTGCAGTGCCCTGAAGCTCCATTTGACAACTCGCTTTTTTGGGAGCTGCCCACAAAAGCGCAGGATGGCTTCAGGCCCTGTTCTGGTTCCGGGGGGGAGGATGAGCCTGTGGTTAATTCTTCTTCCTGATGGGAAAATAGAGTGACCTGTGCCTGTCCCAACACCAAGAGCTAGTCTCTCACTGGTTCCCCGTTTACCCGTTCAACCTCAGGACAAATTGCAACCTGTACGGAACAGGAGGTTAATGGTGCTGATGCTCCAAGTAGGGAGGTTGTTAGTAAAGCGGCTGGAATGGCGAACCCGGGCACAGGGAGAAGAGAAATGAGGTGCGTTTTAGAAACCTTTCCCCATCACATGCTGTACCATCTTTTTGTTTTCTCATGCATGATTTCGATGTAGGAACATGCCCTAGAACCTGGAGATTTGGGACCCATGCGATGGGTACCACGCAGTATTCCTTTAAAGGGTCTGCGTTTGCTCACCCAACCTCACCAAACCTCTCAGCCCCAAGAGTGTCCACCCTTATGTCTCATCCAGCTGTGGGTCAAGATATGGTCAATGCAGGTTGCATCACAGCCCCTGAACGCATTCTGTAAGAATTTCTCTCTCTTTCACTGTCTTTGTTTCATGGGTTTTTCGAAGTAATTTATTTTTATAATGGGGTTTAGCTGCTTTTCACTGCTGTGTTTAGGCCGCTTTACACCCACTTGACACACTAACAGAGAGATATCAATACATAGGTTTTAAGATTATTTCTAGTCAGATATATTCTTGTGCGGTGAATAGGGCGTGTTGAGTCCAGTTCTCTGAGCAAGGAGTAGGTCTTGTCTATTACATATTGGGTTTATGGAACGGTATCTGAGCTAATTTGAAACCCTTGTTTTTTGTATCACCCCACCTCACCTTTCCCGTTAAGCAGCCATAGTGTGTTTTCTGCATGTGTGACTCTGTTCTGTTTTGTAATTCAGTTCAAGTGTAACGCTTTTTACATTCCCTCCTTAAGTGATACCTTATGAGAAGTGTCCTTTTCTGTGTGACTTATTTCACTTAGAATCGTCGTACCTAAATCCACTCATCATGCTGCTACTAGCCTTATGACATTGATTTCATGGCTGAGTGATATTCCATTGTACATAAGGACCACAACTTCTTTATCCATTTTTCTCTTTCCTGGGATATTGAAGGTGGAATGAAGTGGAGGTCCTTGTAAACAGAGCAGCCCTAAACTTTGGGGTGCTTGTGTCTTGCTGATTTTTCATTTTCCCAATTTATACCCCCATGAGTGGAAGTGCCCTATGCTCTCTAAGCTGTGTTTTTTAGATGTTTCAGGACACACCGTACACTTCTCCAGAGTGGCTGTTGGCAATTTACATCCCGCCCATCAGTGTAGCAAGGCTCCCATTTCTCCATGGCCTGTCCTGCATTTCTGGTTTTGACACGTTTTTCAGCATGGCCCTTTTGACCGATGGGTAGCGAGTCTTCTTTGTAGCGCTGATTTGCCTTTGCAGGTTGCTTGGTTGGCCAAAAAGGGCGTATGCGTTTTTTCCTGAATATATTCAGGAAAAAACGCATACGCCCTTTTTGGCCAAGGGCATCATTGTCAACGTTTTGCCGCTTTTCATGTGCTTTAAAGGCGATTCGAATCTACCTCCTGAAATCTGTTTCCTGCAATTCTGCCTTGATTTCAAATCCTCTTCTTTGCCTTCCCTCAATATATTTGTGGACGAGAGTTATCATTTATAACTCTGCAGGTTTGTGAATTGCAGTGCCCTGAAGCTCCATTTTACAACTCGCTTTTTTGGGAGCTGGCCGCAAAAGCGCAGGATGGCTTCAGGCCCTGTTCTGGTTCCGGGGGGGAGGATGAGCCTGTGGTTAATTCTTCTTCCTGATGGGAAAATAGAGTGACCTGTGCCTGTCCCAACACCAAGAGCTAGTCTCTCACTGGTTCCCCGTCTGCCCGTTCATCCTCAGGACAAATTGCAACCTTTACGGAACAGGAGGTTAAAGGTGCTGATGCTCCAAGTAGGGAGATTGTTAGTAAAGCGGCTGGAATGGCGAACCCGGGCACAAGGAGAAGAGAAATGAGGTGCATTTTAGAAACATTTCCCCATCACATGGTGTACCATCTTTTTGTTTTCTCATGCATGTTTTCGATGTAGGAATATGCCCTTGAACGTGGAGATTTGGGACCCATGCGATGGGTACCACGCAGTATTACTTTAAAGGGTCTGCGTTTGCTCACCCAACCTCACCAAACCTCTCAGCCCCAAGAGTGTCCACCCTTATGTCTCATCCAGCTGTGGGTCTAGATATGGTCAATCCAGGTTGCATCACAGCCCCTGAACGCATTGTGTAAGAATTTCTCTCTCTTTCACTGTCTTTGTTTCATGGGTTTTTCAAAGTAATTTATTTTTATGATGGGGTTTAGCTGCTTTTCACTGCTGTGTTTAGGCCGCTTTACACCCACTTGACACACTAACAGAGAGATATCAATACATAGGTTTTAAGATTATTACTAGTCAGATATATTCTTGTGCGGTGAATAGGGCGTGTTGAGTCCAGTTCTCTGAGCAAGGAGTAGGTCTTGTCTATTACATATTGGGTTTATGGAACGGTATCTGAGCTAATTTGAAACCCTTGTTTTATGTATCACCCCACCTCACCTTTCCCGTTAAGCAGCCATAGTGTGTTTTCTACATGTGTGACTGTGTTCTGTTTTGTAATTCAGTTCAAGTGTAATGCTTTTTACATTCCCTCCTTAAGTGATACCTTATGAGAAGTGTCCTTTTCTGTGTGACTTATTTCACTTAGAATCGTCGTACCTAAATCCACTCATCATGCTGCTACTGGCCTTATGACATTGATTTCATGGCTGAGTGATATTCCATTGTACATAAGGACCACAACTTCTTTATCCATTTTTCTCTTTCTTGGGATATTGAAGGTGGAATGAAGTGGAGGTCCTTGTCAACAGAGCAGCCCTAAACTTTGGGGTGCTTGTGTCTTGCTGATTTTTCATTTTCCCAGTTTATACCCCCATGAGTGGAAGTGCCCTATGCTCTCTAAGCTGTGTTTTTTAGATGTTTCAGGACACACCGTACACTTCTCCAGAGTGGTTGTTGGCAATTTACACCCCGCCCATCAGTGTAGCAAGGCTCCCATTTCTCCATGGCCTGTCCTGCATTTCTGGTTTTGACACGTTTTTCAGCATGGCCCTTTTGACCGATGGGTAGCGAGTCTTCTTTGTAGCGCTGATTTGCCTTTCCAGGTTGCTTGGTTGGCCAAAAAGGGCGTATGAGTTTTTTCCTGAATATATTCAGGAAACAACACATACGCCCTTTTTGGCCAAGGGCATCATTGTCAACGTTCTGCCGCTTTTCATGTGCTTTAAAGGCGATTCGAATCTACCTCCTGAAATCTGTTTCCTGCAATTCTGCCTTGATTTCAAATCCTCTTCTTTGCCTTCCCTCAATATATTTGTGGACGAGAGTTATCATTTATAACTCTGCAGGTTTGTGAATTGCAGTGCCCTGAAGCTCCATTTGACAACTCGCTTTTTTGGGAGCTGCCCACAAAAGCGCAGGATGGCTTCAGGCCCTGTTCTGGTTCCGGGGGGGAGGATGAGCCTGTGGTTAATTCTTCTTCCTGATGGGAAAATAGAGTGACCTGTGCCTGTCCCAACACCAAGAGCTAGTCTCTCACTGGTTCCCCGTTTACCCGTTCAACCTCAGGACAAATTGCAACCTGTACGGAACAGGAGGTTAATGGTGCTGATGCTCCAAGTAGGGAGGTTGTTAGTAAAGCGGCTGGAATGGCGAACCCGGGCACAGGGAGAAGAGAAATGAGGTGCGTTTTAGAAACCTTTCCCCATCACATGGTGTACCATCTTTTTGTTTTCTCATGCATGATTTCGATGTAGGAACATGCCCTAGAACCTGGAGATTTGGGACCCATGCGATGGGCACCACGCAGTATTCCTTTAAAGGGTCTGCGTTTGCTCACCCAACCTCACCAAACCTCTCAGCCCCAAGAGTGTCCACCCTTATGTCTCATCCAGCTGTGGGTCTAGATATGGTCAATGCAGGTTGCATCACAGCCCCTGAACGCATTCTGTAAGAATTTCTCTCTCTTTCACTGTCTTTGTTTCATGGGTTTTTCGAAGTAATTTATTTTTATAATGGGGTTTAGCTGCTTTTCACTGCTGTGTTTAGGCCGCTTTACACCCACTTGACACACTAACAGAGAGATATCAATACATAGGTTTTAAGATTATTACTAGTCAGATATATTCTTGTGCGGTGAATAGGGCGTGTTGAGTCCAGTTCTCTGAGCAAGGAGTAGGTCTTGTCTATTACATATTGGGTTTATGGAACGGTATCTGAGCTAATTTGAAACCCTTGTTTTATGTATCACCCCACCTCACCTTTCCCGTTAAGCAGCCATAGTGTGTTTTCTGCATGTGTGACTCTGTTCTGTTTTGTAATTCAGTTCAAGTGTAACGGTTTTGACATTCCCTCTATAAGTGATACCTTATGAGAAGTGTCCTTTTCTGTGTGACTTATTTCACTTAGAATCGTCGTACCTAAATCCACTCATCATGCTGCTACTAGCCTTATGACATTGATTTCATGGCTGAGTGATATTCCATTGTACATAAGGACCACAACTTCTTTATCAATTTTTCTCTTTCCTGGGATATTGAAGGTGGAATGAAGTGGAGGTCCTTGTCAACAGAGCAGCCCTAAACTTTGGGGTGCTTGTGTCTTGCTGATTTTTCATTTTCCCAATTTATACCCCCATGAGTGGAAGTGCCCTATGCTCTCTAAGCTGTGTTTTTTAGATGTTTCAGGACACACCGTACACTTCTCCAGAGTGGCTGTTGGCAATTTACATCCCGCCCATCAGTGTAGCAAGGCTCCCATTTCTCGATGGCCTCTCCTGCATTTATGGTTTTGACACGTTTTTCAGCATGGCCCTTTTGACCGATGGGTAGCGAGTCTTCTTTGTAGCGCTGATTTGCCTTTCCAGGTTGCTTGGTTGGCCAAAAAGGGCGTATGCGTTTTTTCCTGAATATATTCAGGAAAAAACGCATACGCCCTTTTTGGCAAAGCGCATCATTGTCAACGTTTTGCCGCTTTTCATGTGCTTTAAAGGCGATTCGAATCTACCTCCTGAAATCTGTTTCCTGCAATTCTGCCTTGATTTCAAATCCTCTTCTTTGCCTTCCCTCAATATATTTGTGGACGAGAGTTATCATTTATAACTCTGCAGGTTTGTGAATTGCAGTGCCCTGAAGCTCCATTTTACAACTCGCTTTTTTGGGAGCTGGCCGCAAACGCGCAGGATGGCTTCAGGCCCTGTTCTGGTTCCGGGGGGGAGGATGAGCCTGTGGTTAATTCTTCTTCCTGATGGGAAAATAGAGTGACCTGTGCCTGTCCCAACACCAAGAGCTAGTCTCTCACTGGTACCCCGTCTTCCCGTTCATTCCCAGGACAAATTGGAACCTGTACGGAACAGGAGGTTAAAGGTGCTGATGCTCCAAGTAGGGAGATTGTTAGGAAAGTGGCTGGAATGGCGAACCCGGGTACAAGGAGAAGAGAAATGAGGTGCGTTTTAGAAACCTTTCCCCATCACATGGTGTACCATCTTTCTGATTTCTCATGCATGTTTTCGGTGTAGGAAGATGCCCTTGAACCTGGAGATTTGGGACCCATGCGATGGGTACCACGCCGTATTACTTTAAAGGGTCTGCGTTTGCTCACCCAACCTCACCAAACCTCTCAGCCCCAAGAGTGTCCACCCTTATGTCTCATCCAGCTGTGGGTCTAGATATGGTCAATCCAGGTTGCATCACAGCCCCTGAACGCATTGTGTAAGAATTTCTCTCTCTTTCACTGTCTATGTTTCATGGGTTTGTAAAAGTAATTTATTTTTATAATGGGGTTTAGCTGCTTTTCACTGCTGTGTTTATGCCGCAATACACCCAGTTGACACACTAACAGAGAGATATCAATACATAGGTTTTAAGATTATTACTAGTCAGATATATTCTTGTGCGGTGAATAGGGCGTGTTGAGTCCAGTTCTCTGAGCAAGGAGTAGGTCTTGTCTATTACATATTGGGTTTATGGAACGGTATCTGAGATAATTTGAAACCCTTGTTTTATGTATCACCCCACCTCACCTTTCCCGTTAAGCAGCCATAGTGTGTTTTCTGCATGTGTGACTCTGTTCTGTTTTGTAATTCAGTTCAAGTGTAACGATTTTTACATTCCCTCTATAAGTGATAACCTTATGAGAACTGTCCTTTTCTGTGTGACTTATTTCACTTAGAATCGTCGTACCTAAATCCACTCATCATGCTGCTACTAGCCTTATGACATTGATTTCATGGCTGAGTGATATTCCATTGTACATAAGGACCACAACTTCTTTATCCATTTTTCTCTTTCCTGGGATATTGAAGGTGGAATGAAGTGGAGGTCCTTGTCAACAGAGCAGCCCTAAACTTTGGGGTGCTTGTGTCTTGCTGATTTTTCATTTTCCCAATTTATACCCCCATGAGTGGAAGTGCCCTATGCTCTCTAAGCTGTGTTTTTTAGATGTTTCAGGACACACCGTACACTTCTCCAGAGTGGCTGTTGGCAATTTACATCCCGCCCATCAGTGTAGCAAGGCTCCCATTTCTCCATGGCCTGTCCTGCATTTCTGGTTTTGAGACTTTTTTCAGCATGGCCCTTTTGACCGATGGGTAGCGAGTCTTCTTTGTAGCGCTGATTTGCCCTTCCAGGTTGCTTGGTTGGCCAAAAAGGGCGTATGCCTTTTTTCCTGAATATATTCAGGAAACAACGCATACGCCCTTTTTGGCCAAGGGCATCATTGTCAACGTTCTGACGCTTTTCATGTGCTTTAAAGGCGATTCGAATCTACCTCCTGAAATCTGTTTCCTGCAATTCTGCCTTGATTTCAAATCCTCTTCTTTGCCTTCCCTCAATATATTTGTGGACGAGCGTTATCATTTATAACTCTGCAGGTTTGTGAATTGCAGTGCCCTGAAGCTCCATTTGACAACTCGCTTTTTTGGGAGCTGGCCGCAAAAGCGCAGGATGGCTTCAGGCCCTGTTCTGGTTCCGGGGGGGAGGATGAGCCTGTGGTTAATTCTTCTTCCTGATGGGAAAATAGAGTGACCTGTGCCTGTCCCAACACCAAGAGCTAGTCTCTCACTGGTTCCCCGTGTACCCGTTCATCCTCAGGACAAATTGCAACCTGTACGGAACAGGAGGTTAAAGGTGCTGATGCTGCAAGTGGGGAGATTGTTAGTAAAGCGGCTGGAATGGCGAACCCGGGCACAAGGAGAAGAGAAATGAGGTGCGTTTTAGAAACATTTCCCCATCACATGGTGTACCATCTTTTTGCTTTCTCATGCATGTTTTCGATGTAGGAAGATGCCCTTGAACCTGGAGATTTGGGACCCATGCGATGGGTACCACGCAGTATTCCTTTAAAGGGTCTGCGTTTGCTCACCCAACCTCACCAAACCTCTCAGCCCCAAGAGTGTCCACCCTTATGTCTCATCCAGCTGTGGGTCTAGATATGGTCAATCCAGGTTGCATCACAGCCCCTGAACGCATTGTGTAAGAATTTCTCTCTCTTTCTCTGTCTTTGTTTCATGGGTTTTTCGAAGTAATTTATTTTTATAATGGGGTTTAGCTGCTTTTCACTGCTGTGTTTATGCCGCTTTACACCCACTTGACACACTAACAGAGAGATATCAATACATAGGTTTTAAGATTATTACTAATCAGATATATTCTTGTGCGGTGAATAGGGCGTGTTAAGTCCAGTTCTCTGAGCAAGGAGTAGGTCTTGTCTATTACATATTGGGTTTATGGAACGGTATCTGAGCTAATTTGAAACCCTTGTTTTATGTATCACCCCACCTCACCTTTCCCGTTAAGCAGCCATAGTGTGTTTTCTGCATGTGTGACTCTGTTCTGTTTTGTAATTCAGTTCAAGTGTAACGGTTTTGACATTCCCTCTATAAGTGATACCTTATGAGAAGTGTCCTTTTCTGTGTGACTTATTTCACTTAGAATCGTCGTACCTAAATCCACTCATCATGCTGCTACTAGCCTTATGACATTGATTTCATGGCTGAGTGATATTCCATTGTACATAAGGAACACAACTTCTTTATCCATTTTTCTCTTTCCTGGGATATTGAAGGTGGAATGAAGTGGAGGTCCTTGTCAACAGAGCAGCCCTAAACTTTGGGGTGCTTGTGTCTTGCTGATTTTTCATTTTCCCAATTTATACCCCCATGAGTGGAAGTGCCCTATGCTCTCTAAGCTGTGTTTTTTAGATGTTTCAGGACACACCGTACACTTCTCCAGAGTGGCTGTTGGCAATTTACATCCCGCCCATCAGTGTAGCAAGGCTCCCATTTCTCCATGGCCTGTCCCGCATTTCTGGTTTTGAGACTTTTTTCAGCATGGCCCTTTTGACCGATGGGTAGCGAGTCTTCTTTGTAGCGCTGATTTGCCTTTCCAGGTTGCTTGGTTGGCCAAAAAGGGCGTATGCGTTTCTTCCTGAATATATTCAGGAAAAAACGCATACGCCCTTTTTAGCCAAGGGCATCATTGTCAACGTTTTGCCGCTTTTCATGTGCTTTAAAGGTGATTCGAATCTACCTCCTGAAATCTGTTTCCTGCAATTCTGCCTTGATTTCAAATCCTCTTCTTTGCCTTCCCTCAATATATTTGTGGACGAGAGTTATCATTTATAACTCTGCAGGTTTGTGAATTGCAGTGCCCTGAAGCTCCATTTGACAACTCGCTTTTTTGGGAGCTGCCCACAAAAGCGCAGGATGGCTTCAGGCCCTGTTCTGGTTCCGGGGGGGAGGATGAGCCTGTGGTTAATTCTTCTTCCTGATGGGAAAATAGAGTGACCTGTGCCTGTCCCAACACCAAGAGCTAGTCTCTCACTGGTTCCCCGTCTACCCGTTCAACCTCAGGACAAATTGCAACCTGTACGGAACAGGAGGTTAATGGTGCTGATGCTCCAAGTAGGGAGGTTGTTAGTAAAGCGGCTGGAATGGCGAACCCGGGCACAAGGAGAAGAGAAAGGAGGTGCGTTTTAGAAACCTTTCCCCATCACATGGTGTACCATCTTTTTGCTTTCTCATGCATGTTTTCGATGTAGGAAGATGCCCTTGAACCTGGAGATTTGGGACCCATGCGATGGGTACCACGCCGTATTACTTTAAAGGGTCTGCGTTTGCTCACCCAACCTCACCAAACCTCTCAGCCCCAAGAGTGTCCACCCATATGTCTCATCCAGCTGTGGGTCTAGATATGGTCAATCCAGGTTGCATCACAGCCCCTGAACGCATTGTGTAAGAATTTCTCTCTCTTTCACTATCTTTGTTTCATGGGTTTTTCGAAGTAATTTATTTTTATAATGGGGTTTAGCTGCTTTTCACTGCTGTGTTTAGGCCGCTTTACACCCACTTGACACACTAACAGAGAGATATCAATACATAGGTTTTAAGATTATTACTAATCAGATATATTCTTGTGCGGTGAATAGGGCGTGTTGAGTCCAGTTCTCTGAGCAAGGAGTAGGTCTTGTCTATTACATATTGGGTTTATGGAACGGTATCTGAGCTAATTTGAAACCCTTGTTTTATGTATCACCCCACCTCACCTTTCCCGTTAAGCAGCCATAGTGTGTTTTCTGCATGTGTGACTCTGTTCTGTTTTGTAATTCAGTTCAAGTGTAACGGTTTTGACATTCCCTCTATAAGTGATACCTTATGAGAAGTGTCCTTTTCTGTGTGACTTATTTCACTTAGAATCGTCGTACCTAAATCCACTCATCATGCTGCTACTAGCCTTATGACATTGATTTCATGGCTGAGTGATATTCCATTGTACATAAGGACCACAACTTCTTTATCCATTTTTCTCTTTCCTGGGATATTGAAGGTGGAATGAAGTGGAGGTCCTTGTCAACAGAGCAGCCCTAAACTTTGGGGTGCTTGTGTCTTGCTGATTTTTCATTTTCCCAATTTATACCCCCATGAGTGGAAGTGCCCTATGCTCTCTAAGCTGTGTTTTTTAGATGTTTCAGGACACACCGTACACTTCTCCAGAGTGGCTGTTGGCAATTTACATCCCGCCCATCAGTGTAGCAAGGCTCCCATTTCTCGATGGTCTCTCCTGCATTTATCGTTTTGACACGTTTTTCAGCATGGCCCTTTTGACCGATGGGTAGCGAGTCTTCTTTGTAGCGCTGATTTGCCTTTCCAGGTTGCTTGGTTGGCCAAAAAGGGCGTATGCGTTTTTTCCTGAATATATTCAGGAAAAAACGCATACGCCCTTTTTGGCAAAGCGCATCATTGTCAACGTTTTGCCGCTTTTCATGTGCTTTAAAGGCGATTCGAATCTACCTCCTGAAATCTGTTTCCTGCAATTCTGCCTTGATTTCAAATCCTCTTCTTTGCCTTCCCTCAATATATTTGTGGACGAGAGTTATCATTTATAACTCTGCAGGTTTGTGAATTGCAGTGCCCTGAAGCTCCATTTTACAACTCGCTTTTTTGGGAGCTGGCCGCAAACGCGCAGGATGGCTTCAGGCCCTGTTCTGGTTCCGGGGGGGAGGATGAGCCTGTGGTTAATTCTTCTTCCTGATGGGAAAATAGAGTGACCTGTGCCTGTCCCAACACCAAGAGCTAGTCTCTCACTGGTTCCCCGTCTTCCCGTTAATTCTCAGGACAAATTGGAACCTGTACGGAACAGGAGGTTAAAGGTGCTGATGCTCCAAGTAGGGAGATTGTTAGGAAAGTGGCTGGAATGGCGAACCCGGGTACAAGGAGAAGAGAAATGAGGTGCGTTTTAGAAACCTTTCCCCATCACATGGTGTACCATCTTTCTGATTTCTCATGCATGTTTTCGGTGTAGGAAGATGCCCTTGAACCTGGAGATTTGGGACCCATGCGATGGGTACCACGCCGTATTACTTTAAAGGGTCTGCGTTTGCTCACCCAACCTCACCAAACCTCTCAGCCCCAAGAGTGTCCACCCTTATGTCTCATCCAGCTGTGGGTCTAGATATGGTCAATCCAGGTTGCATCACAGCCCCTGAACGCATTGTGTAAGAATTTCTCTCTCTTTCACTGTCTTTGTTTCATGGGTTTTTCAAAGTAATTTATTTTTATAATGGGTTTTAGCTGCTTTTCACTGCTGTGTTTAGGCCGCTTTACACCCACTTGACACACTAACAGAGAGATATCAATACATAGGTTTTAAGATTATTACTAGTCAGATATATTCTTGTGCGGTGAATAGGGCGTGTTGAGTCCAGTTCTCTGAGCAAGGAGTAGGTCTTGTCTATTACATATTGGGTTTATGGAACGGTATCTGAGCTAATTTGAAACCCTTGTTTTATGTATCACCCCACCTCACCTTTCCCGTTAAGCAGCCATAGTGTGTTTTCTGCATGTGTGACTCTGTTCTGTTTTGTAATTCAGTTCAAGTGTAACGGTTTTGACATTCCCTCTATAAGTGATACCTTATGAGAAGTGTCCTTTTCTGTGTGACTTATTTCACTTAGAATCGTCGTACCTAAATCCACTCATCATGCTGCTACTAGCCTTATGACATTGATTTCATGGCTGAGTGATATTCCATTGTACATAAGGACCACAACTTCTTTATCCATTTTTCTCTTTCCTGGGATATTGAAGGTGGAATGAAGTGGAGGTCCTTGTCAACAGAGCAGCCCTAAACTTTGGGGTGCTTGTGTCTTGCTGATTTTTCATTTTCCCAATTTATACCCCCATGAGTGGAAGTGCCCTATGCTCTCTAAGCTGTGTTTTTTAGATGTTTCAGGACACACCGTACACTTCTCCAGAGTGGCTGTTGGCAATTTACATCCCGCCCATCAGTGTAGCAAGGCTCCCATTTCTCCATGGCCTGTCCCGCATTTCTGGTTTTGAGACTTTTTTCAGCATGGCCCTTTTGACCGATGGGTAGCGAGTCTTCTTTGTAGCGCTGATTTGCCTTTCCAGGTTGCTTGGTTGGCCAAAAAGGGCGTATGCGTTTTTTCCTGAATATATTCAGGAAAAAACGCATACGCCCTTTTTGGCAAAGCGCATCATTGTCAACGTTTTGCTGCTTTTCATGTGCTTTAAAGGCGATTCGAATCTACCTCCTGAAATCTGTTTCCTGCAGTTCTGCCTTGATTTCAAATCCTCTTCTTTGCCTTCCCTCAATATATTTGTGGACGAGAGTTATCATTTATAACTCTGCAGGTTTGTGAATTGCAGTGCCCTGAAGCTCCATTTTACAACTCGCTTTTTTGGGAGCTGGCCGCAAAAGCGCAGGATGGCTTCAGGCCCTGTTCTGGTTCCGGGGTCAGGCTGAGCCTGTGGTTAATTCTTCTTCCTGATGGGAAAATAGAGTGACCTGTGCCTGTCCCAACACCAAGAGCTAGTCTCTCAATGGTTCCCCGTCTACCTGTTCAACCTCAGGACAAATTGCAACCTGTACGGAACAGGAGGTTAAAGGTGCTGATGCTCCAAGTAGGGAGGTTGTTAGTAAAGCGGCTGGAATGGCGAACCCGGGCACAAGGAGAAGAGAAATGAGGTGCGTTTTAGAAACCTTTCCCCATCACATGGTGTACCATCTTTTTGTTTTCTCATGCATGTTTTCGATGTAGGAATATGCCCTTGAACCTGGAGATTTGGGACCCATGGGATGGGTACCACGCAGTATTACTTTAAAGGGTCTGCGTTTGCTCACCCAACCTCACCAAACCTCTCAGCCCCAAGAGTGTCCACCCTTATGTCTCATCCAGCTGTGGGTCTAGATATGGTCAATCCAGGTTGCATCACAGCCCCTGAACGCATTGTGTAAGAATTTCTCTCTCTTTCACTGTCTTTGTTTCATGGGTTTTTCAAAGTAATTTATTTTGATAATGGGGTTTAGCTGCTTTTCACTGCTGTGTTTATGCCGCTTTACACCCACTTGACACACTAACAGAGAGATATAAATACATAGGTTTTAAGATTATTACTAGTCAGATATATTCTTGTGCGGTGAATAGGGCGTGTTGAGTCCAGTTCTCTGAGCAAGGAGTAGGTCTTGTCTATTACATATTGGGTTTATGGAACGGTATCTGAGCTAATTTGAAACCCTTGTTTTATGTATCACCCCACCTCACCTTTCCCGTTAAGCAGCCATAGTGTGTTTTCTGCATGTGTGACTCTGTTCTGTTTTGTAATTCAGTTCAAGTGTAACGCTTTTTACATTCCCTCTATAAGTGATACCTTATGAGAAGTGTCCTTTTCTGTGTGACTTATTTCACTTAGAATCGTCGTACCTAAATCCACTCATCATGCTGCTACTAGCCTTATGACATTGATTTCATGGCTGAGTGATATTCCATTGTACATAAGGACCACAACTTCTTTATCCATTTTTCTCTTTCCTGGGATATTGAAGGTGGAATGAAGTGGAGGTCCTTGTCAACAGAGCAGCCCTAAACTTTGGGGTGCTTGTGTCTTGCTGATTTTTCATTTTCCCAATTTATACCCCCATGAGTGGAAGTGCCCTATGCTCTCTAAGCTGTGTTTTTTAGATGTTTCAGGACACACCGTACACTTCTCCAGAGTGGCTGTTGGCAATTTACATCCCGCCCATCAGTGTAGCAAGGCTCCCATTTCTCCATGGCCTGTCCTGCATTTCTGGTTTTGACACGTTTTTCAGCATGGCCCTTTTGACCGATGGGTAGCGAGAGTTCTTTGTAGCGCTGATTTGCCTTTCCAGGTTGCTTGGTTGGCCAAAAAGGGCGTATGCGTTTTTTCCTGAATATATTCAGGAAAAAACGCATACGCCCTTTTTGGCCAAGGGCATCATTGTCAACGTTTTGCCGCTTTTCATGTGCTTTAAAGGCGATTCGAATCTACCTCCTGAAATCTGTTTCCTGCAATTCTGCCTTGATTTCAAATCCTCTTCTTTGCCCTCCCTCAATATATTTGTGGACGAGAGTTATCATTTATAACTCTGCAAGTCTGTGAATTGCAGTGCCCTGAAGCTCCATTTTACAACTCGCTTTTTTGGGACCTGGCCGCAAAAGCACTGGATGGCTTCAGGCCCTGTTCTGGTTCCGGGGGGGATGATGAGCCTGTGGTTAATTCTTCTTTCTGATGGGAAAATAGAGTGACCTGTGCCTGTCCCAACACCAAGAGCTAGTCTCTCACTGGTTCCCCGTCTTCCCGTTCATCCTCAGGACAAATTGCAACCTGTACGGAACAGGAGGTTAAAGGTGCTGATGCTCCAAGTAAGGAGATTTCTAGTAAAGCGGCTGGAATGGCGAACCCGGGCACAAGGAGATGAGAAATGAGGTGCGTTTTAGAAACCTTTCCCCATCACACGGTGTACCATCTTCTGGGTTTCTCATGCATGTTTTCGATGTAGGAAGATGCCCTTGAACCTGGAGATTTGGGACCCATGCGATGGGTACCACGCAGTATTATTTTAAAGGGTCTGCGTTTGCTCACCCAACCTCACCAAACCTCTCAGCCCCAAGAGTGTCCACCCTTATGTCTCATCCAGCTGTGGGTCTAGATATGGTCAACCCAGGTTGCATCACAGGCCCTGAACGCATTGTGTAAGAATTTCTCTCTCTTTCACTGTCTTTGTTTCATGGGTTTTTCGAAGTAATTTATTTTTATACTGGGGTTTAGCTGCTTTTCACTGCTGTGTTTATGCCGCTTTACACCCACTTGACACACTAACAGAGAGATATCAATACATAGGTTTTAAGATTATTACTAGTCAGATATATTCTTGTGCGGTGAATAGGGCGTGTTGAGTCCAGTTCTCTGAGCAAGGAGTAGGTCTTGTCTATTACATATTGGGTTTATGGAACGGTATCTGAGCTAATTTGAAACCCTTGTTTTATGTATCACCCCACCTCACCTTTCCCGTTAAGCAGCCATAGTGTGTTTTCTGCATGTGTGACTCTGTTCTGTTTTGTAATTCAGTTCAAGTGTAACGCTTTTTACATTCCCTCTATAAGTGATACCTTATGAGAAGTGTCCTTTTCTGTGTGACTTATTTCACTTAGAATCGTCGTACCTAAATCCACTCATCATGCTGCTACTAGCCTTATGACATTGATTTCATGGCTGAGTGATATTCCATTGTACATAAGGACCACAACTTCTTTATCCATTTTTCTCTTTCCTGGGATATTGAAGGTGGAATGAAGTGGAGGTCCTTGTCAACAGAGCAGCCCTCAACTTTGGGGTGCTTGTGTCTTGCTGATTTTTCATTTTCCCAAGTTATACCCCCATGAGTGGAAGTGCCCTATGCTCTCTAAGCTGTGTTTTTTAGATGTTTCAGGACACACCGTACACTTCTCCAGAGTGGCTGTTGGCAATTTACATCTCGCCCATCAGTGTAGCAAGGCTCCCATTTCTCCATGGCCTGTCCTGCATTTCTGGTTTTGACACGTTTTTCAGCATGGCCCTTTTGACCGATGGGTAGCGAGTCTTCTTTGTAGCGCTGATTTGCCTTTCCAGGTTGCTTGGTTGGCCAAAAAGGGCGTATGCGTTTTTTCCTGAATATATTCAGGAAAAAACGCATACGCCCTTTTTGGCCAAGGGCATCATTGTCAACGTTTTGCCGCTTTTCATGTGCTTTAAAGGCGATTCGAATCTATCTCCTGAAATCTGTTTCCTGCAATTCTGCCTTGATTTCAAATCCTCTTCTTTGCCTTCCCTTAATATATTTGTGGACGAGAGTTATCATTTATAACTCTGCAGGTTTGTGAATTGCAGTGTCCTGAAGCTCCATTTTACAACTCGCTTTTTTGGGAGCTGGCCGCAAAAGCACTGGATGGCTTCAGGCCCTGTTCTGGTTCCGGGGGGGATGATGAGCCTGTGGCTAATTCTTCTTCCTGATGGGAAAATAGAGTGACCTGTGCCTGTCCCAACACCAAGAGCTGGTCTCTCACTGGTTCCCCCTCTTCCCGTTCATCCTCAGGACAAATTGCAACCTGTACGGAACAGGAGGTTAAAGGTACTGATGCTCCAAGTAAGTGATTGCTAGTAAAGCGGCTGGAATGGCGAACCCGGGCACAAGGAGATGAGAAATGAGGTGCATTTTAGTTATCTTTCCCCATCACACGGTGTACCATCTTCTGGGTTTCTCATGCATGTTTTCGATGTAGGAAGATGCCCTTGAACCTGGTGATTTGGGACCCATGCGATGGGTACCACGCAGTATTATTTTAAAGGGTCTGCGTTTGCTCACCCAACCTCACCAAACCTCTCAGCCCCAAGAGTGTCCACCCTTATGTCTCATCCAGCTGTGGGTCTAGATATGGTCAATCCAGGTTGCATCACAGGCCCTGAACACATTGTGTAAGAATTTCTCTCTCTTTCACTGTCTTTGTTTCATGGGTTTTTCGAAGTAATTTATTTTTATACTGGGGTTTAGCTGCTTTTCACTGCTGTGTTTATGCCGCTTTACACCCACTTGACACATTAACAGAGAGATATCAATACATAGGTTTTAAGATTATTACTAGTCAGATATATTCTTGTGCGGTGAATAGGGCGTGTTGAGTCCAGTTCTCTGAGCAAGGAGTAGGTCTTGTCTATTACATATTGGGTTTATGGAACGGTATCTGAGCTAATTTGAAACCCTTGTTTTATGTATCACCCCACCTCACCTTTCCCGTTAAGCAGCCATAGTGTGTTTTCTGCATGTGTGACTCTGTTCTGTTTTGTAATTCAGTTCAAGTGTAACGCTTTTTACATTCCCTCTATAAGTGATACCTTATGAGAAGTGTCCTTTTCTGTGTGACTTATTTCACTTAGAATCGTCGTACCTAAATCCACTCATCATGCTGCTACTAGCCTTATGACATTGATTTCATGGCTGAGTGATATTCCATTGTACATAAGGACCACAACTTCTTTATCTATTTTTCTCTTTCCTGGGATATTGAAGGTGGAATGAAGTGGAGGTCCTTGTCAACAGAGCAGCCCTAAACTTTGGGGTGCTTGTGTCTTGCTGATTTTTCATTTTCCCAAGTTATACCCCCATGAGTGGAAGTGCCCTATGCTCTCTAAGCTGTGTTTTTTAGATGTTTCAGGACACACCGTACACTTCTCCAGAGTGGCTGTTGGCAATTTACATCCCGCCCATCAGTGTAGCAAGGCTCCCATTTCTCCATGGCCTGTCCTGCATTTCTGGTTTTGACACGTTTTTCAGCATGGCCCTTTTGACCGATGGGTAGCGAGTCTTCTTTGTAGCGCTGATTTGCCTTTCCAGGTTGCTTGGTTGGCCAAAAAGGGCGTATGCGTTTTTTCCTGAATATATTCAGGAAAAAACGCATACGCCCTTTTTGGCCAAGGGCATCATTGTCAACGTTTTGCCGCTTTTCATGTGCTTTAAAGGCGATTCGAATCTACCTCCTGAAATCTGTTTCCTGCAAATCTGCCTTGATTTCAAATCCTCTTCTTTGCCTTCCCTCAATATATTTGTGGACGAGAGTTATCATTTATAACTCTGCAGGTTTGTGAATTGCAGTGTCCTGAAGCTCCATTTTACAACTCGCTTTTTTGGGAGCTGGCCGCAAAAGCACTGGATGGCTTCAGGCCCTGTTCTGGTTCCGGGGGGTATGATGAGCCTGTGGCTAATTCTTCTTCCTGATGGGAAAATAGAGTGACCTGTGCCTGTCCCAACACCAAGAGCTAGTCTCTCACTGGTTCCCCGTCTTCCCGTTCATCCTCAGGACAAATTGCAACCTGTACGGAACAGGAGGTTAAAGGTGCTGATGCTCCAGGTAAGGAGATTGCTAGTAAAGCGGCTGGAATGGCGAACCCGGGCACAAGGAGATGAGAAATGAGGTGCCTTTTAGTTATCTTTCCCCATCACACGGTGTACCATCTTCTGGGTTTCTCATGCATGTTTTCGATGTAGGAAGATGCCCTTGAACCTGGAGATTTTGGACCCATGGGATGGGTACCACGCAGTATTATTTTAAAGGGTCTGCGTTTGCTCACCCAACCTCACCAAACCTCTCAGCCCCAAGAGTGTCCACCCTTATGTCTCATCCAGCTGTGGGTCTAGATATGGTCAATCCAGGTTGCATCACAGCCCCTGAACGCATTGTGTAAGAATTTCTCTCTCTTTCACTGTCTTTGTTTCATGGGTTTGTAAAAGTAATTTATTTTTATGATGGGGTTTAGCTGCTTTTCACTGCTGTGTTTATGCCGCTTTACACCCACTTGACACACTAACAGAGAGATACCAATACATAGGTTTTAAGATTATTACTAGTCAGATATATTCTTGTGCGGTGAATAGGGCGTGTTGAGTCCAGTTCTCTGAGCAAGGAGTAGGTCTTGTCTATTACATATTGGGTTTATGGAACGGTATCTGAGCTAATTTGAAACCCTTGTTTTATGTATCACCCCACCTCACCTTTCCCGTTAAGCAGCCATAGTGTGTTTTCTGCATGTGTGACTCTGTTCTGTTTTGTAATTCAGTTCAAGTGTAACCCTTTTTACATTCCCTCTATAAGTGATACCTTATGAGAAGTGTCCTTTTCTGTGTGACTTATTTCACTTAGAATCGTCGTACCTAAATCCACTCATGAGGCTGCTACTAGCCTTATGACATTGATTTCATGGCTGAGTGATATTCCATTGTACATAAGGACCACAACTTCTTTATCCATTTTTCTCTTTCCTGGGATATTGAAAGTGGAATGAAGTGGAGGTCCTTGTCAACAGAGCAGCCCTAAACTTTGGGGTGCTTGTGTCTTGCTGATTTTTCATTTTCCCAATTTATACCTCCATGAGTGGAAGTGCCCTATGCTCTCTAAGCTGTGTTTTTTAGATGTTTCAGGACACACTGTAAACTTCTCCAGAGTGGCTGTTGGCAATTTACATCCCGCCCATCAGTGTAGCAAGGCTCCCATTTCTCCATGGCCTGTCCTGCATTTCTGGTTTTGACACGTTTTTCAGCATGGCCCTTTTGACCGATGGGTAGCGGGTCTTCTTTGTAGCGCTGATTTGCCTTTGCAGGTTGCTTGGTTGGCCAAAAAGGGCGTATGCGTTTTTTCCTGAATATATTCAGGAAAAAACGCATACGCCCTTTTTGGCCAAGGGCATCATTGTCAACGTTTTGCCGCTTTTCATGTGCTTTAAAGGCGATTCGAATCTACCTCCTGAAATCTGTTTCCTCCAATTCTGCCTTGATTTCAAATCCTCTTCTTTGCCTTCCCTCAATATATTTGTGGACGAGAGTTATCATTTATAACTCTGCAGGTTTGGGAATTGCAGTGCCCTGAAGCTCCATTTTACAACTCGCTTTTTTGGGAGCTGGCCGCAAAAGCGCAGGATGGCTTCAGGCCCTGTTCTGGTTCCGGGGGGGAGGATGAGCCTGTGGTTAATTCTTCTTCCTGATGGGAAAATAGAGTGACCTGTGCCTGTCCCAACACCAAGAGCTAGTCTCTCACTGGTTCCCGGTCTACCCGTTCATCCTCAGGACAAATTGCAACCTTTACGGAACAGGAGGTTAAAGGTGCTGATGCTCCAAGTAGGGAGATTGTTAGTAAAGCGGCTGGAATGGCGAACCCGGGCACAAGGAGAAGAGAAATGAGGTGCGTTTTAGAAACCTTTCCCCATCACATGGTGAACCATCTTTTTGTTTTCTCATGCATGTTTTCGATGTAGGAAGATGCCCTTGAACCTGGAGATTTGGGACCCATGCGATGGGTACCACGCAGTATTATTTTAAAGGGTCTGCGTTTGCTCACCCAACCTCACCAAACCTCTCAGCCCCAACAGTGTCCACCCTTATGTCTCATCCAGCTGTGGGTCTAGATATGGTCAATCCAGGTTGCATCACCGCCCCTGAACGCATTGTGTAAGTATTTCTCTCTCTTTCACTGTGTTTGTTTCATGGGTTTTTCGAAGTAATTTATTTTTATACTGGGGTTTAGCTGCTTTTCACTGCTGTGTTTATGCCGCTTTACACCCACTTGACACACTAACAGAGAGATATCAATACATAGGTTTTAAGATTATTACTAGTCAGATATATTCTTGTGCGGTGAATAGGGCGTGTTGAGTCCAGTTCTCTGAGCAAGGAGTAGGTCTTGTCTATTACATATTGGGTTTATGGAATGGTATCTGAGCTAATTTGAAACCCTTGTTTTATGTATCACCCCGACTCACCTTTTCCGTTTATCAGCCATAGTGTGTTTTCTGCATGTGTGACTCTGTTCTGTTTTGTAATTCAGTTCAAGTGTAACGCTTTTTACATTCCCTCTATAAGTGATACCTTATGAGAAGTGTCCTTTTCTGTGTGACTTATTTCACTTAGAATCGTTGTACCTAAATCCACTCATTATGCTGCTAGTATCCTTATGACATTGATTTCATGGCTGAGTGATATTCCATTGTACATAAGGACCACAACTTCTTTATCCATTTTTCTCTTTCCTGGGATATTGAAGGTGGAATGAAGTGGAGGTCCTTGTCAACAGAGCAGCCCTAAACTTTGGGGTGCTTGTGTCTTGCTGATTTTTCATTTTCCCAAGTTATACCCCCATGAGTGGAAGTGCCCTATGCTCTCTAAGCTGTGTTTTTTAGATGTTTCAGGACACACCGTACACTTCTCCAGAGTGGCTGTTGGCAATTTACACCCCGCCCATCAGTGTAGCAAGGCTCCCATTTCTCCATGGCCTGTCCTGCATTTCTGGTTTTGACACGTTTTTCAGCATGGCACTTTTGACCGATGGGTAGCGATTCTTCTTTGTAGCGCTGATTTGCCTTTCCAGGTTGCTTGGTTGGCCAAAAAGGGCGTATGCGTTTTTTCCTGAATATATTCAGGAAAAAACGCATACGCCCTTTTTGGCCAAGGGCATCATTGTCAACGTTTTGCCGCTTTTCATGTGCTTTAAAGGCGATTCGAATCTACCTCCTGAAATCTGTTTCCTGCAATTCTGCCTTGATTTCACATCCTCTTCTTTGCCTTCCCTCAATATATTTGTGGACGAGAGTTATCATTTATACCTCTGCAGGTTTGTGAATTGCAGTGCCCTGAAGCTCCATTTTACAACTCGCTTTTTTGGGAGCTGGCCGCAAAAGCGCAGGATGGCTTCAGGCCCTGTTCTGGTTCCGGGGTCAGGCTGAGCCTGTGGTTAATTCTTCTTCCTGATGGGAAAATAGAGTGACCTGTGCCTGTCCCAACACCAAGAGCTAGTCTCTCAATGGTTCCCCGTCTTCCCGTTAATTCTCAGGACAAATTGGAACCTGTACGGAACAGGAGGTTAAAGGTGCTGATGCTCCAAGTAAGGAGATTGCTAGTAAAGCGGCTGGAATGGCGAACCCGGGCACAAGGAGAAGAGAAATGAGGTGCGTTTTAGAAACCATTCCCCATCACATGGTGTACCATCTTTTTGTTTTCTCATGCATGTTGTCGATGTAGGTATATGCCCTTGAACCTGGAGATTTGGGACCCATGCGATGGGTACCACGCAGTATTACTTTAAAGGGTCTGCGTTTGCTCACCCAACCTCACCAAACCTCTCAGCCCCAAGAGTGTCCACCCTTATGTCTCATCCAGCTGTGGGTCTAGATATGGTCAATCCAGGTTGCATCACAGCCCCTGAACGCATTGTGTAAGAATTTCTCTCTCTTTCACTGTCTTTGTTTCATGGGTTTTTCGAAGTAATTTATTTTTATAATGGGGTTTAGCTGCTTTTCACTGCTGTGTTTAGGCCGCTTTACACCCACTTGACACACTAACAGAGAGATATCAATACATAGGTTTTAAGATTATTACTAGTCAGATATATTCTTGTGCAGTGAATAGGGCGTGTTGAGTCCAGTTCTCTGAGCAAGGAGTAGGTCTTGTCTATTACATATTGGGTTTATGGAACGGTATCTGAGCTAATTTGAAACCCTTGTTTTATGTATCACCCCACCTCACCTTTCCCGTTTAGCAGCCATAGTGTGTTTTCTGCATGTGTGACTCTGTTCTGTTTTGTAATTCAGTTCAAGTGTAACGCTTTTTACATTCCCTCTATAAGTGATACCTTATGAGAAGTGTCCTTTTCTGTGTGACTTATTTCACTTAGAATCGTCGTACCTAAATCCACTCATCATGCTGCTACTAGCCTTATGACATTGATTTCATGGCTGAGTGATATTCCATTGTACATAAGGACCACAACTTCTTTATCCATTTTTCTCTTTCCTGGGATATTGAAGGTGGAATGAAGTGGAGGTCCTTGTCAACAGAGCAGCCCTAAACTTTGGGGTGCTTGTGTCTTGCTGATTTTTCATTTTCCCAATTTATACCCCCATGAGTGGAAGTGCCCTATGCTCTCTAAGCTGTGTTTTTTAGATGTTTCAGGACACACCGTACACTTCTCCAGAGTGGCTGTTGGCAATTTACATCCCGCCCATCAGTGTAGCAAGGCTCCCATTTCTCCATGGCCTGTCCTGCATTTCTGGTTTTGACACGTTTTTCAGCATGGCCCTTTTGACCGATGGGTAGCGAGTCTTCTTTGTAGCGCTGATTTGCCTTTGCAGGTTGCTTGGTTGGCCAAAAAGGGCGTATGCGTTTTTTCCTGAATATATTCAGGAAAAAACGCATACGCCCTTTTTGGCCAAGGGCATCATTGTCAACGTTTTGCCGCTTTTCATGTGCTTTAAAGGCGATTCGAATCTACCTCCTGAAATCTGTTTCCTGCAATTCTGCCTTGATTTCAAATCCTCTTCTTTGCCTTCCCTCAATATATTTGTGGACGAGAGTTATCATTTATAACTCTGCAGGTTTGTGAATTGCAGTGCCCTGAAGCTCCATTTGACAACTCGCTTTTTTGGGAGCTGGCCGCAAAAGCGCAGGATGGCTTCAGGCCCTGTTCTGGTTCCGGGGGGGAGGATGAGCCTGTGGTTAATTCTTCTTCCTGATGGGAAAATAGAGTGACCTGTGCCTGTCCCAACACCAAGAGCTAGTCTCTCACTGGTTCCCCGTCTGCCCGTTCATCCTCAGGACAAATTGCAACCTTTACGGAACAGGAGTTTAAAGGTGCTGATGCTCCAAGTAGGGAGATTGTTAGTAAAGCGGCTGGAATGGCGAACCCGGGCACAAGGAGAAGAGAAATGAGGTGCGTTTTAGAAACCTTTCCCCATCACATGGTGTACCGTCATTTTGTTTTCTCATGAATGTTTTCGATGTAGGAAGATGCCCTTGAACCTGGAGATTTGGGACCCATGTGATGGGTACCACGCAGTATTATTTTAAAGGGTCTGTGTTTGCTCACCCAACTTCACCAAACCTCTCAGCCCCAAGAGTGTCCACCCTTATGTCTCATCCAGCTGTGGGTCTAGATATGGTCAATCCAGGTTGCATCACAGGCCCTGAACGCATTGTGTAAGAATTTCTCTCTCTTTCACTGTCTTTGTTTCATGGGTTTTTCGAAGTAATTTATTTTTATACTGGGGTTTAGCTGCGTTTCACTGCTGTGTTTATGCCGCTTTACACCCACTTGACACACTAACAGAGAGATACCAATACATAGGTTTTAAGATTATTACTAGTCAGATATATTCTTGTGCGGTGAATAGGGCGTGTTGAGTCCAGTTCTCTGAGCAAGGAGTAGGTCTTGTCTATTACATATTGGGTTTATGGAACGGTATCTGAGCTAATTTGAAACCCTTGTTTTATGTATCACACCACCTCACCTTTCCCGTTAAGCAGCCATAGTATGTTTTCTGCATGTGTGACTCTGTTCTGTTTTGTAATTCAGTTCAAGTGTAACCCTTTTTACATTCGCTCTATAAGTGATACCTTATGAGAAGTGTCCTTTTCTGTGTGACTTATTTCACTTAGAATCGTCGTACCTAAATCCACTCATCATGCTGCTACTAGCCTTATGACATTGATTTCATGGCTGAGTGATATTCCATTGTACATAAGGACCACAACTTCTTTATCCATTTTTCTCTTTCCTGGGATATTGAAGGTGGAATGAAGTGGAGGTCCTTGTCAACAGAGCAGCCCTAAACTTTGGGGTGCTTGTGTCTTGCTGATTTTTCATTTTCCCAATTTATACCCCCATGAGTGGAAGTGCCCTATGCTCTCTAAGCTGTGTTTTTTAGATGTTTCAGGACACACCGTACAGTTCTCCAGAGTGGCTGCTGGCAATTTACATCCCGCCCATCAGTGTAGCAAGGCTCCCATTTCTCCATGGCCTGTCCTGCATTTCTGGTTTTGACACGTTTTTCAGCATGGCCCTTTTGACCGATGGGTAGCGAGTCTTCTTTGTAGCGCTGATTTGCCTTTCCAGGTTGCTTGGTTGGCCAAAAAGGGCGTATGCGTGTTTTCCTGAATATATTCAGGAAAAGACGCATACGCCCTTTTTGGCCAAGGGCATCATTGTCAACGTTTTGCCGCTTTTCATGTGCTTTAAAGGCGATTCGAATCTACCTCCTGAAATCTGTTTCCTGCAATTCTGCCTTGATTTCAAATCCTCTTCTTTGCCTTCCCTCAATATATTTGTGGACGAGAGTTATCATTTATAACTCTGCAGGTTTGTGAATTGCAGTGTCCTGAAGCTCCATTTTACAACTCGCTTTTTTGGGAGCTGGCCGCAAAAGCACTGGATGGCTTCAGGCCCTGTTCTGGTTCCGGGGGGGATGATGAGCCTGTGCCTAATTCTTCTTCCTGATGGGAAAATAGAGTGACCTGTGCCTGTCCCAACACCAAGAGCTAGTCTCTCACTGGTTCCCCGTCTTCCCGTTCATCCTCAGGACAAATTGCAACCTGTACGGAACAGGAGGTTAAAGGTGCTGATGCTCCAAGTAAGGAGATTGCTAGTAAAGCGGCTGGAATGGCGAACCCGGGCACAAGGAGATGAGAAATGAGGTGCCTTTTAGTTATCTTTCCCCATCACACGGTGTACCATCTTTTTGTTTTCTCATGCATGTTTTCGATGTAGGAATATGCCCTTGAACGTGGAGATTTGGGACCCATGCGATGGGTACCACGCAGTATTACTTTAAAGGGTCTGCGTTTGCTCACCCAACCTCACCAAACCTCTCAGCCCCAAGAGTGTCCACCCTTATGTCTCATCCAGCTGTGGGTCTAGATATGGTCAATCCAGGTTGCATCACAGCCCCTGAACGCATTGTGTAAGAATTTCTCTCTCTTTCACTGTCTTTGTTTCATGGGTTTTTCGAAGTAATTTATTTTTATAATGGGGTTTAGCTGCTTTTCACTGCTGTGTTTATGCCGCTTTACACCCACTTGACACACTAACAGAGAGATATCAATACATAGGTTTTAAGATTATTACTAGTCAGATATATTCTTGTGCGGTGAATAGGGCGTGTTGAGTCCAGTTCTCTGAGCAAGGAGTAGGTCTTGTCTATTACATATTGGGTTTATGGAACGGTATCTGAGCTAATTTGAAACCCTTGTTTTATGTATCACCCCACCTCACCTTTCCCGTTTAGCAGCCATAGTGTGTTTTCTGCATGTGTGACTCTGTTCTGTTTTGTAATTCAGTTCAAGTGTAACGCTTTTTACATTCCCTCTATAAGTGATACCTTATGAGAAGTGTCCTTTTCTGTGTGACTTATTTCACTTAGAATCGTCGTACCTAAATCCACTCATCATGCTGCTACTAGCCTTATGACATTGATTTCATGGCTGAGTGATATTCCATTGTACATAAGGACCACAACTTCTTTATCCATTTTTCTCTTTCCTGGGATATTGAAGGTGGAATGAAGTGGAGGTCCTTGTCAACAGAGCAGCCCTAAACTTTGTGGTGCTTGTGTCTTGCTATTTTTTCATTTTCCCAATTTATACCCCCATGAGTGGAAGTGCCCTATGCTCTCTAAGCTGTGTTTTTTAGATGTTTCAGGACACACCGTACACTTCTCCAGAGTGGCTGTTGGCAATTTACATCCCGCCCATCAGTGTAGCAAGGCTCCCATTTCTCGATGGCCTCTCCTGCATTTATGGTTTTGACACGTTTTTCAGCATGGCCCTTTTGACCGATGGGTAGCGAGTCTTCTTTGTAGCGCTGATTTGCCTTTCCAGGTTGCTTGGTTGGCCAAAAAGGGCGTATGCGTTTTTCCCTGAATATATTCAGGAAAAAACGCATACGCCCTTTTTGGCAAAGCGCATCATTGTCAACGTGTTGCCGCTTTTCATGTGCTTTAAAGGCGATTCGAATCTACCTCCTGAAATCTGTTTCCTGCAATTCTGCCTTGATTTCAAATCCTCTTCTTTGCCTTCCCTCAATATATTTGTGGACGAGAGTTATCATTTATAACTCTGCAGGTTTGTGAATTGCAGTGCCCTGAAGCTCCATTTTACCACTCGCTTTTTTGGGAGCTGGCCGGAAACGCGCAGGATGGCTTCAGGCCCTGTTCTGGTTCCGGGGGGGACGATGAGCCTGTGGTTAATTCTTCTTCCTGATGGGAAAATAGAGTGACCTGTGCCTGTCCCAACACCAAGAGCTAGTCTCTCACTGGTTCCCCGTCTTCCCGTTCATTCTCAGGACAAATTGGAACCTGTACAGAACAGGAGGGTAAAGGTGCTGATGCTCCAAGTAGGGAGATTGTTAGGAAAGTGGCTGGAATGGCGAACCCGGGTACAAGGAGAAGAGAAATGAGGTGCGTTTTAGAAACCTTTCCCCATCACATGGTGTACCATCTTTCTGATTTCTCATGCATGTTTTCGGTGTAGGAAGATGCCCTTGAACCTGGAGATTTGGGACCCATGCGATGGGTACCACGCCGTATTACTTTAAAGGGTCTGCGTTTGCTCACCCAACCTCACCAAACCTCTCAGCCCCAAGAGTGTCCACCCTTATGTCTCATCCAGCTGTGGGTCTAGATATGGTCAATCCAGGTATGCATCACAGCACCTGAACGCATTGTGTAAGAATTTCTCTCTCTTTCACTGTCTATGTTTCATGGGTTTGTAAAAGTAATTTATTTTTATAATGGGGTTTAGCTGCTTTTCACTGCTGTGTTTAGGCCGCATTACACCCACTTGACACACTAACAGAGAGATATCAATACATAGGTTTTAAGATTATTACTAGTCAGATATATTCTTGTGCGGTGAATAGGGCGTGTTGAGTCCAGTACTCTGAGCAAGGAGTAGGTCTTGTCTATTACATATTGGGTTTATGGAACGGTATCTGAGCTAATTTGAAACCCTTGTTTTATGTATCACCCCACCTCACCTTTCCCGTTAAGCAGCCATAGTGTGTTTTCTGCATGTGTGACTCTGTTCTGTTTTGTAATTCAGTTAAAGTGTAACGGTTTTTACATTCCCTCTATAAGTGATAACCTTATGAGAACTGTCCTTTTCTGTGTGATTTATTTCACTTAGAATCGTCGTACCTAAATCCACTCATCATGCTGCTACTAGCCTTATGACATTGATTTCATGGCTGAGTGATATTCCATTGTACATAAGGACCACAACTTCTTTATCCATTTTTCTCTTTCCTGGGATATTGAAGGTGGAATGAAGTGGAGGTCCTTGTCAACAGAGCAGCCCTAAACTTTGGGGTGCTTGTGTCTTGCTGATTTTTCATTTTCCCAATTTATACCCCCATGAGTGGAAGTGCCCTATGCTCTCTAAGCTGTGTTTTTTAGATGTTTCAGGACACACCGTACACTTCTCCAGAGTGGCTGTTGGCAATTTACATCCCGCCCATCAGTGTAGCAAGGCTCCCATTTCTCCATGGCCTGTCCTGCATTTCTGGTTTTGAGACTTTTTGCAGCATGGCCCTTTTGACCGATGGGTAGCGAGTCTTCTTTGTAGCGCTGATTTGCCCTTCCAGGTTGCTTGGTTGGCCAAAAAGGGCGTATGCATTTTTTCCTGAATATATTCAGGAAACAACGCATACGCCCTTTTTGGCAAAGCGCATCATTGTCAACGTTCTGACGCTTTTCATGTGCTTTAAAGGCGATTCGAATCTACCTCCTGAAATCTGTTTCCTGCAATTCTGCCTTGATTTCAAATTCTCTTCTTTGCCTTCCCTCAATATATTTGTGGACGAGACTTATCATTTATAACTCTGCAGGTTTGTGAATTGCAGTGCCCTGAAGCTCCATTTCACAACTCGCTTTTTTGGGAGCTGGCCGCAAAATCGCAGGATGGCTTCAGGCCCTGTTCTGGTTCCGGGGGGGAGGATGAGCCTGTGGTTAATTCTTCTTCCTGATGGGAAAATAGAGTGACCTGTGCCTGTCCCAACACCAAGAGCTAGTCTCTCACTGGTTCCCGGTCTACCCGTTCATCCTCAGGACAAATTGCAACCTGTACGGAACAGGAGGTTAAAGGTGCTGATGCTCCAAGTAGGGAGATTGTTAGTAAAGCGGCTGGAATTGCGAACCCGGGCACAAGGAGAAGAGAAATGAGGTGCATTTTAGAAACATTTCCCCATCACATGGTGTACCATCTTTTTGTTTTCTCATGCATGTTTTCGATGTAGGAATATGCCCTTGAACGTGGAGATTTGGGACCCATGCGATGGGTACCACGCAGTATTACTTTAAAGGGTCTGCGTTTGCTCACCCAACCTCACCAAACCTCTCAGCCCCAAGAGTGTCCACCCTTATGTCTCATCCAGCTGTGGGTCTAGATATGGTCAATCCAGGTTGCATCACAGCCCCTGAACGCATTCTGTAAGAATTTCTCTCTCTTTCACTGTCTTTGTTTCATGGGTTTTTCGAAGTAATTTATTTTTATAATGGGGTTTAGCTGCTTTTCACTGCTGTGTTTATGCCGCTTTACACCCACTTGACACACTAACAGAGAGATATCAATACATAGGTTTTAAGATTATTACTAGTCAGATATATTCTTGTGCGGTGAATAGGGCGTGTTGAGTCCATTTCTCTGAGCAAGGAGTAGGTCTTGTCTATTACATATTGGGTTTATGGAACGGTATCTGAGCTAATTTGAAACCCTTGTTTTATGTATCACCCCACCTCACCTTTCCCGTTAAGCAGCCATAGTGTGTTTTCTGCATGTGTGACTCTGTTCTGTTTTGTAATTCAGTTCAAGTGTAACGGTTTTGACATTCCCTCTATAAGTGATACCTTATGAGAAGTGTCCTTTTCTGTGTGACTTATTTCACTTAGAATCGTCGTACCTAAATCCACTCATCATGCTGCTACTAGCCTTATGACATTGATTTCATGGCTGAGTGATATTCCATTGTACATAAGGACCACAACTTCTTTATCCATTTTTCTCTTTCCTGGGATATTGAAGGTGGAATGAAGTGGAGGTCCTTGTCAACAGAGCAGCCCTAAACTTTGGGGTGCTTGTGTCTTGCTGATTTTTCATTTTCCCAATTTATACCCCATGAGTGGAAGTGCCCTATGCTCTCTAAGCTGTGTTTTTTAGATGTTTCAGGACACACCGTACACTTCTCCAGAGTGGCTGTTGGCAATTTACATCCCGCCCATCAGTGTAGCAAGGCTCCCATTTCTCCATGGCCTGTCCCGCATTTCTGGTTTTGAGACTTTTTTCAGCATGGCCCTTTTGACCGATGGGTAGCGAGTCTTCTTTGTAGCGCTGATTTGCCTTTCCAGGTTGCTTGGTTGGCCAAAAAGGGCGTATGCGTTTTTTCCTGAATATATTCAGGAAAAAACGCATACGCCCTTTTTAGCCAAGGGCATCATTGTCAACGTTTTGCCGCTTTTCATGTGCTTTAAAGGTGATTCGAATCTACCTCCTGAAATCTGTTTCCTGCAATTCTGCCTTGATTTCAAATCCTCTTCTTTGCCTTCCCTCAATATATTTGTGGACGAGAGTTATCATTTATAACTCTGCAGGTTTGTGAATTGCAGTGCCCTGAAGCTCCATTTGACAACTCGCTTTTTTGGGAGCTGCCCACAAAAGCGCAGGATGGCTTCAGGCCCTGTTCTGGTTCCGGGGGGGAGGATGAGCCTGTGGTTAATTCTTCTTCCTGATGGGAAAATAGAGTGACCTGTGCCTGTCCCAACACCAAGAGCTAGTCTCTCACTGGTTCCCCGTTTACCCGTTCAACCTCAGGACAAATTGCAACCTGTACGGAACAGGAGGTTAATGGTGCTGATGCTCCAAGTAGGGAGGTTGTTAGTAAAGCGGCTGGAATGGCGAACCCGGGCACAAGGAGAAGAGAAATGAGGTGCGTTTTAGAAACCTTTCCCCATCACATGGTGTACCATCTTTTTGTTTTCTCATGCATGATTTCGATGTAGGAACATGCCCTAGAACCTGGAGATTTGGGACCCATGCGATGGGTACCACGCAGTATTCCTTTAAAGGGTCTGCGTTTGCTCACCCAACCTCACCAAACCTCTCAGCCCCAAGAGTGTCCACCCTTATGTCTCATCCAGCTGTGGGTCTAGATATGGTCAATGCAGGTTGCATCACAGCCCCTGAACGCATTCTGTAAGAATTTCTCTCTCTTTCACTGTCTTTGTTTCATGGGTTTTTCGAAGTAATTTATTTTGATAATGGGGTTTAGCTGCTTTTCACTGCTGTGTTTAGGCCACTTTACACCCAGTTGACACACTAACAGAGAGATATCAATACATAGGTTTTAAGATTATTACTAGTCAGATATATTCTTGTGCGGTGAATAGGGCGTGTTGAGTCCAGTTCTCTGAGCAAGGAGTAGGTCTTGTCTATTACATATTGGGTTTATGGAACGGTATCTGAGCTAATTTGAAACCCTTGTTTTATGTATCACCCCACCTCACCTTTCCCGTTAAGCAGCCATAGTGTGTTTTCTGCATGTGTGACTCTGTTCTGTTTTGTAATTCAGTTCAAGTGTAACGCTTTTTACATTCCCTCTATAAGTGATACCTTATGAGAAGTGTCCTTTTCTGTGTGACTTATTTCACTTAGAATCGTCGTACCTAAATCCACTCATCATGCTGCTACTAGCCTTATGACATTGATTTCATGGCTGAGTGATATTCCATTGTACATAAGGACCACAACTTCTTTATCCATTTTTCTCTTTCCTGGGATATTGAAGGTGGAATGAAGTGGAGGTCCTTGTCAACAGAGCAGCCCTCAACTTTGGGGTGCTTGTGTCTTGCTGATTTTTCATTTTCCCAAGTTATACCCCCATGAGTGGAAGTGCCCTATGCTCTCTAAGCTGTGTTTTTTAGATGTTTCAGGACACACCGTACACTTCTCCAGAGTGGCTGTTGGCAATTTACATCTCGCCCATCAGTGTAGCAAGGCTCCCATTTCTCCATGGCCTGTCCTGCATTTCTGGTTTTGACACGTTTTTCAGCATGGCCCTTTTGACCGATGGGTAGCGAGTCTTCTTTGTAGCGCTGATTTGCCTTTCCAGGTTGCTTGGTTGGCCAAAAAGGGCGTATGCGTTTTTTCCTGAATATATTCAGGAAAAAACGCATACGCCCTTTTTGGCCAAGGGCATCATTGTCAACGTTTTGCCGCTTTTCATGTGCTTTAAAGGCGATTCGAATCTATCTCCTGAAATCTGTTTCCTGCAATTCTGCCTTGATTTCAAATCCTCTTCTTTGCCTTCCCTTAATATATTTGTGGACGAGAGTTATCATTTATAACTCTGCAGGTTTGTGAATTGCAGTGTCCTGAAGCTCCATTTTACAACTCGCTTTTTTGGGAGCTGGCCGCAAAAGCACTGGATGGCTTCAGGCCCTGTTCTGGTTCCGGGGGGGATGATGAGCCTGTGGCTAATTCTTCTTCCTGATGGGAAAATAGAGTGACCTGTGCCTGTCCCAACACCAAGAGCTGGTCTCTCACTGGTTCCCCCTCTTCCCGTTCATCCTCAGGACAAATTGCAACCTGTACGGAACAGGAGGTTAAAGGTACTGATGCTCCAAGTAAGTGATTGCTAGTAAAGCGGCTGGAATGGCGAACCCGGGCACAAGGAGATGAGAAATGAGGTGCATTTTAGTTATCTTTCCCCATCACACGGTGTACCATCTTCTGGGTTTCTCATGCATGTTTTCGATGTAGGAAGATGCCCTTGAACCTGGTGATTTGGGACCCATGCGATGGGTACCACGCAGTATTATTTTAAAGGGTCTGCGTTTGCTCACCCAACCTCACCAAACCTCTCAGCCCCAAGAGTGTCCACCCTTATGTCTCATCCAGCTGTGGGTCTAGATATGGTCAATCCAGGTTGCATCACAGGCCCTGAACACATTGTGTAAGAATTTCTCTCTCTTTCACTGTCTTTGTTTCATGGGTTTTTCGAAGTAATTTATTTTTATACTGGGGTTTAGCTGCTTTTCACTGCTGTGTTTATGCCGCTTTACACCCACTTGACACATTAACAGAGAGATATCAATACATAGGTTTTAAGATTATTACTAGTCAGATATATTCTTGTGCGGTGAATAGGGCGTGTTGAGTCCAGTTCTCTGAGCAAGGAGTAGGTCTTGTCTATTACATATTGGGTTTATGGAACGGTATCTGAGCTAATTTGAAACCCTTGTTTTATGTATCACCCCACCTCACCTTTCCCGTTAAGCAGCCATAGTGTGTTTTCTGCATGTGTGACTCTGTTCTGTTTTGTAATTCAGTTCAAGTGTAACGCTTTTTACATTCCCTCTATAAGTGATACCTTATGAGAAGTGTCCTTTTCTGTGTGACTTATTTCACTTAGAATCGTCGTACCTAAATCCACTCATCATGCTGCTACTAGCCTTATGACATTGATTTCATGGCTGAGTGATATTCCATTGTACATAAGGACCACAACTTCTTTATCTATTTTTCTCTTTCCTGGGATATTGAAGGTGGAATGAAGTGGAGGTCCTTGTCAACAGAGCAGCCCTAAACTTTGGGGTGCTTGTGTCTTGCTGATTTTTCATTTTCCCAAGTTATACCCCCATGAGTGGAAGTGCCCTATGCTCTCTAAGCTGTGTTTTTTAGATGTTTCAGGACACACCGTACACTTCTCCAGAGTGGCTGTTGGCAATTTACATCTCGCCCATCAGTGTAGCAAGGCTCCCATTTCTCCATGGCCTGTCCTGCATTTCTGGTTTTGACACGTTTTTCAGCATGGCCCTTTTGACCGATGGGTAGCGAGTCTTCTTTGTAGCGCTGATTTGCCTTTCCAGGTTGCTTGGTTGGCCAAAAAGGGCGTATGCGTTTTTTCCTGAATATATTCAGGAAAAAACGCATACGCCCTTTTTGGCCAAGGGCATCATTGTCAACGTTTTGCCGCTTTTCATGTGCTTTAAAGGCGATTCGAATCTACCTCCTGAAATCTGTTTCCTGCAAATCTGCCTTGATTTCAAATCCTCTTCTTTGCCTTCCCTCAATATATTTGTGGACGAGAGTTATCATTTATAACTCTGCAGGTTTGTGAATTGCAGTGTCCTGAAGCTCCATTTTACAACTCGCTTTTTTGGGAGCTGGCCGCAAAAGCACTGGATGGCTTCAGGCCCTGTTCTGGTTCCGGGGGGGATGATGAGCCTGTGGCTAATTCTTCTTCCTGATGGGAAAATAGAGTGACCTGTGCCTGTCCCAACACCAAGAGCTAGTCTCTCACTGGTTCCCCGTCTTCCCGTTCATCCTCAGGACAAATTGCAACCTGTACGGAACAGGAGGTTAAAGGTGCTGATGCTCCAGGTAAGGAGATTGCTAGTAAAGCGGCTGGAATGGCGAACCCGGGCACAAGGAGATGAGAAATGAGGTGCCTTTTAGTTATCTTTCCCCATCACACGGTGTACCATCTTCTGGGTTTCTCATGCATGTTTTCGATGTAGGAAGATGCCCTTGAACCTGGAGATTTTGGACCCATGGGATGGGTACCACGCAGTATTATTTTAAAGGGTCTGCGTTTGCTCACCCAACCTCACCAAACCTCTCAGCCCCAAGAGTGTCCACCCTTATGTCTCATCCAGCTGTGGGTCTAGATATGGTCAATCCAGGTTGCATCACAGCCCCTGAACGCATTGTGTAAGAATTTCTCTCTCTTTCACTGTCTTTGTTTCATGGGTTTGTAAAAGTAATTTATTTTTATGATGGGGTTTAGCTGCTTTTCACTGCTGTGTTTATGCCGCTTTACACCCACTTGACACACTAACAGAGAGATACCAATACATAGGTTTTAAGATTATTACTAGTCAGATATATTCTTGTGCGGTGAATAGGGCGTGTTGAGTCCAGTTCTCTGAGCAAGGAGTAGGTCTTGTCTATTACATATTGGGTTTATGGAACGGTATCTGAGCTAATTTGAAACCCTTGTTTTATGTATCACCCCACCTCACCTTTCCCGTTAAGCAGCCATAGTGTGTTTTCTGCATGTGTGACTCTGTTCTGTTTTGTAATTCAGTTCAAGTGTAACCCTTTTTACATTCCCTCTATAAGTGATACCTTATGAGAAGTGTCCTTTTCTGTGTGACTTATTTCACTTAGAATCGTCGTACCTAAATCCACTCATGAGGCTGCTACTAGCCTTATGACATTGATTTCATGGCTGAGTGATATTCCATTGTACATAAGGACCACAACTTCTTTATCCATTTTTCTCTTTCCTGGGATATTGAAAGTGGAATGAAGTGGAGGTCCTTGTCAACAGAGCAGCCCTAAACTTTGGGGTGCTTGTGTCTTGCTGATTTTTCATTTTCCCAATTTATACCTCCATGAGTGGAAGTGCCCTATGCTCTCTAAGCTGTGTTTTTTAGATGTTTCAGGACACACTGTAAACTTCTCCAGAGTGGCTGTTGGCAATTTACATCCCGCCCATCAGTGTAGCAAGGCTCCCATTTCTCCATGGCCTGTCCTGCATTTCTGGTTTTGACACGTTTTTCAGCATGGCCCTTTTGACCGATGGGTAGCGGGTCTTCTTTGTAGCGCTGATTTGCCTTTGCAGGTTGCTTGGTTGGCCAAAAAGGGCGTATGCGTTTTTTCCTGAATATATTCAGGAAAAAACGCATACGCCCTTTTTGGCCAAGGGCATCATTGTCAACGTTTTGCCGCTTTTCATGTGCTTTAAAGGCGATTCGAATCTACCTCCTGAAATCTGTTTCCTCCAATTCTGCCTTGATTTCAAATCCTCTTCTTTGCCTTCCCTCAATATATTTGTGGACGAGAGTTATCATTTATAACTCTGCAGGTTTGGGAATTGCAGTGCCCTGAAGCTCCATTTTACAACTCGCTTTTTTGGGAGCTGGCCGCAAAAGCGCAGGATGGCTTCAGGCCCTGTTCTGGTTCCGGGGGGGAGGATGAGCCTGTGGTTAATTCTTCTTCCTGATGGGAAAATAGAGTGACCTGTGCCTGTCCCAACACCAAGAGCTAGTCTCTCACTGGTTCCCGGTCTACCCGTTCATCCTCAGGACAAATTGCAACCTTTACGGAACAGGAGGTTAAAGGTGCTGATGCTCCAAGTAGGGAGATTGTTAGTAAAGCGGCTGGAATGGCGAACCCGGGCACAAGGAGAAGAGAAATGAGGTGCGTTTTAGAAACCTTTCCCCATCACATGGTGAACCATCTTTTTGTTTTCTCATGCATGTTTTCGATGTAGGAAGATGCCCTTGAACCTGGAGATTTGGGACCCATGCGATGGGTACCACGCAGTATTATTTTAAAGGGTCTGCGTTTGCTCACCCAACCTCACCAAACCTCTCAGCCCCAACAGTGTCCACCCTTATGTCTCATCCAGCTGTGGGTCTAGATATGGTCAATCCAGGTTGCATCACCGCCCCTGAACGCATTGTGTAAGTATTTCTCTCTCTTTCACTGTGTTTGTTTCATGGGTTTTTCGAAGTAATTTATTTTTATACTGGGGTTTAGCTGCTTTTCACTGCTGTGTTTATGCCGCTTTACACCCACTTGACACACTAACAGAGAGATATCAATACATAGGTTTTAAGATTATTACTAGTCAGATATATTCTTGTGCGGTGAATAGGGCGTGTTGAGTCCAGTTCTCTGAGCAAGGAGTAGGTCTTGTCTATTACATATTGGGTTTATGGAATGGTATCTGAGCTAATTTGAAACCCTTGTTTTATGTATCACCCCGACTCACCTTTTCCGTTTATCAGCCATAGTGTGTTTTCTGCATGTGTGACTCTGTTCTGTTTTGTAATTCAGTTCAAGTGTAACGCTTTTTACATTCCCTCTATAAGTGATACCTTATGAGAAGTGTCCTTTTCTGTGTGACTTATTTCACTTAGAATCGTTGTACCTAAATCCACTCATTATGCTGCTAGTATCCTTATGACATTGATTTCATGGCTGAGTGATATTCCATTGTACATAAGGACCACAACTTCTTTATCCATTTTTCTCTTTCCTGGGATATTGAAGGTGGAATGAAGTGGAGGTCCTTGTCAACAGAGCAGCCCTAAACTTTGGGGTGCTTGTGTCTTGCTGATTTTTCATTTTCCCAAGTTATACCCCCATGAGTGGAAGTGCCCTATGCTCTCTAAGCTGTGTTTTTTAGATGTTTCAGGACACACCGTACACTTCTCCAGAGTGGCTGTTGGCAATTTACACCCCGCCCATCAGTGTAGCAAGGCTCCCATTTCTCCATGGCCTGTCCTGCATTTCTGGTTTTGACACGTTTTTCAGCATGGCACTTTTGACCGATGGGTAGCGGTTCTTCTTTGTAGCGCTGATTTGCCTTTCCAGGTTGCTTGGTTGGCCAAAAAGGGCGTATGCGTTTTTTCCTGAATATATTCAGGAAAAAACGCATACGCCCTTTTTGGCCAAGGGCATCATTGTCAACGTTTTGCCGCTTTTCATGTGCTTTAAAGGCGATTCGAATCTACCTCCTGAAATCTGTTTCCTGCAATTCTGCCTTGATTTCAAATCCTCTTCTTTGCCTTCCCTCAATATATTTGTGGACGAGAGTTATCATTTATAACTCTGCAGGTTTGTGAATTGCAGTGTCCTGAAGCTCCATTTTACAACTCGCTTTTTTGGGAGCTGGCCGCAAAAGCACTGGATGGCTTCAGGCCCTGTTCTGGTTCCGGGGGGGATGATGAGCCTATGGCTAATTCTTCCTGATGGGAAAATAGAGTGACCTGTGCCTGTCCCAACACCAAGAGCTAGTCTCTCACTGGTTCCCCGTCTTCCCGTTCATCCTCAGGACAAATTGCAACCTGTACGGAACAGGAGGTTAAAGGTGCTGATGCTCCAAGTAAGGAGATTGCTAGTAAAGCGGCTGGAATGGCGAACCCGGGCACAAGGAGAAGAGAAATGAGGTGCGTTTTAGAAACCTTTCCCCATCACATGGTGTACCATCTTTTTGTTTTCTCATGCATGTTTTCGATGTAGGAAGATGCCCTTGAACCTGGAGATTTGGGACCCATGCGATGGGTACCACGCAGTATTACTTTAAAGGGTCTGCGTTTGCTCACCCAACCTCACCAAACCTCTCAGCCCCAAGAGTGTCCACCCTTATGTCTCATCCAGCTGTGGGTCTAGATATGGTCAATCCAGGTTGCATCACAGCCCCTGAACGCATTGTGTAAGAATTTCTCTCTCTTTCACTGTCTTTGTTTCATGGGTTTTTCGAAGTAATTTATTTTTATACTGGGGTTTAGCTGCTTTTCACTGCTGTGTTTAGGCCGCTTTACACCCACTTGACACACTAACAGAGAGATATCAATACATAGGTTTTAAGATTATTACTAGTCAGATATATTCTTGTGCGGTGAATAGGGCGTGTTGAGTCCAGTTCTCTGAGCAAGGAGTAGGTCTTGTCTATTACATATTGGGTTTATGGAACGGTATCTGAGCTAATTTGAAACCCTTGTTTTTTGTATCACCCCACCTCACCTTTCCCGTTAAGCAGCCATAGTGTGTTTTCTGCATGTGTGACTCTGTTCTGTTTTGTAATTCAGTTCAAGTGTAACGCTTTTTACATTCCCTCCTTAAGTGATACCTTATGAGAAGTGTCCTTTTCTGTGTGACTTATTTCACTTAGAATCGTCGTACCTAAATCCACTCATCATGCTGCTACTAGCCTTATGACATTGATTTCATGGCTGAGTGATATTCCATTGTACATAAGGACCACAACTTCTTTATCCATTTTTCTCTTTCCTGGGATATTGAAGGTGGAATGAAGTGGAGGTCCTTGTCAACAGAGCAGCCCTAAACTTTGGGGTGCTTGTGTCTTGCTGATTTTTCATTTTCCCAAGTTATACCCCCATGAGTGGAAGTGCCCTATGCTCTCTAAGCTGTGTTTTTTAGATGTTTCAGGACACACCGTACACTTCTCCAGAGTGGCTGTTGGCAATTTACATCCCGCCCATCAGTGTAGCAAGGCTCCCATTTCTCGATGGCCTCTCCTGCATTTATGGTTTTGACACGTTTTTCAGCATGGCCCTTTTGACCGATGGGTAGCGAGTCTTCTTTGTAGCGCTGATTTGCCTTTCCAGGTTGCTTGGTTGGCCAAAAAGGGCGTATGCGTTTTTTCCTGAATATATTCAGGAAAAAACGCATACGCCCTTTTTGGCCAAGGGCATCATTGTCAACGTTTTGCCGCTTTACATGTGCTTTAAAAGCGATACGAATCTACCTCCTGAAACCTGTTTCCTGCAATTCTGCCTTGATTTCAATTCCTCTTCTTTGCCTTCCCTCAATATATTTGTGGACGAGAGTTATCATTTATACCTCTGCAGGTTTGTGAATTGCAGTGCCCTGAAGCTCCATTTTACAACTCGCTTTTTTGGGAGCTGGCCGCAAAAGCGCAGGATGGCTTCAGGCCCTGTTCTGGTTCCGGGGTCAGGCTGAGCCTGTGGTTAATTCTTCTTCCTGATGGGAAAATAGAGTGACCTGTGCCTGTCCCAACACCAAGAGCTAGTCTCTCAATGGTTCCCCGTCTTCCCGTTAATTCTCAGGACAAATTGGAACCTGTACGGAACAGGAGGTTAAAGGTGCTGATGCTCCAAGTAAGGAGATTGCTAGTAAAGCGGCTGGAATGGCGAACCCGGGCACAAGGAGAAGAGAAATGAGGTGCGTTTTAGAAACCATTCCCCATCACATGGTGTACCATCTTTTTGTTTTCTCATGCATGTTGTCGATGTAGGTATATGCCCTTGAACCTGGAGATTTGGGACCCATGCGATGGGTACCACGCAGTATTACTTTAAAGGGTCTGCGTTTGCTCACCCAACCTCACCAAACCTCTCAGCCCCAAGAGTGTCCACCCTTATGTCTCATCCAGCTGTGGGTCTAGATATGGTCAATCCAGGTTGCATCACAGCCCCTGAACGCATTGTGTAAGAATTTCTCTCTCTTTCACTGTCTTTGTTTCATGGGTTTTTCGAAGTAATTTATTTTTATAATGGGGTTTAGCTGCTTTTCACTGCTGTGTTTAGGCCGCTTTACACCCACTTGACACACTAACAGAGAGATATCAATACATAGGTTTTAAGATTATTACTAGTCAGATATATTCTTGTGCAGTGAATAGGGCGTGTTGAGTCCAGTTCTCTGAGCAAGGAGTAGGTCTTGTCTATTACATATTGGGTTTATGGAACGGTATCTGAGCTAATTTGAAACCCTTGTTTTATGTATCACCCCACCTCACCTTTCCCGTTTAGCAGCCATAGTGTGTTTTCTGCATGTGTGACTCTGTTCTGTTTTGTAATTCAGTTCAAGTGTAACGCTTTTTACATTCCCTCTATAAGTGATACCTTATGAGAAGTGTCCTTTTCTGTGTGACTTATTTCACTTAGAATCGTCGTACCTAAATCCACTCATCATGCTGCTACTAGCCTTATGACATTGATTTCATGGCTGAGTGATATTCCATTGTACATAAGGACCACAACTTCTTTATCCATTTTTCTCTTTCCTGGGATATTGAAGGTGGAATGAAGTGGAGGTCCTTGTCAACAGAGCAGCCCTAAACTTTGGGGTGCTTGTGTCTTGCTGATTTTTCATTTTCCCAATTTATACCCCCATGAGTGGAAGTGCCCTATGCTCTCTAAGCTGTGTTTTTTAGATGTTTCAGGACACACCGTACACTTCTCCAGAGTGGCTGTTGGCAATTTACATCCCGCCCATCAGTGTAGCAAGGCTCCCATTTCTCCATGGCCTGTCCTGCATTTCTGGTTTTGACACGTTTTTCAGCATGGCCCTTTTGACCGATGGGTAGCGAGTCTTCTTTGTAGCGCTGATTTGCCTTTGCAGGTTGCTTGGTTGGCCAAAAAGGGCGTATGCGTTTTTTCCTGAATATATTCAGGAAAAAACGCATACGCCCTTTTTGGCCAAGGGCATCATTGTCAACGTTTTGCCGCTTTTCATGTGCTTTAAAGGCGATTCGAATCTACCTCCTGAAATCTGTTTCCTGCAATTCTGCCTTGATTTCAAATCCTCTTCTTTGCCTTCCCTCAATATATTTGTGGACGAGAGTTATCATTTATAACTCTGCAGGTTTGTGAATTGCAGTGCCCTGAAGCTCCATTTGACAACTCGCTTTTTTGGGAGCTGGCCGCAAAAGCGCAGGATGGCTTCAGGCCCTGTTCTGGTTCCGGGGGGGAGGATGAGCCTGTGGTTAATTCTTCTTCCTGATGGGAAAATAGAGTGACCTGTGCCTGTCCCAACACCAAGAGCTAGTCTCTCACTGGTTCCCCGTCTGCCCGTTCATCCTCAGGACAAATTGCAACCTTTACGGAACAGGAGTTTAAAGGTGCTGATGCTCCAAGTAGGGAGATTGTTAGTAAAGCGGCTGGAATGGCGAACCCGGGCACAAGGAGAAGAGAAATGAGGTGCGTTTTAGAAACCTTTCCCCATCACATGGTGTACCATCATTTTGTTTTCTCATGCATGTTTTCGATGTAGGAAGATGCCCTTGAACCTGGAGATTTGGGACCCATGTGATGGGTACCACGCAGTATTATTTTAAAGGGTCTGTGTTTGCTCACCCAACTTCACCAAACCTCTCAGCCCCAAGAGTGTCCACCCTTATGTCTCATCCAGCTGTGGGTCTAGATATGGTCAATCCAGGTTGCATCACAGGCCCTGAACGCATTGTGTAAGAATTTCTCTCTCTTTCACTGTCTTTGTTTCATGGGTTTTTCGAAGTAATTTATTTTTATACTGGGGTTTAGCTGCGTTTCACTGCTGTGTTTATGCCGCTTTACACCCACTTGACACACTAACAGAGAGATACCAATACATAGGTTTTAAGATTATTACTAGTCAGATATATTCTTGTGCGGTGAATAGGGCGTGTTGAGTCCAGTTCTCTGAGCAAGGAGTAGGTCTTGTCTATTACATATTGGGTTTATGGAACGGTATCTGAGCTAATTTGAAACCCTTGTTTTATGTATCACACCACCTCACCTTTCCCGTTAAGCAGCCATAGTATGTTTTCTGCATGTGTGACTCTGTTCTGTTTTGTAATTCAGTTCAAGTGTAACCCTTTTTACATTCGCTCTATAAGTGATACCTTATGAGAAGTGTCCTTTTCTGTGTGACTTATTTCACTTAGAATCGTCGTACCTAAATCCACTCATCATGCTGCTACTAGCCTTATGACATTGATTTCATGGCTGAGTGATATTCCATTGTACATAAGGACCACAACTTCTTTATCCATTTTTCTCTTTCCTGGGATATTGAAGGTGGAATGAAGTGGAGGTCCTTGTCAACAGAGCAGCCCTAAACTTTGGGGTGCTTGTGTCTTGCTGATTTTTCATTTTCCCAATTTATACCCCCATGAGTGGAAGTGCCCTATGCTCTCTAAGCTGTGTTTTTTAGATGTTTCAGGACACACCGTACACTTCTCCAGAGTGGCTGCTGGCAATTTACATCCCGCCCATCAGTGTAGCAAGGCTCCCATTTCTCCATGGCCTGTCCTGCATTTCTGGTTTTGACACGTTTTTCAGCATGGCCCTTTTGACCGATGGGTAGCGAGTCTTCTTTGTAGCGCTGATTTGCCTTTCCAGGTTGCTTGGTTGGCCAAAAAGGGCGTATGCGTGTTTTCCTGAATATATTCAGGAAAAGACGCATACGCCCTTTTTGGCCAAGGGCATCATTGTCAACGTTTTGCCGCTTTTCATGTGCTTTAAAGGCGATTCGAATCTACCTCCTGAAATCTGTTTCCTGCAATTCTGCCTTGATTTCAAATCCTCTTCTTTGCCTTCCCTCAATATATTTGTGGACGAGAGTTATCATTTATAAGTCTGCAGGTTTGTGAATTGCAGTGTCCTGAAGCTCCATTTTACAACTCGCTTTTTTGGGAGCTGGCCGCAAAAGCACTGGATGGCTTCAGGCCCTGTTCTGGTTCCGGGGGGGATGATGAGCCTGTGCCTAATTCTTCTTCCTGATGGGAAAATAGAGTGACCTGTGCCTGTCCCAACACCAAGAGCTAGTCTCTCACTGGTTCCCCGTCTTCCCGTTCATCCTCAGGACAAATTGCAACCTGTACGGAACAGGAGGTTAAAGGTGCTGATGCTCCAAGTAAGGAGATTGCTAGTAAAGCGGCTGGAATGGCGAACCCGGGCACAAGGAGATGAGAAATGAGGTGCCTTTTAGTTATCTTTCCCCATCACACGGTGTACCATCTTTTTGTTTTCTCATGCATGTTTTCGATGTAGGAATATGCCCTTGAACGTGGAGATTTGGGACCCATGCGATGGGTACCACGCAGTATTACTTTAAAGGGTCTGCGTTTGCTCACCCAACCTCACCAAACCTCTCAGCCCCAAGAGTGTCCACCCTTATGTCTCATCCAGCTGTGGGTCTAGATATGGTCAATCCAGGTTGCATCACAGCCCCTGAACGCATTGTGTAAGAATTTCTCTCTCTTTCACTGTCTTTGTTTCATGGGTTTTTCGAAGTAATTTATTTTTATAATGGGGTTTAGCTGCTTTTCACTGCTGTGTTTATGCCGCTTTACACCCACTTGACACACTAACAGAGAGATATCAATACATAGGTTTTAAGATTATTACTAGTCAGATATATTCTTGTGCGGTGAATAGGGCGTGTTGAGTCCAGTTCTCTGAGCAAGGAGTAGGTCTTGTCTATTACATATTGGGTTTATGGAACGGTATCTGAGCTAATTTGAAACCCTTGTTTTATGTATCACCCCACCTCACCTTTCCCGTTTAGCAGCCATAGTGTGTTTTCTGCATGTGTGACTCTGTTCTGTTTTGTAATTCAGTTCAAGTGTAACGCTTTTTACATTCCCTCTATAAGTGATACCTTATGAGAAGTGTCCTTTTCTGTGTGACTTATTTCACTTAGAATCGTCGTACCTAAATCCACTCATCATGCTGCTACTAGCCTTATGACATTGATTTCATGGCTGAGTGATATTCCATTGTACATAAGGACCACAACTTCTTTATCCATTTTTCTCTTTCCTGGGATATTGAAGGTGGAATGAAGTGGAGGTCCTTGTCAACAGAGCAGCCCTAAACTTTGTGGTGCTTGTGTCTTGCTATTTTTTCATTTTCCCAATTTATACCCCCATGAGTGGAAGTGCCCTATGCTCTCTAAGCTGTGTTTTTTAGATGTTTCAGGACACACCGTACACTTCTCCAGAGTGGCTGTTGGCAATTTACATCCCGCCCATCAGTGTAGCAAGGCTCCCATTTCTCGATGGCCTCTCCTGCATTTATGGTTTTGACACGTTTTTCAGCATGGCCCTTTTGACCGATGGGTAGCGAGTCTTCTTTGTAGCGCTGATTTGCCTTTCCAGGTTGCTTGGTTGGCCAAAAAGGGCGTATGCGTTTTTCCCTGAATATATTCAGGAAAAAACGCATACGCCCTTTTTGGCAAAGCGCATCATTGTCAACGTGTTGCCGCTTTTCATGTGCTTTAAAGGCGATTCGAATCTACCTCCTGAAATCTGTTTCCTGCAATTCTGCCTTGATTTCAAATCCTCTTCTTTGCCTTCCCTCAATATATTTGTGGACGAGAGTTATCATTTATAACTCTGCAGGTTTGTGAATTGCAGTGCCCTGAAGCTCCATTTTACCACTCGCTTTTTTGGGAGCTGGCCGGAAACGCGCAGGATGGCTTCAGGCCCTGTTCTGGTTCCGGGGGGGACGATGAGCCTGTGGTTAATTCTTCTTCCTGATGGGAAAATAGAGTGACCTGTGCCTGTCCCAACACCAAGAGCTAGTCTCTCACTGGTTCCCCGTCTTCCCGTTCATTCTCAGGACAAATTGGAACCTGTACAGAACAGGAGGGTAAAGGTGCTGATGCTCCAAGTAGGGAGATTGTTAGGAAAGTGGCTGGAATGGCGAACCCGGGTACAAGGAGAAGAGAAATGAGGTGCGTTTTAGAAACCTTTCCCCATCACATGGTGTACCATCTTTCTGATTTCTCATGCATGTTTTCGGTGTAGGAAGATGCCCTTGAACCTGGAGATTTGGGACCCATGCGATGGGTACCACGCCGTATTACTTTAAAGGGTCTGCGTTTGCTCACCCAACCTCACCAAACCTCTCAGCCCCAAGAGTGTCCACCCTTATGTCTCATCCAGCTGTGGGTCTAGATATGGTCAATCCAGGTTGCATCACAGCCCCTGAACGCATTGTGTAAGAATTTCTCTCTCTTTCACTGTCTATGTTTCATGGGTTTGTAAAAGTAATTTATTTTTATAATGGGGTTTAGCTGCTTTTCACTGCTGTGTTTAGGCCGCATTACACCCACTTGACACACTAACAGAGAGATATCAATACATAGGTTTTAAGATTATTACTAGTCAGATATATTCTTGTGCGGTGAATAGGGCGTGTTGAGTCCAGTACTCTGAGCAAGGAGTAGGTCTTGTCTATTACATATTGGGTTTATGGAACGGTATCTGAGCTAATTTGAAACCCTTGTTTTATGTATCACCCCACCTCACCTTTCCCGTTAAGCAGCCATAGTGTGTTTTCTGCATGTGTGACTCTGTTCTGTTTTGTAATTCAGTTAAAGTGTAACGGTTTTTACATTCCCTCTATAAGTGATAACCTTATGAGAACTGTCCTTTTCTGTGTGATTTATTTCACTTAGAATCGTCGTACCTAAATCCACTCATCATGCTGCTACTAGCCTTATGACATTGATTTCATGGCTGAGTGATATTCCATTGTACATAAGGACCACAACTTCTTTATCCATTTTTCTCTTTCCTGGGATATTGAAGGTGGAATGAAGTGGAGGTCCTTGTCAACAGAGCAGCCCTAAACTTTGGGGTGCTTGTGTCTTGCTGATTTTTCATTTTCCCAATTTATACCCCCATGAGTGGAAGTGCCCTATGCTCTCTAAGCTGTGTTTTTTAGATGTTTCAGGACACACCGTACACTTCTCCAGAGTGGCTGTTGGCAATTTACATCCCGCCCATCAGTGTAGCAAGGCTCCCATTTCTCCATGGCCTGTCCTGCATTTCTGGTTTTGAGACTTTTTGCAGCATGGCCCTTTTGACCGATGGGTAGCGAGTCTTCTTTGTAGCGCTGATTTGCCCTTCCAGGTTGCTTGGTTGGCCAAAAAGGGCGTATGCATTTTTTCCTGAATATATTCAGGAAACAACGCATACGCCCTTTTTGGCAAAGCGCATCATTGTCAACGTTCTGACGCTTTTCATGTGCTTTAAAGGCGATTCGAATCTACCTCCTGAAATCTGTTTCCTGCAATTCTGCCTTGATTTCAAATTCTCTTCTTTGCCTTCCCTCAATATATTTGTGGACGAGAGTTATCATTTATAACTCTGCAGGTTTATGAATTGCAGTGCCCTGAAGCTCCATTTCACAACTCGCTTTTTTGGGAGCTGGCCGCAAAATCGCAGGATGGCTTCAGGCCCTGTTCTGGTTCCGGGGGGGAGGATGAGCCTGTGGTTAATTCTTCTTCCTGATGGGAAAATAGAGTGACCTGTGCCTGTCCCAACACCAAGAGCTAGTCTCTCACTGGTTCCCGGTCTACCCGTTCATCCTCAGGACAAATTGCAACCTGTACGGAACAGGAGGTTAAAGGTGCTGATGCTCCAAGTAGGGAGATTGTTAGTAAAGCGGCTGGAATGGCGAACCCGGGCACAAGGAGAAGAGAAATGAGGTGCATTTTAGAAACATTTCCCCATCACATGGTGTACCATCTTTTTGTTTTCTCATGCATGTTTTCGATGTAGGAATATGCCCTTGAACGTGGAGATTTGGGACCCATGCGATGGGTACCACGCAGTATTACTTTAAAGGGTCTGCGTTTGCTCACCCAACCTCACCAAACCTCTCAGCCCCAAGAGTGTCCACCCTTATGTCTCATCCAGCTGTGGGTCTAGATATGGTCAATCCAGGTTGCATCACAGCCCCTGAACGCATTCTGTAAGAATTTCTCTCTCTTTCACTGTCTTTGTTTCATGGGTTTTTCGAAGTAATTTATTTTTATAATGGGGTTTAGCTGCTTTTCACTGCTGTGTTTATGCCGCTTTACACCCACTTGACACACTAACAGAGAGATATCAATACATAGGTTTTAAGATTATTACTAGTCAGATATATTCTTGTGCGGTGAATAGGGCGTGTTGAGTCCATTTCTCTGAGCAAGGAGTAGGTCTTGTCTATTACATATTGGGTTTATGGAACGGTATCTGAGCTAATTTGAAACCCTTGTTTTATGTATCACCCCACCTCACCTTTCCCGTTAAGCAGCCATAGTGTGTTTTCTGCATGTGTGACTCTGTTCTGTTTTGTAATTCAGTTCAAGTGTAACGGTTTTGACATTCCCTCTATAAGTGATACCTTATGAGAAGTGTCCTTTTCTGTGTGACTTATTTCACTTAGAATCGTCGTACCTAAATCCACTCATCATGCTGCTACTAGCCTTATGACATTGATTTCATGGCTGAGTGATATTCCATTGTACATAAGGACCACAACTTCTTTATCCATTTTTCTCTTTCCTGGGATATTGAAGGTGGAATGAAGTGGAGGTCCTTGTCAACAGAGCAGCCCTAAACTTTGGGGTGCTTGTGTCTTGCTGATTTTTCATTTTCCCAATTTATACCCCATGAGTGGAAGTGCCCTATGCTCTCTAAGCTGTGTTTTTTAGATGTTTCAGGACACACCGTACACTTCTCCAGAGTGGCTGTTGGCAATTTACATCCCGCCCATCAGTGTAGCAAGGCTCCCATTTCTCCATGGCCTGTCCCGCATTTCTGGTTTTGAGACTTTTTTCAGCATGGCCCTTTTGACCGATGGGTAGCGAGTCTTCTTTGTAGCGCTGATTTGCCTTTCCAGGTTGCTTGGTTGGCCAAAAAGGGCGTATGCGTTTTTTCCTGAATATATTCAGGAAAAAACGCATACGCCCTTTTTAGCCAAGGGCATCATTGTCAACGTTTTGCCGCTTTTCATGTGCTTTAAAGGTGATTCGAATCTACCTCCTGAAATCTGTTTCCTGCAATTCTGCCTTGATTTCAAATCCTCTTCTTTGCCTTCCCTCAATATATTTGTGGACGAGAGTTATCATTTATAACTCTGCAGGTTTGTGAATTGCAGTGCCCTGAAGCTCCATTTGACAACTCGCTTTTTTGGGAGCTGCCCACAAAAGCGCAGGATGGCTTCAGGCCCTGTTCTGGTTCCGGGGGGGAGGATGAGCCTGTGGTTAATTCTTCTTCCTGATGGGAAAATAGAGTGACCTGTGCCTGTCCCAACACCAAGAGCTAGTCTCTCACTGGTTCCCCGTTTACCCGTTCAACCTCAGGACAAATTGCAACCTGTACGGAACAGGAGGTTAATGGTGCTGATGCTCCAAGTAGGGAGGTTGTTAGTAAAGCGGCTGGAATGGCGAACCCGGGCACAAGGAGAAGAGAAATGAGGTGCGTTTTAGAAACCTTTCCCCATCACATGGTGTACCATCTTTTTGTTTTCTCATGCATGATTTCGATGTAGGAACATGCCCTAGAACCTGGAGATTTGGGACCCATGCGATGGGTACCACGCAGTATTCCTTTAAAGGGTCTGCGTTTGCTCACCCAACCTCACCAAACCTCTCAGCCCCAAGAGTGTCCACCCTTATGTCTCATCCAGCTGTGGGTCTAGATATGGTCAATGCAGGTTGCATCACAGCCCCTGAACGCATTCTGTAAGAATTTCTCTCTCTTTCACTGTCTTTGTTTCATGGGTTTTTCGAAGTAATTTATTTTTATAATGGGGTTTAGCTGCTTTTCACTGCTGTGTTTAGGCCACTTTACACCCAGTTGACACACTAACAGAGAGATATCAATACATAGGTTTTAAGATTATTACTAGTCAGATATATTCTTGTGCGGTGAATAGGGCGTGTTGAGTCCAGTTCTCTGAGCAAGGAGTAGGTCTTGTCTATTACATATTGGGTTTATGGAACGGTATCTGAGCTAATTTGAAACCCTTGTTTTATGTATCACCCCACCTCACCTTTCCCGTTAAGCAGCCATAGTGTGTTTTCTGCATGTGTGACTCTGTTCTGTTTTGTAATTCAGTTCAAGTGTAACGGTTTTGACATTCCCTCTATAAGTGATACCTTATGAGAAGTGTCCTTTTCTGTGTGACTTATTTCACTTAGAATCGTCGTACCTAAATCCACTCATCATGCTGCTACTAGCCTTATGACATTGATTTCATGGCTGAGTGATATTCCATTGTACATAAGGACCACAACTTCTTTATCCATTTTTCTCTTTCCTGGGATATTGAAGGTGGAATGAAGTGGAGGTCCTTGTCAACAGAGCAGCCCTAAACTTTGGGGTGCTTGTGTCTTGCTGATTTTTCATTTTCCCAATTTATACCCCCATGAGTGGAAGTGCCCTATGCTCTCTAAGCTGTGTTTTTTAGATGTTTCAGGACACACCGTACACTTCTCCAGAGTGGCTGTTGGCAATTTACATCCCGCCCATCAGTGTAGCAAGGCTCCCATTTCTCGATGGCCTCTCCTGCATTTATGGTTTTGACACGTTTTTCAGCATGGCCCTTTTGACCGATGGGTAGCGAGTCTTCTTTGTAGCACTGATTTGCCTTTCCAGGTTGCTTGGTTGGCCAAAAAGGGCGTATGCGTTTTTTCCTGAATATATTCAGGAAAAAACGCATACGCCCTTTTTGGCAAAGCGCATCATTGTCAACGTTTTGCCGCTTTTCATGTGCTTTAAAGGCGATTCGAATCTACCTCCTGAAATCTGTTTCCTGCAATTCTGCCTTGATTTCAAATCCTCTTCTTTGCCTTCCCTCAATATATTTGTGGACGAGAGTTATCATTTATAACTCTGCAGGTTTGTGAATTGCAGTGCCCTGAAGCTCCATTTTACAACTCGCTTTTTTGGGAGCTGGCCGCAAACGCGCAGGATGGCTTCAGGCCCTGTTCTGGTTCCGGGGGGGAGGATGAGCCTGTGGTTAATTCTTCTTCCTGATGGGAAAATAGAGTGACCTGTGCCTGTCCCAACACCAAGAGCTAGTCTCTCACTGGTTCCCCGTCTTCCCGTTCATTCTCAGGACAAATTGGAACCTGTACGGAACAGGAGGTTAAAGGTGCTGATGCTCCAAGTAGGGAGATTTTTAGGAAAGTGGCTGGAATGGCGAACCCGGGTACAAGGAGAAGAGAAATGAGGTGCGTTTTAGAAACCTTTCCCCATCACATGGTGTACCATCTTTCTGATTTCTCATGCATGTTTTCGGTGTAGGAAGATGCCCTTGAACGTGGAGATTTGGGACCCATGCGATGGGTACCACGCCGTATTACTTTAAAGGGTCTGCGTTTGCTCACCCAACCTCACCAAACCTCTCAGCCCCAAGAGTGTCCACCCTTATGTCTCATCCAGCTGTGGGTCTAGATATGGTCAATCCAGGTTGCATCACAGCCCCTGAACGCATTGTGTAAGAATTTCTCTCTCTTTCACTGTCTATGTTTCATGGGTTTGTAAAAGTAATTTATTTTTATAATGGGGTTTAGCTGCTTTTCACTGCTGTGTTTATGCCGCAATACACCCAGTTGACACACTAACAGAGAGATATCAATACATAGGTTTTAAGATTATTACTAGTCAGATATATTCTTGTGCGGTGAATAGGGCGTGTTGAGTCCAGTACTCTGAGCAAGGAGTAGGTCTTGTCTATTACATATTGGGTTTATGGAACGGTATCTGAGATAATTTGAAACCCTTGTTTTATGTATCACCCCACCTCACCTTTCCCGTTAAGCAGCCATAGTGTGTTTTCTGCATGTGTGACTCTGTTCTGTTTTGTAATTCAGTTAAAGTGTAACGGTTTTTACATTCCCTCTATAAGTGATAACCTTATGAGAACTGTCCTTTTCTGTGTGATTTATTTCACTTAGAATCGTCGTACCTAAATCCACTCATCATGCTGCTACTAGCCTTATGACATTGATTTCATGGCTGAGTGATATTCCATTGTACATAAGGACCACAACTTCTTTATCCATTTTTCTCTTTCCTGGGATATTGAAGGTGGAATGAAGTGGAGGTCCTTGTCAACAGAGCAGCCCTAAACTTTGGGGTGCTTGTGTCTTGCTGATTTTTCATTTTCCCAATTTATACCCCCATGAGTGGAAGTGCCCTATGCTCTCTAAGCTGTGTTTTTTAGATGTTTCAGGACACACCGTACACTTCTCCAGAGTGGCTGTTGGCAATTTACATCCCGCCCATCAGTGTAGCAAGGCTCCCATTTCTCCATGGCCTGTCCTGCATTTCTGGTTTTGAGACTTTTTGCAGCATGGCCCTTTTGACCGATGGGTAGCGAGTCTTCTTTGTAGCGCTGATTTGCCCTTCCAGGTTGCTTGGTTGGCCAAAAAGGGCGTATGCATTTTTTCCTGAATATATTCAGGAAACAACGCATACGCCCTTTTTGGCAAAGCGCATCATTGTCAACGTTCTGACGCTTTTCATGTGCTTTAAAGGCGATTCGAATCTACCTCCTGAAATCTGTTTCCTGCAATTCTGCCTTGATTTCAAATTCTCTTCTTTGCCTTCCCTCAATATATTTGTGGACGAGAGTTATCATTTATAACTCTGCAGGTTTGTGAATTGCAGTGCCCTGAAGCTCCATTTCACAACTCGCTTTTTTGGGAGCTGGCCGCAAAATCGCAGGATGGCTTCAGGCCCTGTTCTGGTTCTGGGGGGGAGGATGAGCCTGTGGTTAATTCTTCTTCCTGATGGGAAAATAGAGTGACCTGTGCCTGTCCCAACACCAAGAGCTAGTCTCTCACTGGTTCCCGGTCTACCCGTTCATCCTCAGGACAAATTGCAACCTGTACGGAACAGGAGGTTAAAGGTGCTGATGCTCCAAGTAGGGAGATTGTTAGTAAAGCGGCTGGAATGGCGAACCCGGGCACAAGGAGAAGAGAAATGAGGTGCATTTTAGAAACATTTCCCCATCACATGGTGTACCATCTTTTTGTTTTCTCATGCATGTTTTCGATGTAGGAATATGCCCTTGAACGTGGAGATTTGGGACCCATGCGATGGGTACCACGCAGTATTACTTTAAAGGGTCTGCGTTTGCTCACCCAACCTCACCAAACCTCTCAGCCCCAAGAGTGTCCACCCTTATGTCTCATCCAGCTGTGGGTCTAGATATGGTCAATGCAGGTTGCATCACAGCCCCTGAACGCATTCTGTAAGAATTTCTCTCTCTTTCACTGTCTTTGTTTCATGGGTTTTTCGAAGTAATTTATTTTTATAATGGGGTTTAGCTGCTTTTCACTGCTGTGTTTAGGCCGCTTTACACCCACTTGACACACTAACAGAGAGATATCAATACATAGGTTTTAAGATTATTACTAGTCAGATATATTCTTGTGCGGTGAATAGGGCGTGTTGAGTCCATTTCTCTGAGCAAGGAGTAGGTCTTGTCTATTACATATTGGGTTTATGGAACGGTATCTGAGCTAATTTGAAACCCTTGTTTTATGTATCACCCCACCTCACCTTTCCCGTTAAGCAGCCATAGTGTGTTTTCTGCATGTGTGACTCTGTTCTGTTTTGTAATTCAGTTCAAGTGTAACGGTTTTGACATTCCCTCTATAAGTGATACCTTATGAGAAGTGTCCTTTTCTGTGTGACTTATTTCACTTAGAATCGTCGTACCTAAATCCACTCATCATGCTGCTACTAGCCTTATGACATTGATTTCATGGCTGAGTGATATTCCATTGTACATAAGGACCACAACTTCTTTATCCATTTTTCTCTTTCCTGGGATATTGAAGGTGGAATGAAGTGGAGGTCCTTGTCAACAGAGCAGCCCTAAACTTTGGGGTGCTTGTGTCTTGCTGATTTTTCATTTTCCCAATTTATACCCCATGAGTGGAAGTGCCCTATGCTCTCTAAGCTGTGTTTTTTAGATGTTTCAGGACACACCGTACACTTCTCCAGAGTGGCTGTTGGCAATTTACATCCCGCCCATCAGTGTAGCAAGGCTCCCATTTCTCCATGGCCTGTCCCGCATTTCTGGTTTTGAGACTTTTTTCAGCATGGCCCTTTTGACCGATGGGTAGCGAGTCTTCTTTGTAGCGCTGATTTGCCTTTCCAGGTTGCTTGGTTGGCCAAAAAGGGCGTATGCGTTTTTTCCTGAATATATTCAGGAAAAAACGCATACGCCCTTTTTAGCCAAGGGCATCATTGTCAACGTTTTGCCGCTTTTCATGTGCTTTAAAGGTGATTCGAATCTACCTCCTGAAATCTGTTTCCTGCAATTCTGCCTTGATTTCAAATCCTCTTCTTTGCCTTCCCTCAATATATTTGTGGACGAGAGTTATCATTTATAACTCTGCAGGTTTGTGAATTGCAGTGCCCTGAAGCTCCATTTGACAACTCGCTTTTTTGGGAGCTGCCCACAAAAGCGCAGGATGGCTTCAGGCCCTGTTCTGGTTCCGGGGGGGAGGATGAGCCTGTGGTTAATTCTTCTTCCTGATGGGAAAATAGAGTGACCTGTGCCTGTCCCAACACCAAGAGCTAGTCTCTCACTGGTTCCCCGTTTACCCGTTCAACCTCAGGACAAATTGCAACCTGTACGGAACAGGAGGTTAATGGTGCTGATGCTCCAAGTAGGGAGGTTGTTAGTAAAGCGGCTGGAATGGCGAACCCGGGCACAAGGAGAAGAGAAATGAGGTGCGTTTTAGAAACCTTTCCCCATCACATGGTGTACCATCTTTTTGTTTTCTCATGCATGATTTCGATGTAGGAACATGCCCTAGAACCTGGAGATTTGGGACCCATGCGATGGGTACCACGCAGTATTCCTTTAAAGGGTCTGCGTTTGCTCACCCAACCTCACCAAACCTCTCAGCCCCAAGAGTGTCCACCCTTATGTCTCATCCAGCTGTGGGTCTAGATATGGTCAATGCAGGTTGCATCACAGCCCCTGAACGCATTCTGTAAGAATTTCTCTCTCTTTCACTGTCTTTGTTTCATGGGTTTTTCGAAGTAATTTATTTTTATAATGGGGTTTAGCTGCTTTTCACTGCTGTGTTTAGGCCACTTTACACCCAGTTGACACACTAACAGAGAGATATCAATACATAGGTTTTAAGATTATTACTAGTCAGATATATTCTTGTGCGGTGAATAGGGCGTGTTGAGTCCAGTTCTCTGAGCAAGGAGTAGGTCTTGTCTATTACATATTGGGTTTATGGAACGGTATCTGAGCTAATTTGAAACCCTTGTTTTATGTATCACCCCACCTCACCTTTCCCGTTAAGCAGCCATAGTGTGTTTTCTACATGTGTGACTCTGTTCTGTTTTGTAATTCAGTTCAAGTGTAACGGTTTTGACATTCCCTCTATAAGTGATACCTTATGAGAAGTGTCCTTTTCTGTGTGACTTATTTCACTTAGAATCGTCGTACCTAAATCCACTCATCATGCTGCTACTAGCCTTATGACATTGATTTCATGGCTGAGTGATATTCCATTGTACATAAGGACCACAACTTCTTTATCCATTTTTCTCTTTCCTGGGATATTGAAGGTGGAATGAAGTGGAGGTCCTTGTCAACAGAGCAGCCCTAAACTTTGGGGTGCTTGTGTCTTGCTGATTTTTCATTTTCCCAATTTATACCCCCATGAGTGGAAGTGCCCTATGCTCTCTAAGCTGTGTTTTTTAGATGTTTCAGGACACACCGTACACTTCTCCAGAGTGGCTGTTGGCAATTTACATCCCGCCCATCAGTGTAGCAAGGCTCCCATTTCTCGATGGCCTCTCCTGCATTTATGGTTTTGACACGTTTTTCAGCATGGCCCTTTTGACCGATGGGTAGCGAGTCTTCTTTGTAGCACTGATTTGCCTTTCCAGGTTGCTTGGTTGGCCAAAAAGGGCGTATGCGTTTTTTCCTGAATATATTCAGGAAAAAACGCATACGCCCTTTTTGGCAAAGCGCATCATTGTCAACGTTTTGCCGCTTTTCATGTGCTTTAAAGGCGATTCGAATCTACCTCCTGAAATCTGTTTCCTGCAATTCTGCCTTGATTTCAAATCCTCTTCTTTGCCTTCCCTCAATATATTTGTGGACGAGAGTTATCATTTATAACTCTGCAGGTTTGTGAATTGCAGTGCCCTGAAGCTCCATTTTACAACTCGCTTTTTTGGGAGCTGGCCGCAAACGCGCAGGATGGCTTCAGGCCCTGTTCTGGTTCCGGGGGGGAGGATGAGCCTGTGGTTAATTCTTCTTCCTGATGGGAAAATAGAGTGACCTGTGCCTGTCCCAACACCAAGAGCTAGTCTCTCACTGGTTCCCCGTCTTCCCGTTCATTCTCAGGACAAATTGGAACCTGTACGGAACAGGAGGTTAAAGGTGCTGATGCTCCAAGTAGGGAGATTTTTAGGAAAGTGGCTGGAATGGCGAACCCGGGTACAAGGAGAAGAGAAATGAGGTGCGTTTTAGAAACCTTTCCCCATCACATGGTGTACCATCTTTCTGATTTCTCATGCATGTTTTCGGTGTAGGAAGATGCCCTTGAACGTGGAGATTTGGGACCCATGCGATGGGTACCACGCCGTATTACTTTAAAGGGTCTGCGTTTGCTCACCCAACCTCACCAAACCTCTCAGCCCCAAGAGTGTCCACCCTTATGTCTCATCCAGCTGTGGGTCTAGATATGGTCAATCCAGGTTGCATCACAGCCCCTGAACGCATTGTGTAAGAATTTCTCTCTCTTTCACTGTCTATGTTTCATGGGTTTGTAAAAGTAATTTATTTTTATAATGGGGTTTAGCTGCTTTTCACTGCTGTGTTTATGCCGCAGTACACCCAGTTGACACACTAACAGAGAGATATCAATACATAGGTTTTAAGATTATTACTAGTCAGATATATTCTTGTGCGGTGAATAGGGCGTGTTGAGTCCAGTACTCTGAGCAAGGAGTAGGTCTTGTCTATTACATATTGGGTTTATGGAACGGTATCTGAGATAATTTGAAACCCTTGTTTTATGTATCACCCCACCTCACCTTTCCCGTTAAGCAGCCATAGTGTGTTTTCTGCATGTGTGACTCTGTTCTGTTTTGTAATTCAGTTCAAGTGTAACGATTTTTACATTCCCTCTATAAGTGATAACCTTATGAGAACTGTCCTTTTCTGTGTGACTTATTTCACTTAGAATCGTCGTACCTAAATCCACTCATCATGCTGCTACTAGCCTTATGACATTGATTTCATGGCTGAGTGATATTCCATTGTACATAAGGACCACAACTTCTTTATCCATTTTTCTCTTTCCTGGGATATTGAAGGTGGAATGAAGTGGAGGTCCTTGTCAACAGAGCAGCCCTAAACTTTGGGGTGCTTGTGTCTTGCTGATTTTTCATTTTCCCAATTTATACCCCCATGAGTGGAAGTGCCCTATGCTCTCTAAGCTGTGTTTTTTAGATGTTTCAGGACACACCGTACACTTCTCCAGAGTGGCTGTTGGCAATTTACATCCCGCCCATCAGTGTAGCAAGGCTCCCATTTCTCGATGGCCTCTCCTGCATTTATGGTTTTGACACGTTTTTCAGCATGGCCCTTTTGACCGATGGGTAGCGAGTCTTCTTTGTAGCACTGATTTGCCTTTCCAGGTTGCTTGGTTGGCCAAAAAGGGCGTATGCGTTTTTTCCTGAATATATTCAGGAAAAAACGCATACGCCCTTTTTGGCAAAGCGCATCATTGTCAACGTTTTGCCGCTTTTCATGTGCTTTAAAGGCGATTCGAATCTACCTCCTGAAATCTGTTTCCTGCAATTCTGCCTTGATTTCAAATCCTCTTCTTTGCCTTCCCTCAATATATTTGTGGACGAGAGTTATCATTTATAACTCTGCAGGTTTGTGAATTGCAGTGCCCTGAAGCTCCATTTTACAACTCGCTTTTTTGGGAGCTGGCCGCAAACGCGCAGGATGGCTTCAGGCCCTGTTCTGGTTCCGGGGGGGAGGATGAGCCTGTGGTTAATTCTTCTTCCTGATGGGAAAATAGAGTGACCTGTGCCTGTCCCAACACCAAGAGCTAGTCTCTCACTGGTTCCCCGTCTTCCCGTTCATTCTCAGGACAAATTGGAACCTGTACGGAACAGGAGGTTAAAGGTGCTGATGCTCCAAGTAGGGAGATTTTTAGGAAAGTGGCTGGAATGGCGAACCCGGGTACAAGGAGAAGAGAAATGAGGTGCGTTTTAGAAACCTTTCCCCATCACATGGTGTACCATCTTTCTGATTTCTCATGCATGTTTTCGGTGTAGGAAGATGCCCTTGAACGTGGAGATTTGGGACCCATGCGATGGGTACCACGCCGTATTACTTTAAAGGGTCTGCGTTTGCTCACCCAACCTCACCAAACCTCTCAGCCCCAAGAGTGTCCACCCTTATGTCTCATCCAGCTGTGGGTCTAGATATGGTCAATCCAGGTTGCATCACAGCCCCTGAACGCATTGTGTAAGAATTTCTCTCTCTTTCACTGTCTATGTTTCATGGGTTTGTAAAAGTAATTTATTTTTATAATGGGGTTTAGCTGCTTTTCACTGCTGTGTTTATGCCGCAATACACCCAGTTGACACACTAACAGAGAGATATCAATACATAGGTTTTAAGATTATTACTAGTCAGATATATTCTTGTGCGGTGAATAGGGCGTGTTGAGTCCAGTACTCTGAGCAAGGAGTAGGTCTTGTCTATTACATATTGGGTTTATGGAACGGTATCTGAGATAATTTGAAACCCTTGTTTTATGTATCACCCCACCTCACCTTTCCCGTTAAGCAGCCATAGTGTGTTTTCTGCATGTGTGACTCTGTTCTGTTTTGTAATTCAGTTCAAGTGTAACGATTTTTACATTCCCTCTATAAGTGATAACCTTATGAGAACTGTCCTTTTCTGTGTGACTTATTTCACTTAGAATCGTCGTACCTAAATCCACTCATCATGCTGCTACTAGCCTTATGACATTGATTTCATGGCTGAGTGATATTCCATTGTACATAAGGACCACAACTTCTTTATCCATTTTTCTCTTTCCTGGGATATTGAAGGTGGAATGAAGTGGAGGTCCTTGTCAACAGAGCAGCCCTAAACTTTGGGGTGCTTGTGTCTTGCTGATTTTTCATTTTCCCAATTTATACCCCCATGAGTGGAAGTGCCCTATGCTCTCTAAGCTGTGTTTTTTAGATGTTTCAGGACACACCGTACACTTCTCCAGAGTGGCTGTTGGCAATTTACATCCCGCCCATCAGTGTAGCAAGGCTCCCATTTCTCCATGGCCTGTCCTGCATTTCTGGTTTTGAGACTTTTTTCAGCATGGCCCTTTTGACCGATGGGTAGCGAGTCTTCTTTGTAGCGCTGATTTGCCCTTCCAGGTTGCTTGGTTGGCCAAAAAGGGCGTATGCCTTTTTTCCTGAATATATTCAGGAAACAACGCATACGCCCTTTTTGGCCAAGGGCATCATTGTCAACGTTCTGACGCTTTTCATGTGCTTTAAAGGCGATTCGAATCTACCTCCTGAAATCTGTTTCCTGCAATTCTGCCTTGATTTCAAATCCTCTTCTTTGCCTTCCCTCAATATATTTGTGGACGAGCGTTATCATTTATAACTCTGCAGGTTTGTGAATTGCAGTGCCCTGAAGCTCCATTTGACAACTCGCTTTTTTGGGAGCTGGCCGCAAAAGCGCAGGATGGCTTCAGGCCCTGTTCTGGTTCCGGGGGGGAGGATGAGCCTGTGGTTAATTCTTCTTCCTGATGGGAAAATAGAGTGACCTGTGCCTGTCCCAACACCAAGAGCTAGTCTCTCACTGGTTCCCCGTGTACCCGTTCATCCTCAGGACAAATTGCAACCTGTACGGAACAGGAGGTTAAAGGTGCTGATGCTCCAAGTGGGGAGATTGTTAGTAAAGCGGCAGGAATGGCGAACCCGGGCACAAGGAGAAGAGAAATGAGGTGCGTTTTAGAAACATTTCCCCATCACATGGTGTACCATCTTTTTGCTTTCTCATGCATGTTTTCGATGTAGGAAGATGCCCTTGAACCTGGAGATTTGGGACCCATGCGATGGGTACCACGCCGTATTACTTTAAAGGGTCTGCGTTTGCTCACCCAACCTCACCAAACCTCTCAGCCCCAAGAGTGTCCACCCTTATGTCTCATCCAGCTGTGGGTCTAGATATGGTCAATCCAGGTTGCATCACAGCCCCTGAACGCATTGTGTAAGAATTTCTCTCTCTTTCACTGTCTTTGTTTCATGGGTTTTTCGAAGTAATTTATTTTTATAATGGGGTTTAGCTGCTTTTCACTGCTGTGTTTATGCCGCTTTACACCCACTTGACACACTAACAGAGAGATATCAATACATAGGTTTTAAGATTATTACTAATCAGATATATTCTTGTGCGGTGAATAGGGCGTGTTGAGTCCAGTTCTCTGAGCAAGGAGTAGGTCTTGTCTATTACATATTGGGTTTATGGAACGGTATCTGAGCTAATTTGAAACCCTTGTTTTATGTATCACCCCACCTCACCTTTCCCGTTAAGCAGCCATAGTGTGTTTTCTGCATGTGTGACTCTGTTCTGTTTTGTAATTCAGTTCAAGTGTAACGGTTTTGACATTCCCTCTATAAGTGATACCTTATGAGAAGTGTCCTTTTCTGTGTGACTTATTTCACTTAGAATCGTCGTACCTAAATCCACTCATCATGCTGCTACTAGCCTTATGACATTGATTTCATGGCTGAGTGATATTCCATTGTACATAAGGACCACAACTTCTTTATCCATTTTTCTCTTTCCTGGGATATTGAAGGTGGAATGAAGTGGAGGTCCTTGTCAACAGAGCAGCCCTAAACTTTGGGGTGCTTGTGTCTTGCTGATTTTTCATTTTCCCAATTTATACCCCCATGAGTGGAAGTGCCCTATGCTCTCTAAGCTGTGTTTTTTAGATGTTTCAGGACACACCGTACACTTCTCCAGAGTGGCTGTTGGCAATTTACATCCCGCCCATCAGTGTAGCAAGGCTCCCATTTCTCCATGGCCTGTCCCGCATTTCTGGTTTTGAGACTTTTTTCAGCATGGCCCTTTTGACCGATGGGTAGCGAGTCTTCTTTGTAGCGCTGATTTGCCTTTCCAGGTTGCTTGGTTGGCCAAAAAGGGCGTATGCGTTTTTTCCTGAATATATTCAGGAAAAAACGCATACGCCCTTTTTAGCCAAGGGCATCATTGTCAACGTTTTGCCGCTTTTCATGTGCTTTAAAGGTGATTCGAATCTACCTCCTGAAATCTGTTTCCTGCAATTCTGCCTTGATTTCAAATCCTCTTCTTTGCCTTCCCTCAATATATTTGTGGACGAGAGTTATCATTTATAACTCTGCAGGTTTGTGAATTGCAGTGCCCTGAAGCTCCATTTGACAACTCGCTTTTTTGGGAGCTGCCCACAAAAGCGCAGGATGGCTTCAGGCCCTGTTCTGGTTCCGGGGGGGAGGATGAGCCTGTGGTTAATTCTTCTTCCTGATGGGAAAATAGAGTGACCTGTGCCTGTCCCAACACCAAGAGCTAGTCTCTCACTGGTTCCCCGTCTACCCGTTCAACCTCAGGACAAATTGCAACCTGTACGGAACAGGAGGTTAATGGTGCTGATGCTCCAAGTAGGGAGGTTGTTAGTAAAGCGGCTGGAATGGCGAACCCGGGCACAAGGAGAAGAGAAAGGAGGTGCGTTTTAGAAACCTTTCCCCATCACATGGTGTACCATCTTTTTGCTTTCTCATGCATGTTTTCGATGTAGGAAGATGCCCTTGAACCTGGAGATTTGGGACCCATGCGATGGGTACCACGCCGTATTACTTTAAAGGGTCTGCGTTTGCTCACCCAACCTCACCAAACCTCTCAGCCCCAAGAGTGTCCACCCTTATGTCTCATCCAGCTGTGGGTCTAGATATGGTCAATCCAGGTTGCATCACAGCCCCTGAACGCATTGTGTAAGAATTTCTCTCTTTCACTATCTTTGTTTCATGGGTTTTTCGAAGTAATTTATTTTTATAATGGGGTTTAGCTGCTTTTCACTGCTGTGTTTAGGCCGCTTTACACCCACTTGACACACTAACAGAGAGATATCAATACATAGGTTTTAAGATTATTACTAATCAGATATATTCTTGTGCGGTGAATAGGGCGTGTTGAGTCCAGTTCTCTGAGCAAGGAGTAGGTCTTGTCTATTACATATTGGGTTTATGGAACGGTATCTGAGCTAATTTGAAACCCTTGTTTTATGTATCACCCCACCTCACCTTTCCCGTTAAGCAGCCATAGTGTGTTTTCTGCATGTGTGACTCTGTTCTGTTTTGTAATTCAGTTCAAGTGTAACGGTTTTGACATTCCCTCTATCAGTGATACCTTATGAGAAGTGTCCTTTTCTGTGTGACTTATTTCACTTAGAATCGTCCTACCTAAATCCACTCATCATGCTGCTACTAGCCTTATGACATTGATTTCATGGCTGAGTGATATTCCATTGTACATAAGGACCACAACTTCTTTATCCATTTTTCTCTTTCCTGGGATATTGAAGGTGGAATGAAGTGGAGGTCCTTGTCAACAGAGCAGCCCTAAACTTTGGGGTGCTTGTGTCTTGCTGATTTTTCATTTTCCCAATTTATACCCCCATGAGTGGAAGTGCCCTATGCTCTCTAAGCTGTGTTTTTTAGATGTTTCAGGACACACCGTACACTTCTCCAGAGTGGCTGTTGGCAATTTACATCCCGCCCATCAGTGTAGCAAGGCTCCCATTTCTCGATGGTCTCTCCTGCATTTATCGTTTTGACACGTTTTTCAGCATGGCCCTTTTGACCGATGGGTAGCGAGTCTTCTTTGTAGCGCTGATTTGCCTTTCCAGGTTGCTTGGTTGGCCAAAAAGGGCGTATGCGTTTTTTCCTGAATATATTCAGGAAGAAACGCATACGCCCTTTTTGGCAAAGCGCATCATTGTCAACGTTTTGCCGCTTTTCATGTGCTTTAAAGGCGATTCGAATCTACCTCCTGAAATCTGTTTCCTGCAATTCTGCCTTGATTTCAAATCCTCTTCTTTGCCTTCCCTCAATATATTTGTGGACGAGAGTTATCATTTATAACTCTGCAGGTTTGTGAATTGCAGTGCCCTGAAGCTCCATTTTACAACTCGCTTTTTTGGGAGCTGGCCGCAAACGCGCAGGATGGCTTCAGGCCCTGTTCTGGTTCCGGGGGGGAGGATGAGCCTGTGGTTAATTCTTCTTCCTGATGGGAAAATAGAGTGACCTGTGCCTGTCCCAACACCAAGAGCTAGTCTCTCACTGGTTCCCCGTCTTCCCGTTCATTCTCAGGACAAATTGGAACCTGTACGGAACAGGAGGTTAAAGGTGCTGATGCTCCAAGTAGGGAGATTGTTAGGAAAGTGGCTGGAATGGCGAACCCGGGTACAAGGAGAAGAGAAATGAGGTGCGTTTTAGAAACCTTTCCCCATCACATAGTGTACCATCTTTCTGATTTCTCATGCATGTTTTCGGTGTAGGAAGATGCCCTTGAACCTGGAGATTTGGGACCCATGCGATGGGTACCACGCCGTATTACTTTAAAGGGTCTGCGTTTGCTCACCCAACCTCACCAAACCTCTCAGCCCCAAGAGTGTCCACCCTTATGTCTCATCCAGCTGTGGGTCTAGATATGGTCAATCCAGGTTGCATCACAGCCCCTGAACGCATTGTGTAAGAATTTCTCTCTCTTTCACTGTCTATGTTTCATGGGTTTGTAAAAGTAATTTATTTTTATAATGGGGTTTAGCTGCTTTTCACGGCTGTGTTTATGCCGCAATACACCCAGTTGACACACTAACAGAGAGATATCAATACATAGGTTTTAAGATTATTACTAGTCAGATATATTCTTGTGCGGTGAATAGGGCGTGTTGAGTCCAGTACTCTGAGCAAGGAGTAGGTCTTGTCTATTACATATTGGGTTTATGGAACGGTATCTGAGATAATTTGAAACCCTTGTTTTATGTATCACCCCACCTCACCTTTCCCGTTAAGCAGCCATAGTGTGTTTTCTGCATGTGTGACTCTGTTCTGTTTTGTAATTCAGTTCAAGTGTAACGGTTTTTACATTCCCTCTATAAGTGATAACCTTATGAGAACTGTCCTTTTCTGTGTGACTTATTTCACTTAGAATCGTCGTACCTAAATCCACTCATCATGCTGCTACTAGCCTTATGACATTGATTTCATGGCTGAGTGATATTCCATTGTACATAAGGACCACAACTTCTTTATCCATTTTTCTCTTTCCTGGGATATTGAAGGTGGAATGAAGTGGAGGTCCTTGTCAACAGAGCAGCCCTAAACTTTGGGGTGCTTGTGTCTTGCTGATTTTTCATTTTCCCAATTTATACCCCCATGAGTGGAAGTGCCCTATGCTCTCTAAGCTGTGTTTTTTAGATGTTTCAGGACACACCGTACACTTCTCCAGAGTGGCTGTTGGCAATTTACATCCCGCCCATCAGTGTAGCAAGGCTCCCATTTCTCCATGGCCTGTCCTGCATTTATGGTTTTGACACGTTTTTCAGCATGGCCCTTTTGACCGATGGGTAGCGAGTCTTCTTTGTAGCGCTGATTTGCCTTTCCAGGTTGCTTGGTTGGCCAAAAAGGGCGTATGCGTTTTTTCCTGAATATATTCAGGAAAAAACGCATACGCCCTTTTTGGCCAAGGGCATCATTGTCAACGTTCTGACGCTTTTCATGTGCTTTAAAGGCGATTCGAATCTACCTCCTGAAATCTGTTTCCTGCAATTCTGCCTTGATTTCAAATCCTCTTCTTTGCCTTCCCTCAATATATTTGTGGACGAGCGTTATCATTTATAACTCTGCAGGTTTGTGAATTGCAGTGCCCTGAAGCTCCATTTGACAACTCGCTTTTTTGGGAGCTGGCCGCAAAAGCGCAGGATGGCTTCAGGCCCTGTTCTGGTTCCGGGGGGGAGGATGAGCCTGTGGTTAATTCTTCTTCCTGATGGGAAAATAGAGTGACCTGTGCCTGTCCCAACACCAAGAGCTAGTCTCTCACTGGTTCCCCGTGTACCCGTTCATCCTCAGGACAAATTGCAACCTGTACGGAACAGGAGGTTAAACGTGCTGATGCTCCAAGTGGGGAGATTGTTAGTAAAGCGGCTGGAATGGCGAACCCGGGCACAAGGAGAAGAGAAATGAGGTGCGTTTTAGAAACATTTCCCCATCACATGGTGTACCATCTTTTTGCTTTCTCATGCATGTTTTCGATGTAGGAAGATGCCCTTGAACCTGGAGATTTGGGACCCATGCGATGGGTACCACGCCGTATTACTTTAAAGGGTCTGCGTTTGCTCACCCAACCTCACCAAACCTCTCAGCCCCAAGAGTGTCCACCCTTATGTCTCATCCAGCTGTGGGTCTAGATATGGTCAATCCAGGTTGCATCACAGCCCCTGAACGCATTGTGTAAGAATTTCTCTCTCTTTCACTGTCTTTGTTTCATGGGTTTTTCGAAGTAATTTATTTTGATAATGGGGTTTAGCTGCTTTTCACTGCTGTGTTTATGCCGCTTTACACCCACTTGACACACTAACAGAGAGATATCAATACATAGGTTTTAAGATTATTACTAATCAGATATATTCTTGTGCGGTGAATAGGGCGTGTTGAGTCCAGTTCTCTGAGCAAGGAGTAGGTCTTGTCTATTACATATTGGGTTTATGGAACGGTATCTGAGCTAATTTGAAACCCTTGTTTTATGTATCACCCCACCTCACCTTTCCCGTTAAGCAGCCATAGTGTGTTTTCTGCATGTGTGACTCTGTTCTGTTTTGTAATTCAGTTCAAGTGTAACGGTTTTGACATTCCCTCTATAAGTGATACCTTATGAGAAGTGTCCTTTTCTGTGTGACTTATTTCACTTAGAATCGTCGTACCTAAATCCACTCATCATGCTGCTACTAGCCTTATGACATTGATTTCATGGCTGAGTGATATTCCATTGTACATAAGGACCACAACTTCTTTATCCATTTTTCTCTTTCCTGGGATATTGAAGGTGGAATGAAGTGGAGGTCCTTGTCAACAGAGCAGCCCTAAACTTTGGGGTGCTTGTGTCTTGCTGATTTTTCATTTTCCCAGTTTATACCCCCATGAGTGGAAGTGCCCTATGCTCTCTAAGCTGTGATTTTTAGATGTTTCAGGACACACCGTACACTTCTCCAGAGTGGCTGTTGGCAATTTACATCCCGCCCATCAGTGTAGCAAGGCTCCCATTTCTCCATGGCCTGTCCCGCATTTCTGGTTTTGAGACTTTTTTCAGCATGGCCCTTTTGACCGATGGGTAGCGAGTCTTCTTTGTAGCGCTGATTTGCCTTTCCAGGTTGCTTGGTTGGCCAAAAAGGGCGTATGCGTTTTTTCCTGAATATATTCAGGAAAAAACGCATACGCCCTTTTTAGCCAAGGGCATCATTGTCAACGTTTTGCCGCTTTTCATGTGCTTTAAAGGTGATTCGAATCTACCTCCTGAAATCTGTTTCCTGCAATTCTGCCTTGATTTCAAATCCTCTTCTTTGCCTTCCCTCAATATATTTGTGGACGAGAGTTATCATTTATAACTCTGCAGGTTTGTGAATTGCAGTGCCCTGAAGCTCCATTTGACAACTCGCTTTTTTGGGAGCTGCCCACAAAAGCGCAGGATGGCTTCAGGCCCTGTTCTGGTTCCGGGGGGGAGGATGAGCCTGTGGTTAATTCTTCTTCCTGATGGGAAAATAGAGTGACCTGTGCCTGTCCCAACACCAAGAGCTAGTCTCTCACTGGTTCCCCGTCTACCCGTTCAACCTCAGGACAAATTGCAACCTGTACGGAACAGGAGGTTAATGGTGCTGATGCTCCAAGTAGGGAGGTTGTTAGTAAAGCGGCTGGAATGGCGAACCCGGGCACAAGGAGAAGAGAAAGGAGGTGCGTTTTAGAAACCTTTCCCCATCACATGGTGTACCATCTTTTTGCTTTCTCATGCATGTTTTCGATGTAGGAAGATGCCCTTGAACCTGGAGATTTGGGACCCATGCGATGGGTACCACGCCGTATTACTTTAAAGGGTCTGCGTTTGCTCACCCAACCTCACCAAACCTCTCAGCCCCAAGAGTGTCCACCCTTATGTCTCATCCAGCTGTGGGTCTAGATATGGTCAATCCAGGTTGCATCACAGCCCCTGAACGCATTGTGTAAGAATTTCTCTCTCTTTCACTGTCTTTGTTTCATGGGTTTTTCGAAGTAATTTATTTTTATAATGGGGTTTAGCTGCTTTTCACTGCTGTGTTTAGGCCGCTTTACACCCACTTGACACACTAACAGAGAGATATCAATACATAGGTTTTAAGATTATTACTAGTCAGATATATTCTTGTGCGGTGAATAGGGCGTGTTGAGTCCAGTTCTCTGAGCAAGGAGTAGGTCTTGTCTATTACATATTGGGTTTATGGAACGGTATCTGAGCTAATTTGAAACCCTTGTTTTATGTATCACCCCACCTCACCTTTCCCGTTAAACAGCCATAGTGTGTTTTCTGCATGTGTGACTCTGTTCTGTTTTGTAATTCAGTTCAAGTGTAACGGTTTTGACATTCCCTCTATAAGTGATACCTTATGAGAAGTGTCCTTTTCTGTGTGACTTATTTCACTTAGAATCGTCGTACCTAAATCCACTCATCATGCTGCTACTAGCCTTATGACATTGATTTCATGGCTGAGTGATATTCCATTGTACATAAGGACCACAACTTCTTTATCCATTTTTCTCTTTCCTGGGATATTGAAGGTGGAATGAAGTGGAGGTCCTTGTCAACAGAGCAGCCCTAAACTTTGGGGTGCTTGTGTCTTGCTGATTTTTCATTTTCCCAATTTATACCCCCATGAGTGGAAGTGCCCTATGCTCTCTAAGCTGTGTTTTTTAGATGTTTCAGGACACACCGTACACTTCTCCAGAGTGGCTGTTGGCAATTTACATCCCGCCCATCAGTGTAGCAAGGCTCCCATTTCTCCATGGCCTGTCCCGCATTTCTGGTTTTGAGACTTTTTTCAGCATGGCCCTTTTGACCGATGGGTAGCGAGTCTTCTTTGTAGCGCTGATTTGCCTTTCCAGGTTGCTTGGTTGGCCAAAAAGGGCGTATGCGTTTTTTCCTGAATATATTCAGGAAAAAACGCATACGCCCTTTTTGGCAAAGCGCATCATTGTCAACGTTTTGCCGCTTTTCATGTGCTTTAAAGGCGATTCGAATCTACCTCCTGAAATCTGTTTCCTGCAATTCTGCCTTGATTTCAAATCCTCTTCTTTGCCTTCCCTCAATATATTTGTGGACGAGAGTTATCATTTATAACTCTGCAGGTTTGTGAATTGCAGTGCCCTGAAGCTCCATTTTACAACTCGCTTTTTTGGGAGCTGGCCGCAAACGCGCAGGATGGCTTCAGGCCCTGTTCTGGTTCCGGGGGGGAGGATGAGCCTGTGGTTAATTCTTCTTCCTGATGGGAAAATAGAGTGACCTGTGCCTGTCCCAACACCAAGAGCTAGTCTCTCACTGGTTCCCCGTCTTCCCGTTCATTCTCAGGACAAATTGGAACCTGTACGGAACAGGAGGTTAAAGGTGCTGATGCTCCAAGTAGGGAGATTGTTAGGAAAGTGGCTGGAATGGCGAACCCGGGTACAAGGAGAAGAGAAATGAGGTGCGTTTTAGAAACCTTTCCCCATCACATGGTGTACCATCTTTCTGATTTCTCATGCATGTTTTCGGTGTAGGAAGATGCCCTTGAACCTGGAGATTTGGGACCCATGCGATGGGTACCACGCCGTATTACTTTAAAGGGTCTGCGTTTGCTCACCCAACCTCACCAAACCTCTCAGCCCCAAGAGTGTCCACCCTTATGTCTCATCCAGCTGTGGGTCTAGATATGGTCAATCCAGGTTGCATCACAGCCCCTGAACGCATTGTGTAAGAATTTCTCTCTCTTTCACTGTCTATGTTTCATGGGTTTGTAAAAGTAATTTATTTTTATAATGGGGTTTAGCTGCTTTTCACGGCTGTGTTTATGCCGCAATACACCCAGTTGACACACTAACAGAGAGATATCAATACATAGGTTTTAAGATTATTACTAGTCAGATATATTCTTGTGCGTTGAATAGGGCGTGTTGAGTCCAGTACTCTGAGCAAGGAGTAGGTCTTGTCTATTACATATTGGGTTTATGGAACGGTATCTGAGATAATTTGAAACCCTTGTTTTATGTATCACCCCACCTCACCTTTCCCGATAAGCAGCCATAGTGTGTTTTCTGCATGTGTGACTCTGTTCTGTTTTGTAATTCAGTTCAAGTGTAACGGTTTTTACATTCCCTCTATAAGTGATAACCTTATGAGAACTGTCCTTTTCTGTGTGACTTATTTCACTTAGAATCGTCGTACCTAAATCCACTCATCATGCTGCTACTAGCCTTATGACATTGATTTCATGGCTGAGTGATATTCCATTGTACATAAGGACCACAACTTCTTTATCCATTTTTCTCTTTCCTGGGATATTGAAGGTGGAATGAAGTGGAGGTCCTTGTCAACAGAGCAGCCCTAAACTTTGGGGTGCTTGTGTCTTGCTGATTTTTCATTTTCCCAATTTATACCCCCATGAGTGGAAGTGCCCTATGCTCTCTAAGCTGTGTTTTTTAGATGTTTCAGGACACACCGTACACTTCTCCAGAGTGGCTGTTGGCAATTTACATCCCGCCCATCAGTGTAGCAAGGCTCCCATTTCTCCATGGCCTGTCCTGCATTTCTGGTTTTGAGACTTTTTCCAGCATGGCCCTTTTGACCGATGGGTAGCGAGTCTTCTTTGTAGCGCTGATTTGCCCTTCCAGGTTGCTTGGTTGGCCAAAAAGGGCGTATGCCTTTTTTCCTGAATATATTCAGGAAACAACGCATACGCCCTTTTTGGCCAAGGGCATCATTGTCAACGTTCTGACGCTTTTCATGTGCTTTAAAGGCGATTCGAATCTACCTCCTGAAATCTGTTTCCTGCATTTCTGCCTTGATTTCAAATCCTCTTCTTTGCCTTCCCTCAATATATTTGTGGACGAGCGTTATCATTTATAACTCTGCAGGTTTGTGAATTGCAGTGCCCTGAAGCTCCATTTGACAACTCGCTTTTTTGGGAGCTGGCCGCAAAAGCGCAGGATGGCTTCAGGCCCTGTTCTGGTTCCGGGGGGGAGGATGAGCCTGTGGTTAATTCTTCTTCCTGATGGGAAAATAGAGTGACCTGTGCCTGTCCCAACACCAAGAGCTAGTCTCTCACTGGTTCCCCGTGTACCCGTTCATCCTCAGGACAAATTGCAACCTGTACGGAACAGGAGGTTAAAGGTGCTGATGCTCCAAGTGGGGAGATTGTTAGTAAAGCGGCTGGAATGGCGAACCCGGGCACAAGGAGAAGAGAAATGAGGTGCGTTTTAGAAACCTTTCCCCATCACATGGTGTACCATCTTTTTGTTTTCTCATGCATGATTTCGATGTAGGAACATGCCCTTGAACCTGGAGATTTGGGACTCATGCGATGGGTACCACGCAGTATTCCTTTAAAGGGTCTGCGTTTGCTCACCCAACCTCACCAAACCTCTCAGCCCCAAGAGTGTCCACCCTTATGTCTCATCCAGCTGTGGGTCTAGATATGGTCAATCCAGGTTGCATCACAGCCCCTGAACGCATTCTGTAAGAATTTCTCTCTCTTTCACTGTCTTTGTTTCATGGGTTTTTCGAAGTAATTTATTTTTATAATGGGGTTTAGCTGCTTTTCACTGCTGTGTTTAGGCCGCTTTACACCCACTTGACACACTAACAGAGAGATATCAATACATAGGTTTTAAGATTATTACTAGTCAGATATATTCTTGTGCGGTGAATAGGGCGTGTTGAGTCCAGTTCTCTGAGCAAGGAGTAGGTCTTGTCTATTACATATTGGGTTTATGGAACGGTATCTGAGCTAATTTGAAACCCTTGTTTTATGTATCACCCCACCTCACCTTTCCCGTTAAGCAGCCATAGTGTGTTTTCTGCATGTGTGACTCTGTTCTGTTTTGTAATTCAGTTCAAGTGTAACGGTTTTGAAATTCCCTCTATAAGTGATACCTTATGAGAAGTGTCCTTTTCTGTGTGACTTATTTCACTTAGAATCGTCGTACCTAAATCCACTCATCATGCTGCTACTAGCCTTATGACATTGATTTCATGGCTGAGTGATATTCCATTGTACATAAGGACCACAACTTCTGTATCCATTTTTCTCTTTCCTGGGATATTGAAGGTGGAATGAAGTGGAGGTCCTTGTCAACAGAGCAGCCCTAAACTTTGGGGTGCTTGTGTCTTGCTGATTTTTCATTTTCCCAATTTATACCCCCATGAGTGGAAGTGCCCTATGCTCTCTAAGCTGTGTTTTTTAGATGTTTCAGGACACACCGTACACTTCTCCAGAGTGGCTGTTGGCAATTTACATCCCGCCCATCAGTGTAGCAAGGCTCCCATTTCTCAATGGCCTCTCCTGCATTTCTGGTTTTGAGACTTTTTTCAGCATGGCCCTTTTGACCGATGGGTAGCGAGTCTTCTTTGTAGCGCTGATTTGCCTTTCCAGGTTGCTTGGTTGGCCAAAAAGGGCGTATGCGTTTTTTCCTGAATATATTCAGGAAAAAACGCATACGCCCTTTTTGGCAAAGCGCATCATTGTCAACGTTTTGCCGCTTTTCATGTGCTTTAAAGGCGATTCGAATCTACCTCCTGAAATCTGTTTCCTGCAATTCTGCCTTGATTTCAAATCCTCTTCTTTGCCTTCCCTCAATATATTTGTGGACGAGAGTTATCATTTATAACTCTGCAGGTTTGTGAATTGCAGTGCCCTGAAGCTCCATTTTACAACTCGCTTTTTTGGGAGCTGGCCGCAAACGCGCAGGATGGCTTCAGGCCCTGTTCTGGTTCCGGGGGGGAGGATGAGCCTGTGGTTAATTCTTCTTCCTGATGGGAAAATAGAGTGACCTGTGCCTGTCCCAACACCAAGAGCTAGTCTCTCACTGGTTCCCCGTCTTCCCGTTCATTCTCAGGACAAATTGGAACCTGTACGGAACAGGAGGTTAAAGGTGCTGATGCTCCAAGTAGGGAGATTGTTAGGAAAGTGGCTGGAATGGCGAACCCGGGTACAAGGAGAAGAGAAATGAGGTGCGTTTTAGAAACCTTTCCCCATCACATGGTGTACCATCTTTCTGATTTCTCATGCATGTTTTCGGTGTAGGAAGATGCCCTTGAACCTGGAGATTTGGGACCCATGCGATGGGTACCACGCTGTATTACTTTAAAGGGTCTGCGTTTGCTCACCCAACCTCACCAAACCTCTCAGCCCCAAGAGTGTCCACCCTTATGTCTCATCCAGCTGTGGGTCTAGATATGGTCAATCCAGGTTGCATCACAGCCCCTGAACGCATTGTGTAAGAATTTCTCTCTCTTTCACTGTCTATGTTTCATGGGTTTGTAAAAGTAATTTATTTTTATAATGGGGTTTAGCTGCTTTTCACTGCTGTGTTTATGCCGCATTACACCCACTTGACACACTAACAGAGAGATATCAATACATAGGTTTTAAGATTATTACTAGTCAGATATATTCTTGTGTGGTGAATAGGGCGTGTTGAGTCCAGTACTCTCAGCAAGGAGTAGGTCTTGTCTATTACATATTGGGTTTATGGAACGGTATCTGAGCTAATTTGAAACCCTTGTTTTATGTATCACCCCACCTCACCTTTCCCGTTAAGCAGCCATAGTGTGTTTTCTGCATGTGTGACTCTGTTCTGTTTTGTAATTCAGTTCAAGTGTAACGGTTTTTACATTCCCTCTATAAGTGATAACCTTATGAGAACTGTCCTTTTCTGTGTGACTTATTTCACTTAGAATCGTCGTACCTAAATCCACTCATCATGCTGCTACTAGCCTTATGACATTGATTTCATGGCTGAGTGATATTCCATTGTACATAAGGACCACAACTTCTTTATCCATTTTTCTCTTTCCTGGGATATTGAAGGTGGAATGAAGTGGAGGTCCTTGTCAACAGAGCAGCCCTAAACTTTGGGGTGCTTGTGTCTTGCTGATTTTTCATTTTCCCAATTTATACCCCCATGAGTGGAAGTGCCCTATGCTCTCTAAGCTGTGTTTTTTAGATGTTTCAGGACACACCGTACACTTCTCCAGAGTGGCTGTTGGCAATTTACATCCCGCCCATCAGTTTAGCAAGGCTCCCATTTCTCCATGGCCTGACCTGCATTTCTGGTTTTGAGACTTTTTTCAGCATGGCCCTTTTGACCGATGGGTAGCGAGTCTTCTTTGTAGCGCTGATTTGCCCCTCCAGGTTGCTTGGTTGGCCAAAAAGGGCGTATGCCTTTTTTCCTGAATATATTCAGGAAACAACACATACGCCCTTTTTGGCCAAGGGCATCATTGTCAACGTTCTGACGCTTTTCATGTGCTTTAAAGGCGATTCGAATCTACCTCCTGAAATCTGTTTCCTGCAATTCTGCCTTGATTTCAAATCCTCTTCTTTGCCTTCCCTCAATATATTTGTGGACGAGAGTTATCATTTATAACTCTGCAGGTTTGTGAATTGCAGTGCCCTGAAGCTCCATTTGACAACTCGCTTTTTTGGGAGCTGGCCGCAAAAGCGCAGGATGGCTTCAGGCCCTGTTCTGGTTCCGGGGGGGAGGATGAGCCTGTGGTTAATTCTTCTTCCTGATGGGAAAATAGAGTGACCTGTGCCTGTCCCAACACCAAGAGCTAGTCTCTCACTGGTTCCCGGTCTACCCGTTCATCCTCAGGACAAATTGCAACCTGTACGGAACAGGAGGTTAAAGGTGCTGATGCTCCAAGTAGGGAGATTGTTAGTAAAGCGGCTGGAATGGCGAACCCGGGCACAAGGAGAAGAGAAATGAGGTGCGTTTTAGAAACCTTTCCCCATCACATGGTGTACCATCTTTTTGTTTCTCATGCATGTTTTCGATGTAGGAAGATGCCCTTGAACCTGGAGATTTGGGACCCATGCGATGGGTAGCAGGCAGTATTACTTTAAAGGGTCTGTGTTTGCTCACCCAACCTCACCAAACCTCTCAGCCCCAAGAGTGTCCACCCTTATGTCTCATCCAGCTGTGGGTCTAGATATGGTTAATCCAGGTTGCATCACAGCCCCTGAACGCATTGTGTAAGAATTTCTCTCTCTTTAACTGTCTTTGTTTCATGGGTTTTTCGAAGTAATTTATTTTTATAATGGGGTTTAGCTGCTTTTCACTGCTGTGTTTATGCCGCTTTACACCCACTTGACACACTAACAGAGAGATATCAATACATAGGTTTTAAGATTATTACTAGTCAGATATATTCTTGTGTGGTGAATAGGGCGTGTTGAGTCCAGTTCTCTGAGCAAGGAGTAGGTCTTGTCTATTACATATTGGGTTTATGGAAAGGTATCTGAGCTAATTTGAAACCCTTGTTTTATGTATCACCCCACCTCACCTTTCCCGTTAAGCAGCCATAGTGTGTTTTCTGCATGTGTGACTCTGTTCTGTTTTGTAATTCAGTTCAAGTGTAACGGTTTTGACATTCCCTCTATAAGTGATACCTTATGAGAAGTGTCCTTTTCTGTGTGACTTATTTCACTTAGAATCGTCGTACCTAAATCCACTCATCATGCTGCTACTAGCCTTATGACATTGATTTCATGGCTGAGTGATATTCCATTGTACATAAGGACCACAACTTCTTTATCCATTTTTCTCTTTCCTGGGATATTGAAGGTGGAATGAAGTGGAGGTCCTTGTCAACAGAGCAGCCCTAAACTTTGGGGTGCTTGTGTCTTGCTGATTTTTCATTTTCCCAATTTATACCCCCATGAGTGGAAGTGCCCTATGCTCTCTAAGCTGTGTTTTTTAGATGTTTCAGGACACACCGTACACTTCTCCAGAGTGGCTGTTGGCAATTTACATCCCGCCCATCAGTGTAGCAAGGCTCCCATTTCTCCATGGCCTGTCCCGCATTTCTGGTTTTGAGACTTTTTTCAGCATGGCCCTTTTGACCGATGGGTAGCGAGTCTTCTTTGTAGCGCTGATTTGCCTTTCCAGGTTGCTTGGTTGGCCAAAAAGGGCGTATGCGTTTTTTCCTGAATATATTCAGGAAAAAACGCATACGCCCTTTTTAGCCAAGGGCATCATTGTCAACGTTTTGCCGCTTTTCATGTGCTTTAAAGGCGATTCGAATCTACCTCCTGAAATCTGTTTCCTGCAATTCTGCCTTGATTTCAAATCCTCTTCTTTGCCTTCCCTCAATATATTTGTGGACGAGAGTTATCATTTATAACTCTGCAGGTTTGTGAATTGCAGTGCCCTGAAGCTCCATTTTACAACTCGCTTTTTTGGGAGCTGGCCGCAAAAGCGCAGGATGGCTTCAGGCCCTGTTCTGGTTCCGGGTTCAGGCTGTGCCTGTGGTTAATTCTTCTTCCTGATGGGAAAATAGAGTGACCTGTGCCTGTCCCTACAACAAGAGCTAGTCTCTCACTGGTTCCCGGTCTACCCGTTCATCCTCAGGACAAATTGCAACCTGTACGGAACAGGAGGTTAAAGGTGCTGATGCTCCAAGTAGGTAGATTGTTAGTAAAGCGGCTGGAATGGCGAACCCGGGCACAAGGAGAAGAGAAATGAGGTGCGTTTTAGAAACCTTTCCCCATCACATGGTGTACCATCTTTTTGTTTTCTCATGCATGTTTTCGATGTAGGAAGATGCCCTTGAACCTGGAGATTTGGGACCCATGCGATGGGTACCACGCAGTATTACTTTAAACGGTCTGCGTTTGCTCACCCAACCTCACCAAACCTCTCAGCCCCAAGAGTGTCCACCCTTATGTCTCATCCAGCTGTGGGTCTAGATATGGTTAATCCAGGTTGCATCACAGCCCCTGAACGCATTGTGTAAGAATTTCTCTCTCTTTAACTGTCTTTGTTTCATGGGTTTTTCGAAGTAATTTATTTTGATAATGGGGTTTAGCTGCTTTTCACTGCTGTGTTTATGCCGCTTTACACCCACTTGACACACTAACAGAGAGATATCAATACATAGGTTTTAAGATTATTACTAGTCAGATATATTCTTGTGTGGTGAATAGGGCGTGTTGAGTCCAGTTCTCTGAGCAAGGAGTAGGTCTTGTCTATTACATATTGGGTTTATGGAAAGGTATCTGAGCTAATTTGAAACCCTTGTTTTATGTATCACCCCACCTCACCTTTCCCGTTAAGCAGCCATAGTGTGTTTTCTGCATGTGTGACTCTGTTCTGTTTTGTAATTCAGTTCAAGTGTAACGGTTTTGACATTCCCTCTATAAGTGATACCTTATGAGAAGTGTCCTTTTCTGTGTGACTTATTTCACTTAGAATCGTCGTACCTAAATCCACTCATCATGCTGCTACTAGCCTTATGACATTGATTTCATGGCTGAGTGATATTCCATTGTACATAAGGACCACAACTTCTTTATCCATTTTTCTCTTTCCTGGGATATTGAAGGTGGAATGAAGTGGAGGTCCTTGTCAACAGAGCAGCCCTAAACTTTGTGGTGCTTGTGTCTTGCTGATTTTTCATTTTCCCAATTTATACCCCCATGAGTGGAAGTGCCCTATGCTCTCTAAGCTGTGTTTTTTAGATGTTTCAGGACACACCGTACACTTCTCCAGAGTGGCTGTTGGCAATTTACATCCCGCCCATCAGTGTAGCAAGGCTCCCATTTCTCCATGGCCTGTCCCGCATTTCTGGTTTTGAGACTTTTTTCAGCATGGCCCTTTTGACCGATGGGTAGCGAGTCTTCTTTGTAGCGCTGATTTGCCTTTCCAGGTTGCTTGGTTGGCCAAAAAGGGCGTATGAGTTTTTTCCTGAATATATTCAGGAAAAAACGCATACGCCCTTTTTAGCCAAGGGCATCATTGTCAAAGTTTTGCCGCTTTTCATGTGCTTTAAAGGCGATTCGAATCTACCTCCTGAAATCTGTTTCCTGCAATTCTGCCTTGATTTCAAATCCTCTTCTTTGCCTTCCCTCAATATATTTGTGGACGAGAGTTATCATTTATAACTCTGCAGGTTTGTGAATTGCAGTGCCCTGAAGCTCCATTTTACAACTCGCTTTTTTTGGGAGCTGGCCGCAAAAGCGCAGGATGGCTTCAGGCCCTGTTCTGGTTCCGGGTTCAGGCTGTGCCGGTGGTTAATTCTTCTTCCTGATGGGAAAATAGAGTGACCTGTGCCTGTCCCAACACCAAGAGCTAGTCTCTCACTGGTTCCCCGTCTTCCCGTTCATTCTCAGGACAAATTGGAACCTGTACGGAACTGGAGGTTAAAGGTGCTGATGCTCCAAGTAGGGAGATTGTTAGGAAAGTGGCTGGAATGGCGAACCCGGGCACAAGGAGAAGAGAAATGAGGTGCGTTTTAGAAACCTTTCCCCATCACATGGTGTACCATCTTTTTGTTTTCTCATGCATGTTTTCGATGTAGGAAGATGCCCTTGAACCTGGAGATTTGGGACCCATGCGATGGGTAGCACGCAGTATTACTTTAAAGGGTCTGCGTTTGCTCACCCAACCTCACCAAACCTCTCAGCCCCAAGAGTGTCCACCCTTATGTCTCATCCAGCTGTGGGTCTAGATATGGTCAATCCAGGTTGCATCACAGCCCTGAACGCATTGTGTAAGAATTTCTCTCTCTTTCACTGTCTTTGTTTCATGGGTTTTTCGAAGTAATTTATTTTGATAATGGGGTTTAGCTGCTTTTCACTGCTGTGTTTATGCCGCTTTACACCCACTTGACACACTAACAGAGAGATATCAATACATAGGTTTTAAGATTATTACTAGTCAGATATATTCTTGTGCGGTGAATAGGGCGTGTTGAGTCCAGTTCTCTGAGCAAGGAGTAGGTCTTGTCTATTACATATTGGGTTTATGGAATGGTATCTGAGCTAATTTGAAACCCTTGTTTTATATATCACCCCACCTCACCTTTCCCGTTAAGCAGCCATAGTGTGATTTCTGCATGTGTGACTCTGTTCTGTTTTGTAATTCAGTTCAATGTAACGCTTTTTACATTCCCTCTATAAGTGATACCTTATGAGAAGTGTCCTTTTCTGTGTGACTTATTTCACTTAGAATCGTCGTACCTAAATCCACTCATCATGCTGCTACTAGCCTTATGACATTGATTTCATGGCTGAGTGATATTCCATTGTACATAAGGACCACAACTTCTTTATCCATTTTTCTCTTTCCTGGGATATTGAAGGTGGAATGAAGTGGAGGTCCTTGTCAACAGAGCAGCCCTAAACTTTGGGGTGCTTGTGTCTTGCTGATTTTTCATTTTCCCAATTTATACCCCATGAGTGGAAGTGCCCTATGCTCTCTAAGCTGTGTTTTTTAGATGTTTCAGGACACACCGTACACTTCTCCAGAGTGACTGTTGGCAATTTACATCCCGCCCATCAGTGTAGCAAGGCTCCCATTTCTCCATGGCCTGTCCTGCATTTCTGGTTTTGACACGTTTTTCAGCATGGCCCTTTTGACCGATGGGTAGCGAGTCTTCTTTGTAGGGCTGATTTGCCTTTCCAGGTTGCTTGGTTGGCCAAAAAGGGCGTATGCGTTTTTTCTTGAATATATTCAGGAAAAAACGCATACGCCCTTTTTGGCCAAGGGCATCATTGTCAACGTTTTGCCGCTTTTCATGTGCTTTAAAGGCGATTCGAATCTACCTCCTGAAATCTGTTTCCTAAAATTCTGCCTTGATTTCAAATCCTCTTCTTTGCCTTCCCTCAATATATTTGTGGATGAGAGTTATCATTTATAACTCTGCAGGTTTGTGAATTGCAGTGCCCTGAAGCTCCATTTTACAACTCGCTTTTCTGGGAGCTGGCCGCAAAAGCGCAGGATGGCTTCAGGCCCTGTTCTGGTTCCGGGGGGGAGGATGAGCCTGTGGTTAATTCTTCTTCCTGATGGGAAAATAGAGTGACCTGTGCCTGTCCCAACACCAAGAGCTAGTCTCTCACTGGTTCCCGGTCTACCCGTTCATCCTCAGGACAAATTGCAACCTGTACGGAACAGGAGGTTAAAGGTGCTGATGCTCCAAGTAGGGAGATTGTTAGTAAAGCGGCTGGAATGGCGAACCCGGGCACAAGGAGAAGAGAAATGAGGTGCGTTTTAGAAACCTTTCCCCATCACATGGTGTACCATCTTTTTGTTTTCTCATGCATGTTTTCGATGTAGGAAGATGCCCTTGAACCTGGAGATTTGGGACCCATGCGATGGGTACCAAACAGTATTACTTTAAAGGGTCTGCGTTTGCTCACCCAACCTCACCAAACCTCTCAGCCCCAAGAGTGTCCACCCTTATGTCTCATCCAGCTGTGGGTCTAGATATGGTCAATCCAGGTTGCATCACAGCCCCTGAACGCATTGTGTAAGAATTTCTCTCTCTTTCACTGTCTTTCTTTCATGGGTTTTTCGAAATAATTTATTTTTATAATGGGGTTTAGCTGCTTTTCACTGCTGTGTTTATGCCGCTTTACACCCACTTGACACACTAACAGAGAGATATCAATACATAGGTTTTAAGATTATTACTAGTCAGATATATTCTTGTGCGGTGAATAGGGCGTGTTGAGTCCAGTTCTCTGAGCAAGGAGTAGGTCTTGTCTATTACATATTGGGTTTACGGAATGGTATCTGAGCTAATTTGAAACCCTTGATTTATGTATCACCCCACCTCACCTTTCCCGTTAAGCAGCCATAGTGTGATTTCTGCATGTGTGACTCTGTTCTGTTTTGTAATTCATTTCAAGTGTAACGCTTTTTACATTCCCTCTATAAGTGATACCTTATGAGAAGTGTCCTTTTCTGTGTGACTTATTTCACTTAGAATCGTCGTACCTAAATCCACTCATCATGCTGCTACTAGCCTTATGACATTGATTTCATGGCTGAGTGATATTCCATTGTACATAAAGAACACAACTTCTTTATCCATTTTTCTCTTTCCTGGGATATTGAAGGTGGAATGAAGTGGAGGTCCTTGTCAACAGAGCTGCCCTAAACTTTGGGGTGCTTGTGCCTTGCTGATTTTTCATTTTCCCAATTTATACCCCCATGAGTGGAAGTGCCCTATGCTCTCTAAGCTGTGTTTTTTAGATGTTTCAGGACACACCGTACACTTCTCCAGAGTGGCTGTTGGCAATTTACATCCCGCCCATCAGTGTAGCAAGGCTCCCATTTCTCCATGGCCTGTCCCGCATTTCTGGTTTTGAGACTTTTTTCAGCATGGCCCTTTTGACCGATGGGTAGCGAGTCTTCTTTGTAGCGCTGATTTGCCTTTCCAGGTTGCTTGGTTGGCCAAAAAGGGCGTATGCGTTTTTTCCTGAATATATTCAGGAAAAAACGCATACGCCCTTTTTAGCCAAGGGCATCATTGTCAACGTTTTGCCGCTTTTCATGTGCTTTAAAGGCGATTCGAATCTACCTCTTGAAATCTGTTTCCTGCAATTCTGCCTTGATTTCAAATCCTCTTCTTTGCCTTCCCTCAATATATTTGTGGACGAGAGTTATCATTTATAACTCTGCAGGTTTGTGAATTGCAGTGCCCTGAAGCTCCATTTTACAACTCGCTTTTCTGGGAGCTGGCCGCAAAAGCGCAGGATGGCTTCAGGCCCTGTTCTGGTTCCGGGGGGGAGGATGAGCCTGTGGTTAATTCTTCTTCCTGATGGGAAAATAGAGTGACCTGTGCCTGTCCCAACACCAAGAGCTAGTCTCTCACTGGTTCCCGGTCTACCCGTTCATCCTCAGGACAAATTGCAACCTGTACGGAACAGGAGGTTAAAGGTGCTGATGCTCCAAGTAGGGAGATTGTTAGTAAAGCGGCTGGAATGGCGAACCCGGGCACAAGGAGAAGAGAAATGAGGTGCGTTTTAGAAACCTTTCCCCATCACATGGTGTACCATCTTTTTGTTTTCTCATGCATGTTTTCGATGTAGGAAGATGCCCTTGAACCTGGAGATTTGGGACCCATGCGATGGGTAGCACGCAGTATTACTTTAAAGGGTCTGCGTTTGCTCACCCAACCTCACCAAACCTCTCAGCCCCAAGAGTGTCCACCCTTATGTCTCATCCAGCTGTGGGTCTAGATATGGTCAATCCAGGTTGCATCACAGCCCCTGAACGCATTGTGTAAGAATTTCTCTCTCTTTCACTGTCTTTCTTTCATGGGATTTTCAAAATAATTTATTTTTATAATGGGGTTTAGCTGCTTTTCACTGCTGTGTTTATGCCGCTTTACACCCACTTGACACACTAACAGAGAGATATCAATACATAGGTTTTAAGATTATTACTAGTCAGATATATTCTTGTGCGGTGAATAGGGCGTGTTGAGTCCAGTTCTCTGAGCAAGGAGTAGGTCTTGTCTATTACATATTGGGTTTATGGAATGGTATCTGAGCTAATTTGAAACCCTTGATTTATGTATCACCCCACCTCACCTTTCCCGTTAAGCAGCCATAGTGTGATTTCTGCATGTGTGACTCTGTTCTGTTTTGTAATTCATTTCAAGTGTAACGCTTTTTACATTCCCTCTATAAGTGATACCTTATGAGAAGTGTCCTTTTCTGTGTGACTTATTTCACTTAGAATCGTCGTACCTAAATCCACTCATCATGCTGCTACTAGCCTTATGACATTGATTTCATGGCTGAGTGATATTCCATTGTACATAAGGAACACAACTTCTTTATCCATTTTTCTCTTTCCTGGGATATTGAAGGTGGAATGAAGTGGAGGTCCTTGTCAACAGAGCAGCCCTAAACTTTGGGGTGCTTGTGCCTTGCTGATTTTTCATTTTCCCAATTTATACCCCCATGAGTGGAAGTGCCCTATGCTCTCTAAGCTGTGTTTTTTAGATGTTTCAGGACACACCGTACACTTCTCCAGAGTGGCTGTTGGCAATTTACATCCCGCCCATCAGTGTAGCAAGGCTCCCATTTCTCCATGGCCTGTCCCGCATTTCTGGTTTTGAGACTTTTTTCAGCATGGCCCTTTTGACCGATGGGTAGCGAGTCTTCTTTGTAGCGCTGATTTGCCTTTCCAGGTTGCTTGGTTGGCCAAAAAGGGCGTATGCGTTTTTTCCTGAATATATTCAGGAAAAAACGCATACGCCCTTTTTAGCCAAGGGCATCATTGTCAACGTTTTGCCGCTTTTCATGTGCTTTAAAGGCGATTCGAATCTACCTCTTGAAATCTGTTTCCTGCAATTCTGCCTTGATTTCAAATCCTCTTCTTTGCCTTCCCTCAATATATTTGTGGACGAGAGTTATCATTTATAACTCTGCAGGTTTGTGAATTGCAGTGCCCTGAAGCTCCATTTTACAACTCGCTTTTCTGGGAGCTGGCCGCAAAAGCGCAGGATGGCTTCAGGCCCTGTTCTGGTTCCGTTGGGGAGGATGAGCCTGTGGTTAATTCTTCTTCCTGATGGGAAAATAGAGTGACCTTTGCCTGTCCCAACACCAAGAGCTAGTCTCTCACTGGTTCCCGGTCTACCCGTTCATCCTCAGGACAAATTGCGACCTGTACGGAACAGGAGGTTAAAGGTGCTGATGCTCCAAGTAGGGAGATTGTTAGTAAAGCGGCTGGAATGGCGAACCCGGGCACAAGGAGAAGAGAAATGAGGTGCGTTTTAGAAACCTTTCCCCATCACATGGTGTACCATCTTTTTGTTTTCTCATGCATGTTTTCGATGTAGGAAGATGCCCTTGAACCTGGAGATTTGGGACCCATGCGATGGGTACCAAACAGTATTACTTTAAAGGGTCTGCGTTTGCTCACCCAACCTCACCAAACCTCTCAGCCCCAAGAGTGTCCACCCTTATGTCTCATCCAGCTGTGGGTCTAGATATGGTCAATCCAGGTTGCATCACAGCCCCTGAACGCATTGTGTAAGAATTTCTCTCTCTTTCACTGTCTTTCTTTCATGGGTTTTTCGAAGTAATTTATTTTGATAATGGGGTTTAGCTGCTTTTCACTGCTGTGTTTATGCCGCTTTACACCCACTTGACACACTAACAGAGAGATATCAATACATAGGTTTTAAGATTATTACTAGTCAGATATATTCTTGTGCGGTGAATAGGGCGTGTTGAGTCCAGTTCTCTGAGCAAGGAGTAGGTCTTGTCTATTACATATTGGGTTTATGGAATGGTATCTGAGCTAATTTGAAACCCTTGTTTTATATATCACCCCACCTCACCTTTCCCGTTAAGCAGCCATAGTGTGATTTCTGCATGTGTGACTCTGTTCTGTTTTGTAATTCAGTTCAATGTAACGCTTTTTACATTCCCTCTATAAGTGATACCTTATGAGAAGTGTCCTTTTCTGTGTGACTTATTTCACTTAGAATCGTCATACCTAAATCCACTCATCATGCTGCTACTAGCCTTATGACATTGATTTCATGGCTGAGTGATATTCCATTGTACATAAGGACCACAACTTCTTTATCCATTTTTCTCTTTCCTGGGATATTGAAGGTGGAATGAAGTGGAGGTCCTTGTCAACAGAGCAGCCCTAAACTTTGGGGTGCTTGTGTCTTGCTGATTTTTCATTTTCCCAATTTATACCCCCATGAGTGGAAGTGCCCTATGCTCTCTAAGCTGTGTTTTTTAGATGTTTCAGGACACACCGTACACTTCTCCAGAGTGGCTGTTGGCAATTTACATCCCGCCCATCAGTGTAGCAAGGCTCCCATTTCTCCATGGCCTGTCCCGCATTTCTGCTTTTGAGACTTTTTTCAGCATGGCCCTTTTGACTGATGGGTAGCGAGTCTTCTTTGTAGCGCTGATTTGCCTTTCCAGGTTGCTTGGTTGGCCAAAAAGGGCGTATGCGTTTTTTCCTGAATATATTCAGGAAAAAACGCATACGCCCTTTTTAGCCAAGGGCATCATTGTCAACGTTTTGCCGCTTTTCATGTGCTTTAAAGGCGATTCGAATCTACCTCTTGAAATCTGTTTCCTGCAATTCTGCCTTGATTTCAAATCCTCTTCTTTGCCTTCCCTCAATATATTTGTGGACGAGAGTTATCATTTATAACTCTGCAGGTTTGTGAATTGCAGTGCCCTGAAGCTCCATTTTACAACTCGCTTTTTTGGGAGCTGGCCGCAAAAGCGCAGGATGGCTTCAGGCCCTGTTCTGGTTCCGGGTTCAGGCTGAGCCTGTGGTTAATTATTCTTCCTGATGGGAAAATAGAGTGACCTGTGCCTGTCCCAACACCAAGAGCTAGTCTCTCACTGGTTCCCGGTCTACCCGTTCATCCTCAGGACAAATTGCAACCTGTACGGAACAGGAGGTTAAAGGTGCTGATGCTCCAAGTAGGGAGATTGTTAGTAAAGCGGCTGGAATGGCGAACCCGGGCACAAGGAGAAGAGAAATGAGGTGCGTTTTAGAAACCTTTCCCCATCACATGGTGTACCATCTTTTTGTTTTCTCATGCATGTTTTCGATGTAGGAAGATGCCCTTGAACCTGGAGATTTGGGACCCATGCGATGGGTACCACGCAGTATTACTTTAAAGGGTCTGCGTTTGCTCACCCAACCTCACCAAACCTCTCAGCCCCAAGAGTGTCCACCCTTATGTCTCATCCAGCTGTGGGTCTAGATATGGTCAATCCAGGTTGCATCACAGCCCCTGAACGCATTGTGTAAGAATTTCTCTCTCTTTCACTGTCTTTCTTTCATGGGTTTTTCGAAGTAATTTATTTTTATAATGGGGTTTAGCTGCTTTTCACTGCTGTGTTTATGCCGCTTTACACCCACTTGACACACTACAGAGAGATATCAATACATAGGTTTTAAGATTATTACTAGTCAGATATATTCTTGTGCGGTGAATAGGGCGTGTTGAGTCCAGTTCTCTGAGCAAGGAGTAGGTCTTGTCTATTACATATTGGGTTTACGGAATGGTATCTGAGCTAATTTGAAACCCTTGATTTATGTATCACCCCACCTCACCTTTCCCGTTAAGCAGCCATAGTGTGATTTCTGCATGTGTGACTCTGTTCTGTTTTGTAATTCATTTCAAGTGTAACGCTTTTTACATTCCCTCTATAAGTGATACCTTATGAGAAGTGTCCTTTTCTGTGTGACTTATTTCACTTAGAATCGTCGTACCTAAATCCACTCATCATGCTGCTACTAGCCTTATGACATTGATTTCATGGCTGAGTGATATTCCATTGTACATAAGGAACACAACTTCTTTATCCATTTTTCTCTTTCCTGGGATATTGAAGGTGGAATGAAGTGGAGGTCCTTGTCAACAGAGCAGCCCTAAACTTTGGGGTGCTTGTGTCTTGCTGATTATTCATTTTCCCAATTTATACCCCCATGAGTGGAAGTGCCCTATGCTCTCTAAGCTGTGTTTTTTAGATGTTTCAGGACACACCGTACACTTCTCCAGAGTGGCTGTTGGCAATTTACATCCCGCCCATCAGTGTAGCAAGGCTCTCATTTCTCCATGGCCTGTCCCGCATTTCTGCTTTTGACAAGTTTTTCAGCATGGCCCTTTTGACCGATGGGTAGCGAGTCTTCTTTGTAGCGCTGATTTGCCTTTCCAGGTTGCTTGGTTGGCCAAAAAGGGCGTATGCGTTTTTTCCTGAATATATTCAGGAAAAAACGCATACGCCCTTTTTAGCCAAGGGCATCATTGTCAACGTTTTGCCGCTTTTCATGTGCTTTAAAGGCGATTCGAATCTACCTCCTGAAATCTGTTTCGTGCAATTCTGCCTTGATTTCAAATCCTCTTCTTTGCCTTCCCTCAATATATTTGTGGACGAGAGTTATCATTTATAACTCTGCAGGTTTGTGAATTGCAGTGCCCTGAAGCTCCATTTTACAACTCGCTTTTTTGGGAGCTGGCCGCAAAAGCGCATCATGGCTTCAGGCCCTGTTCTGGTTCCGGGTTCAGGCTGAGCCTGTGGTTAATTCTTCTTCCTGATGGGAAAATAGAGTGACCTGTGCCTGTCCCAACACCAAGAGCTAGTCTCTCACTGGTTCCCGGTCTACCCGTTCATCCTCAGGACAAATTGCGACCTGTACGGAACAGGAGGTTAAAGGTGCTGATGCTCCAAGTAGGGAGATTGTTAGTAAAGCGGCTGGAATGGCGAACCCGGGCACAAGGAGAAGAGAAATGAGGTGCGTTTTAGAAACCTTTCCCCATCACATGGTGTACCATCTTTTTGTTTTCTCATGCATGTTTTCGATGTAGGAAGATGCCCTTGAACCTGGAGATTTGGGACCCATGCGATGGGTAGCACGCAGTATTACTTTAAAGGGTCTGCGTTTGCTCACCCAACCTCACCAAACCTCTCAGCCCCAAGAGTGTCCACCCTTATGTCTCATCCAGCTGTGGGTCTAGATATGGTCAATCCAGGTTGCATCACAGCCCCTGAACGCATTGTGTAAGAATTTCTCTCTCTTTCACTGTCTTTCTTTCATGGGTTTTTCGAAGTAATTTATTTTTATAATGGGGTTTAGCTGCTTTTCACTGCTGTGTTTATGCCGCTTTACACCCACTTGACACACTACAGAGAGATATCAATACATAGGTTTTAAGATTATTACTAGTCAGATATATTCTTGTGCGGTGAATAGGGCGTGTTGAGTCCAGTTCTCTGAGCAAGGAGTAGGTCTTGTCTATTACATATTGGGTTTACGGAATGGTATCTGAGCTAATTTGAAACCCTTGATTTATGTATCACCCCACCTCACCTTTCCCGTTAAGCAGCCATAGTGTGATTTCTGCATGTGTGACTCTGTTCTGTTTTGTAATTCATTTCAAGTGTAACGCTTTTTACATTCCCTCTATAAGTGATACCTTATGAGAAGTGTCCTTTTCTGTGTGACTTATTTCACTTAGAATCGTCGTACCTAAATCCACTCATCATGCTGCTACTAGCCTTATGACATTGATTTCATGGCTGAGTGATATTCCATTGTACATAAGGAACACAAATTCTTTATCCATTTTTCTCTTTCCTGGGATATTGAAGGTGGAATGAAGTGGAGGTCCTTGTCAACAGAGCAGCCCTAAACTTTGGGGTGCTTGTGTCTTGCTGATTATTCATTTTCCCAATTTATACCCCCATGAGTGGAAGTGCCCTATGCTCTCTAAGCTGTGTTTTTTAGATGTTTCAGGACACACCGTACACTTCTCCAGAGTGGCTGTTGGCAATTTACATCCCGCCCATCAGTGTAGCAAGGCTCTCATTTCTCCATGGCCTGTCCCGCATTTCTGCTTTTGACAAGTTTTTCAGCATGGCCCTTTTGACCGATGGGTAGCGAGTCTTCCTTGTAGCGCTGATTTGCCTTTCCAGGTTGCTTGGTTGGCCAAAAAGGGCGTATGCGTTTTTTCCTGAATATATTCAGGAAAAAACGCATACGCCCTTTTTAGCCAAGGGCATCATTGTCAACGTTTTGCCGCTTTTCATGTGCTTTAAAGGCGATTCGAATCTACCTCCTGAAATCTGTTTCCTGCAATTCTGCCTTGATTTCAAATCCTCTTCTTTGCCTTCCCTCAATATATTTGTGGACGAGAGTTATCATTTATAACTCTGCAGGTTTGTGAATTGCAGTGCCCTGAAGCTCCATTTTACAACTCGCTTTTTTGGGAGCTGGCCGCAAAAGCGCATCATGGCTTCAGGCCCTGTTCTGGTTCCGGGTTCAGGCTGAGCCTGTGGTTAATTCTTCTTCCTGATGGGAAATTAGAGTGACCTGTGCCTGTCCCAACACCAAGAGCTAGTCTCTCACTGGTTCCCGGTCTACCCGTTCATCCTCAGGACAAATTGCGACCTGTACGGAACAGGAGGTTAAAGGTGCTGATGCTCCAAGTAGGGAGATTGTTAGTAAAGCGGCTGGAATGGCGAACCCGGGCACAAGGAGAAGAGAAATGAGGTGCGTTTTAGAAACCTTTCCCCATCACATGGTGTACCATCTTTTTGTTTTCTCATGCATGTTTTCGATGTAGGAAGATGCCCTTGAACCTGGAGATTTGGGACCCATGCGATGGGTAGCACGCAGTATTACTTTAAAGGGTCTGCGTTTGCTCACCCAACCTCACCAAACCTCTCAGCCCCAAGAGTGTCCACCCTTATGTCTCATCCAGCTGTGGGTCTAGATATGGTCAATCCAGGTTGCATCACAGCCCTGAACGCATTGTGTAAGAATTTCTCTCTCTTTCACTGTCTTTCTTTCATGGGTTTTTCGAAGTAATTTATTTTGATAATGGGGTTTAGCTGCTTTTCACTGCTGTGTTTATGCCGCTTTACACCCACTTGACACACTAACAGAGAGATATCAATACATAGGTTTTAAGATTATTACTAGTCAGATATATTCTTGTGCGGTGAATAGGGCGTGTTGAGTCCAGTTCTCTGAGCAAGGAGTAGGTCTTGTCTATTACATATTGGGTTTATGGAATGGTATCTGAGCTAATTTGAAACCCTTGTTTTATATATCACCCCACCTCACCTTTCCCGTTAAGCAGCCATAGTGTGATTTATGCATGTGTGACTCTGTTCTGTTTTGTAATTCAGTTCAATGTAACGCTTTTTACATTCCCTCTATAAGTGATACCTTATGAGAAGTGTCCTTTTCTGTGTGACTTATTTCACTTAGAATCGTCGTACCTAAATCCACTCATCATGCTGCTACTAGCCTTATGACATTGATTTCATGGCTGAGTGATATTCCATTGTACATAAGGACCACAACTTCTTTATCCATTTTTCTCTTTCCTGGGATATTGAAGGTGGAATGAAGTGGAGGTCCTTGTCAACAGAGCAGCCCTAAACTTTGGGGTGCTTGTGTCTTGCTGATTTTTCATTTTCCCAATTTATACCCCATGAGTGGAAGTGCCCTATGCTCTCTAAGCTGTGTTTTTTAGATGTTTCAGGACACACCGTACACTTCTCCAGAGTGGCTGTTGGCAATTTACATCCCGCCCATCAGTGTAGCAAGGCTCCCATTTCTCCATGGCCTGTCCTGCATTTCTGGTTTTGACACGTTTTTCAGCATGGCCCTTTTGACCGATGGGTAGCGAGTCTTCTTTGTAGGGCTGATTTGCCTTTCCAGGTTGCTTGGTTGGCCAAAAAGGGCGTATGCGTTTTTTCTTGAATATATTCAGGAAAAAACGCATACGCCCTTTTTGGCCAAGGGCATCATTGTCAACGTTTTGCCGCTTTTCATGTGCTTTAAAGGCGATTCGAATCTGCCTCCTGAAATCTGTTTCCTGCAATTCTGCCTTGATTTCAAATCCTCTTCTTTGCCTTCCCTCAATATATTTGTGGACGAGAGTTATCATTTATAACTCTGCAGGTTTGTGAATTGCAGTGCCCTGAAGCTCCATTTTACAACTCGCTTTTCTGGGAGCTGGCCGCAAAAGCGCAGGATGGCTTCAGGCCCTGTTCTGGTTCCGTTGGGGAGGATGAGCCTGTGGTTAATTCTTCTTCCTGATGGGAAAATAGAGTGACCTGTGCCTGTCCCAACACCAAGAGCTAGTCTCTCACTGGTTCCCGGTCTACCCGTTCATCCTCAGGACAAATTGCAACCTGTACGGAACAGGAGGTTAAAGGTGCTGATGCTCCAAGTAGGGAGATTGTTAGTAAAGCGGCTGGAATGGCGAACCCGGGCACAAGGAGAAGAGAAATGAGGTGCGTTTTAGAAACCTTTCCCCATCACATGGTGTACCATCTTTTTGTTTTCTCATGCATGTTTTCGATGTAGGAAGATGCCCTTGAACCTGGAGATTTGGGACCCATGCGATGGGTAGCACGCAGTATTACTTTAAAGGGTCTGCGTTTGCTCACCCAACCTCACCAAACCTCTCAGCCCCAAGAGTGTCCACCCTTATGTCTCATCCAGCTGTGAGTCTAGATATGGTCAATCCAGGTTGCATCACAGCCCTGAACGCATTGTGTAAGAATTTCTCTCTCTTTCACTGTCTTTGTTTCATGGGTTTTTCGAAGTAATTTATTTTGATAATGGGGTTTAGCTGCTTTTCACTGCTGTGTTTATGCCGCTTTACACCCACTTGACACACTAACAGAGAGATATCAATACATAGGTTTTAAGATTATTACTAGTCAGATATATTCTTGTGCGGTGAATAGGGCGTGTTGAGTCCAGTTCTCTGAGCAAGGAGTAGGTCTTGTCTATTACATATTGGGTTTATGGAATGGTATCTGAGCTAATTTGAAACCCTTGTTTTATATATCACCCCACCTCACCTTTCCCGTTAAGCAGCCATAGTGTGATTTCTGCATGTGTGACTCTGTTCTGTTTTGTAATTCAGTTCAATGTAACGCTTTTTACATTCCCTCTATAAGTGATACCTTATGAGAAGTGTCCTTTTCTGTGTGACTTATTTCACTTAGAATCGTCGTACCTAAATCCACTCATCATTCTGCTACTAGCCTTATGACATTGATTTCATGGCTGAGTGATATTCCATTGTACATAAGGACCACAACTTCTTTATCCATTTTTCTCTTTCCTGGGATATTGAAGGTGGAATGAAGTGGAGGTCCTTGTCAACAGAGCAGCCCTAAACTTTGGGGTGCTTGTGTCTTGCTGATTTTTCATTTTCCCAATTTATACCCCATGAGTGGAAGTGCCCTATGCTCTCTAAGCTGTGTTTTTTAGATGTTTTAGGACACACCGTACACTTCTCCAGAGTGGCTGTTGGCAATTTACATCCCGCCCATCAGTGTAGCAAGGCTCCCATTTCTCCATGGCCTGTCCTGCATTTCTGGTTTTGACACGTTTTTCAGCATGGCCCTTTTGACCGATGGGTAGCGAGTCTTCTTTGTAGGGCTGATTTGCCTTTCCAGGTTGCTTGGTTGGCCAAAAAGGGCGTATGCGTTTTTTCTTGAATATATTCAGGAAAAAACGCATACGCCCTTTTTGGCCAAGGGCATCATTGTCAACGTTTTGCCGCTTTTCATGTGCTTTAAAGGCGATTCGAATCTGCCTCCTGAAATCTGTTTCCTGCAATTCTGCCTTGATTTCAAATCCTCTTCTTTGCCTTCCCTCAATATATTTGTGGATGAGAGTTATCATTTATAACTCTGCAGGTTTGTGAATTGCAGTGCCCTGAAGCTCCATTTTACAACTCGCTTTTCTGGGAGCTGGCCGTAAAAGCGCAGGATGGCTTCAGGCCCTGTTCTGGTTCCGTTGGGGAGGATGAGCCTGTGGTTAATTCTTCTTCCTGATGGGAAAATAGAGTGACCTGTGCCTGTCCCAACACCAAGAGCTAGTCTCTCACTGGTTCCCGGTCTACCCGTTCATCCTCAGGACAAATTGCAACCTGTACGGAACAGGAGGTTAAAGGTGCTGATGCTCCAAGTAGGGAGATTGTTAGTAAAGCGGCTGGAATGGCGAACCCGGGCACAAGGAGAAGAGAAATGAGGTGCGTTTTAGAAACCTTTCCCCATCACATGGTGTACCATCTTTTTGTTTTCTCATGCATGTTTTCGATGTAGGAAGATGCCCTTGAACCTGGAGATTTGGGACCCATGCGATGGGTAGCACGCAGTATTACTTTAAAGGGTCTGCGTTTGCTCACCCAACCTCACCAAACCTCTCAGCCCCAAGAGTGTCCACCCTTATGTCTCATCCAGCTGTGAGTCTAGATATGGTCAATTCAGGTTGCATCACAGCCCTGAACGCATTGTGTAAGAATTTCTCTCTCTTTCACTGTCTTTGTTTCATGGGTTTTTCGAAGTAATTTATTTTGATAATGGGGTTTAGCTGCTTTTCACTGCTGTGTTTATGCCGCTTTACACCCACTTGACACACTAACAGAGAGATATCAATACATAGGTTTTAAGATTATTACTAGTCAGATATATTCTTGTGCGGTGAATAGGGCGTGTTGAGTCCAGTTCTCTGAGCAAGGAGTAGGTCTTGTCTATTACATATTGGGTTTATGGAATGGTATCTGAGCTAATTTGAAACCCTTGTTTTATATATCACCCCACCTCACCTTTCCCGTTAAGCAGCCATAGTGTGATTTCTGCATGTGTGACTCTGTTCTGTTTTGTAATTCAGTTCAATGTAACGCTTTTTACATTCCCTCTATAAGTGATACCTTATGAGAAGTGTCCTTTTCTGTGTGACTTATTTCACTTAGAATCGTCGTACCTAAATCCACTCATCATGCTGCTACTAGCCTTATGACATTGATTTCATGGCTGAGTGATATTCCATTGTACATAAGGACCACAACTTCTTTATCCATTTTTCTCTTTCCTGGGATATTGAAGGTGGAATGAAGTGGAGGTCCTTGTCAACAGAGCAGCCCTAAACTTTGGGGTGCTTGTGTCTTGCTGATTTTTCATTTTCCCAATTTATACCCCATGAGTGGAAGTGCCCTATGCTCTCTAAGCTGTGTTTTTTAGATGTTTCAGGACACACCGTACACTTCTCCAGAGTGGCTGTTGGCAATTTACATCCCGCCCATCAGTGTAGCAAGGCTCCCATTTCTCCATGGCCTGTCCTGCATTTCTGGTTTTGACACGTTTTTCAGCATGGCCCTTTTGACCGATGGGTAGCGAGTCTTCTTTGTAGGGCTGATTTGCCTTTCCAGGTTGCTTGGTTGGCCAAAAAGGGCGTATGCGTTTTTTCTTGAATATATTCAGGAAAAAACGCATACGCCCTTTTTGGCCAAGGGCATCATTGTCAACGTTTTGCCGCTTTTCATGTGCTTTAAAGGCGATTCGAATCTACCTCCTGAAATCTGTTTCCTAAAATTCTGCCTTGATTTCAAATCCTCTTCTTTGCCTTCCCTCAATATATTTGTGGATGAGAGTTATCATTTATAACTCTGCAGGTTTGTGAATTGCAGTGCCCTGAAGCTCCATTTTACAACTCGCTTTTCTGGGAGCTGGCCGCAAAAGCGCAGGATGGCTTCAGGCCCTGTTCTGGTTCCGGGTTCAGGCTGAGCCTGTGGTTAATTCTTCTTCCTGATGGGAAAATAGAGTGACCTGTGCCTGTCCCAACACCAAGAGCTAGTCTCTCACTGGTTCCCCGTCTACCCGTTCATCCTCAGGACAAATTGCAACCTGTACGGAACAGGAGGTTAAAGGTGCTGATGCTCCAAGTAGGGAGATTGTTAGTAAAGCGGCTGGAATGGCGAACCCGGGCACAAGGAGAAGAGAAATGAGGTGCGTTTTAGAAACCTTTCCCCATCACATGGTGTACCATCTTTTTGTTTTCTCATGCATGTTTTCGATGTAGGAAGATGCCCTTGAACCTGGAGATTTGGGACCCATGCGATGGGTACCACGCAGTATTACTTTAAAGGGTCTGCGTTTGCTCACCCAACCTCACCAAACCTCTCAGCCCCAAGAGTGTCCACCCTTATGTCTCATCCAGCTGTGGGTCTAGATATGGTCAATCCAGGTTGCATCACAGCCCCTGAACGCATTGTGTAAGAATTTCTCTCTCTTTCACTGTCTTTCTTTCATGGGTTTTTCGAAATAATTTATTTTTATAATGGGGTTTAGCTGCTTTTCACTGCTGTGTTTATGCCGCTTTACACCCACTTGACACACTAACAGAGAGATATCAATACATAGGTTTTAAGATTATTACTAGTCAGATATATTCTTGTGCGGTGAATAGGGCGTGTTGAGTCCAGTTCTCTGAGCAAGGAGTAGGTCTTGTCTATTACATATTGGGTTTACGGAATGGTATCTGAGCTAATTTGAAACCCTTGATTTATGTATCACCCCACCTCACCTTTCCCGTTAAGCAGCCATAGTGTGATTTCTGCATGTGTGACTCTGTTCTGTTTTGTAATTCATTTCAAGTGTAACGCTTTTTACATTCCCTCTATAAGTGATACCTTATGAGAAGTGTCCTTTTCTGTGTGACTTATTTCACTTAGAATCGTCGTACCTAAATCCACTCATCATGCTGCTACTAGCCTTATGACATTGATTTCATGGCGAGTGATATTCCATTGTACATAAGGAACACAACTTCTTTATCCATTTTTCTCTTTCCTGGGATATTGAAGGTGGAATGAAGTGGAGGTCCTTGTCAACAGAGCAGCCCTAAACTTTGGGGTGCTGGTGTCTTGCTGATTTTTCATTTTCCCAATTTATACCCCCATGAGTGGAAGTGCCCTATGCTCTCTAAGCTGTGTTTTTTAGATGTTTCAGGACACACCGTACACTTCTCCAGAGTGGCTGTTGGCAATTTACATCCCGCCCATCAGTGTAGCAAGGCTCCCATTTCTCCATGGCCTGTCCTGCATTTCTGGTTTTGACACGTTTTTCAGCATGGCCCTTTTGACCGATGGGTAGCGAGTCTTCTTTGTAGGGCTGATTTGCCTTTCCAGGTTGCTTGGTTGGCCAAAAAGGGCGTATGCGTTTTTTCTTGAATATATTCAGGAAAAAACGCATACGCCCTTTTTGGCCAAGGGCATCATTGTCAACGTTTTGCCGCTTTTCATGTGCTTTAAAGGCGATTCGAATCTGCCTCCTGAAATCTGTTTCCTGCAATTCTGCCTTGATTTCAAATCCTCTTCTTTGCCTTCCCTCAATATATTTGTGGATGAGAGTTATCATTTATAACTCTGCAGGTTTGTGAATTGCAGTGCCCTGAAGCTCCATTTTACAACTCTCTTTTCTGGGAGCTGGCCGCAAAAGCGCAGGATGGCTTCAGGCCCTGTTCTGGTTCCGTTGGGGAGGATGAGCCTGTGGTTAATTCTTCTTCCTGATGGGAAAATAGAGTGACCTGTGCCTGTCCCAACACCAAGAGCTAGTCTCTCACTGGTTCCCCGTCTACCCGTTCATCCTCAGGACAAATTGCAACCTGTACGGAACAGGAGGTTAAAGGTGCTGATGCTCCAAGTAGGGAGATTGTTAGTAAAGCGGCTGGAATGGCGAACCCGGGCACAAGGAGAAGAGAAATGAGGTGCGTTTTAGAAACCTTTCCCCATCACATGGTGTACCATCTTTTTGTTTTCTCATGCATGTTTTCGATGTAGGAAGATGCCCTTGAACCTGGAGATTTGGGACCCATGCGATGGGTAGCACGCAGTATTACTTTAAAGGGTCTGCGTTTGCTCACCCAACCTCACCAAACCTCTCAGCCCCAAGAGTGTCCACCCTTATGTCTCATCCAGCTGTGAGTCTAGATATGGTCAATCCAGATTGCATCACAGCCCTGAACGCATTGTGTAAGAATTTCTCTCTCTTTCACTGTCTTTGTTTCATGGGTTTTTCGAAGTAATTTATTTTGATAATGGGGTTTAGCTGCTTTTCACTGCTGTGTTTATGCCGCTTTACACCCACTTGACACACTAACAGAGAGATATCAATACATAGGTTTTAAGATTATTACTAGTCAGATATATTCTTGTGCGGTGAATAGGGCGTGTTGAGTCCAGTTTTCTGAGCAAGGAATAGGTCTTGTCTATTACATATTGGGTTTATGGAATGGTATCTGAGCTAATTTGAAACCCTTGTTTTATATATCACCCCACCTCACCTTTCCCGTTAAGCAGCCATAGTGTGATTTCTGCATGTGTGACTCTGTTCTGTTTTGTAATTCAGTTCAATGTAACGCTTTTTACATTCCCTCTATAAGTGATACCTTATGAGAAGTGTCCTTTTCTGTGTGACTTATTTCACTTAGAATCGTCGTACCTAAATCCACTCATCATGCTGCTACTAGCCTTATGACATTGATTTCATGGCTGAGTGATATTCCATTGTACATAAGGACCACAACTTCTTTATCCATTTTTCTCTTTCCTGGGATATTGAAGGTGGAATGAAGTGGAGGTCCTTGTCAACAGAGCAGCCCTAAACTTTGGGGTGCTTGTGTCTTGCTGATTTTTCATTTTCCCAATTTATACCCCATGAGTGGAAGTGCCCTATGCTCTCTAAGCTGTGTTTTTTAGATGTTTCAGGACACACCGTACACTTCTCCAGAGTGGCTGTTGGCAATTTACATCCCGCCCATCAGTGTAGCAAGGCTCCCATTTCTCCATGGCCTGTCCTGCATTTCTGGTTTTGACACGTTTTTCAGCATGGCCCTTTTGACCGATGGGTAGCGAGTCTTCTTTGTAGGGCTGATTTGCCTTTCCAGGTTGCTTGGTTGGCCAAAAAGGGCGTATGCGTTTTTTCTTGAATATATTCAGGAAAAAACGCATACGCCCTTTTTGGCCAAGGGCATCATTGTCAACGTTTTGCCGCTTTTCATGTGCTTTAAAGGCGATTCGAATCTACCTCCTGAAATCTGTTTCCTAAAATTCTGCCTTGATTTCAAATCCTCTTCTTTGCCTTCCCTCAATATATTTGTGGATGAGAGTTATCATTTATAACTCTGCAGGTTTGTGAATTGCAGTGCCCTGAAGCTCCATTTTACAACTCGCTTTTCTGGGAGCTGGCCGCAAAAGCGCAGGATGGCTTCAGGCCCTGTTCTGGTTCCGGGTTCAGGCTGAGCCTGTGGTTAATTCTTCTTCCTGATGGGAAAATAGAGTGACCTGTGCCTGTCCCAACACCAAGAGCTAGTCTCTCACTGGTTCCCGGTCTACCCGTTCATCCTCAGGACAAATTGCAACCTGTACGGAACAGGAGGTTAAAGGTGCTGATGCTCCAAGTAGGGAGATTGTTAGTAAAGCGGCTGGAATGGCGAACCCGGGCACAAGGAGAAGAGAAATGAGGTGCGTTTTAGAAACCTTTCCCCATCACATGGTGTACCATCTTTTTGTTTTCTCATGCATGTTTTCGATGTAGGAAGATGCCCTTGAACCTGGAGATTTGGGACCCATGCGATGGGTACCACGCAGTATTACTTTAAAGGGTCTGCGTTTGCTCACCCAACCTCACCAAACCTCTCAGCCCCAAGAGTGTCCACCCTTATGTCTCATCCAGCTGTGGGTCTAGATATGGTCAATCCAGGTTGCATCACAGCCCCTGAACGCATTGTGTAAGAATTTCTCTCTCTTTCACTGTCTTTCTTTCATGGGTTTTTCGAAATAATTTATTTTTATAATGGGGTTTAGCTGCTTTTCACTGCTGTGTTTATGCCGCTTTACACCCACTTGACACACTAACAGAGAGATATCAATACATAGGTTTTAAGATTATTACTAGTCAGATATATTCTTGTGCGGTGAATAGGGCGTGTTGAGTCCAGTTCTCTGAGCAAGGAGTAGGTCTTGTCTATTACATATTGGGTTTACGGAATGGTATCTGAGCTAATTTGAAACCCTTGATTTATGTATCACCCCACCTCACCTTTCCCGTTAAGCAGCCATAGTGTGATTTCTGCATGTGTGACTCTGTTGTGTTTTGTAATTCATTTCAAGTGTAACGCTTTTTACATTCCCTCTATAAGTGATACCTTATGAGAAGTGTCCTTTTCTGTGTGACTTATTTCACTTAGAATCGTCGTACCTAAATCCACTCATCATGCTGCTACTAGCCTTATGACATTGATTTCATGGCTGAGTGATATTCCATTGTACATAAGGAACACAACTTCTTTATCCATTTTTCTCTTTCCTGGGATATTGAAGGTGGAATGAAGTGGAGGTCCTTGTCAACAGAGCAGCCCTAAACTTTGGGGTGCTTGTGTCTTGCTGATTTTTCATTTTCCCAATTTATACCCCCATGAGTGGAAGTGCCCTATGCTCTCTAAGCTGTGTTTTTTAGATGTTTCAGGACACACCGTACACTTCTCCAGAGTGGCTGTTGGCAATTTACATCCCGCCCATCAGTGTAGCAAGGCTCCCATTTCTCCATGGCCTGTCCTGCATTTCTGGTTTTGACACGTTTTTCAGCATGGCCCTTTTGACCGATGGGTAGCGAGTCTTCTTTGTAGGGCTGATTTGCCTTTCCAGGTTGCTTGGTTGGCCAAAAAGGGCGTATGCGTTTTTTCTTGAATATATTCAGGAAAAAACGCATACGCCCTTTTTGGCCAAGGGCATCATTGTCAACGTTTTGCCGCTTTTCATGTGCTTTAAAGGCGATTCGAATCTGCCTCCTGAAATCTGTTTCCTGCAATTCTGCCTTGATTTCAAATCCTCTTCTTTGCCTTCCCTCAATATATTTGTGGATGAGCGTTATCATTTATAACTCTGCAGGTTTGTGAATTGCAGTGCCCTGAAGCTCCATTTTACAACTCGCTTTTCTGGGAGCTGGCCGCAAAAGCGCAGGATGGCTTCAGGCCCTGTTCTGGTTCCGTTGGGGAGGATGAGCCTGTGGTTAATTCTTCTTCCTGATGGGAAAATAGAGTGACCTGTGCCTGTCCCAACACCAAGAGCTAGTCTCTCACTGGTTCCCGGTCTACCCGTTCATCCTCAGGACAAGTTGCAACCTGTACGGAACAGGAGGTTAAAGGTGCTGATGCTCCAAGTAGGGAGATTGTTACTAAAGCGGCTGGAATGGCGAACCCGGGCACAAGGAGAAGAGAAATGAGGTGCGTTTTAGAAACCTTTCCCCATCACATGGTGTACCATCTTTTTGTTTTCTCATGCATGTTTTCGATGTAGGAAGATGCCCTTGAACCTGGAGATTTGGGACCCATGCGATGGGTAGCACGCAGTATTACTTTACAGGGTCTGCGTTTGCTCACCCAACCTCACCAAACCTCTCAGCCCCAAGAGTGTCCACCCTTATGTCTCATCCAGCTGTGGGTCTAGATATGGTCAATCCAGGTTGCATCACAGCCCTGAACGCATTGTGTAAGAATTTCTCTCTCTTTCACTGTCTTTGTTTTATGGGTTTTTCGAAGTAATTTATTTTTATAATGGGGTTTAGCTGCTTTTCACTGCTGTGTTTATGCCGCTTTACACCCACTTGACACACTAACAGAGAGATATCAATACATAGGTTTTAAGATTATTACTAGTCAGATATATTCTTGTGCGGTGAATAGGGCGTGTTGAGTCCAGTTCTCTGAGCAAGGAGTAGGTCTTGTCTATTACATATTGGGTTTATGGAATGGTATCTGAGCTAATTTGAAACCCTTGTTTTATATATCACCCCACCTCACCTTTCCCGTTAAGCAGCCATAGTGTGATTTCTGCATGTGTGACTCTGTTCTGTTTTGTAATTCATTTCAAGTGTAACGCTTTTTACATTCCCTCTATAAGTGATACCTTATGAGAAGTGTCCTTTTCTGTGTGACTTATTTCACTTAGAATCGTCGTACCTAAATCCACTCATCATGCTGCTACTAGCCTTATGACATTGATTTCATGGCTGAGTGATATTCCATTGTACATAAGGAACACAACTTCTTTATCCATTTTTCTCTTTCCTGGGATATTGAAGGTGGAATGAAGTGGAGGTCCTTGTCAACAGAGCAGCCCTAAACTTTGGGGTGCTTGTGCCTTGCTGATTTTTCATTTTCCCAATTTATACCCCCATGAGTGGAAGTGCCCTATGCTCTCTAAGCTGTGTTTTTTAGATGTTTCAGGACACACCGTACACTTCTCCAGAGTGGCTGTTGGCAATTTACATCCCGCCCATCAGTGTAGCAAGGCTCCCATTTCTCCATGGCCTGTCCCGCATTTCTGGTTTTGAGACTTTTTTCAGCATGGCCCTTTTGACTGATGGGTAGCGAGTCTTCTTTGTAGCGCTGATTTGCCTTTCCAGGTTGCTTGGTTGGCCAAAAAGGGCGTATGCGTTTTTTCCTGAATATATTCAGGAAAAAACGCATACGCCCTTTTTAGCCAAGGGCATCATTGTCAACGTTTTGCCGCTTTTCATGTGCTTTAAAGGCGATTCGAATCTACCTCTTGAAATCTGTTTCCTGCAATTCTGCCTTGATTTCAAATCCTCTTCTTTGCCTTCCCTCAATATATTTGTGGACGAGAGTTATCATTTATAACTCTGCAGGTTTGTGAATTGCAGTGCCCTGAAGCTCCATTTTACAACTCGCTTTTCTGGGAGCTGGCCGCAAAAGCGCAGGATGGCTTCAGGCCCTGTTCTGGTTCCGTTGGGGAGGATGAGCCTGTGGTTAATTCTTCTTCCTGATGGGAAAATAGAGTGACCTGTGCCTGTCCCAACACCAAGAGCTAGTCTCTCACTGGTTCCCGGTCTACCCGTTCATCCTCAGGACAAATTGCAACCTGTACGGAACAGGAGGTTAAAGGTGCTGATGCTCCAAGTAGGGAGATTGTTAGTAAAGCGGCTGGAATGGCGAACCCGGGCACAAGGAGAAGAGAAATGAGGTGCGTTTTAGAAACCTTTCCCCATCAAATGGTGTACCATCTTTTTGTTTTCTCATGCATGTTTTCGATGAAGGAAGATGCCCTTGAACCTGGAGATTTGGGACCCATGCGATGGGTAGCACGCAGTATTACTTTAAAGGGTCTGCGTTTGCTCACCCAACCTCACCAAACCTCTCAGCCCCAAGAGTGTCCACCCTTATGTCTCATCCAGCTGTGAGTCTAGATATGGTCAATCCAGGTTGCATCACAGCCCTGAACGCATTGTGTAAGAATTTCTCTCTCTTTCACTGTCTTTGTTTCATGGGTTTTTCGAAGTAATTTATTTTGATAATGGGGTTTAGCTGCTTTTCACTGCTGTGTTTATGCCGCTTTACACCCACTTGACACACTAACAGAGAGATATCAATACATAGGTTTTAAGATTATTACTAGTCAGATATATTCTTGTGCGGTGAATAGGGCGTGTTGAGTCCAGTTCTCTGAGCAAGGAGTAGGTCTTGTCTATTACATATTGGGTTTATGGAATGGTATCTGAGCTAATTTGAAACCCTTGATTTATGTATCACCCCACCTTACCTTTCCCGTTAAGCAGCCATAGTGTGATTTCTGCATGTGTGACTCTGTTCTGTTTTGTGATTCATTTCAAGTGTAACGCTTTTTACATTCCCTCTATAAGTGGCACCTTATGAGAAGTGTCCTTTTCTGTGTGACTTATTTCACTTAGAATCGTCGTACCTAAATCCACTCATCATGCTGCTACTAGCCTTATGACATTGATTTCATGGCTGAGTGATATTCCATTGTACATAAGGACCACAACTTCTTTATCCATTTTTCTCTTTCCTGGGATATTGAAGGTGGAATGAAGTGGAGGTCCTTGTCAACAGAGCAGCCGTAAACTTTGGGGTGCTTGTGTCTTGCTGATTATTCATTTTCCCAATTTATACCCCCATGAGTGGAAGTGCCCTATGCTCTCTAAGCTGTGTTTTTTAGATGTTTCAGGACACACCGTACACTTCTCCAGAGTGGCTGTTGGCAATTTACATCCCGCCCATCAGTGTAGCAAGGCTCTCATTTCTCCATGGCCTGTCCCGCATTTCTGCTTTTGACACGTTTTTCAGCATGGCCCTTTTGACCGATGGGTAGCGAGTCTTCTTTGTAGCGCTGATTTGCCTTTCCAGGTTGCTTGGTTGGCCAAAAAGGGCGTATGCGTTTTTTCCTGAATATATTCAGGAAAAAACGCATACGCCCTTTTTGGCCAAGGGCATCATTCTCAACGTTTTGCCGCTTTTCATGTGCTTTAAAGGCGATTCGAATCTACCTCCTGAAATCTGTTTCCTGCAATTCTGCCTTGATTTCAAATCCTCTTCTTTGCCTTCCCTCAATATATTTGTGGACGAGAGTTATCATTTATAACTCTGCAGGTTTGTGAATTGCAGTGCCCTGAAGCTCCATTTTACAACTCGCTTTTTTGGGAGCTGGCCGCAAAAGCGCATCATGGCTTCAGGCCCTGTTCTGGTTCCGGGTTCAGGCTGAGCCTGTGGGTAATTCTTCTTTCTGATGGGAAAATAGAGTGACCTGTGCCTGTCCCAACACCAAGAGCTAGTCTCTCACAGGTTCCCCGTCTACCCGTTCATCCTCAGGACAAATTGCAACCTGTACGGAACAGGAGGTTAAAGGTGCTGATGCTCCAAGTAGGGAGATTGTTAGGAAAGCGGCTGGAATGGCGAACCCGGGCACAAGGAGAAGAGAAATGAGGTGCGTTTTAGAAACCTTTCCCCATCACATGATGTACCATCTTTTTGTTTTCTCATGCATGTTTTCGATGTAGGAATATGCCCTTGAACCTGGAGATTTGGGACCCATGCGATGGGTACCACACAGTATTACTTTAAAGGGTCTGCGTTTGCTCACCCAACCTCACCAAACCTCTCAGCCCCAAGAGTGTCCACCCTTATGTCTCATCCAGCTGTGGGTCTAGATATGGTCAATCCAGGTTGCATCACAGCCCCTGAACGCATTGTGTAAGAATTTCTCTCTCTTTCACTGTCTTTGTTTCATGGGTTTGTAAAAGTAATTTATTTTTATAATGGGGTTTAGCTGCTTTTCACTGCTGTGTTTATGCCGCTTTACACCCACTTGACACACTAACAGAGAGATATCAATACATAGGTTTTAAGATTATTACTAGTCAGATATATTCTTGTGCGGTGAATAGGGCGTGTTGAGTCCAGTTCTCTGAGCAAGGAGTAGGTCTTGTCTATTACATATTGGGTTTATGGAATGGTATCTGAGCTAATTTGAAACCCTTGATTTATGTATCACCCCACCTCACCTTTCCCGTTAAGCAGCCAAAGTGTGATTTCTGCATGTGTGACTCTGTTCTGTTTTGTGATTCATTTCAAGTGTAACGCTTTTTACATTCCCTCTATAAGTGGTACCTTATGAGAAGTGTCCTTTTCTGTGTGACTTATTTCACTTAGAATCGTCGTAGCTAAATCCACTCATCATGCTGCTACTAGCCTTATGACATCGATTTCATGGCTGAGTGATATTCCATTGTACATAAGGACCACAACTTCTTTATCCATTTTTCTCTTTCCTGGGATATTGAAGGTGGAATGAAGTGGAGGTCCTTGTCAACAGAGCAGCCCTAAACTTTGGGGTGCTTGTGTCTTGCTGATTTTTCATTTTCGCAATTTATACCCCCATGAGTGGAAGTGCCCTATGCTCTCTAAGCTGTGTTTTTTAGATGTTTCAGGACACACCGTACACTTCTCCAGAGTGGCTGTTGGCAATTTACATCCCGCCCATCAGTGTAGCAAGGCTCCCATTTCTCCATGGCCTGTCCCGCATTTCTGGTTTTGACACGTTTTTCAGCATGGCCCTTTTGACCGATGGGTAGCGAGTCTTCTTTGTAGCGCTGATTTGCCTTTCCAGGTTGCTTGGTTGGCCCAAAAGTGCGTATGCGTTTTTTCCTGAATATATTCAGGAAAAAACGCATACGCCCTTTTTGGCCAAGGGCATCATTGTCAACGTTTTGCCGCTTTTCATGTGCTTTAAAGGCGATTCGAATCTACCTCCTGAAATCTGTTTCCTGCAATTCTGCCTTGATTTCAAATCCTCTTCTTTGCCTTCCCTCAATATATTTGTGGACGAGAGTTATCATTTATAACTCTGCAGGTTTGTGAATTGCAGTGCCCTGAAGCTCCATTTTACAACTCGCTTTTGTGGGATCTGGTCGCAAAAGCGCAGGATGGCTTCAGGCCCTGTTCTGGTTCCCGGTTCAGGCTGAGCCTGTGGTTAATTCTTCTTCCTGATGGGAAAATAGAGTGACCTGTGCCTGTCCCAACACCAAGAGCTAGTCTCTCACTGGTTCCCGGTCTACCCGTTCATCCTCAGGACAAATTGCAACCTGTACGGAACAGGAGGTTAAAGGTGCTGATGCTCCAAGTAGGGAGATTGTTAGTAAAGCGGCTGGAATGGCGAACCCGGGCACAAGGAGAAGAGAAATGAGGTGCGTTTTAGAAACCTTTCCCCATCACATGGTGTACCATCTTTTTGTTTTCTCATGCATGTTTTCGATGTAGGAAGATGCCCTTGAACCTGGAGATTTGGGACCCATGCGATGGGTACCACACAGTATTACTTTAAAGGGTGTGCGTTTGCTCACCCAACCTCACCAAACCTCTCAGCCCCAAGAGTGTCCACCCTTATGTCTCATCCAGCTGTGGGTCTAGATATGGTCAATCCAGGTTGCATCACAGCCCCTGAATGCATTGTGTAAGAATTTCTCTCTCTTTCACTGTCTTTGTTTCATGGGTTTTTCGAAGTAATTTATTTTTATAATGGGGTTTAGCTGCTTTTCACTGCTGTGTTTATGCCGCTTTACACCCACTTGACACACTAACAGAGAGATATCAATACATAGGTTTTAAGATTATTACTAGTCAGATATATTCTTGTGCGGTGAATAGGGCGTGTTGAGTCCAGTTCTCTGAGCACGGAGTAGGTCTTGTCTATTACATATTGGGTTTATGGAACGGTATCTGAGCTAATTTGAAACCCTTGTTTTATGTATCACCCCACCTCACCTTTCCCGTTAAGCAGCCATAGTGTGTTTTCTGCATGTGTGACTCTGTTCTGTTTTGTAATTCAGTTCAAGTGTAACAGTTTTTACATTCCCTCTATAAGTGATACCTTATGAGAAGTGTCCTTTTCTGTGTGACTTATTTCACTTAGAATCGTCGTACCTAAATCCACTCATCATGCTGCTACTAGCCTTATGACATCGATTTCATGGCTGAGTGATATTCCATTGTACATAAGGACCACAACTTCTTTATCCATTTTTCTCTTTCCTGGGATATTGAAGGTGGAATGAAGTGGAGGTCCTTGTCAACAGAGCAGCCCTAAACTTTGGGGTGCTTGTGTCTTGCTGATTTTTCATTTTCCCAATTTATAACCCCATGAGTGGAAATGCCCTATGCTCTCTAAGCTGTGTTTTTTAGATGTTTCAAGACACACCGTACACTTCTCCAGAGTGGCTGTTGGCAATTTACATCCCGCCCATCAGTGTAGCAAGGCTCCCATTTCTCCATGGCCTGTCCCGCATTTCTGGTTTTGAGACTTTTTTCAGCATGGCCCTTTTGACCGATGGGTAGCGAGTCTTCTTTGTAGCGCTGATTTGCCTTTCCAGGTTGCTTGGTTGGCCAAAAAGGGCGTATGCTTTTTTTCCAGAATATATTCAGGAAAAAACGCATACGCCCTTTTTAGCCAAGGGCATCATTGTCAACGTTTTGCCGCTTTTCATGTGCTTTAAAGGCGATTCGAATCTACCTCCTGAAATCTGTTTCCTGCAATTCTGCCTTGATTTCAAATCCTCTTCTTTGCCTTCCCTCAATATATTTGTGGACGAGAGTTATCATTTATAACTCTGCAGGTTTGTGAATTGCAGTGCCCTGAAGCTCCATTTTACAACTCGCTTTTTTGGGAGCTGGCCGCAAAAGCGCAGGATGGCTTCAGGCCCTGTTCTGGTTCCGGGTTCAGGCTGAGCCTGTGGTTAATTCTTCTTCCTGATGGGAATATAGAGTGACCTGTGCCTGTCCCAACACCAAGAGCTAGTCTCTCACTGGTTCCCGGTCTACCCGTTCATCCTCAGGACAAATTGCAACCTGTACGGAACAGGAGGTTAAAGTTGCTGATGCTCCAAGTAGGGAGATTGTTAGTAAAGTGGCTGGAATGGCGAACCCGGGCTCAAGGAGAAGAGAAATGAGGTGTGTTTTAGAAACCTTTCCCCATCACATGGTGTACCATCTTTTTGTTTTCTCATGCATGTTTTCGATGTAGGAAGATGCCCTTGAACCTGGAGATTTGGGACCCATGCGATGGGTACCACGCAGTATTACTTTAAAGGGTCTGCGTTTGCTCACCCAACCTCACCAAACCTCTCAGCCCCAAGAGTGTCCACCCTTATGTCTCATCCAGCTGTGGGTCTAGATATGGTCAATCCAGGTTGCACCACAGCCCCTGAACGCATTGTGTAAGAATTTCTCTCTCTTTCACTGTCTTTGTTTCATGGGTTTTTCGAAGTAATTTATTTTTATAATGGGGTTTAGCTGCTTTTCACTGCTGTGTTTATGCCGCTTTACACCCACTTGACACACTAACAGAGAGATATCAATACATAGGTTTTAAGATTATTACTAGTCAGATATATTCTTGTGCGGTGAATAGGGCGTGTTGAGTCCAGTTCTCTGAGCAAGGAGTAGGTCTTGTCTATTACATATTGGGTTTATGGAACGGTATCTGAGCTAATTTGAAACCCTTGTTTTATGTATCACCCCACCTCACCTTTCCCGTTAAGCAGCCATAGTGTGTTTTCTGCATGTGTGACTCTGTTCTGTTTTGTAATTCAGTTCAAGTGTAACAGTTTTTACATTCCCTCTATAAGTGATACCTTATGAGAAGTGTCCTTTTCTGTGTGACTTATTTCACTTAGAATCGTCGTACCTAAATCCACTCATCATGCTGCTACTAGCCTTATGACATCGATTTCATGGCTGAGTGATATTCCATTGTACATAAGGACCACAACTTCTTTATCCATTTTTCTCTTTCCTGGGATATTGAAGGTGGAATGAAGTGGAGGTCCTGGTCAACAGAGCAGCCCTAAACTTTGGGGTGCTTGTGTCTTGCTGATTTTTCATTTTCGCAATTTATACCCCCATGAGTGGAAGTGCCCTATGCTCTCTAAGCTGTGTTTTTTAGATGTTTCAGGACACACCGTACACTTCTCCAGAGTGGCTGTTGGCAATTTACATCCCGCCCATCAGGGTAGCAAGGCTCCCATTTCTCCATGGCCTGTCCCGCATTTCTGGTTTTGACACGTTTTTCAGCATGGCCCTTTTGACCGATGGGTAGCGAGTCTTCTTTGTAGCGCTGATTTGCCTTTCCAGGTTGCTTGGTTGGCCAAAAAGGGCGTATGCGTTTTTTCCTGAATATATTCAGGAAAAAACGCATACGCCCTTTTTGGCCAAGGGCATCATTGTCAACGTTTTGCCGCTTTTCATGTGCTTTAAAGGCGATTCGAATCTACCTCCTGAAATCTGTTTCCTGCAATTCTGCCTTGATTTCAAATCCTCTTCTTTGCCTTCCCTCAATATATTTGTGGACGAGAGTTATCATTTATAACTCTGCAGGTTTGTGAATTGCAGTGCCCTGAAGCTCCATTTTACAACTCGCTTTTTTGGGATCTGGTCGCAAAAGCGCAGGATGGCTTCAGGCCCTGTTCTGGTTCCCGGTTCAGGCTGAGCCTGTGGTTAATTCTTCTTCCTGATGGGAAAATAGAGTGACCTGTGCCTGTCCCAACACCAAGAGCTAGTCTCTCACTGGTTCCCGGTCTACCCGTTCATCCTCAGGACAAATTGCAACCTGTACGAAACAGGAGGTTAAAGGTGCTGATGCTCCAAGTAGGGAGATTGTTAGTAAAGCGGCTGGAATGGCGAACCCGGGCACAAGGAGAAGAGAAATGAGGTGCGTTTTAGAAACCTTTCCCCATCACATGGTGTACCATCTTTTTGTTTTCTCATGCATGTTTTCGATGTAGGAAGATGCCCTTGAACCTGGGGATTTGGGACCCATGCGATGGGTACCACGCAGTATTACTTTAAAGGGTCTGCGTTTGCTCACCCAACCTCACCAAACCTCTCAGCCCCAAGAGTGTCCACCCTTATGTCTCATCCAGCTGTGGGTCTAGATATGGTCAATCCAGGTTGCACCACAGCCCCTGAACGCATTGTGTAAGAATTTCTCTCTCTTTCACTGTCTTTGTTTCATGGGTTTTTCGAAGTAATTTATTTTTATAATGGGGTTTAGCTGCTTTTCACTGCTGTGTTTATGCCGCTTTACACCCACTTGACACACTAACAGAGAGATATCAATACATAGGTTTTAAGATTATTACTAGTCAGATATATTCTTGTGCGGTGAATAGGGCGTGTTGAGTCCAGTTCTCTGAGCACGGAGTAGGTGTTGTCTATTACATATTGGGTTTATGGAACGGTATCTGAGCTAATTTGAAACCCTTGATTTATGTATCACCCCACCTCACCTTTCCCGTTAAGCAGCCATAGTGTGATTTCTGCATGTGTGACTCTGTTCTGTTTTGTAATTCAGTTCAAGTGTAACGCTTTTTACATTCCCTCTATAAGTGATACCTTATGAGAAGTGTCCTTTTCTGTGTGACTTATTTCACTTAGAATCGTCGTACCTAAATCCACTCATCATGCTGCTACTAGCCTTATGACATCGATTTCATGGCTGAGTGATATTCCATTGTACATAAGGACCACAACTTCTTTATCCATTTTTCTCTTTCCTGGGATATTGAAGGTGGAATGAAGTGGAGGTCCTGGTCAACAGAGCAGCCCTAAACTTTGGGGTGCTTGTGTCTTGCTGATTTTTCATTTTCCCAATTTATACCCCATGAGTGGAAGTGCCCTATGCTCTCTAAGCTGTGTTTTTTAGATGTTTCAGGACACACCGTACACTTCTCCAGAGTGGCTGTTGGCAATTTACATCCCGCCCATCAGTGTAGCAAGGCTCCCATTTCTCCATGGCCTGTCCCGCATTTCTGGTTTGAGACTTTTTTCAGCATGGCCCTTTTGACCGATGGGTAGCGAGTCTTCTTTGTAGCGCTGATTTGCCTTTCCAGGTTGCTTGGTTGGCCAAAAAGGGCGTATGCGTTTTTTCCTGAATATATTCAGGAAAAAACGCATACGCCCTTTTTGGCCAAGGGCATCATTGTCAACGTTTTGCCGCTTTTCATGTGCTTTAAAGGCGATTCGAATCTACCTCCTGAAATCTGTTTCCTGCAATTCTGCCTTGATTTCAAATCCTCTTCTTTGCCTTCCCTCAATATATTTGTGGACGAGAGTTATCATTTATAACTCTGCAGGTTTGTGAATTGCAGTGCCCTGAAGCTCCATTTTACAACTCGCTTTTTTGGGAGCTGGCCGCAAAAGCGCAGGATGGCTTCAGGCCCTGTTCTGGTTCCGGGTTCAGGCTGAGCCTGTGGTTAATTCTTCTTCCTGATGGGAATATAGAGTGACCTGTGCCTGTCCCAACACCAAGAGCTAGTCTCTCACTGGTTCCCGGTCTACCCGTTCATCCTCAGGACAAATTGCAACCTGTACGGAACAGGAGGTTAAAGTTGCTGATGCTCCAAGTAGGGAGATTGTTAGTAAAGTGGCTGGAATGGCGAACCCGGGCTCAAGGAGAAGAGAAATGAGGTGTGTTTTAGAAACCTTTCCCCATCACATGGTGTACCATCTTTTTGTTTTCTCATGCATGTTTTCGATGTAGGAAGATGCCCTTGAACCTGGAGATTTGGGACCCATGCGATGGGTACCACGCAGTATTACTTTAAAGGGTCTGCGTTTGCTCACCCAACCTCACCAAACCTCTCAGCCCCAAGAGTGTCCACCCTTATGTCTCATCCAGCTGTGGGTCTAGATATGGTCAATCCAGGTTGCACCACAGCCCCTGAACGCATTGTGTAAGAATTTCTCTCTCTTTCACTGTCTTTGTTTCATGGGTTTTTCGAAGTAATTTATTTTTATAATGGGGTTTAGCTGCTTTTCACTGCTGTGTTTATGCCGCTTTACACCCACTTGACACACTAACAGAGAGATATCAATACATAGGTTTTAAGATTATTACTAGTCAGATATATTCTTGTGCGGTGAATAGGGCGTGTTGAGTCCAGTTCTCTGAGCAAGGAGTAGGTCTTGTCTATTACATATTGGGTTTATGGAACGGTATCTGAGCTAATTTGAAACCCTTGTTTTATGTATCACCCCACCTCACCTTTCCCGTTAAGCAGCCATAGTGTGTTTTCTGCATGTGTGACTCTGTTCTGTTTTGTAATTCAGTTCAAGTGTAACAGTTTTTACATTCCCTCTATAAGTGATACCTTATGAGAAGTGTCCTTTTCTGTGTGACTTATTTCACTTAGAATCGTCGTACCTAAATCCACTCATCATGCTGCTACTAGCCTTATGACATCGATTTCATGGCTGAGTGATATTCCATTGTACATAAGGACCACAACTTCTTTATCCATTTTTCTCTTTCCTGGGATATTGAAGGTGGAATGAAGTGGAGGTCCTGGTCAACAGAGCAGCCCTAAACTTTGGGGTGCTTGTGTCTTGCTGATTTTTCATTTTCGCAATTTATACCCCCATGAGTGGAAGTGCCCTATGCTCTCTAAGCTGTGTTTTTTAGATGTTTCAGGACACACCGTACACTTCTCCAGAGTGGCTGTTGGCAATTTACATCCCGCCCATCAGGGTAGCAAGGCTCCCATTTCTCCATGGCCTGTCCCGCATTTCTGGTTTTGACACGTTTTTCAGCATGGCCCTTTTGACCGATGGGTAGCGAGTCTTCTTTGTAGCGCTGATTTGCCTTTCCAGGTTGCTTGGTTGGCCAAAAAGGGCGTATGCGTTTTTTCCTGAATATATTCAGGAAAAAACGCATACGCCCTTTTTGGCCAAGGGCATCATTGTCAACGTTTTGCCGCTTTTCATGTGCTTTAAAGGCGATTCGAATCTACCTCCTGAAATCTGTTTCCTGCAATTCTGCCTTGATTTCAAATCCTCTTCTTTGCCTTCCCTCAATATATTTGTGGACGAGAGTTATCATTTATAACTCTGCAGGTTTGTGAATTGCAGTGCCCTGAAGCTCCATTTTACAACTCGCTTTTTTGGGATCTGGTCGCAAAAGCGCAGGATGGCTTCAGGCCCTGTTCTGGTTCCCGGTTCAGGCTGAGCCTGTGGTTAATTCTTCTTCCTGATGGGAAAATAGAGTGACCTGTGCCTGTCCCAACACCAAGAGCTAGTCTCTCACTGGTTCCCGGTCTACCCGTTCATCCTCAGGACAAATTGCAACCTGTACGAAACAGGAGGTTAAAGGTGCTGATGCTCCAAGTAGGGAGATTGTTAGTAAAGCGGCTGGAATGGCGAACCCGGGCACAAGGAGAAGAGAAATGAGGTGCGTTTTAGAAACCTTTCCCCATCACATGGTGTACCATCTTTTTGTTTTCTCATGCATGTTTTCGATGTAGGAAGATGCCCTTGAACCTGGGGATTTGGGACCCATGCGATGGGTACCACGCAGTATTACTTTAAAGGGTCTGCGTTTGCTCACCCAACCTCACCAAACCTCTCAGCCCCAAGAGTGTCCACCCTTATGTCTCATCCAGCTGTGGGTCTAGATATGGTCAATCCAGGTTGCACCACAGCCCCTGAACGCATTGTGTAAGAATTTCTCTCTCTTTCACTGTCTTTGTTTCATGGGTTTTTCGAAGTAATTTATTTTTATAATGGGGTTTAGCTGCTTTTCACTGCTGTGTTTATGCCGCTTTACACCCACTTGACACACTAACAGAGAGATATCAATACATAGGTTTTAAGATTATTACTAGTCAGATATATTCTTGTGCGGTGAATAGGGCGTGTTGAGTCCAGTTCTCTGAGCACGGAGTAGGTGTTGTCTATTACATATTGGGTTTATGGAACGGTATCTGAGCTAATTTGAAACCCTTGATTTATGTATCACCCCACCTCACCTTTCCCGTTAAGCAGCCATAGTGTGATTTCTGCATGTGTGACTCTGTTCTGTTTTGTAATTCAGTTCAAGTGTAACGCTTTTTACATTCCCTCTATAAGTGATACCTTATGAGAAGTGTCCTTTTCTGTGTGACTTATTTCACTTAGAATCGTCGTACCTAAATCCACTCATCATGCTGCTACTAGCCTTATGACATCGATTTCATGGCTGAGTGATATTCCATTGTACATAAGGACCACAACTTCTTTATCCATTTTTCTCTTTCCTGGGATATTGAAGGTGGAATGAAGTGGAGGTCCTGGTCAACAGAGCAGCCCTAAACTTTGGGGTGCTTGTGTCTTGCTGATTTTTCATTTTCCCAATTTATACCCCATGAGTGGAAGTGCCCTATGCTCTCTAAGCTGTGTTTTTTAGATGTTTCAGGACACACCGTACACTTCTCCAGAGTGGCTGTTGGCAATTTACATCCCGCCCATCAGTGTAGCAAGGCTCCCATTTCTCCATGGCCTGTCCCGCATTTCTGGTTTTGACATGTTTTTCAGCATGGCCCTTTTGACCGATGGGTAGCGAGTCTTCTTTGTAGCGCTGATTTGCCTTTCCAGGTTGCTTGGTTGGCCAAAAAGGGCGTATGCGTTTTTTCCTGAATATATTCAGGAAAAAACGCATACGCCCTTTTTGGCCAAGGGCATCATTGTCAACGTTTTGCCGCTTTTCATGTGCTTTAAAGGCGATTCGAATCTACCTCCTGAAATCTGTTTCCTGCAATTCTGCCTTGATTTCAAATCCTCTTCTTTGCCTTCCCTCAATATATTTGTGGACGAGAGTTATCATTTATAACTCTGCAGGTTTGTGAATTGCAGTGCCCTGAAGCTCCATTTTACAACTCGCTTTTTTGGGAGCTGGCCGCAAAAGCGCAGGATGGCTTCAGGCCCTGTTCTGGTTCCGGGTTCAGGCTGAGCCTGTGGTTAATTCTTCTTCCTGATGGGAAAATAGAGTGACCTGTGCCTGTCCCAACACCAAGAGCTAGTCTCTCACTGGTTCCCCGTGTACCCGTTCATCCTCAGGACAAATTGCAACCTGTACGGAACAGGAGGTTAAAGGTGCTGATGCTCCAAGTAGGGAGATTTTTAGTAAAGCGGCTGGAATGGCGAACCCGGGCACAAGGAGAAGAGAAATGAGGTGCGTTTTAGAAACCTTTCCCCATCACATGGTGTACCATCTTTTTGTTTTCTCATGCATGTTTTCGATGTAGGAAGATGCCCTTGAACCTGGAGATTTGGGACCCATGCGATGGGTACCACGCAGTATTACTTTAAAGGGTCTGCGTTTGCTCACCCAACCTCACCAAACCTCTCAGCCCCAAGAGTGTCCACCCTTATGTCTCATCCAGCTGTGGGTCTAGATATGGTCAATCCAGGTTGCATCACAGCCCCTGAACGCATTGTGTAAGAATTTCTCTCTCTTTCACTGTCTTTGTTTCATGGGTTTTTCGAAGTAATTTATTTTTATAATGGGGTTTAGCTGCTTTTCACTGCTGTGTTTATGCCGCCTTACACCCATTTGACACACTAACAGAGAGATATCAATACATAGGTTATAAGATTATTACTAGTCAGATATATTCTTGTGCGGTGAATAGGGCGTGTTGAGTCCAGTTCTCTGAGCACGGAGTAGGTCTTGTCTATTACATATTGGGTTTATGGAATGGTATCTGAGCTAATTTGAAACCCTTGATTTATGTATCACCCCACCTCACCTTTCCCGTTAAGCAGCCATAGTGTGATTTCTGCATGTGTGACTCTGTTCTGTTTTGTAATTCAGTTCAAGTGTAACGCTTTTTACATTCCCTCTATAAGTGATACCTTATGAGAAGTGTCCTTTTCTGTGTGACTTATTTCACTTAGAATCGTCGTACCTAAATCCACTCATCATGCTGCTACTAGCCTTATGACATCGATTTCATGGCTGAGAGATATTCCATTGTACATAAGGACCACAACTTCTTTATCCATTTTTCTCTTTCCTGGGATATTGAAGGTGGAATGAAGTGGAGGTCCTTGTCAACAGAGCAGCCCTAAACTTTGGGGTGCTTGTGTCTTGCTGATTTTTCATTTTCCCAATTTATACCCCCATGAGTGGAAGTGCCCTATGCTCTCTAAGCTGTGTTTTTTAGATGTTTCAGGACACACCGTACACTTCTCCAGAGTGGCTGTTGGCAATTTACATCCCGCCCATCAGTGTAGCAAGGCTCCCATTTCTCCATGGCCTGTCCCGCATTTCTGGTTTTGACACGTTTTTCAGCATGGCCCTTTTGACCGATGGGTAGCGAGTCTTCTTTGTAGCGCTGATTTGCCTTTCCAGGTTGCTTGGTTGGCCAAAAAGGGCGTATGCGTTTTTTCCTGAATATATTCAGGAAAAAACGCATACGCCCTTTTTGGCCAAGGGCATCATTGTCAACGTTTTGCCGCTTTTCATGTGCTTTAAAGGCGATTCGAATCTACCTCCTGAAATCTGTTTCCTGCAATTCTGCCTTGATTTCAAATCCTCTTCTTTGCCTTCCCTCAATATATTTGTGGACGAGAGTTATCATTTATAACTCTGCAGGTTTGTGAATTGCAGTGCCCTGAAGCTCCATTTTACAACTCGCTTTTTTGGGAGCTGGCCGCAAAAGCGCAGGATGGCCTCAGGCCCTGTTCTGGTTCCGGGGGGGAGGATGAGCCTGTGGTTAATTCTTCTTCCTGATGGGAAAATAGAGTGACCTGTGCCTGTCCCAACACCAAGAGCTAGTCTCTCACTGGTTCCCCGTGTACCCGTTCATCCTCAGGACAAATTGCAACCTGTACGGAACAGGAGGTTAAAGGTGCTGATGCTCCAAGTAGGGAGATTGTTAGGAAAGCGGCTGGAATGGCGAACCCGGGCACAAGGAGAAGAGAAATGAGGTGCGTTTTAGAAACCTTTCCCCATCACATGGTGTACCATCTTTTTGTTTTCTCATGCATGTTTTCTATGTAGGAAGATGCCCTTGAACCTGGAGATTTGGGACCCATGCGATGGGTACCACGCAGTATTACTTTAAAGGGTCTGCGTTTGCTCACCCAACCTCACCAAACCTCTCAGCCCCAAGAGTGTCCACCCTTATGTCTCATCCAGCTGTGGGTCTAGATATGGTCAATCCAGGTTGCATCACAGCCCCTGAACGCATTGTGTAAGAATTTCTCTCTCTTTCACTGTCTTTCTTTCATGGGTTTTTCAAAGTAATTTATTTTTATAATGGGGTTTAGCTGCTTTTCACTGCTGTGTTTATGCCGCCTTACACCCACTTGACACACTAACAGAGAGATATCAATACATAGGTTTTAAGATTATTACTAGTCAGATATATTCTTGTGCGGTGAATAGGGCGTGTTGAGTCCAGTTCTCTGAGCACGGAGTAGGTCTTGTCTATTACATATTGGGTTTATGGAATGGTATCTGAGCTAATTTGAAACCCTTGATTTATGTATCACCCCACCTCACCTTTCCCGTTAAGCAGCCATAGTGTGATTTCTGCATGTGTGACTCTGTTCTGTTTTGTAATTCAGTTCAAGTGTAACGCTTTTTACATTCCCTCTATAAGTGATACCTTATGAGAAGTGTCCTTTTCTGTGTGACTTATTTCGCTTAGAATCGTCGTAGCTAAATCCACTCATCATGCTGCTACTAGCCTTATGACATTGATTTCATGGCTGAGTGATATTCCCTTGTACATAAGGACCACCACTTCTTTATCCATTTTTCTCTTTCCTGGGATATTGAAGGTGGAATGAAGTGGAGGTCCTTGTCAACAGAGCAGCCCTAAACTTTGGGGTGCTTGTGTCTTGCTGATTTTTCATTTTCCCAATTTATACCCCCATGAGTGGAAGTGCCCTATGCTCTCTAAGCTGTGTTTTTTAGATGTTTCAGGACACACCGTACACTTCTCCAGAGTGGCTGTTGGCAATTTACATCCCGCCCGTCAGTGTAGCAAGGCTCCCATTTCTCCATGGCCTGTCCCGCATTTCTGGTTTTGACATGTTTTTCAGCATGGCCCTTTTGACCGATGGGTAGCGAGTCTTCTTTGTAGCGCTGATTTGCCTTTCCAGGTTGCTTGGTTGGCCAAAAAGGGCGTATGCGTTTTTTCCTGAATATATTCAGGAAAAAACGCATACGCCCTTTTTGGCCAAGGGCATCATTGTCAACGTTTTGCCGCTTTTCATGTGCTTTAAAGGCGATTCGAATCTACCTCCTGAAATCTGTTTCCTGCAATTCTGCCTTGATTTCAAATCCTCTTCTTTGCCTTCCCTCAATATATTTGTGGACGAGAGTTATCATTTATAACTCTGCAGGTTTGTGAATTGCAGTGCCCTGAAGCTCCATTTTACAACTCGTTTTTTGGGAGCTGGCCGCAAAAGCGCAGGATGGCTTCAGGCCCTGTTCTGGTTCCGGGTTCAGGCTGAGCCTGTGGTTAATTCTTCTTCCTGATGGGAAAATAGAGTGACCTGTGCCTGTCCCAACACCAAGAGCTAGTCTCTCACTGGTTCCCCGTGTACCCGTTCATCCTCAGGACAAATTGCAACCTGTACGGAACAGGAGGTTAAAGGTGCTGATGCTCCAAGTAGGGAGATTGTTAGTAAAGCGGCTGGAATGGCGAACCCGGGCACAAGGAGAAGAGAAATGAGGTGCGTTTTAGAAACCTTTCCCCATCACATGGTGTACCATCTTTTTGTTTTCTCATGCATGTTTTCGATGTAGGAAGATGCCCTTGAACCTGGAGATTTGGGACCCATGCGATGGGTACCACGCAGTATTACTTTAAAGGGTCTGCGTTTGCTCACCCAACCTCACCAAACCTCTCAGCCCCAAGAGTGTCCACCCTTATGTCTCATCCAGCTGTGGGTCTAGATATGGTCAATCCAGGTTGCATCACAGCCCCTGAACGCATTGTGTAAGAATTTCTCTCTCTTTCACTGTCTTTCTTTCATGGGTTTTTCGAAGTAATTTATTTTTATAATGGGGTTTAGCTGCTTTTCACTGCTGTGTTTATGCCGCCTTACACCCACTTGACACACTAACAGAGAGATATCAATACATAGGTTTTAAGATTATTACTAGTCAGATATATTCTTGTGCGGTGAATAGGGCGTGTTGAGTCCAGTTCTCTGAGCACGGAGTAGGTCTTGTCTATTACATATTGGGTTTATGGAATGGTATCTGAGCTAATTTGAAACCCTTGATTTATGTATCACCCCACCTCACCTTTCCCGTTAAGCAGCCATAGTGTGATTTCTGCATGTGTGACTCTGTTCTGTTTTGTAATTCAGTTCAAGTGTAATGCTTTTTACATTCCCTCTATAAGTGATACCTTATGAGAAGTGTCCTTTTCTGTGTGACTTATTTCGCTTAGAATCGTCGTACCTAAATCCACTCATCATGCTGCTACTAGCCTTATGACATTGATTTCATGGCTGAGTGATATTCCATTGTACATAAGGACCACAACTTCTTTATCCATTTTTCTCTTTCCTGGGATATTGAAGGTGGAATGAAGTGGAGGTCCTTGTCAACAGAGCAGCCCTAAACTTTGGGGTGCTTGTGTCTTGCTGATTTTTCATTTTCGCAATTTATACCCCCATGAGTGGAAGTGCCCTATGCTCTCTAAGCTGTGTTTTTTAGATGTTTCAGGACACACCGTACACTTCTCCAGAGTGGCTGTTGGCAATTTACATCCCGCCCATCAGTGTAGCAAGGCTCCCATTTCTCCATGGCCTGTCCCGCATTTCTGGTTTTGACACGTTTTTCAGCATGGCCCTTTTGACCGATGGGTAGCGAGTCTTCTTTGTAGCGCTGATTTGCCTTTCCAGGTTGCTTGGTTGGCCAAAAAGGGCGTATGCGTTTTTTCCTGAATATATTCAGGAAAAAACGCATACGCCCTTTTTGGCCAAGGGCATCATTGTCAACGTTTTGCCGCTTTTCATGTGCTTTAAAGGCGATTCGAATCTACCTCCTGAAATCTGTTTCCTGCAATTCTGCCTTGATTTCAAATCCTCTTCTTTGCCTTCCCTCAATATATTTGTGGACGAGAGTTATCATTTATAACTCTGCAGGTTTGTGAATTGCAGTGCCCTGAAGCTCCATTTTACAACTCGCTTTTTTGGGAGCTGGCCGCAAAAGCGCAGGATGGCCTCAGGCCCTGTTCTGGTTCCGGGGGGGAGGATGAGCCTGTGGTTAATTCTTCTTCCTGATGGGAAAATAGAGTGACCTGTGCCTGTCCCAACACCAAGAGCTAGTCTCTCACTGGTTCCCCGTGTACCCGTTCATCCTCAGGACAAATTGCAACCTGTACGGAACAGGAGGTTAAAGGTGCTGATGCTCCAAGTAGGGAGATTGTTAGGAAAGCGGCTGGAATGGCGAACCCGGGCACAAGGAGAAGAGAAATGAGGTGCGTTTTAGAAACCTTTCCCCATCACATGGTGTACCATCTTTTTGTTTTCTCATGCATGTTTTCGATGTAGGAAGATGCCCTTGAACCTGGAGATTTGGGACCCATGCGATGGGTACCAGGCAGTATTACTTTAAAGGGTCTGCGTTTGCTCACCCAACCTCACCAAACCTCTCAGCCCCAAGAGTGTCCACCCTTATGTCTCATCCAGCTGTGGGTCTAGATATGGTCAATCCAGGTTGCATCACAGCCCCTGGACGCATTGTGTAAGAATTTCTCTCTCTTTCACTGTCTTTGTTTCATGGGTTTTTCAAAGTAATTTATTTTGATAATGGGGTTTAGCTGCTTTTCACTGCTGTGTTTATGCCGCTTTACACCCACTTGACACACTAACAGAGAGATATCAATACATAGGTTTTAAGATTATTACTAGTCAGATATATTCTTGTGTGGTGAATAGGGCGTGTTGAGACCAGTTCTCTGAGCAAGGAGTAGGTCTTGTCTATTACATATTGGGTTTATGGAACGGTATCTGACCTAATTTGAAACCCTTGTTTTATGTATCACCCCACCTCACCTTTCCCGTTAAGCAGCCATAGTGTGATTTCTGCATGTGTGACTCTGTTCTGTTTTGTAATTCAGTTCAAGTGTAACGCTTTTTACATTCCCTCTATAAGTGATACCTTATGAGAAGTGTCCTTTTCTGTGTGACTTATTTCACTTAGAATCGTCGTAGCTAAATCCACTCATCATGCTGCTACTAGCCTTATAACATCGATTTCATGGCTGAGTGATATTCCATTGTACATAAGGACCACATCTTCTTTATCCATTTTTCTATTTCCTGGGATATTGAAGGTGGAATGAAGTGGAGGTCCTTGTCAACAGAGCAGCCCTAAACTTTGGGGTGCTTGTGCCTTGCTGATTTTTCATTTTCCCAATTTATACCCCCATGAGTGCAAGTGCCCTATGCTCTCTAATCTGTGTTTTTTAGATGTTTCAGGACACACCGTACACTTCTCCAGAGTGGCTGTTGGCAATTTACATCCCGCCCATCAGTGTAGCAAGGCTCCCATTTCTCCATGGTCTGTCCTGCATTTCTGGTTTTGACACGTTTTTCAGCATGCCCCTTTTGACCGATGGGTAGCGAGTCTTCTTTGTAGCGCTGATTTGCATTTCCAGGTTGCTTGGTTGGCCAAAAAGGGCATATGCGTTTTTTCCTGAATACATTCAGGAAAAAACGCATACGCCCTTTTGGCCAAGGGCATCATTGTCAACGTTTTGCCGCTTTTCATATGCTTTAAAAGCGATTCGAATCTACCTCCTGAAATCTGTTTCCTGCAATTCTGCCTTGATTTCAAATCCTCTTCTTTGCCTTCCCTCAGTATATTTGTGGACAAGAGTTATCATTTATAACTCTGCAGGTTTGTGAATTGCAGTGCCGTGAAGCTCCATTTTACAACTCGCTTTTTTGGGAGCTGGCCGCAAAAGCGCAGGATGGCTTCAGGCCCTGTTCTGGTTCCGGGGGGGAGGATGAGCCTGTGGTTAATTCTTCTTCCTGATGGGAAAATAGAGTGACCTGTGCCTGTCCCAACACCAAGAGCTAGTCTCTCACTGGTTCCCCGTCTACCCGTTCATCCTCAGGACAAATTGCAACCTGTACGGAACAGGAGGTTAAAGGTGCTGATGCTCCAAGTAGGGAGATTGTTAGGAAAGCGGCTGGAATGGCGAACCCGGGCACAAGGAGAAGAGAAATGAGGTGCGTTTTAGAAACCTTTCCCCATCACATGGTGTACCATCTTTTTGTTTTCTCATGCATGTTTTCGATGTAGGAAGATGCCCTTGAACCTGGAGATTTGGGACCCATGCGATGGGTACCAGGCAGTATTACTTTAAAGGGTCTGCGTTTGCTCACCCAACCTCACCAAACCTCTCAGCCCCAAGAGTGTCCACCCTTATGTCTCATCCAGCTGTGGGTCTAGATATGGTCAATCCAGGTTGCATCACAGCCCCTGAACGCATTGTGTAAGAATTTCTCTCTCTTTCACTGTCTTTGTTTCATGGGTTTTTCAAAGTAATTTATTTTTATAATGGGGTTTAGCTGCTTTTCACTGCTGTGTTTATGCCGCTTTACACCCACTTGACACACTAACAGAGAGATATCAATACATAGGTTTTAAGATTATTACTAGTCAGATATATTCTTGTGCGGTGAATAGGGCGTGTTGAGACCAGTTCTCTGAGCAAGGAGTAGGTCTTGTCTATTACATATTGGGTTTATGGAACGGTATCTGAGCTAATTTGAAACACTTGTTTTATGTATCACCCCGCCTCACCTTTCCCGTTAAGCAGCCATAGTGTGATTTCTGCATGTGTGACTCTGTTCTGTTTTGTAATTCAGTTCAAGTGTAACGCTTTTTGCATTCCCTCTATAAGTGATACCTTATGAGAAGTGTCCTTTTCTGTGTGACTTATTTCACTTAGAATCGTCGTAGCTAAATCCACTCATCAGGCTGCTACTAGCCTTATAACATCGATTTCATGGCTGAGTGATATTCCATTGTACATAAGGACCACAACTTCTTTATCCATTTTTCTCTTTCCTGGGATATTGAAGGTGGAATGAAGTGGAGGTCCTTGTCAACAGAGCAGCCCTAAACTTTGGGGTGCTTGTGCCTTGCTGATTTTTCATTTTCCCAATTTATACCCCCATGAGTGCAAGTGCCCTATGCTCTCTAAGCTGTGTTTTTTAGATGTTTCAGGACACACCGTACACTTCTCCAGAGTGGCTGTTGGCAATTTACATCCCGCCCATCAGTGTAGCAAGGCTCCCATTTCTCCATGGCCTGTCCCGCATTTCTGGTTTTGAGACTTTTTTCAGCATGGCCCTTTTGACCGATGGGTAGCGAGTCTTCTTTGTAGCGCTGATTTGCCTTTCCAGGTTGCTTGGTTGGCCAAAAAGGGCGTATGCGTTTTTTCCTGAATATATTCAGGAAAAAACGCATACGCCCTTTTTAGCCAAGGGCATCATTGTCAACGTTTTGCCGCTTTTCATGTGCTTTAAAGGCGATTCGAATCTACCTCCTGAAATCTGTTTCCTGCAATTCTGCCTTGATTTCAAATCCTCTTCTTTGCCTTCGCTCAATATATTTGTGGACGAGAGTTATCATTTATAACTCTGCAGGTTTGTGAATTGCAGTGCCCTGAAGCTCCATTTTACAACTCGCTTTTTTGGGAGCTGGCCGCAAAAGCGCAGGATGGCTTCAGTCCCTGTTCTGGTTCCGGGGGCGACGATGAGCCTGTGGTTAATTCTTCTTCCTGATGGGAAAATAGAGTGACCTGTGCCTGTCCCAACACCAAGAGCTAGTCTCTCACTGGTTCCCGGTCTACTCTTTCATCCTCAGGACAAATTGCAACCTGTACGGAACAGGAGGTTAAAGGTGCTGATGCTCCAAGTAGGGAGATTGTTAGGAAAGCGGATGGAATGGCGAACCCGGGCACAAGGAGAAGAGAAATGAGGTGCGTTTTAGAAACCTTTCCCCATCACATGGTGTACCATCTTTTTGTTTTCTCATGCATGTTTTCGATGTAGGAAGATGCCCTTGAACCTGGAGATTTGGGACCCATGCGATGGGTACCACGCAGTATTACTTTAAAGGGTGTGCGTTTGCTCACCCAACCTCACCAAACCTCTCAGCCCCAAGAGTGTCCACCCTTATGTCTCATCTAGCTGTGGGTCTAGATATGGTCAATCCAGGTTGCATCACAGCCCCTGAACGCATTGTGTAAGAATTTCTCTCTCTTTCACTGTCTTTGTTTCATGGGATTTTCAAAGTAATTTATTTTGATAATGGGGTTTAGCTGCTTTTCACTGCTGTGTTTATGCCGCTTTACACCCACTTGACACACTAACAGAGAGATATCAATACATAGGTTTTAAGATTATTACTAGTCAGATATATTCTTGTGCGGTGAATAGGGCGTGGTGAGACCAGTTCTCTGAGCAAGGAGTAGGTCTTGTCTATTACATATTGGGTTTCTGGAACGGTATCTGAGCTAATTTGAAACCCTTGTTTTATGTATCACCCCACCTCACCTTTCCCGTTAAGCAGCCATAGTGTGTTTTCTGCATGTGTGACTCTGTTCTGTTGTGTAATTCAGTTTAAGTGTAACGCTTTTTACATTCCCTCTATATGTGATACCTTATGAGAAGTGTCCTTTTCTGTGTGACTTATTTCACTTAGAATCGTCGTACCTAAATCTACTCATCATGCTGCTACTAGCCTTATGACATTGATTTCATGGCTGAGTGATATTCCATTGTACATAAGGACCACAACTTCTTTATCCATTTTTCTCTTTCCTGGGATATTGAAGGTGGAATGAAGTGGAGGTCCTTGTCAACAGAGCAGCCCTAAACTTTGGGGTGCTTGTGCCTTGCTGATTTTTCATTTTCCCAATTTATACCCCCATGAGTGCAAGTGCCCTATGCTCTCTAAGCTGTGTTTTTTAGATGTTTCAGGACACACCGTACACTTCTCCAGAGTGGCTGTTGGCAATTTACATCCCGCCCATCAGTGTAGCAAGGCTCCCATTTCTCCATGGGCTGTCCCGCATTTCTGGTTTTGAGACTTTTTTCAGCATGCCCCTTTTGACCGATGGGTAGCGAGTCTTCTTTGTAGCGCTGATTTGCCTTTCCAGGTTGCTTGGTTGGCCAAAAAGGGCGTATGCGTTTTTTCCTGAATATATTCAGGAAAAAACGCATACGCCCTTTTTGGCCAAGGGCATCATTGTCAACGTTTTGCCGCTTTTCATGTGCTTTAAAGGCGATTCGAATCTACCTCCTGAAATCTGTTTCCTGCAATTCTGCCTTATTTCAAATCCTTTTCTTTGCCTTCCCTCAATATATTTGTGGACGAGAGTTATCATTTATAACTCTGCAGGTTTGTGAATTGCAGTGCCCTGAAGCTTCATTTTACAACTCGCTTTTTTGGGAGCTGGCCGCAAAAGCGCAGGATGGCTTCAGGCCCTGTTCTGGTTCCGGGGGGATGGATGAGCCTGTGGTTAATTCTTCTTCCTGATGGGAAAATAGAGTGACCTGTGCCTGTCCCAACACCAAGAGCTAGTCTCTCACTGGTTCCCCGTCTACCCGTTCATCCTCAGGACAAATTGCAACCTGTACGGAACAGGAGGTTAAAGGTGCTGATGCTCCAAGTAGGGAGATTGTTAGGAAAGCGGCTGGAATGGCGAACCCGGGCACAAGGAGAAGAGAAATGAGGTGCGTTTTAGAAACCTTTCCCCATCACATGGTGTACCATCTTTTTGTTTTCTCATGCATGTTTTTGATGTAGGAAGATGCCCTTTAACCTGGAGATTTGGGACCCATGCGATGGGTACCAGGCAGTATTACTTTAAAGGGTCTGCGTTTGCTCACCCAACCTCACCAAACCTCTCAGCCCCAAGAGTGTCCACCCTTATGTCTCATCCAGCTGTGGGTCTAGATATGGTCAATCCAGGTTGCATCACAGCCCCTGAACGCATTGTGTAAGAATTTCTCTCTCTTTCACTGTCTTTGTTTCATGGGTTTGTAAAAGTAATTTATTTTTATAATGGGGTTTAGCTGCTTTTCACTGCTGTGTTTATGCCGCTTTACACCCACTTGACACACTAACAGAGAGATATCAATACATAGGTTTTAAGATTATTACTAGTCAGATATATTCTTGTGTGGTGAATAGGGCGTGTTGAGACCAGTTCTCTGAGCAAGGAGTAGGTCTTGTCTATTACATATTGGGTTTATGGAACGGTATCTGAGCTAATTTGAAACCCTTGTTTTATGTATCACCCCACCTCACCTTTCCCGTTAAGCAGCCATAGTGTGTTTTCTGCATGTGTGACTCTGTTCTGTTTTGTAATTCAGTTCAAGTGTAACGCTTTTTACATTCCCTCTATAAGTGATACCTTATGAGAAGTGTCCTTTTCTGTGTGACTTATTTCACTTAGAATCGTCGTACCTAAATCTACTCATCATGCTGCTACTAGCCTTATGACATTGATTTCATGGCTGAGTGATATTCCATTGTACATAAGGACCACAACTTCTTTATCCATTTTTCTCTTTCCTGGGATATTGAAGGTGGAATGAAGTGGAGGTCCTTGTCAACAGAGCCGCCCTAAACTTTGGGGTGCTTGTGCCTTGCTGATTTTTCATTTTCCCAATTTATACCCCCATGAGTGCAAGTGCCCTATGCTCTCTAAGCTGTGTTTTTTAGATGTTTCAGGACACACCGTACACTTCTCCAGAGTGGCTGTTGGCAATTTACATCCCGCCCATCAGTGTAGCAAGGCTCCCATTTCTCCATGGGCTGTCCCGCATTTCTGGTTTTGAGACTTTTTTCAGCATGCCCCTTTTGACCGATGGGTAGCGAGTCTTCTTTGTAGCGCTGATTTGCCTTTCCAGGTTGCTTGGTTGGCCAAAAAGGGCGTATGCGTTTTTTCCTGAATATATTCAGGAAAAAACGCATACGCCCTTTTTGGCCAAGGGCATCATTGTCAACGTTTTGCCGCTTTTCATGTGATTTAAAGGCGATTCGAATATACCTCCTGAAATCTGTTTCCTGCAATTCTGCCTTATTTCAAATCCTTTTCTTTGCCTTCCCTCAATATATTTGTGGACGAGAGTTATCATTTATAACTCTGCAGGTTTGTGAATTGCAGTGCCCTGAAGCTTCATTTTACAACTCGCTTTTTTGGGAGCTGGCCGCAAAAGCGCAGGATGGCTTCAGGCCCTGTTCTGGTTCCGGGTTCAGGCTGAGCCTGTGGTTAATTCTTCTTCCTGATGGGAAAATAGAGTGACCTGTGCCTGTCCCAACACCAAGAGCTAGTCTCTCACTGGTTACCCGTCTACCCGTTCATCCTCAGGACAAATTGCAACCTGTACGGAACAGGAGGTTAAAGGTGCTGATGCTCCAAGTAGGGAGATTGTTAGGAAAGCGGCTGGAATGGTGAACTCGGGCACAAGGAGAAGAGAAATGAGGTGCGTTTTAGAAACCTTTCCCCATCACATGGTGTACCATCTTTTTGTTTTCTCATGCATGTTTTTGATGTAGGAAGATGCCCTTGAACCTGGAGATTTGGGACCCATGCGATGGGTACCACACAGTATTACTTTAAAGGGTCTGCGTTTGCTCACCCAACCTCACCAAACCTCTCAGCCCCAAGAGTGTCCACCCTTATGTCTCATCCAGCTGTGGGTCTAGATATGGTCAATCCAGGTTGCATCACAGCCCCTGAATGCATTGTGTAAGAATTTCTCTCTCTTTCACTGTCTTTGTTTCATTGGTTTTTCAAAGTAATTTATTTTTATAATGGGGTTTAGCTGCTTTTCACTGCTGTGTTTATGCCGCTTTACACCCACTTGACACACTAACAGAGAGATATCAATACATAGGTTTTAAGATTATTACTAGTCAGATATATTCTTGTGCGGTGAATAGGGCGTGTTGAGACCAGTTCTCTGAGCAAGGAGTAGGTCTTGTCTATTACATATTGGGTTTATGGAACGGTATCTGAGCTAATTTGAAACCCTTGTTTTATGTATCACCCCACCTCACCTTTCCCGTTAAGCAGCCATAGTGTGATTTCTGCATGTGTGACTCTGTTCTGTTTTGTAATTCAGTTCAAGTGTAACGCTTTTTACATTCCCTCTATAAGTGATACCTTATGAGAAGTGTCTTTTCTGTGTGACTTATTTCACTTAGAATCGTCGTAGCTAAATCCACTCATCATGCTGCTACTAGCCTTATAACATCGATTTCATGGCTGAGTGATATTCCATTGTACATAAGGACCACAACTTCTTTATCCATTTTTCTCTTTCCTGGGATATTGAAGGTGGAATGAAGTGGAGGTCCTTGTCAACAGAGCAGCCCTAAACTTTGGGGTGCTTGTGCCTTGCTGATTTTTCATTTTCCCAATTTATACCCCCATGAGTGCAAGTGCCCTATGCTCTCTAAGCTGTGTTTTTTAGATGTTTCAGGACACACCGTACACTTCTCCAGAGTGGCTGTTGGCAATTTACATCCCGCCCATCAGTGTAGCAAGGCTCCCATTTCTCCATGATCTGTCCCGCATTTCTGGTTTTGAGACTTTTTTCAGCATGGCCCTTTTGACCGATGGGTAGCGAGTCTTCTTTGTAGCGCTGATTTGCCTTTCCAGGTTGCTTGGTTGGCCAAAAAGGGCGTATGCGTTTTTTCCTGAATATATTCAGGAAAAAACGCATACGCCCTTTTTGGCCAAGGGCATCATTGTCAACGTTTTGCCGCTTTTCATGTGCTTTAAAGGTGATTCGAATCTACCTCCTGAAATCTGTTTCCTGCAATTCTGCCTTGATTTCAAATCCTCTTCTTTGCCTTCCCTCAATATATTTGTGGACGAGAGTTATCATTTATAACTCTGCAGGTTTGTGAATTGCAGTGCCCTGAAGCTCCATTTTACAACTCGCTTTTTTGGGAGCTGGCCGCAAAAGCGCAGGATGGCTTCAGGCCCTGTTCTGGTTCCGGGGGGGAGGATGAGCCTGTGGTTAATTCTTCTTCCTGATGGGAAAATAGAGTGACCTGTGCCTGTCCCAACACCAAGAGCTAGTCTCTCACTGGTTCCCCGTCTACCCGTTCATCCTCAGGACAAATTGCAACCTGTACGGAACAGGAGGTTAAAGGTGCTGATGCTCCAAGTAGGGAGATTGTTAGGAAAGCGGCTGGAATGGCGAACCCGGGCACAAGGAGCAGAGAAATGAGGTGCGTTTTAGAAACCTTTCCCCATCACATGGTGTACCATCTTTTTGTTTTCTCATGCATGTTTTCGATGTAGGAAGATGCCCTTGAACCTGGAGATTTGGGACCCATGCGATGGGTACCACGCAGTATTACTTTAAAGGGTGTGCGTTTGCTCACCCAACCTCACCAAACCTCTCAGCCCCAAGAGTGTCCACCCTTATATCTCATCCAGCTGTGGGTCTAGATATGGTCAATCCAGGTTGCATCACAGCCCCTGAACGCATTGTGTAAGAATTTCTCTCTCTTTCACTGTCTTTGTTTCATGGGTTTTTCAAAGTAATTTATTTTTATAATGGGGTTTAGCTGCTTTTCACTGCTGTGTTTATGCCGCTTTACACACACTTGACACACTAACAGAGAGATATCAATACATAGGTTTTAAGATTATTACTAGTCAGATATATTCTTGTGCGGTGAATAGGGCGTGTTGAGACCAGTTCTCTGAGCAAGGAGTAGGTCTTGTCTATTACATATTAGGTTTATGGAACGGTATCTGAGCTAATTTGAAACCCTTGTTTTATGTATCACCCCACCTCACCTTTCCCGTTAAGCAGCCATAGTGTGTTTTCTGCATGTGTGACTCTGTTGTGTTTTGTAATTCAGTTCAAGTGTAACGGTTTTTACATTCCCTCTATAAGTGATACCTTATGAGAAGTGTCCTTTTCTGTGTGACTTATTTCACTTAGAATCGTCGTACCTAAATCCACTCATCATGCTGCTACTAGCCTTAGGACATTGATTTCATGGCTGAGTGATATTCCATTGTACATAAGGACCACAACTTCTTTATCCATTTTTCTCTTTCCTGGGATATTGAAGGTGGAATGAAGTGGAGGTCCTTGTCAACAGAGCAGCCCTAAACTTTGGGGTGCTTGTGTCTTGCTGATTTTTCATTTTCCCAATTTATACCCCCATGAGTGGAAGTGCCCTATGCTCTCTAAGCTGTGTTTTTTAGATGTTTCAGGACACACCGTATACTTCTCCAGAGTGGCTGTTGGCAATTTACATCCCGCCCATCAGTGTAGCAAGGCTCCCATTTCTCCATGGGCTGTCCTGCATTTCTGGTTTTGAGACTTTTTTCAGCATGGCCCTTTTGACCGATGGGTAGCGAGTCTTCTTTGTAGCGCTGATTTGCCTTTCCAGGTTGCTTGGTTGGCCAAAAAGGGCGTATGCGTTTTTTCCTGAATATATTCAGGAAAAAACGCATACGCCCTTTGTGGCCAAGGGCATCATTGTCAACGTTTTGCCGCTTTTCATGTGCTTTAAAGGCGATTCGAATCTACCTCCTGAAATCAGTTTCCTGCAATTCTGCCTTGATTTCAAATCCTCTTCTTTGCCTTCCCTCAATATATTTGTGGACGAGAGTTATCATTTATAACTCTGCAGGTTTGTGAATTGCAGTGCCCTGAAGCTCCATTTTACAACTCGCTTTTTTGGGAGCTGGCCGCAAAAGCGCAGGATGGCTTCAGGCCCTGTTCTGGTTCCGGGGGGGAGGCTGAGCCTGTGGTTAATTCTTCTTCCTGATGGGAAAATAGAGTGACCTGTGCCTGTCCCAACACCAAGAGCTAGTCTCTCACTGGTTCCCGGTCTACCCGTTCATCCTCAGGACAAATTGCAACCTGTACGGAACAGGAGGTTAAAGGTGCTGATGCTCCAAGTAGGGAGATTGTTAGTAAAGCGGCTGGAATGGCGAACCCGGGCACAAGGAGAAGAGAAATGAGGTGCGTTTTAGAAACCTTTCCCCATCACATGGTGTACCATCTTTTTGTTTTCTCATGCATGTTTTCGATGTAGGAAGATGCCCTTGAACCTGGAGATTTGGGACCCATGCGATGGGTACCACGCAGTATTACTTTAAAGGGTCTGCGTTTGCTCACCCAACCTCACCAAACCTCTCAGCCCCAAGAGTGTCCACCCTTATGTCTCATCCAGCTGTGGGTCTAGATATGGTCAATCCAGGTTGCATCACAGCCCCTGAACGCATTGTGTAAGAATTTCTCTCTCTTTCACTGTCTTTGTTTCATGGGTTTTTCAAAGTAATTTATTTTTATAATGGGGTTTAGCTGCTTTTCACTGCTGTGTTTATGCCGCTTTACACCCACTTGACACACTAACAGAGAGATATCAATACATAGGTTTTAAGATTATTACTAGTCAGATATATTCTTGTGCGGTGAATAGGGCGTGTTGAGTCCAGTTCTCTGAGCAAGGAGTAGGTCTTGTCTATTACATATTGGGTTTCTGGAACGGTATCTGAGCTAATTTGAAACCCTTGTTTTATGTATCACCCCACCTCACCTTTCCCGTTAAGCAGCCATAGTGTGATTTCTGCATGTGTGACTCTGTTCTGTTTTGTAATTCAGTTCAAGTGTAACGCTTTTTACATTCCCTCTATAAGTGATACCTTATGAGAAGTGTCCTTTTCTGTGTGACTTATTTCACTTAGAATCGTCGTACCTAAATCCACTCATCATGCTGCTACAAGCCTTATGACATTGATTTCATGGCTGAGTGATATTCCATTGTACATAAGGACCACAACTTCTTTATCCATTTTTCTCTTTCCTGGGATATTGAAGGTGGAATGAAGTGGAGGTCCTTGTCAACAGAGCAGCCCTAAACTTTGGGGTGCTTGTGCCTTGCTGATTTTTCATTTTCCCAATTTATACCCCCATGAGTGCAAGTGCCCTATGCTCTCTAAGCTGTGTTTTTTAGATGTTTCTGGACCCACTGTACACTTCTCCAGAGTGGCTGTTGGCAATTTACATCCCGCCCATCAGTGTAGCAAGGCTCCCATTTCTCCATGGGCTGTCCTGCATTTCTGGTTTTGACACGTTTTTCAGCATGCCCCTTTTGACCGATGGGTAGCGAGTCTTCTTTGTAGCGCTGATTTGCCTTTCCAGGTTGCTTGGTTGGCCAAAAAGGGCGTATGCGTTTTTTCCTGAATATATTCAGGAAAAAACGCATACGCCCTTTTTGGCCAAGGGCATCATTGTCAACGTTTTGCCGCTTTTCATGTGCTTTAAAGGCGATTCGAATCTACCTCCTGAAATCTGTTTCCTGAAATTCTGCCTTGATTTCAAATCCTCTTCTTTGCCTTCCCTCAATATATTTGTGGACGAGAGTTATCATTTATAACTCTGCAGGTTTGTGAATTGCAGTGCCCTGAAGCTCCATTTTACAACTCGCTTTTTTGGGAGCTGGCCGCAAATGCAGTGGATGGCTTCAGGCCCTGTTCTGGTTCTGGGGGTGATGATGAGCCTGTGGTTAATTCTTCTTCCTGATGGGAAAATAGAGTGACCTGTGCCTGTCCCAACACCAAGAGCTAGTCTCTCACTGGTTCCCCGTCTACCCGTTCATCCTCAGGACAAATTGCAACCTGTACGGAACAGGAGGTTAAAGGTGCTGATGCTCCAAGTAGGGAGATTGTTAGTAAAGAGGCTGGAATGGCGAACCCGGGCACAAGGAGAAGAGAAATGAGGTGCGTTTTAGAAACCTTTCCCCATCACATGGTGTACCATCTTTTTGTTTTCTCATGCATGTTTTCGATGTAGGAAGATGCCCTTGAACCTGGAGATTTGGGACCCATGCGATGGGTACCACGCAGTATTACTTTAAAGGGTGTGCGTTTGCTCACCCAACCTCACCAAACCTCTCAGCCCCAAGAGTGTCCACCCTTATGTCTCATCCAGCTGTGGGTCTAGATATGGTCAATCCAGGTTGCATCACAGCCCCTGAACGCATTGTGTAAGAATTTCTCTCTCTTTCACTGTCTTTGTTTCATGGGTTTGTAAAAGTAATTTATTTTTATAATGGGGTTTAGCTGCTTTTCACTGCTGTGTTTATGCCGCTTTACACCCACTTGACACACTAACAGAGAGATATCAATACATAGGTTTTAAGATTATTACTAGTCAGATATATTCTTGTGCGGTGAATAGGGCGTGTTGAGACCAGTTCTCTGAGCAAGGAGTAGGTCTTGTCTATTACATATTGGGTTTCTGGAACGGTATCTGAGCTAATTTGAAACCCTTGTTTTATGTATCACCCCACCTCACCTTTCCCGTTAAGCAGCCATAGTGTGTTTTCTGCATGTGTGACTCTGTTCTGTTTTGTAATTCAGTTCAAGTGTAACGCTTTTTACATTCCCTCTATAAGTGATACCTTATGAGAAGTGTCCTTTTCTGTGTGACTTATTTCACTTAGAATCGTCGTACCTAAATCTACTCATCATGCTGCTACTAGCCTTATGACATTGATTTCATGGCTGAGTGATATTCCATTGTACATAAGGACCACAACTTCTTTATCCATTTTTCTCTTTCCTGGGATATTGAAGGTGGAATGAAGTGGAGGTCCTTGTCAACAGAGCCGCCCTAAACTTTGGGGTGCTTGTGCCTTGCTGATTTTTCATTTTCCCAATTTATACCCCCATGAGTGCAAGTGCCCTATGCTCTCTAAGCTGTGTTTTTTAGATGTTTCAGGACACACCGTACACTTCTCCAGAGTGGCTGTTGGCAATTTACATCCCGCCCATCAGTGTAGCAAGGCTCCCATTTCTCCATGGGCTGTCCCGCATTTCTGGTTTTGAGACTTTTTTCAGCATGGCCCTTTTGACCGATGGGTAGCGAGTCTTCTTTGTAGCGCTGATTTGCCTTTCCAGGTTGCTTGGTTGGCCAAAAAGGGCGTATGCGTTTTTTCCTGAATATATTCAGGAAAAAACGCATACGCCCTTTTTGGCCAAGGGCATCATTGTCAACGTTTTGCCGCTTTTCATGTGATTTAAAGGCGATTCGAATATACCTCCTGAAATCTGTTTCCTGCAATTCTGCCTTATTTCAAATCCTTTTCTTTGCCTTCCCTCAATATATTTGTGGACGAGAGTTATCATTTATAACTCTGCAGGTTTGTGAATTGCAGTGCCCTGAAGCTTCATTTTACAACTCGCTTTTTTGGGAGCTGGCCGCAAAAGCGCAGGATGGCTTCAGGCCCTGTTCTGGTTCCGGGTTCAGGCTGAGCCTGTGGTTAATTCTTCTTCCTGATGGGAAAATAGAGTGACCTGTGCCTGTCCCAACACCAAGAGCTAGTCTCTCACTGGTTCCCCGTCTACCCGTTCATCCTCAGGACAAATTGCAACCTGTACGGAACAGGAGGTTAAAGGTGCTGATGCTCCAAGTAGGGAGATTGTTAGGAAAGCGGCTGGAATGGCGAATCCGGGCACAAGGAGCAGAGAAATGAGGTGCGTTTTAGAAACCTTTCCCCATCACATGGTGTACCATCTTTTTGTTTTCTCATGCATGTTTTCGATGTAGGAAGATGCCCTTGAACCTGGAGATTTGGGACCCATGCGATGGGTACCACGCAGTATTACTTTAAAGGGTGTGCGTTTGCTCACCCAACCTCACCAAACCTCTCAGCCCCAAGAGTGTCCACCCTTATATCTCATCCAGCTGTGGGTCTAGATATGGTCAATCCAGGTTGCATCACAGCCCCTGAACGCATTGTGTAAGAATTTCTCTCTCTTTCACTGTCTTTGTTTCATGGGTTTTTCAAAGTAATTTATTTTTATAATGGGGTTTAGCTGCTTTTCACTGCTGTGTTTATGCCGCTTTACACCCACTTGACACACTAACAGAGAGATATCAATACATAGGTTTTAAGATTATTACTAGTCAGATATATTCTTGTGCGGTGAATAGGGCGTGTTGAGACCAGTTCTCTGAGCAAGGAGTAGGTCTTGTCTATTACATATTAGGTTTATGGAACGGTATCTGAGCTAATTTGAAACCCTTGTTTTATGTATCACCCCACCTCACCTTTCCCGTTAAGCAGCCATAGTGTGTTTTCTGCATGTGTGACTCTGTTGTGTTTTGTAATTCAGTTCAAGTGTAACGGTTTTTACATTCCCTCTATAAGTGATACCTTATGAGAAGTGTCCTTTTCTGTGTGACTTATTTCACTTAGAATCGTCGTACCTAAATCCACTCATCATGCTGCTACTAGCCTTAGGACATTGATTTCATGGCTGAGTGATATTCCATTGTACATAAGGACCACAACTTCTTTATCCATTTTTCTCTTTCCTGGGATATTGAAGGTGGAATGAAGTGGAGGTCCTTGTCAACAGAGCAGCCCTAAACTTTGGGGTGCTTGTGTCTTGCTGATTTTTCATTTTCCCAATTTATACCCCCATGAGTGGAAGTGCCCTATGCTCTCTAAGCTGTGTTTTTTAGATGTTTCAGGACACACCGTATACTTCTCCAGAGTGGCTGTTGGCAATTTACATCCCGCCCATCAGTGTAGCAAGGCTCCCATTTCTCCATGGGCTGTCCTGCATTTCTGGTTTTGAGACTTTTTTCAGCATGGCCCTTTTGACCGATGGGTAGCGAGTCTTCTTTGTAGCGCTGATTTGCCTTTCCAGGTTGCTTGGTTGGCCAAAAAGGGCGTATGCGTTTTTTCCTGAATATATTCAGGAAAAAACGCATACGCCCTTTGTTGCCAAGGGCATCATTGTCAACGTTTTGCCGCTTTTCATGTGCTTTAAAGGCGATTCGAATCTACCTCCTGAAATCAGTTTCCTGCAATTCTGCCTTGATTTCAAATCCTCTTCTTTGCCTTCCCTCAATATATTTGTGGACGAGAGTTATCATTTATAACTCTGCAGGTTTGTGAATTGCAGTGCCCTGAAGCTCCATTTTACAACTCGCTTTTTTGGGAGCTGGCCGCAAAAGCGCAGGATGGCTTCAGGCCCTGTTCTGGTTCCGGGGGGGAGGCTGAGCCTGTGGTTAATTCTTCTTCCTGATGGGAAAATAGAGTGACCTGTGCCTGTCCCAACACCAAGAGCTAGTCTCTCACTGGTTCCCGGTCTACCCGTTCATCCTCAGGACAAATTGCAACCTGTACGGAACAGGAGGTTAAAGGTGCTGATGCTCCAAGTAGGGAGATTGTTAGTAAAGCGGCTGGAATGGCGAACCCGGGCACAAGGAGAAGAGAAATGAGGTGCGTTTTAGAAACCTTTCCCCATCACATGGTGTACCATCTTTTTGTTTTCTCATGCATGTTTTCGATGTAGGAAGATGCCCTTGAACCTGGAGATTTGGGACCCATGCGATGGGTACCACGCAGTATTACTTTAAAGGGTCTGCGTTTGCTCACCCAACCTCACCAAACCTCTCAGCCCCAAGAGTGTCCACCCTTATGTCTCATCCAGCTGTGGGTCTAGATATGGTCAATCCAGGTTGCATCACAGCCCCTGAACGCATTGTGTAAGAATTTCTCTCTCTTTCACTGTCTTTGTTTCATGGGTTTTTCAAAGTAATTTATTTTTATAATGGGGTTTAGCTGCTTTTCACTGCTGTGTTTATGCCGCTTTACACCCACTTGACACACTAACAGAGAGATATCAATACATAGGTTTTAAGATTATTACTAGTCAGATATATTCTTGTGCGGTGAATAGGGCGTGTTGAGTCCAGTTCTCTGAGCAAGGAGTAGGTCTTGTCTATTACATATTGGGTTTCTGGAACGGTATCTGAGCTAATTTGAAACCCTTGTTTTATGTATCACCCCACCTCACCTTTCCCGTTAAGCAGCCATAGTGTGATTTCTGCATGTGTGACTCTGTTCTGTTTTGTAATTCAGTTCAAGTGTAACGCTTTTTACATTCCCTCTATAAGTGATACCTTATGAGAAGTGTCCTTTTCTGTGTGACTTATTTCACTTAGAATCGTCGTACCTAAATCCACTCATCATGCTGCTACTAGCCTTATGACATTGATTTCATGGCTGAGTGATATTCCATTGTACATAAGGACCACAACTTCTTTATCCATTTTTCTCTTTCCTGGGATATTGAAGGTGGAATGAAGTGGAGGTCCTTGTCAACAGAGCAGCCCTAAACTTTGGGGTGCTTGTGCCTTGCTGATTTTTCATTTTCCCAATTTATACCCCCATGAGTGCAAGTGCCCTATGCTCTCTAAGCTGTGTTTTTTAGATGTTTCTGGACCCACTGTACACTTCTCCAGAGTGGCTGTTGGCAATTTACATCCCGCCCATCAGTGTAGCAAGGCTCCCATTTCTCCATGGGCTGTCCTGCATTTCTGGTTTTGACACGTTTTTCAGCATGCCCCTTTTGACCGATGGGTAGCGAGTCTTCTTTGTAGCGCTGATTTGCCTTTCCAGGTTGCTTGGTTGGCCAAAAAGGGCGTATGCGTTTTTTCCTGAATATATTCAGGAAAAAACGCATACGCCCTTTTTGGCCAAGGGCATCATTGTCAACGTTTTGCCGCTTTTCATGTGCTTTAAAGGCGATTCGAATCTACCTCCTGAAATCTGTTTCCTGAAATTCTGCCTTGATTTCAAATCCTCTTCTTTGCCTTCCCTCAATATATTTGTGGACGAGAGTTATCATTTATAACTCTGCAGGTTTGTGAATTGCAGTGCCCTGAAGCTCCATTTTACAACTCGCTTTTTTGGGAGCTGGCCGCAAATGCAGTGGATGGCTTCAGGCCCTGTTCTGGTTCTGGGGGTGATGATGAGCCTGTGGTTAATTCTTCTTCCTGATGGGAAAATAGAGTGACCTGTGCCTGTCCCAACACCAAGAGCTAGTCTCTCACTGGTTCCCCGTCTACCCGTTCATCCTCAGGACAAATTGCAACCTGTACGGAACAGGAGGTTAAAGGTGCTGATGCTCCAAGTAGGGAGATTGTTAGTAAAGAGGCTGGAATGGCGAACCCGGGCACAAGGAGAAGAGAAATGAGGTGCGTTTTAGAAACCTTTCCCCATCACATGGTGTACCATCTTTTTGTTTTCTCATGCATGTTTTCGATGTAGGAAGATGCCCTTGAACCTGGAGATTTGGGACCCATGCGATGGGTACCACGCAGTATTACTTTAAAGGGTGTGCGTTTGCTCACCCAACCTCACCAAACCTCTCAGCCCCAAGAGTGTCCACCCTTATGTCTCATCCAGCTGTGGGTCTAGATATGGTCAATCCAGGTTGCATCACAGCCCCTGAACGCATTGTGTAAGAATTTCTCTCTCTTTCACTGTCTTTGTTTCATGGGTTTTTCGAAGTAATTATTTTTATAATGGGGTTTAGCTGCTTTTCACTGCTGTGTTTATGCCGCTTTACACCCACTTGACACACTAACAGAGAGATATCAATACATAGGTTTTAAGATTATTACTAGTCAGATATATTCTTGTGCGGTGAATAGGGCGTGTTGAGTCCAGTTCTCTGAGCAAGGAGTAGGTCTTGTCTATTACATATTGGGTTTCTGGAACGGTATCTGAGCTAATTTGAAACCCTTGTTTTATGTATCACCCCACCTCACCTTTCCCGTTAAGCAGCCATAGTGTGATTTCTGCATGTGTGACTCTGTTCTGTTTTGTAATTCAGTTCAAGTGTAACGCTTTTTACATTCCCTCTATAAGTGATACCTTATGAGAAGTGTCCTTTTCTGTGTGACTTATTTCACTTAGAATCGTCGTACCTAAATCCACTCATCATGCTGCTACTAGCCTTATGACATTGATTTCATGGCTGAGTGATATTCCATTGTACATAAGGACCACAACTTCTTTATCCATTTTTCTCTTTCCTGGGATATTGAAGGTGGAATGAAGTGGAGGTCCTTGTCAACAGAGCAGCCCTAAACTTTGGGGTGCTTGTGTCTTGCTGATTTTTCATTTTCCCAATTTATACCCCCATGAGTGCAAGTGCCCTATGCTCTCTAAGCTGTGTTTTTTAGATGTTTCTGGACCCACTGTACACTTCTCCAGAGTGGCTGTTGGCAATTTACATCCCGCCCATCAGTGTAGCAAGGCTCCCATTTCTCCATGGGCTGTCCTGCATTTCTGGTTTTGACACGTTTTTCAGCATGCCCCTTTTGACCGATGGGTAGCGAGTCTTCTTTGTAGCGCTGATTTGCCTTTCCAGGTTGCTTGGTTGGCCAAAAAGGGCGTATGCGTTTTTTCCTGAATATATTCAGGAAAAAACGCTTACGCCCTTTTTGGCCAAGGGCATCATTGTCAACGTTTTGCCGCTTTTCATGTGCTTTAAAGGCGATTCGAATCTACCTCCTGAAATCTGTTTCCTGCAATTCTGCCTTGATTTCAAATCCTCTTCTTTGCCTTCCCTCAATATATTTGTGGACGAGAGTTATCATTTATAACTCTGCAGGTTTGTGAATTGCAGTGCCCTGAAGCTCCATTTTACAACTCGCTTTTTTGGGAGCTGGCCGCAAAAGCGCAGGATGGCTTCAGGCTCTGTTCTGGTTCCGGGGGGGAGGATGAGCCTGTGGTTAATTCTTCTTCCTGATGGGAAAATAGAGTGACCTGTGCCTGTCCCAACACCAAGAGCTAGTCTCTCACTGGTTCCCCGTCTACCCGTTCATCCTCAGGACAAATTGCAACCTGTACGGAACAGGAGGTTAAAGGTGCTGATGCTCCAAGTAGGGAGATTGTTAGTAAAGAGGCTGGAATGGCGAACCCGGGCACAAGGAGAAGAGAAATGAGGTGCGTTTTAGAAACCTTTCCCCATCACATGGTGTACCATCTTTTTGTTTTCTCATGCATGTTTTCGATGTAGGAAGATGCCCTTGAACCTGGAGATTTGGGACCCATGCGATGGGTACCACGCAGTATTACTTTAAAGGGTGTGCGTTTGCTCACCCAACCTCACCAAACCTCTCAGCCCCAAGAGTGTCCACCCTTATGTCTCATCCAGCTGTGGGTCTAGATATGGTCAATCCAGGTTGCATCACAGCCCCTGAACGCATTGTGTAAGAATTTCTCTCTCTTTCACTGTCTTTGTTTCATGGGTTTTTCAAAGTAATTTATTTTTATAATGGGGTTTAGCTGCTTTTCACTGCTGTGTTTATGCCGCTTTACACCCACTTGACACACTAACAGAGAGATATCAATACATAGGTTTTAAGATTATTACTAGTCAGATATATTCTTGTGCGGTGAATAGGGCGTGTTGAGACCAGTTCTCTGAGCAAGGAGTAGGTCTTGTCTATTACATATTAGGTTTATGGAACGGTATCTGAGCTAATTTGAAACCCTTGTTTTATGTATCACCCCACCTCACCTTTCCCGTTAAGCAGCCATAGTGTGTTTTCTGCATGTGTGACTCTGTTCTGTTTTGTAATTCAGTTCAAGTGTAACGCTTTTTACATTCCCTCTATAAATGATACCTTATGAGAAGTGTCCTTTTCTGTGTGACTTATTTCATTTAGAATCGTCGTAGCTAAATCCACTCATCAGTCTGCTACTAGCCTTATAACATCGATTTCATGGCTGAGTAATATTCCATTGTACATAAGGACCACAACTTCTTTATCCATTTTTCTCTTTCCTGGGATATTGAAGGTGGAATGAAGTGGAGGTCCTTGTCAAGAGAGCAGCCCTAAACTTTGGGGTGCTTGTGTCTTGCTGATTTTTCATTTTCCCAATTTATACCCCCATGAGTGCAAGTGCCCTATGCCCTCTAAGCTGTGTTTTTTAGATGTTTCAGGACACACCGTACACTTCTCCAGAGTGGCTGTTGGCAATTTACATCCCGCCCATCAGTGTAGCAAGGCTCCCATTTCTCCATGGCCTGTCCCGCATTTCTGGTTTTGAGAGTTTTTTCAGCATGGCCCTTTTGACCGATGGGTAGCGAGTCTTCTTTGTAGCGCTGATTTGCCTTTCCAGGTTGCTTGGTTGGCAAAAAAGGGCGTATGCGTTTTTTCCTGAATATATTCAGGAAAAAACGCATACGCCCTTTTTAGCCAAGGGCATCATTGTCAACGTTTTGCCGCTTTTCATGTGCTTTAAAGGCGATTCGAATCTACCTCCTGAAATCTGTTTCCTGCAATTCTGCCTTGATTTCAAATCCTCTTCTTTGCCTTCCCTCAATATATTTGTGGACGAGAGTTATCATTTATAACTCTGCAGGTTTGTGAATTGCAGTGCCCTGAAGCTCCATTTTACAACTCGCTTTTTTGGGAGCTGGCCGCAAATGCAGTGGATGGCTTCAGGCCCTGTTCTGGTTCTGGGGGTGATGATGAGCCTGTGGTTAATTCTTCTTCCTGATGGGAAAATAGAGTGACCTGTGCCTGTCCCAACACCAAGAGCTAGTCTCTCACTGGTTCCCGGTCTACCCGTTCATCCTCAGGACAAATTGCAACCTGTACGGAACAGGAGGTTAAAGGTGCTGATGCTCCAAGTAGGGAGATTGTTAGTAAAGCGGCTGGAATGGCGAACCCGGGCACAAGGAGAAGAGAAATGAGGTGCGTTTTAGAAACCTTTCCCCATCACATGGTGTACCATCTTTTTGTTTTCTCATGCATGTTTTCGATGTAGGAAGATGCCCTTGAACCTGGAGAGTTGGGACCCATGCGATGGGTACCAGGCAGTATTACTTTAAAGGGTGTGCGTTTGCTCACCCAACCTCACCAAACCTCTCAGCCCCAAGAGTGTCCACCCTTATGTCTCATCCAGCTGTGGGTCTAGATATGGTCAATCCAGGTTGCATCACAGCCCCTGAACGCATTGTGTAAGAATTTCTCTCTCTTTCACTGTCTTTGTTTCATGGGTTTTTCGAAGTAATTATTTTTATAATGGGGTTTAGCTGCTTTTCACTGCTGTGTTTATGCCGCTTTACACCCACTTGACACACTAACAGAGAGATATCAATACATAGGTTTTAAGATTATTACTAGTCAGATATATTCTTGTGCGGTGAATAGGGCGTGTTGAGTCCAGTTCTCTGAGCAAGGAGTAGGTCTTGTCTATTACATATTGGGTTTCTGGAACGGTATCTGAGCTAATTTGAAACCCTTGATTTATGTATCACCCCACCTCACCTTTCCCGTTAAGCAGCCATAGTGTGATTTCTGCATGTGTGACTCTGTTCTGTTTTGTAATTCAGTTCAAGTGTAACGCTTTTTACATTCCCTCTATAAGTGATACCTTATGAGAAGTGTCCTTTTCTGTGTGACTTATTTCACTTAGAATCGTCGTACCTAAATCCACTCATCATGCTGCTACTAGCCTTATGACATCAATTTCATGGCTGAGTGATATTCCATTGTACATAAGGACCACAACTTCTTTATCCATTTTTCTCTTTCCTGGGATATTGAAGGTGGAATGAAGTGGAGGTCCTTGTCAACAGAGCAGCCCTAAACTTTGGGGTGCTTGTGTCTTGCTGATTTTTCATTTTCGCAATTTATACCCCCATGAGTGGAAGTGCCCTATGCTCTCTAAGCTGTGTTTTTTAGATGTTTCAGGACACACCGTACACTTCTCCAGAGTGGCTGTTGGCAATTTACATCCCGCCCATCAGTGTAGCAAGGCTCCCATTTCTCCATGGCCTGTCCCGCATTTCTGGTTTTGACACGTTTTTCAGCATGGCCCTTTTGACCGATGGGTAGCGAGTCTTCTTTGTAGCGCTGATTTGCCTTTCCAGGTTGCTTGGTTGGCCAAAAAGGGCGTATGCGTTTTTTCCTGAATATATTCAGGAAAAAACGCATACGCCCTTTTTGGCCAAGGGCATCATTGTCAACGTTTTGCCGCTTTTCATGTGCTTTAAAGGCGATTCGAATCTACCTCCTGAAATCTGTTTCCTGCAATTCTGCCTTGATTTCAAATCCTCTTCTTTGCCTTCCCTCAATATATTTGTGGACGAGAGTTATCATTTATAACTCTGCAGGTTTGTGAATTGCAGTGCCCTGAAGCTCCATTTTACAACTCGCTTTTTTGGGAGCTGGCCGCAAAAGCGCAGGATGGCTTCAGGCCCTGTTCTGGTTCCGGGGGGGAGGATGAGCCTGTGGTTAATTCTTCTTCCTGATGGGAAAATAGAGTGACCTGTGCCTGTCCCAACACCAAGAGCTAGTCTCTCACTGGTTCCCGGTCTACCCGTTCATCCTCAGGACAAATTGCAACCTGTACGGAACAGGAGGTTAAAGGTGCTGATGCTCCAAGTAGGGAGATTGTTAGGAAAGCGGATGGAATGGCGAACCCGGGCACAAGGAGAAGAGAAATGAGGTGCGTTTTAGAAACCTTTCCCCATCACATGGTGTACCATCTTTTTGTTTTCTCATGCATGTTTTCGATGTAGGAAGATGCCCTTGAACCTGGAGATTTGGGACCCATGCGATGGGTACCAGGCAGTATTACTTTAAAGGGTGTGCGTTTGCTCACCCAACCTCACCAAACCTCTCAGCCCCAAGAGTGTCCACCCTTATGTCTCACCTAGCTGTGGGTCTAGATATGGTCAATCCAGGTTGCATCACAGCCCCTGAACGCATTGTGTAAGAATTTCTCTCTCTTTCACTGTCTTTGTTTCATGGGATTTTCAAAGTAATTTATTTTTATAATGGGGTTTAGCTGCTTTTCACTACTGTGTTTATGCCGCTTTACACCCACTTGACACACTAACAGAGAGATATCAATACATAGGTTTTAAGATTATTACTAGTCAGATATATTCTTGTGCGGTGAATAGGGCGTGTTGAGACCAGTTCTCTGAGCAAGGAGTAGGTCTTGTCTATTACATATTGGGTTTCTGGAACGGTATCTGAGCTAATTTGAAACCCTTGTTTTATGTATCACCCCACCTCACCTTTCCCGTTAAGCAGCCATAGTGTGTTTTCTGCATGTGTGACTCTGTTCTGTTTTGTAATTCAGTTCAAGTGTAACGCCTTTTACATTCCCTCTATAAGTGATACCTTATGAGAAGTGTCCTTTTCTGTGTGACTTATTTCACTTAGAATCGTCGTACCTAAATCTACTCATCATGCTGCTACTAGCCTTATGACATTGATTTCATGGCTGAGTGATATTCCATTGTACATAAGGACCACAACTTCTTTATCCATTTTTCTCTTTCCTGGGATATTGAAGGTGGAATGAAGTGGAGGTCCTTGTCAACAGAGCAGCCCTAAACTTTGGGGTGCTTGTGCCTTGCTGATTTTTCATTTTCCCAATTTATACCCCCATGAGTGCAAGTGCCCTATGCTCTCTAAGCTGTGTTTTTTAGATGTTTCAGGACACACCGTACACTTCTCCAGAGTGGCTGTTGGCAATTTACATCCCGCCCATCAGTGTAGCAAGGCTCCCATTTCTCCATGGGCTGTCCCGCATTTCTGGTTTTGAGACTTTTTTCAGCATGCCCCTTTTGACCGATGGGTAGCGAGTCTTCTTTGTAGCGCTGATTTGCCTTTCCAGGTTGCTTGGTTGGCCAAAAAGGGCGTATGCGTTTTTTCCTGAATATATTCAGGAAAAAACGCATACGCCCTTTTTGGCCAAGGGCATCATTGTCAACGTTTTGCCGCTTTTCATGTGCTTTAAAGGCGATTCGAATCTACCTCCTGAAATCTGTTTCCTGCAATTCTGCCTTGATTTCAAATCCTCTTCTTTGCCTTCCCTCAATATATTTGTGGACGAGAGTTATCATTTATAACTCTGCAGGTTTGTGAATTGCAGTGCCCTGAAGCTCCATTTTACAACTCGCTTTTTTGGGAGCTGGCCGCAAAAGCGCAGGATGGCTTCAGGCCCTGTTCTGGTTCCGGGTTCAGGCTGAGCCTGTGGATAATTCTTCTTCCTGATGGGAAAATAGAGTGACCTGTGCCTGTCCCAACACCAAGAGCTAGTCTCTCACTGGTTCCCCGTGTACCCGTTCATCCTCAGGACAAATTGCAACCTGTACGGAACAGGAGGTTAAAGGTGCTGATGCTCCAAGTAGGGAGATTGTTAGTAAAGCGGCTGGAATGGCGAACCCGGGCACAAGGAGAAGAGAAATGAGGTGCGTTTTAGAAACCTTTCCCCATCACATGGTGTACCATCTTTTTGTTTTCTCATGCATGTTTTTGATGTAGGAAGATGCCCTTGAACCTGGAGATTTGGGACCCATGCGATGGGTACCACGCAGTATTACTTTAAAGGGTCTGCGTTTGCTCACCCAACCTCACCAAACCTCTCAGCCCCAAGAGTGTCCACCCTTATGTCTCATCCAGCTGTGGGTCTAGATATGGTCAATCCAGGTTGCATCACAGCCCCTGAACGCATTGTGTAAGAATTTCTCTCTCTTTCACTGTCTTTGTTTCATGGGTTTTTCGAAGTAATTTATTTTTATAATGGGGTTTAGCTGCTTTTCACTGCTGTGTTTATGCCGCCTTACACCCACTTGACACACTAACAGAGAGATATCAATACATAGGTTTTAAGATTATTACTAGTCAGATATATTCTTGTGCGGTGAATAGGGCGTGTTGAGTCCAGTTCTCTGAGCACGGAGTAGGTCTTGTCTATTACATATTGGGTTTATGGAATGGTATCTGAGCTAATTTGAAACCCTTGATTTATGTATCACCCCACCTCACCTTTCCCGTTAAGCAGCCATAGTGTGATTTCTGCATGTGTGACTCTGTTCTGTTTTGTAATTCAGTTCAAGTGTAACGCTTTTTACATTCCCTCTATAAGTGATACCTTATGAGAAGTGTCCTTTTCTGTGTGACTTATTTCACTTAGAATCGTCGTACCTAAATCCACTCATCATGCTGCTACTAGCCTTATGACATCGATTTCATGGCTGAGTGATATTCCATTGTACATAAGGACCACAACTTCTTTATCCATTTTTCTCTTTCCTGGGATATTGAAGGTGGAATGAAGTGGAGGTCCTTGTCAACAGAGCAGCCCTAAACTTTGGGGTGCTTGTGTCTTGCTGATTTTTCATTTTCGCAATTTATACCCCCATGAGTGGAAGTGCCCTATGCTCTCTAAGCTGTGTTTTTTAGATGTTTCAGGACACACCGTACACTTCTCCAGAGTGGCTGTTGGCAATTTACATCCCGCCCATCAGTGTAGCAAGGCTCCCATTTCTCCATGGCCTGTCCCGCATTTCTGGTTTTGACACGTTTTTCAGCATGGCCCTTTTGACCGATGGGTAGCGAGTCTTCCTTGTAGCGCTGATTTGCCTTTCCAGGTTGCTTGGTTGGCCAAAAAGGGCGTATGCGTTTTTTCCTGAATATATTCAGGAAAAAACGCATACGCCCTTTTTGGCCAAGGGCATCATTGTCAACGTTTTGCCGCTTTTCATGTGCTTTAAAGGCGATTCGAATCTACCTCCTGAAATCTGTTTCCTGCAATTCTGCCTTGATTTCAAATCCTCTTCTTTGCCTTTCCTCAATATATTTGTGGACGAGAGTTATCATTTATAACTCTGCAGGTTTGTGAATTGCAGTGCCCTGAAGCTCCATTTTACAACTCGCTTTTTTGGGAGCTGGCCGCAAATGCAGTGGATGGCTTCAGGCCCTGTTCTGGTTCCGGGGGGGAGGATGAGCCTGTGGTTAATTCTTCTTCCTGATGGGAAAATAGAGTGACCTCTGCATGTCCCAACACCAAGAGCTAGTCTCTCACTGGTTCCCGGTCTACCCGTTCATCCTCAGGACAAATTGCAACCTGTACGGAACAGGAGGTTAAAGGTGCTGATGCTCCAAGTAGGGAGATTGTTAGTAAAGCGGCTGGAATGGCGAACCCGGGCACACGGAGAAGAGAAATGAGGTGCGTTTTAGAAACCTTTCCCCTTCACATGGTGTACCATCTTTTTGTTTTCTCATGCATGTTTCCGATGTAGGAAGATGCCCTTGAACCTGGAGATTTGGGACCCATGCGATGGGTACCACGCAGTATTACTTTAAAGGGTGTGCGTTTGCTCACCCAACCTCACCAAACCTCTCAGCCCCAAGAGTGTCCACCCTTATGTCTCATCCAGCTGTGGGTCTAGATATGGTCAATCCAGGTTGCATCACAGCCCCTGAACGCATTGTGTAAGAATTTCTCTCTCTTTCACTGTCTTTGTTTCATGGGTTTGTAAAAGTAATTTATTTTTATAATGGGGTTTAGCTGCTTTTCACTGCTGTGTTTATGCCGCTTTACACCCACTTGACACACTAACAGAGAGATATCAATACATAGGTTTTAAGATTATTACTAGTCAGATATATTCTTGTGCGGTGAATAGGGCGTGTTGAGACCAGTTCTCTGAGCAAGGAGTAGGTCTTGTCTATTACATATTGGGTTTATGGAACGGTATCTGAGCTAATTTGAAACCCTTGTTTTATGTATCACCCCACCTCACCTTTCCCGTTAAGCAGCCATAGTGTGATTTCTGCATGTGTGACTCTGTTCTGTTTTGTAATTCAGTTCAAGTGTAACGCTTTTTGCATTCCCTCTATAAGTGATACCTTATGAGAAGTGTCCTTTTCTGTGTGACTTATTTCATTTAGAATCGTCGTAGCTAAATCCACTCATCAGGCTGCTACTAGCCTTATAACATCGATTTCATGGCTGAGTGATATTCCATTGTACATAAGGACCACAACTTCTTTATCCATTTTTCTCTTTCCTGGGATATTGAAGGTGGAATGAAGTGGAGGTCCTTGTCAACAGAGCAGCCCTAAACTTTGGGGTGCTTGTGCCTTGCTGATTTTTCATTTTCCCAATTTATACCCCCATGTGTGCAAGTGCCCTATGCTCTCTAAGCTGTGTTTTTTAGATGTTTGAGGACACACCGTACACTTCTCCAGAGTGGCTGTTGGCAATTTACATCCCGCCCATCAGTGTAGCAAGGCTCCCATTTCTCCATGGCCTGTCCCGCATTTCTGGTTTTGAGACTTTTTTCAGCATGGCCCTTTTGACCGATGGGTAGCGAGTCTTCTTTGTAGCGCTGATTTGCCTTTCCAGGTTGCTTGGTTGGCCAAAAAGGGCGTATGCGTTTTTTCCTGAATATATTCAGGAAAAAATGCATACGCCCTTTTTAGCCAAGGGCATCATTGTCAACGTTTTGCCGCTTTTCATGTGCTTTAAAGGCGATTCGAATCTACCTCCTGAAATCTGTTTCCTGCAATTCTGCCTTGATTTCAAATCCTCTTCTTTGCCTTCCCTCAATATATTTGTGGACGAGAGTTATCATTTATAACTCTGCAGGTTTGTGAATTGCAGTGCCCTGAAGCTCCATTTTACAACTCGCTTTTTTGGGAGCTGGCCGCAAAAGCGCAGGATGGCTTCAGGCCCTGTTCTGGTTCCGGGGGGGACGATGAGCCTGTGGTTAATTCTTCTTCCTGATGGGAAAATAGAGTGACCTGTGCCTGTTCCAACACCAAGAGCTAGTCTCTCACTGGTTCCCCGTGTACCCGTTCATCCTCAGGACAAATTGCAACCTGTACGGAACAGGAGGTTAAAGGTGCTGATGCTCCAAGTAGGGAGATTGTTAGGAAAGCGGATGGAATGGCGAACCCGGGCACAAGGAGAAGAGAAATGAGGTGCGTTTTAGAAACCTTTCCCCATCACATGGTGTACCATCATTTTGTTTTCTCATGCATGTTTTCGATGTAGGAAGATGCCCTTGAACCTGGAGATTTGGGACCCATGCGATGGGTACCACGCAGTATTACTTTAAAGGGTGTGCGTTTGCTCACCCAACCTCACCAAACCTCTCAGCCCCAAGAGTTTCCACCCTTATGTCTCATCTAGCTGTGGGTCTAGATATGGTCAATCCAGGTTGCATCACAGCCCCTGAACGCATTGTGTAAGAATTTCTCTCTCTTTCACTGTCTTTGTTTCATGGGATTTTCAAAGTAATTTATTTTTATAATGGGGTTTAGCTGCTTTTCACTGCTGTGTTTATGCCGCTTTACACCCACTTGACACACTAACAGAGAGATATCAATACATAGGTTTTAAGATTATTACTAGTCAGATATATTCTTGTGCGGTGAATAGGGCGTGTTGAGACCAGTTCTCTGAGCAAGGAGTAGGTCTTGTCTATTACATATTGGGTTTCTGGAACGGTATCTGAGCTAATTTGAAACCCTTGTTTTATGTATCACCCCACCTCACCTTTCCCGTTAAGCAGCCATAGTGTGTTTTCTGCATGTGTGACTCTGTTCTGTTTTGTAATTCAGTTCAAGTGTAACGCTTTTTACATTCCCTCTATAAGTGATACCTTATGAGAAGTGTCCTTTTCTGTGTGACTTATTTCACTTAGAATCGTCGTACCTAAATCTACTCATCATGCTGCTACTAGCCTTATGACATTGATTTCATGGCTGAGTGATATTCCATTGTACATAAGGACCACAACTTCTTTATCCATTTTTCTCTTTCCTGGGATATTGAAGGTGGAATGAAGTGGAGGTCCTTGTCAACAGAGCAGCCCTAAACTTTGGGGTGCTTGTGCCTTGCTGATTTTTCATTTTCCCAATTTATACCCCCATGAGTGCAAGTGCCCTATGCTCTCTAAGCTGTGTTTTTTAGATGTTTCAGGACACACCGTACACTTCTCCAGAGTGGCTGTTGGCAATTTACATCCCGCCCATCAGTGTAGCAAGGCTCCCATTTCTCCATGGGCTGTCCCGCATTTCTGGTTTTGAGACTTTTTTCAGCATGCCCCTTTTGACCGATGGGTAGCGAGTCTTCTTTGTAGCGCTGATTTGCCTTTCCAGGTTGCTTGGTTGGCCAAAAAGGGCGTATGCGTTTTTTCCTGAATATATTCAGGAAAAAACGCATACGCCCTTTTTGGCCAAGGGCATCATTGTCAACGTTTTGCCGCTTTTCATGTGCTTTAAAGGCGATTCGAATCTACCTCCTGAAATGTGTTTCCTGCAATTCTTCCTTGAATTCAAATCCTCTTCTTTGCCTTCCCTCAATATATTTGTGGACGAGAGTTATCATTTATAACTCTGCAGGTTTGTGAATTGCAGTGCCCTGAAGCTCCATTTTACAACTCGCTTTTTTGGGAGCTGGCCGCAAATGCAGTGGATGGCTTCAGGCCCTGTTCTGGTTCTGGGGGTGATGATGAGCCTGTGGTTAATTCTTCTTCCTGATGGGAAAATAGAGTGACCTGTGCCTGTCCCAACACCAAGAGCTAGTCTCTCACTGGTTCCCCGTCTACCCGTTCATCCTCAGGACAAATTGCAACCTGTACGGAACAGGAGGTTAAAGGTGCTGATGCTCCAAGTAGGGAGATTGTTAGGAAAGGGGCTGGAATGGCGAACCCGGGCACAAGGAGCAGAGAAATGAGGTGCGTTTTAGAAACCTTTCCCCATCACATGGTGTACCATCTTTTTGTTTTCTCATGCATGTTTTCGATGTAGGAAGATGCCCTTGAACCTGGAGATTTGGGACCCATGCGATGGGTACCACGCAGTATTACTTTAAAGGGTCTGCGTTTGCTCACCCAACCTCACCAAACCTCTCAGCCCCAAGAGTGTCCACCCTTATGTCTCATCCAGCTGTGGGTCTAGATATGGTCAATCCAGGTTGCATCACAGCCCCTGAACGCATTGTGTAAGAATTTCTCTCTCTTTCACTGTCTTTGTTTCATGGGTTTTTCAAAGTAATTTATTTTTATAATGGGGTTTAGCTGCTTTTCACTGCTGTGTTTATGCCGCTTTACACCCACTTGACACACTAACAGAGAGATATCAATACATAGGTTTTAAGATTATTACTAGTCAGATATATTCTTGTGCGGTGAATAGGGCGTGTTGAGACCAGTTCTCTGAGCAAGGAGTAGGTCTTGTCTATTACATATTAGGTTTATGGAACGGTATCTGAGCTAATTTGAAACCCTTGTTTTATGTATCACCCCACCTCACCTTTCCCGTTAAGCAGCCATAGTGTGTTTTCTGCATGTGTGACTCTGTTCTGTTTTGTAATTCAGTTCAAGTGTAACGCTTTTTACATTCCCTCTATAAGTGATACCTTATGAGAAGTGTCCTTTTCTGTGTGACTTATTTCACTTAGAATCGTCGTACCTAAATCCACTCATCATGCTGCTACTAGCCTTATGACATTGATTTCATGGCTGAGTGATATTCCATTGTACATAAGGACCACAACTTCTTTATCCATTTTTCTCTTTCCTGGGATATTGAAGGTGGAATGAAGTGGAGGTCCTTGTCAACAGAGCAGCCCTAAACTTTGGGGTGCTTGTGTCTTGCTGATTTTTCATTTTCCCAATTTATACCCCCATGAGTGGAAGTGCCCTATGCTCTCTAAGCTGTGTTTTTTAGATGTTTCAGGACACACCGTATACTTCTCCAGAGTGGCTGTTGGCAATTTACATCCCGCCCATCAGTGTAGCAAGGCTCCCATTTCTCCATGGGCTGTCCTGCATTTCTGGTTTTGAGACTTTTTTCAGCATGGCCCTTTTGACCGATGGGTAGCGAGTCTTCTTTGTAGCGCTGATTTGCCTTTCCAGGTTGCTTGGTTGGCCAAAAAGGGCGTATGCGTTTTTTCCTGAATATATTCAGGAAAAAACGCATACGCCCTTTTTGGCCAAGGGCATCATTGTCAACGTTTTGCCGCTTTTCATGTGCTTTAAAGGCGATTCGAATCTACCTCCCGAAATCAGTTTCCTGCAATTCTGCCTTGATTTCAAATCCTCTTCTTTGCGTTCCCTCAATATATTTGTGGACGAGAGTTATCATTTATAACTCTGCAGGTTTGTGAATTGCAGTGCCCTGAAGCTCCATTTTACAACTCGCTTTTTTGGGAGCTGGCCGCAAAAGCGCAGGATGGCTTCAGGCCCTGTTCTGGTTCCGGGGGGGAGGATGAGCCTGTGGTTAATTCTTCTTCCTGATGGGAAAATAGAGTGACCTGTGCCTGTCCCAACACCAAGAGCTAGTCTCTCACTGGTTCCCCGTCTACCCGTCATCCTCAGGACAAATTGCAACCTGTACGGAACAGGAGGTTAAAGGTGCTGATGCTCCAAGTAGGGAGATTGTTAGGAAAGCGGCTGGAATGGCGAACCCGGGCACAAGGAGAAGAGAAATGAGGTGCGTTTTAGAAACCTTTCCCCATCACATGGTGTACCATCTTTTTGTTTTCTCATGCATGTTTTCGATGTAGGAAGATGCCCTTGAACCTGGAGATTTGGGACCCATGCGATGCGTACCAGGCAGTATTACTTTAAAGGGTCTGCGTTTGCTCACCCAACCTCACCAAACCTCTCAGCCCCAAGAGTGTCCACCCTTATGTCTCATCCAGCTGTGGGTCTAGATATGGTCAATCCAGGTTGCATCACAGCCCCTGAACGCATTGTGTAAGAATTTCTCTCTCTTTCACTGTCTTTGTTTCATGGGTTTGTAAAAGTAATTTATTTTTATAATGGGGTTTAGCTGCTTTTCACGGCTGTGTTTATGCCGCTTTACACCCACTTGACACACTAACAGTGAGATATCAATACATAGGTTTTAAGATTATTACTAGTCAGATATATTCTTGTGCAGTGAATAGGGCGTGTTGAATCCAGTTCTCTGAGCAAGGAGTAGGTCTTGTCTATTACATATTGGGTTTATGGAACTGTATCTGAGCTAATTTGATACCCTTGTTTTATGTATCACCCCACCTCACCTTTCCCGTTAAGCAGCCATAGTGTGTTTTCTGCATGTGTGACTCTGTTCTGTTTTGTAATTCAGTTCAAGTGTAACGGTTTTTACATTCCCTCTATAAGTGATACCTTATGAGAAGTGTCCTTTTCTGTGTGACTTATTTCACTTAGAATCGTCGTACCTAAATCCACTCATCATGCTGCTACTAGCCTTATGACATTGATTTCATGGCTGAGTGATATTCCATTGTACATAAGGACCACAACTTCTTTATCCATTTTTCTCTTTCCTGGGATATTGAAGGTGGAATGAAGTGGAGGTCTTTGTCAACAGAGCAGCCCTCAACTTTGGGGTGCTTGTGTCTTGCTGATTTTTCATTTTCCCAATTTATACCCCCATGAGTGGAAGTGCCCTATGCTCTCTAAGCTGTGTTTTTTAGATGTTTCCGGACACACCGTACACTTCTCCAGAGTGGCTGTTGGCAATTTACATCCCGCCCATCAGTGTAGCAAGGCTCCCATTTCTCCATGGCCTGTCCTGCATTTCTGGTTTTGAGACTTTTTTCAGCATGGCCCTTTTGACCGACGGGTAGCGAGTCTTCTTTGTAGCGCTGATTTGCCTTTCCAGGTTGCTTGGTTGGCCAAAAAGGGCGTATGCGTTTTTTCCTGAATATATTCAGGAAAAAACACATACGCCCTTTTTGGCCAAGGGCATCATTGTCAACGTTTTGCCGCTTTTCATGTGCTTTAAAGGCGATTCGAATCTACCTCCTGAAATCAGTTTCCTGCAATTCTGCCTTGATTTCAAATCCTCTTCTTTGCCTTCCCTCAATATATTTGTGGACGAGAGTTATCATTTATAACTCTGCAGGTTTGTGAATTGCAGTGCCCTGAAGCTCCATTTTACAACTCGCTTTTTTGGGAGCTGGCCGCAAAAGTGCAGGATGGCTTCAGGCCCTGTTCTGGTTCTGGGGGGGAGGATGAGCCTGTGGTTAATTCTTCTTCCTGATGGGAAAATAGAGTGACCTGTGCCTGTCCCAACACCAAGAGCTAGTCTCTCACTGGTTCCCCGTCTACCCGTTCATCCTCAGGACAAATTGCAACCTGTACGGAACAGGAGGTTAAAGGTGCTGATGCTCCAAGTAGGGAGATTGTTAGGAAAGCGGCTGGAATGGCGAACCCGGGCACAAGGAGAAGAGAAATGAGGTGCGTTTTAGAAACCTTTCCCCATCACATGGTGTACCATCTTTTTGTTTTCTCATGCATGTTTTCGATGTAGGAAGATGCCCTTGAACCTGGAGATTTGGGACCCATGCGATGGGTACCAGGCAGTATTACTTTAAAGGGTGTGCGTTTGCTCACCCAACCTCACCAAACCTCTCAGCCCCAAGAGTGTCCACCCTTATGTCTCATCCAGCTGTGGGTCTAGATATGGTCAATCCAGGTTGCATCACAGCCCCTGAACGCATTGTGTAAGAATTTCTCTCTCTTTCACTGTCTTTGTTTCATGGGTTTTTCAAAGTAATTTATTTTTATAATGGGGTTTAGCTGCTTTTCACTGCTGTGTTTATGCCGCTTTACACCCACTTGACACACTAACAGAGAGATATCAATACATAGGTTTTAAGATTATTACTAGTCAGATATATTCTTGTGCGGTGAATAGGGCGTGTTGAGACCAGTTCTCTGAGCAAGGAGTAGGTCTTGTCTATTACATATTAGGTTTATGGAACGGTATCTGAGCTAATTTGAAACCCTTGTTTTATGTATCACCCCACCTCACCTTTCCCGTTAAGCAGCCATAGTGTGTTTTCTGCATGTGTGACTCTGTTCTGTTTTGTAATTCAGTTCAAGTGTAACGCTTTTTACATTCCCTCTATAAGTGATACCTTATGAGAAGTGTCCTTTTCTGTGTGACTTATTTCACTTAGAATCGTCGTACCTAAATCCACTCATCATGCTGCTACTAGCCTTAGGACATTGATTTCATGGCTGAGTGATATTCCATTGTACATAAGGACCACAACTTCTTTATCCATTTTTCTCTTTCCTGGGATATTGAAGGTGGAATGAAGTGGAGGTCCTTGTCAACAGAGCAGCCCTCAACGTTGGGGTGCTTGTGTCTTGCTGATTTTTCATTTTCCCAATTTATACCCCCATGAGTGGAAGTGCCCTATGCTCTCTAAGCTGTGTTTTTTAGATGTTTCCGGACACACCGTACACTTCTCCAGAGTGGCTGTTGGCAATTTACATCCCGCCCATCAGTGTAGCAAGGCTCCCATTTCTCCATGGCCTGTCCTGCATTTCTGGTTTTGAGACTTTTTTCAGCATGGCCCTTTTGACCGACGGGTAGCGAGTCTTCTTTGTAGCGCTGATTTGCCTTTCCAGGTTGCTTGGTTGGCCAAAAAGGGCGTATGCGTTTTTTCCTGAATATATTCAGGAAAAAACGCATACGCCCTTTTTGGCCAAGGGCATCATTGTCAACGTTTTGCCGCTTTTCATGTGCTTTAAAGGCGATTCGAATCTACCTCCTGAAATCAGTTTCCTGCAATTCTGCCTTGATTTCAAATCCTCTTCTTTGCCTTCCCTCAATATATTTGTGGACGAGAGTTATCATTTATAACTCTGCAGGTTTGTGAATTGCAGTGCCCTGAAGCTCCATTTTACAACTCGCTTTTTTGGGAGCTGGCCGCAAAAGCGCAGGATGGCTTCAGGCCCTGTTCTGGTTCCGGGGGGCAGGCTGAGCCTGTGGTTAATTCTTCTTCCTGATGGGAAAATAGAGTGACCTGTGCCTGTCCCAACACCAAGAGCTAGTCTCTCACTGGTTCCCCGTCTACCCGTTCATCCTCAGGACAAATTGCAACCTGTACGGAACAGGAGGTTAAAGGTGCTGATGCTCCAAGTAGGGAGATTGTTAGGAAAGCGGCTGGAATGGCGAACCCGGGCACAAGGAGAAGAGAAATGAGGTGCGTTTTAGAAACCTTTCCCCATCACATGGTGTACCATCTTTTTGTTTTCTCATGCATGTTTTCGATGTAGGAAGATGCCCTTGAACCTGGAGATTTGGGACCCATGCGATGGGTACCAGGCAGTATTACTTTAAAGGGTGTGCGTTTGCTCACCCAACCTCACCAAACCTCTCAGCCCCAAGAGTGTCCACCCTTATGTCTCATCCAGCTGTGGGTCTAGATATGGTCAATCCAGGTTGCATCACAGCCCCTGAACGCATTGTGTAAGAATTTCTCTCTCTTTCACTGTCTTTGTTTCATGGGTTTTTCGAAGTAATTTATTTTTATAATGGGGTTTAGCTGCTTTTCACTGCTGTGTTTATGCCGCCTTACACCCACTTGACACACTAACAGAGAGATATCAATACATAGGTTTTAAGATTATTACTAGTCAGATATATTCTTGTGCGGTGAATAGGGCGTGTTGAGTCCAGTTCTCTGAGCACGGAGTAGGTCTTGTCTATTACATATTGGGTTTATGGAATGGTATCTGAGCTAATTTGAAACCCTTGATTTATGTATCACCGCACCTCACCTTTCCCGTTAAGCAGCCATAGTGTGATTTCTGCATGTGTGACTCTGTTCTGTTTTGTAATTCAGTTCAAGTGTAACGCTTTTTACATTCCCTCTATCAGTGATACCTTATGAGAAGTGTCCTTTTCTGTGTGACTTATTTCACTTAGAATCGTCGTACCTAAATCCACTCATCATGCTGCTACTAGCCTTATGACATCGATTTCATGGCTGAGTGATATTCCATTGTACATAAGGACCACAACTTCTTTATCCATTTTTCTCTTTCCTGGGATATTGAAGGTGGAATGAAGTGGAGGTCCTTGTCAACAGAGCAGCCCTAAACTTTGGGGTGCTTGTGTCTTGCTGATTTTTCATTTTCGCAATTTATACCCCCATGAGTGGAAGTGCCCTATGCTCTCTAAGCTGTGTTTTTTAGATGTTTCAGGACACACCGTACACTTCTCCAGAGTGGCTGTTGGCAATTTACATCCCGCCCATCAGTGTAGCAAGGCTCCCATTTCTCCATGGCCTGTCCCGCATTTCTGGTTTTGACACGTTTTTCAGCATGGCCCTTTTGACCGATGGGTAGCGAGTCTTCCTTGTAGCGCTGATTTGCCTTTCCAGGTTGCTTGGTTGGCCAAAAAGGGCGTATGCGTTTTTTCCTGAATATATTCAGGAAAAAACGCATACGCCCTTTTTGGCCAAGGGCATCATTGTCAACGTTTTGCCGCTTTTCATGTGCTTTAAAGGCGATTCGAATCTACCTCCTGAAATCTGTTTCCTGCAATTCTGCCTTGATTTCAAATCCTCTTCTTTGCCTTTCCTCAATATATTTGTGGACGAGAGTTATCATTTATAACTCTGCAGGTTTGTGAATTGCAGTGCCCTGAAGCTCCATTTTACAACTCGCTTTTTTGGGAGCTGGCCGCAAATGCAGTGGATGGCTTCAGGCCCTGTTCTGGTTCCGGGGGGGAGGATGAGCCTGTGGTTAATTCTTCTTCCTGATGGGAAAATAGAGTGACCTCTGCATGTCCCAACACCAAGAGCTAGTCTCTCACTGGTTCCCGGTCTACCCGTTCATCCTCAGGACAAATTGCAACCTGTACGGAACAGGAGGTTAAAGGTGCTGATGCTCCAAGTAGGGAGATTGTTAGTAAAGCGGCTGGAATGGCGAACCCGGGCACACGGAGAAGAGAAATGAGGTGCGTTTTAGAAACCTTTCCCCTTCACATGGTGTACCATCATTTTGTTTTCTCATGCATGTTTCCGATGTAGGAAGATGCCCTTGAACCTGGAGATTTGGGACCCATGCGATGGGTACCACGCAGTATTACTTTAAAGGGTGTGCGTTTGCTCACCCAACCTCACCAAACCTCTCAGCCCCAAGAGTGTCCACCCTTATGTCTCATCCAGCTGTGGGTCTAGATATGGTCAATCCAGGTTGCATCACAGCCCCTGAACGCATTGTGTAAGAATTTCTCTCTCTTTCACTGTCTTTGTTTCATGGGTTTGTAAAAGTAATTTATTTTTATAATGGGGTTTAGCTGCTTTTCACTGCTGTGTTTATGCCGCTTTACACCCACTTGACACACTAACAGAGAGATATCAATACATAGGTTTTAAGATTATTACTAGTCAGATATATTCTTGTGCGGTGAATAGGGCGTGTTGAGACCAGTTCTCTGAGCAAGGAGTAGGTCTTGTCTATTACATATTGGGTTTCTGGAACGGTATCTGAGCTAATTTGAAACCCTTGTTTTATGTATCACCCCACCTCACCTTTCCCGTTAAGCAGCCATAGTGTGATTTCTGCATGTGTGACTCTGTTCTGTTTTGTAATTCAGTTCAAGTGTAACGCTTTTTGCATTCCCTCTATAAGTGATACCTTATGAGAAGTGTCCTTTTCTGTGTGACTTATTTCATTTAGAATCGTCGTAGCTAAATCCACTCATCAGGCTGCTACTAGCCTTATAACATCGATTTCATGGCTGAGTGATATTCCATTGTACATAAGGACCACAACTTCTTTATCCATTTTTCTCTTTCCTGGGATATTGAAGGTGGAATGAAGTGGAGGTCCTTGTCAACAGAGCAGCCCTAAACTTTGGGGTGCTTGTGCCTTGCTGATTTTTCATTTTCCCAATTTATACCCCCATGTGTGCAAGTGCCCTATGCTCTCTAAGCTGTGTTTTTTAGATGTTTCAGGACACACCGTACACTTCTCCAGAGTGGCTGTTGGCAATTTACATCCCGCCCATCAGTGTAGCAAGGCTCCCATTTCTCCATGGGCTGTCCCGCATTTCTGGTTTTGAGACTTTTTTCAGCATGGCCCTTTTGACCGATGGGTAGCGAGTCTTCTTTGTAGCGCTGATTTGCCTTTCCAGGTTGCTTGGTTGGCCAAAAAGGGCGTATGCGTTTTTTCCTGAATATATTCAGGAAAAAATGCATACGCCCTTTTTAGCCAAGGGCATCATTGTCAACGTTTTGCCGCTTTTCATGTGCTTTAAAGGCGATTCGAATCTACCTCCTGAAATCTGTTTCCTGCAATTCTGCCTTGATTTCAAATCCTCTTCTTTGCCTTCCCTCAATATATTTGTGGACGAGAGTTATCATTTATAACTCTGCAGGTTTGTGAATTGCAGTGCCCTGAAGCTCCATTTTACAACTCGCTTTTTTGGGAGCTGGCCGCAAAAGCGCAGGATGGCTTCAGGCCCTGTTCTGGTTCCGGGGGGGACGATGAGCCTGTGGTTAATTCTTCTTCCTGATGGGAAAATAGAGTGACCTGTGCCTGTTCCAACACCAAGAGCTAGTCTCTCACTGGTTCCCCGTGTACCCGTTCATCCTCAGGACAAATTGCAACCTGTACGGAACAGGAGGTTAAAGGTGCTGATGCTCCAAGTAGGGAGATTGTTAGGAAAGCGGATGGAATGGCGAACCCGGGCACAAGGAGAAGAGAAATGAGGTGCGTTTTAGAAACCTTTCCCCATCACATGGTGTACCATCATTTTGTTTTCTCATGCATGTTTTCGATGTAGGAAGATGCCCTTGAACCTGGAGATTTGGGACCCATGCGATGGGTACCACGCAGTATTACTTTAAAGGGTCTGCGTTTGCTCACCCAACCTCACCAAACCTCTCAGCCCCAAGAGTTTCCACCCTTATGTCTCATCTAGCTGTGGGTCTAGATATGGTCAATCCAGGTTGCATCACAGCCCCTGAACGCATTGTGTAAGAATTTCTCTCTCTTTCACTGTCTTTGTTTCATGGGATTTTCAAAGTAATTTATTTTTATAATGGGGTTTAGCTGCTTTTCACTGCTGTGTTTATGCCGCTTTACACCCACTTGACACACTAACAGAGAGATATCAATACATAGGTTTTAAGATTATTACTAGTCAGATATATTCTTGTGCGGTGAATAGGGCGTGTTGAGACCAGTTCTCTGAGCAAGGAGTAGGTCTTGTCTATTACATATTGGGTTTCTGGAACGGTATCTGAGCTAATTTGAAACCCTTGTTTTATGTATCACCCCACCTCACCTTTCCCGTTAAGCAGCCATAGTGTGTTTTCTGCATGTGTGACTCTGTTCTGTTTTGTAATTCAGTTCAAGTGTAACGCTTTTTACATTCCCTCTATAAGTGATACCTTATGAGAAGTGTCCTTTTCTGTGTGACTTATTTCACTTAGAATCGTCGTACTTAAATCTACTCATCATGCTGCTACTAGCCTTATGACATTGATTTCATGGCTGAGTGATATTCCATTGTACATAAGGACCACAACTTCTTTATCCATTTTTCTCTTTCCTGGGATATTGAAGGTGGAATGAAGTGGAGGTCCTTGTCAACAGAGCAGCCCTAAACTTTGGGGTGCTTGTGCCTTGCTGATTTTTCATTTTCCCAATTTATACCCCCATGAGTGCAAGTGCCCTATGCTCTCTAAGCTGTGTTTTTTAGATGTTTCAGGACACACCGTACACTTCTCCAGAGTGGCTGTTGGCAATTTACATCCCGCCCATCAGTGTAGCAAGGCTCCCATTTCTCCATGGGCTGTCCTGCATTTCTGGTTTTGAGACTTTTTTCAGCATGCCCCTTTTGACCGATGGGTAGCGAGTCTTCTTTGTAGCGCTGATTTGCCTTTCCAGGTTGCTTGGTTGGCCAAAAAGGGCGTATGCGTTTTTTCCTGAATATATTCAGGAAAAAACGCATACGCCCTTTTTGGCCAAGGGCATCATTGTCAACGTTTTGCCGCTTTTCATGTGCTTTAAAGGCGATTCGAATCTACCTCCTGAAATGTGTTTCCTGCAATTCTGCCTTGAATTCAAATCCTCTTCTTTGCCTTCCCTCAATATATTTGTGGACGAGAGTTATCATTTATAACTCTGCAGGTTTGTGAATTGCAGTGCCCTGAAGCTCCATTTTACAACTCGCTTTTTTGGGAGCTGGCCGCAAATGCAGTGGATGGCTTCAGGCCCTGTTCTGGTTCTGGGGGTGATGATGAGCCTGTGGTTAATTCTTCTTCCTGATGGGAAAATAGAGTGACCTGTGCCTGTCCCAACACCAAGAGCTAGTCTCTCACTGGTTCCCCGTCTACCCGTTCATCCTCAGGACAAATTGCAACCTGTACGGAACAGGAGGTTAAAGGTGCTGATGCTCCAAGTAGGGAGATTGTTAGGAAAGGGGCTGGAATGGCGAACCCGGGCACAAGGAGCAGAGAAATGAGGTGCGTTTTAGAAACCTTTCCCCATCACATGGTGTACCATCTTTTTGTTTTCTCATGCATGTTTTCGATGTAGGAAGATGCCCTTGAACCTGGAGATTTGGGACCCATGCGATGGGTACCACGCAGTATTACTTTAAAGGGTGTGCGTTTGCTCACCCAACCTCACCAAACCTCTCAGCCCCAAGAGTGTCCACCCTTATGTCTCATCCAGCTGTGGGTCTAGATATGGTCAATCCAGGTTGCATCACAGCCCCTGAACGCATTGTGTAAGAATTTCTCTCTCTTTCACTGTCTTTGTTTCATGGGTTTTTCAAAGTAATTTATTTTTATAATGGGGTTTAGCTGCTTTTCACTGCTGTGTTTATGCCGCTTTACACCCACTTGACACACTAACAGAGAGATATCAATACATAGGTTTTAAGATTATTACTAGTCAGATATATTCTTGTGCGGTGAATAGGGCGTGTTGAGACCAGTTCTCTGAGCAAGGAGTAGGTCTTGTCTATTACATATTAGGTTTATGGAACGGTATCTGAGCTAATTTGAAACCCTTGTTTTATGTATCACCCCACCTCACCTTTCCCGTTAAGCAGCCATAGTGTGTTTTCTGCATGTGTGACTCTGTTCTGTTTTGTAATTCAGTTCAAGTGTAACGCTTTTTACATTCCCTCTATAAGTGATACCTTATGAGAAGTGTCCTTTTCTGTGTGACTTATTTCACTTAGAATCGTCGTACCTAAATCCACTCATCATGCTGCTACTAGCCTTATGACATTGATTTCATGGCTGAGTGATATTCCATTGTACATAAGGACCACAACTTCTTTATCCATTTTTCTCTTTCCTGGGATATTGAAGGTGGAATGAAGTGGAGGTCCTTGTCAACAGAGCAGCCCTAAACTTTGGGGTGCTTGTGTCTTGCTGATTTTTCATTTTCCCAATTTATACCCCCATGAGTGGAAGTGCCCTATGCTCTCTAAGCTGTGTTTTTTAGATGTTTCAGGACACACCGTATACTTCTCCAGAGTGGCTGTTGGCAATTTACATCCCGCCCATCAGTGTAGCAAGGCTCCCATTTCTCCATGGGCTGTCCTGCATTTCTGGTTTTGAGACTTTTTTCAGCATGGCCCTTTTGACCGATGGGTAGCGAGTCTTCTTTGTAGCGCTGATTTGCCTTTCCAGGTTGCTTGGTTGGCCAAAAAGGGCGTATGCGTTTTTTCCTGAATATATTCAGGAAAAAACGCATACGCCCTTTTTGGCCAAGGGCATCATTGTCAACGTTTTGCCGCTTTTCATGTGCTTTAAAGGCGATTCGAATCTACCTCCCGAAATCAGTTTCCTGCAATTCTGCCTTGATTTCAAATCCTCTTCTTTGCGTTCCCTCAATATATTTGTGGACGAGAGTTATCATTTATAACTCTGCAGGTTTGTGAATTGCAGTGCCCTGAAGCTCCATTTTACAACTCGCTTTTTTGGGAGCTGGCCGCAAAAGCGCAGGATGGCTTCAGGCCCTGTTCTGGTTCCGGGGGGGAGGATGAGCCTGTGGTTAATTCTTCTTCCTGATGGGAAAATAGAGTGACCTGTGCCTGTCCCAACACCAAGAGCTAGTCTCTCACTGGTTCCCCGTCTACCCGTTCATCCTCAGGACAAATTGCAACCTGTACGGAACAGGAGGTTAAAGGTGCTGATGCTCCAAGTAGGGAGATTGTTAGGAAAGCGGCTGGAATGGCGAACCCGGGCACAAGGAGAAGAGAAATGAGGTGCGTTTTAGAAACCTTTCCCCATCACATGGTGTACCATCTTTTTGTTTTCTCATGCATGTTTTCGATGTAGGAAGATGCCCTTGAACCTGGAGATTTGGGACCCATGCGATGCGTACCAGGCAGTATTACTTTAAAGGGTCTGCGTTTGCTCACCCAACCTCACCAAACCTCTCAGCCCCAAGAGTGTCCACCCTTATGTCTCATCCAGCTGTGGGTCTAGATATGGTCAATCCAGGTTGCATCACAGCCCCTGAACGCATTGTGTAAGAATTTCTCTCTCTTTCACTGTCTTTGTTTCATGGGTTTGTAAAAGTAATTTATTTTTATAATGGGGTTTAGCTGCTTTTCACGGCTGTGTTTATGCCGCTTTACACCCACTTGACACACTAACAGTGAGATATCAATACATAGGTTTTAAGATTATTACTAGTCAGATATATTCTTGTGCAGTGAATAGGGCGTGTTGAATCCAGTTCTCTGAGCAAGGAGTAGGTCTTGTCTATTACATATTGGGTTTATGGAACTGTATCTGAGCTAATTTGATACCCTTGTTTTATGTATCACCCCACCTCACCTTTCCCGTTAAGCAGCCATAGTGTGTTTTCTGCATGTGTGACTCTGTTCTGTTTTGTAATTCAGTTCAAGTGTAACGGTTTTTACATTCCCTCTATAAGTGATACCTTATGAGAAGTGTCCTTTTCTGTGTGACTTATTTCACTTAGAATCGTCGTACCTAAATCCACTCATCATGCTGCTACTAGCCTTATGACATTGATTTCATGGCTGAGTGATATTCCATTGTACATAAGGACCACAACTTCTTTATCCATTTTTCTCTTTCCTGGGATATTGAAGGTGGAATGAAGTGGAGGTCTTTGTCAACAGAGCAGCCCTCAACTTTGGGGTGCTTGTGTCTTGCTGATTTTTCATTTTCCCAATTTATACCCCCATGAGTGGAAGTGCCCTATGCTCTCTAAGCTGTGTTTTTTAGATGTTTCCGGACACACCGTACACTTCTCCAGAGTGGCTGTTGGCAATTTACATCCCGCCCATCAGTGTAGCAAGGCTCCCATTTCTCCATGGCCTGTCCTGCATTTCTGGTTTTGAGACTTTTTTCAGCATGGCCCTTTTGACCGACGGGTAGCGAGTCTTCTTTGTAGCGCTGATTTGCCTTTCCAGGTTGCTTGGTTGGCCAAAAAGGGCGTATGCGTTTTTTCCTGAATATATTCAGGAAAAAACACATACGCCCTTTTTGGCCAAGGGCATCATTGTCAACGTTTTGCCGCTTTTCATGTGCTTTAAAGGCGATTCGAATCTACCTCCTGAAATCAGTTTCCTGCAATTCTGCCTTGATTTCAAATCCTCTTCTTTGCCTTCCCTCAATATATTTGTGGACGAGAGTTATCATTTATAACTCTGCAGGTTTGTGAATTGCAGTGCCCTGAAGCTCCATTTTACAACTCGCTTTTTTGGGAGCTGGCCGCAAAAGTGCAGGATGGCTTCAGGCCCTGTTCTGGTTCTGGGGGGGAGGATGAGCCTGTGGTTAATTCTTCTTCCTGATGGGAAAATAGAGTGACCTGTGCCTGTCCCAACACCAAGAGCTAGTCTCTCACTGGTTCCCCGTCTACCCGTTCATCCTCAGGACAAATTGCAACCTGTACGGAACAGGAGGTTAAAGGTGCTGATGCTCCAAGTAGGGAGATTGTTAGGAAAGCGGCTGGAATGGCGAACCCGGGCACAAGGAGAAGAGAAATGAGGTGCGTTTTAGAAACCTTTCCCCATCACATGGTGTACCATCTTTTTGTTTTCTCATGCATGTTTTCGATGTAGGAAGATGCCCTTGAACCTGGAGATTTGGGACCCATGCGATGGGTACCAGGCAGTATTACTTTAAAGGGTGTGCGTTTGCTCACCCAACCTCACCAAACCTCTCAGCCCCAAGAGTGTCCACCCTTATGTCTCATCCAGCTGTGGGTCTAGATATGGTCAATCCAGGTTGCATCACAGCCCCTGAACGCATTGTGTAAGAATTTCTCTCTCTTTCACTGTCTTTGTTTCATGGGTTTTTCAAAGTAATTTATTTTTATAATGGGGTTTAGCTGCTTTTCACTGCTGTGTTTATGCCGCTTTACACCCACTTGACACACTAACAGAGAGATATCAATACATAGGTTTTAAGATTATTACTAGTCAGATATATTCTTGTGCGGTGAATAGGGCGTGTTGAGACCAGTTCTCTGAGCAAGGAGTAGGTCTTGTCTATTACATATTAGGTTTATGGAACGGTATCTGAGCTAATTTGAAACCCTTGTTTTATGTATCACCCCACCTCACCTTTCCCGTTAAGCAGCCATAGTGTGTTTTCTGCATGTGTGACTCTGTTCTGTTTTGTAATTCAGTTCAAGTGTAACGCTTTTTACATTCCCTCTATAAGTGATACCTTATGAGAAGTGTCCTTTTCTGTGTGACTTATTTCACTTAGAATCGTCGTACCTAAATCCACTCATCATGCTGCTACTAGCCTTAGGACATTGATTTCATGGCTGAGTGATATTCCATTGTACATAAGGACCACAACTTCTTTATCCATTTTTCTCTTTCCTGGGATATTGAAGGTGGAATGAAGTGGAGGTCCTTGTCAACAGAGCAGCCCTAAACTTTGGGGTGCTTGTGTCTTGCTGATTTTTCATTTTCCCAATTTATACCCCCATGAGTGGAAGTGCCCTATGCTCTCTAAGCTGTGTTTTTTAGATGTTTCAGGACACACCGTACACTTCTCCAGAGTGGCTGTTGGCAATTTACATCCCGCCCATCAGTGTAGCAAGGCTCCCATTTCTCCATGGCCTGTCCTGCATTTCTGGTTTTGAGACTTTTTTCAGCATGGCCCTTTTGACCGACGGGTAGCGAGTCTTCTTTGTAGCGCTGATTTGCCTTTCCAGGTTGCTTGGTTGGCCAAAAAGGGCGTATGCGTTTTTTCCTGAATATATTCAGGAAAAAACGCATACGCCCTTTTTGGCCAAGGGCATCATTGTCAACGTTTTGCCGCTTTTCATGTGCTTTAAAGGCGATTCGAATCTACCTCCTGAAATCAGTTTCCTGCAATTCTGCCTTGATTTCAAATCCTCTTCTTTGCCTTCCCTCAATATATTTGTGGACGAGAGTTATCATTTATAACTCTGCAGGTTTGTGAATTGCAGTGCCCTGAAGCTCCATTTTACAACTCGCTTTTTTGGGAGCTGGCCGCAAAAGTGCAGGATGGCTTCAGGCCCTGTTCTGGTTCCGGGGGGGAGGATGAGCCTGTGGTTAATTCTTCTTCCTGATGGGAAAATAGAGTGACCTGTGCCTGTCCCAACACCAAGAGCTAGTCTCTCACTGGTTCCCCGTCTACCCGTTCATCCTCAGGACAAATTGCAACCTGTACGGAACAGGAGGTTAAAGGTGCTGATGCTCCAAGTAGGGAGATTGTTAGGAAAGCGGCTGGAATGGCGAACCCGGGCACAAGGAGAAGAGAAATGAGGTGCGTTTTAGAAACCTTTCCCCATCACATGGTGTACCATCTTTTTGTTTTCTCATGCATGTTTTCGATGTAGGAAGATGCCCTTGAACCTGGAGATTTGGGACCCATGCGATGGGTACCAGGCAGTATTACTTTAAAGGGTGTGCATTTGCTCACCCAACCTCACCAAACCTCTCAGCCCCAAGAGTGTCCACCCTTATGTCTCATCCAGCTGTGGGTCTAGATATGGTCAATCCAGGTTGCGTCACAGCCCCTGAACGCATTGTGTAAGAATTTCTCTCTCTTTCACTGTCTTTGTTTCATGGGTTTTTCAAAGTAATTTATTTTTATAATGGGGTTTAGCTGCTTTTCACTGCTGTGTTTATGCCGCTTTACACCCACTTGACACACTAACAGAGAGATATCAATACATAGGTTTTAAGATTATTACTAGTCAGATATATTCTTGTGCGGTGAATAGGGCGTGTTGAGACCAGTTCTCTGAGCAAGGAGTAGGTCTTGTCTATTACATATTAGGTTTATGGAACGGTATCTGAGCTAATTTGAAACCCTTGTTTTATGTATCACCCCACCTCACCTTTCCCGTTAAGCAGCCATAGTGTGTTTTCTGCATGTGTGACTCTGTTCTGTTTTGTAATTCAGTTCAAGTGTAACGCTTTTTACATTCCCTCTATAAGTGATACCTTATGAGAAGTGTCCTTTTCTGTGTGACTTATTTCACTTAGAATCATCGTACCTAAATCCACTCATCATGCTGCTACTAGCCTTAGGACATTGATTTCATGGCTGAGTGATATTCCATTGTACATAAGGACCACAACTTCTTTATCCATTTTTCTCTTTCCTGGGATATTGAAGGTGGAATGAAGTGGAGGTCCTTGTCAACAGAGCAGCCCTAAACTTTGGGGTGCTTGTGTCTTGCTGATTTTTCATTTTCCCAATTTATACCCCCATGAGTGGAAGTGCCCTATGCTCTCTAAGCTGTGTTTTTTAGATGTTTCAGGACACACCGTATACTTCTCCAGAGTGGCTGTTGGCAATTTACATCCCGCCCATCAGTGTAGCAAGGCTCCCATTTCTCCATGGGCTGTCCTGCATTTCTGGTTTTGAGACTTTTTTCAGCATGGCCCTTTTGACCGATGGGTAGCGAGTCTTCTTTGTAGCGCTGATTTGCCTTTCCAGGTTGCTTGGTTGGCCAAAAAGGGCGTATGCGTTTTTTCCTGAATATATTCAGGAAAAAACGCATACGCCCTTTTTGGCCAAGGGCATCATTGTCAACGTTTTGCCGCTTTTCATGTGCTTTAAAGGCGATTCGAATCTACCTCCCGAAATCAGTTTCCTGCAATTCTGCCTTGATTTCAAATCCTCTTCTTTGCGTTCCCTCAATATATTTGTGGACGAGAGTTATCATTTATAACTCTGCAGGTTTGTGAATTGCAGTGCCCTGAAGCTCCATTTTACAACTCGCTTTTTTGGGAGCTGGCCGCAAAAGCGCAGGATGGCTTCAGGCCCTGTTCTGGTTCCGGGGGGGAGGATGAGCCTGTGGTTAATTCTTCTTCCTGATGGGAAAATAGAGTGACCTGTGCCTGTCCCAACACCAAGAGCTAGTCTCTCACTGGTTCCCCGTCTACCCGTTCATCCTCAGGACAAATTGCAACCTGTACGGAACAGGAGGTTAAAGGTGCTGATGCTCCAAGTAGGGAGATTGTTAGGAAAGTGGCTGGAATGGCGAACCCGGGCACAAGGAGAAGAGAAATGAGGTGCGTTTTAGAAACCTTTCCCCATCACATGGTGTACCATCTTTTTGTTTTCTCATGCATGTTTTCGATGTAGGAAGATGCCCTTGAACCTGGAGATTTGGGACCCATGCGATGGGTACCAGGCAGTATTACTTTAAAGGGTCTGCGTTTGCTCACCCAACCTCACCAAACCTCTCAGCCCCAAGAGTGTCCACCCTTATGTCTCATCCAGCTGTGGGTCTAGATATGGTCAATCCAGGTTGCATCACAGCCCCTGAACGCATTGTGTAAGAATTTCTCTCTCTTTCACTGTCTTTGTTTCATGGGTTTGTAAAAGTAATTTATTTTTATAATGGGGTTTAGCTGCTTTTCACGGCTGTGTTTATGCCGCTTTACACCCACTTGACACACTAACAGTGAGATATCAATACATAGGTTTTAAGATTATTACTAGTCAGATATATTCTTGTGCAGTGAATAGGGCGTGTTGAATCCAGTTCTCTGAGCAAGGAGTAGGTCTTGTCTATTACATATTGGGTTTATGGAACTGTATCTGAGCTAATTTGATACCCTTGTTTTATGTATCACCCCACCTCACCTTTCCCGTTAAGCAGCCATAGTGTGTTTTCTGCATGTGTGACTCTGTTCTGTTTTGTAATTCAGTTCAAGTGTAACGGTTTTTACATTCCCTCTATAAGTGATACCTTATGAGAAGTGTCCTTTTCTGTGTGACTTATTTCACTTAGAATCGTCGTACCTAAATCCACTCATCATGCTGCTACTAGCCTTATGACATTGATTTCATGGCTGAGTGATATTCCATTGTACATAAGGACCACAACTTCTTTATCCATTTTTCTCTTTCCTGGGATATTGAAGGTGGAATGAAGTGGAGGTCTTTGTCAACAGAGCAGCCCTCAACGTTGGGGTGCTTGTGTCTTGCTGATTTTTCATTTTCCCAATTTATACCCCCATGAGTGGAAGTGCCCTATGCTCTCTAAGCTGTGTTTTTTAGATGTTTCCGGACACACCGTACACTTCTCCAGAGTGGCTGTTGGCAATTTACATCCCGCCCATCAGTGTAGCAAGGCTCCCATTTCTCCATGGCCTGTCCTGCATTTCTGGTTTTGAGACTTTTTTCAGCATGGCCCTTTTGACCGACGGGTAGCGAGTCTTCTTTGTAGCGCTGATTTGCCTTTCCAGGTTGCTTGGTTGGCCAAAAAGGGCGTATGCGTTTTTTCCTGAATATATTCAGGAAAAAACGCATACGCCCTTTTTGGCCAAGGGCATCATTGTCAACGTTTTGCCGCTTTTCATGTGCTTTAAAGGCGATTCGAATCTACCTCCTGAAATCAGTTTCCTGCAATTCTGCCTTGATTTCAAATCCTCTTCTTTGCCTTCCCTCAATATATTTGTGGACGAGAGTTATCATTTATAACTCTGCAGGTTTGTGAATTGCAGTGCCCTGAAGCTCCATTTTACAACTCGCTTTTTTGGGAGCTGGCCGCAAAAGCGCAGGATGGCTTCAGGCCCTGTTCTGGTTCCGGGGGGGAGGATGAGCCTGTGGTTAATTCTTCTTCCTGATGGGAAAATAGAGTGACCTGTGCCTGTCCCAACACCAAGAGCTAGTCTCTCACTGATTCCCCGTCTACCCGTTCATCCTCAGGACAAATTGCAACCTGTACGGAACAGGAGGTTAAAGGTGCTGATGCTCCAAGTAGGGAGATTGTTAGTAAAGCGGCTGGAATGGCGAACCCGGGCACAAGGAGAAGAGAAATGAGGTGCGTTTTAGAAACCTTTCCCCATCACATGGTGTACCATCTTTTTGTTTTCTCATGCATGTTTTCGATGTAGGAAGATGCCCTTGAACCTGGAGATTTGGGACCCATGCGATGGGTACCAGGCAGTATTACTTTAAAGGGTGTGCGTTTGCTCACCCAACCTCACCAAACCTCTCAGCCCCAAGAGTGTCCACCCTTATGTCTCATCCAGCTGTGGGTCTAGATATGGTCAATCCAGGTTGCATCACAGCCCCTGAACGCATTGTGTAAGAATTTCTCTCTCTTTCACTGTCTTTGTTTCATGGGTTTTTCGAAGTAATTATTTTTATAATGGGGTTTAGCTGCTTTTCACAGCTGTGTTTATGCCGCTTTACACCCACTTGACACACTAACAGAGATATATCAATACATAGGTTTTAAGATTATTACTAGTCAGATATATTCTTGTGCAGTGAATAGGGCGTGTTGAGTCCAGTTCTCTGAGCAAGGAGTAGGTCTTGTCTATTACATATTGGGTTTATGGAACTGTATCTGAGCTAATTTGAAACCCTTGTTTTATGTATCACCCCACCTCACCTTTCCCGTTAAGCAGCCATAGTGTGTTTTCTGCATGTGTGACTCTGTTCTGTTTTGTAATTCAGTTCAAGTGTAACGGTTTTGACATTCCCTCTATAAGTGATACCTTATGAGAAGTGTCCTTTTCTGTGTGACTTATTTCACTTAGAATCGTCGTACCTAAATCCACTCATCATGCTGCTACTAGCCTTATGACATTGATTTCATGGCTGAGTGATATTCCATTGTACATAAGGACCACAACTTCTTTATCCATTTTTCTCTTTCCTGGGATATTGAAGGTGGAATGAAGTGGAGGTCCTTGTCAACAGAGCAGCCCTAAACTTTGGGGTGCTTGTGTCTTGCTGATTTTTCATTTTCCCAATTTATACCCCCATGAGTGGAAGTGCCCTATGCTCTCTAAGCTGTGTTTTTTAGATGTTTCAGGACACACCGTACACTTCTCCAGAGTGGCTGTTGGCAATTTACATCCCGCCCATCAGTGTAGCAAGGCTCCCATTTCTCCATGGCCTGTCCTGCATTTCTGGTTTTGAGACTTTTTTCAGCATGGCCCTTTTGACCGACGGGTAGCGAGTCTTCTTTGTAGCGCTGATTTGCCTTTCCAGGTTGCTTGGTTGGCCAAAAAGGGCGTATGCGTTTTTTCCTGAATATATTCAGGAAAAAACGCATACGCCCTTTTTGGCCAAGGGCATCATTGTCAACGTTTTGCCGCTTTTCATGTGCTTTAAAGGCGATTCGAATCTACCTCCTGAAATCAGTTTCCTGCAATTCTGCCTTGATTTCAAATCCTCTTCTTTGCCTTCCCTCAATATATTTGTGGACGAGAGTTATCATTTATAACTCTGCAGGTTTGTGAATTGCAGTGCCCTGAAGCTCCATTTTACAACTCGCTTTTTTGGGAGCTGGCCGCAAAAGCGCAGGATGGCTTCAGGCCCTGTTCTGGTTCCGGGGGGGAGGATGAGCCTGTGGTTAATTCTTCTTCCTGATGGGAAAATAGAGTGACCTGTGCCTGTCCCAACACCAAGAGCTAGTCTCTCACTGGTTCCCCGTCTACCCGTTCATCCTCAGGACAAATTGCAACCTGTACGGAACAGGAGGTTAAAGGTGCTGATGCTCCAAGTAGGGAGATTGTTAGGAAAGCGGCTGGAATGGCGAACCCGGGCACAAGGAGAAGAGAAATGAGGTGCGTTTTAGAAACCTTTCCCCATCACATGGTGTACCATCTTTTTGTTTTCTCATGCATGTTTTCGATGTAGGAAGATGCCCTTGAACCTGGAGATTTGGGACCCATGTGATGGGTACCAGGCAGTATTACTTTAAAGGGTCTGCGTTTGCTCACCCAACCTCACCAAACCTCTCAGCCCCAAGAGTGTCCACCCTTATGTCTCATCCAGCTGTGGGTCTAGATATGGTCAATCCAGGTTGCATCACAGCCCCTGAACGCATTGTGTAAGAATTTCTCTCTCTTTCACTGTCTTTGTTTCATGGGTTTGTAAAAGTAATTTATTTTTATAATGGGGTTTAGCTGCTTTTCACTGCTGTGTTTATGCCGCTTTACACCCACTTGACACACTAACAGTGAGATATCAATACATAGGTTTAAAGATTATTACTAGTCAGATATATTCTTGTGCAGTGAATAGGGCGTGTTGAATCCAGTTCTCTGAGCAAGGAGCAGGTCTTGTCTATTACATATTGGGTTTATGGAACTGTATCTGAGCTAATTTGAAACCCTTGTTTTATGTATCACCCCACCTCACCTTTCCCGTTAAGCAGCCATAGTGTGTTTTCTGCATGTGTGACTCTGTTCTGTTTTGTAATTCAGTTCAAGTGTAACGGTTTTTACATTCCCTCTATAAGTGATACCTTATGAGAAGTGTCCTTTTCTGTGTGACTTATTTCACTTAGAATCGTCGTACCTAAATCCACTCATCATGCCGCTACTAGCCTTATGACATTGATTTCATGGCTGAGTGATATTCCATTGTACATAAGGACCACAACTTCTTTATCCATTTTTCTCTTTCCTGGGATATTGAAGGTGGAATGAAGTGGAGGTCCTTGTCAACAGAGCAGCCCTAAACTTTGGGGTGCTTGTGTCTTGCTGATTTTTCATTTTCCCAATTTATACCCCCATGAGTGGAAGTGCCCTATGCTCTCTAAGCTGTGTTTTTTAGATGTTTCAGGACACACCGTACACTTCTCCAGAGTGGCTGTTGGCAATTTACATCCCGCCCATCAGTGTAGCAAGGCTCCCATTTCTCCATGGCCTGTCCTGCATTTCTGGTTTTGAGGCTTTTTTCAGCATGGCCCTTTTGACCGACGGGTAGCGAGTCTTCTTTGTAGCGCTGATTTGCCTTTCCAGGTTGCTTGGTTGGCCAAAAAGGGCGTATGCGTTTTTTCCTGAATATATTCAGGAAAAAACGCATACGCCCTTTTTGGCCAAGGGCATCATTGTCAACGTTTTGCCGCTTTTCATGTGCTTTAAAGGCGATTCGAATCTACCTCCTGAAATCAGTTTCCTGCAATTCTGCCTTGATTTCAAATCCTCTTCTTTGCCTTCCCTCAATATATTTGTGGACGAGAGTTATCATTTATAACTCTGCAGGTTTGTGAATTGCAGTGCCCTGAAGCTCCATTTTACAACTCGCTTTTTTGGGAGCTGGCCGCAAAAGCGCAGGATGGCTTCAGGCCCTGTTCTGGTTCCGGGGGGGAGGATGAGCCTGTGGTTAATTCTTCTTCCTGATGGGAAAATAGAGTGACCTGTGCCTGTCCCAACACCAAGAGCTAGTCTCTCACTGGTTCCCCGTCTACCCGTTCATCCTCAGGACAAATTGCAACCTGTACGGAACAGGAGGTTAAAGGTGCTGATGCTCCAAGTAGGGAGATTGTTAGGAAAGCGGCTGGAATGGCGAACCCGGGCACAAGGAGAAGAGAAATGAGGTGCGTTTTAGAAACCTTTCCCCATCACATGGTGTACCATCTTTTTGTTTTCTCATGCATGTTTTCGATGTAGGAAGATGCCCTTGAACCTGGAGATTTGGGACCCATGTGATGGGTACCAGGCAGTATTACTTTAAAGGGTCTGCGTTTGCTCACCCAACCTCACCAAACCTCTCAGCCCCAAGAGTGTCCACCCTTATGTCTCATCCAGCTGTGGGTCTAGATATGGTCAATCCAGGTTGCATCACAGCCCCTGAACGCATTGTGTAAGAATTTCTCTCTCTTTCACTGTCTTTGTTTCATGGGTTTGTAAAAGTAATTTATTTTTATAATGGGGTTTAGCTGCTTTTCACTGCTGTGTTTATGCCGCTTTACACCCACTTGACACACTAACAGTGAGATATCAATACATAGGTTTTAAGATTATTACTAGTCAGATATATTCTTGTGCAGTGAATAGGGCGTGTTGAATCCAGTTCTCTGAGCAAGGAGTAGGTCTTGTCTATTACATATTGGGTTTATGGAACTGTATGTGAGCTAATTTGAAACCCTTGTTTTATGTATCACCCCACCTCACCTTTCCCGTTAAGCAGCCATAGTGTGTTTTCTGCATGTGTGACTCTGTTCTGTTTTGTAATTCAGTTCAAGTGTAACGGTTTTTACATTCCCTCTATAAGTGATACCTTATGAGAAGTGTCCTTTTCTGTGTGACTTATTTCACTTAGAATCGTCGTACCTAAATCCACTCATCATGCTGCTACTAGCCATATGACATTGATTTCATGGCTGAGTGATATTCCATTGTACATAAGGACCACAACTTCTTTATCCATTTTTCTCTTTCCTGGGATATTGAAGGTGGAATGAAGTGGAGGTCCTTGTCAACAGAGCAGCCCTAAACTTTGGGGTGCTTGTGTCTTGCTGATTTTTCATTTTCCCAATTTATACCCCCATGAGTGGAAGTGCCCTATGCTCTCTAAGCTGTGTTTTTTAGATGTTTCAGGACACACCGTACACTTCTCCAGAGTGGCTGTTGGCAATTTACATCCCGCCCATCAGTGTAGCAAGGCTCCCATTTCTCCATGGCCTGTCCTGCATTTCTGGTTTTGAGACTTTTTTCAGCATGGCCCTTTTGACCGACGGGTAGCGAGTCTTCTTTGTAGCGCTGATTTGCCTTTCCAGGTTGCTTGGTTGGCCAAAAAGGGCGTATGCGTTTTTTCCTGAATATATTCAGGAAAAAACGCATACGCCCTTTTTGGCCAAGGGCATCATTGTCAACGTTTTGCCGCTTTTCATGTGCTTTAAAGGCGATTCGAATCTACCTCCTGAAATCTGTTTCCTGCAATTCTGCCTTGATTTCAAATCCTCTTCTTTGCCTTCCCTCAATATATTTGTGGACGAGAGTTATCATTTATAACTCTGCAGGTTTGTGAATTGCAGTGCCCTGAAGCTCCATTTTACAACTCGCTTTTTTGGGAGCTGGCCGCAAAAGCGCAGGATGGCTTCAGGCCCTGTTCTGGTTCCGGGGGGGAGGATGAGCCTGTGGTTAATTCTTCTTCCTGATGGGAAAATAGAGTGACCTGTGCCTGTCCCAACACCAAGAGCTAGTCTCTCACTGGTTCCCCGTCTACCCGTTCATCCTCAGGACAAATTGCAACCTGTACGGAACAGGAGGTTAAAGGTGCTGATGCTCCAAGTAGGGAGATTGTTAGGAAAGCGGCTGGAATGGCGAACCCGGGCACAAGGAGAAGAGAAATGAGGTGCGTTTTAGAAACCTTTCCCCATCACATGGTGTACCATCTTTTTGTTTTCTCATGCATGTTTTCGATGTAGGAAGATGCCCTTGAACCTGGAGATTTGGGACCCATGCGATTGGTACCACGCAGTATTACTTTAAAGGGTCTGCGTTTGCTCACCCAACCTCACCAAACCTCTCAGCCCCAAGAGTGTCCACCCTTATGTCTCATCCAGCTGTGGGTCTAGATATGGTCAATCCAGGTTGCATCACAGCCCCTGAACGCATTGTGTAAGAATTTCTCTCTCTTTCACTGTCTTTGTTTCATGGGTTTGTAAAAGTAATTTATTTTGATAATGGGGTTTAGCTGCTTTTCACTGCTGTGTTTATGCCGCTTTACACCCACTTGACACACTAACAGTGAGATATCAATACATAGGTTTTAAGATTATTACTAGTCAGATATATTCTTGTGCAGTGAATAGGGCGTGTTGAATCCAGTTCTCTGAGCAAGGAGCAGGTCTTGTCTATTACATATTGGGTTTATGGAACTGTATGTGAGCTAATTTGAAACCCTTGTTTTATGTATCACCCCACCTCACCTTTCCCGTTAAGCAGCCATAGTGTGTTTTCTGCATGTGTGACTCTGTCCTGTTTTGTAATTCATTTCAAGTGTAACGGTTTTTACATTCCCTCTATAAGTGATACCTTATGAGAAGTGTCCTTTTCTGTGTGACTTATTTCACTTAGAATCGTCGTACCTAAATCCACTCATCATGCCGCTACTAGCCTTATGACATTGATTTCATGGCTGAGTGATATTCCATTGTACATAAGGACCACAACTTCTTTATCCATTTTTCTCTTTCCTGGGATATTGAAGGTGGAATGAAGTGGAGGTCTTTGTCAACAGAGCAGCCCTCAACTTTGGGGTGCTTGTGTCTTGCTGATTTTTCATTTTCCCAATTTATACCCCCATGAGTGGAAGTGCCCTATGCTCTCTAAGCTGTGTTTTTTAGATGTTTCCGGACACACCGTACACTTCTCCAGAGTGGCTGTTGGCAATTTACATCCCGCCCATCAGTGTAGCAAGGCTCCCATTTCTCCATGGCCTGTCCTGCATTTCTGGTTTTGAGACTTTTTTCAGCATGGCCCTTTTGACCGACGGGTAGCGAGTCTTCTTTGTAGCGCTGATTTGCCTTTCCAGGTTGCTTGGTTGGCCAAAAAGGGCGTATGCGTTTTTTCCTGAATATATTCAGGAAAAAACGCATACGCCCTTTTTGGCCAAGGGCATCATTGTCAACGTTTTGCCGCTTTTCATGTGCTTTAAAGGCGATTCGAATCTACCTCCTGAAATCAGTTTCCTGCAATTCTGCCTTGATTTCAAATCCTCTTCTTTGCCTTCCCTCAATATATTTGTGGACGAGAGTTATCATTTATAACTCTGCAGGTTTGTGAATTGCAGTGCCCTGAAGCTCCATTTTACAACTCGCTTTTTTGGGAGCTGGCCGCAAAAGTGCAGGATGGCTTCAGGCCCTGTTCTGGTTCCGGGGGGGAGGATGAGCCTGTGGTTAATTCTTCTTCCTGATGGGAAAATAGAGTGACCTGTGCCTGTCCCAACACCAAGAGCTAGTCTCTCACTGGTTCCCCGTCTACCCGTTCATCCTCAGGACAAATTGCAACCTGTACGGAACAGGAGGTTAAAGGTGCTGATGCTCCAAGTAGGGAGATTGTTAGGAAAGCGGCTGGAATGGCGAACCCGGGCACAAGGAGAAGAGAAATGAGGTGCGTTTTAGAAACCTTTCCCCATCACATGGTGTACCATCTTTTTGTTTTCTCATGCATGTTTTCGATGTAGGAAGATGCCCTTGAACCTGGAGATTTGGGACCCATGCGATGGGTACCAGGCAGTATTACGTTAAAGGGTGTGCGTTTGCTCACCCAACCTCACCAAACCTCTCAGCCCCAAGAGTGTCCACCCTTATGTCTCATCCAGCTGTGGGTCTAGATATGGTCAATCCAGGTTGCATCACAGCCCCTGAACGCATTGTGTAAGAATTTCTCTCTCTTTCACTGTCTTTGTTTCATGGGTTTTTCAAAGTAATTTATTTTTATAATGGGGTTTAGCTGCTTTTCACTGCTGTGTTTATGCCGCTTTACACCCACTTGACACACTAACAGAGAGATATCAATACATAGGTTTTAAGATTATTACTAGTCAGATATATTCTTGTGCGGTGAATAGGGCGTGTTGAGACCAGTTCTCTGAGCAAGGAGTAGGTCTTGTCTATTACATATTAGGTTTATGGAACGGTATCTGAGCTAATTTGAAACCCTTGTTTTATGTATCACCCCACCTCACCTTTCCCGTTAAGCAGCCATAGTGTGTTTTCTGCATGTGTGACTCTGTTCTGTTTTGTAATTCAGTTCAAGTGTAACGCTTTTTACATTCCCTCTATAAGTGATACCTTATGAGAAGTGTCCTTTTCTGTGTGACTTATTTCACTTAGAATCGTCGTACCTAAATCCACTCATCATGCTGCTACTAGCCTTAGGACATTGATTTCATGGCTGAGTGATATTCCATTGTACATAAGGACCACAACTTCTTTATCCATTTTTCTCTTTCCTGGGATATTGAAAGTGGAATGAAGTGGAGGTCCTTGTCAACAGAGCAGCCCTAAACTTTGGGGTGCTTGTGTCTTGCTGATTTTTCATTTTCCCAATTTATACCCCCATGAGTGGAAGTGCCCTATGCTCTCTAAGCTGTGTTTTTTAGATGTTTCAGGACACACCGTATACTTCTCCAGAGTGGCTGTTGGCAATTTACATCCCGCCCATCAGTGTAGCAAGGCTCCCATTTCTCCATGGGCTGTCCTGCATTTCTGGTTTTGAGACTTTTTTCAGCATGGCCCTTTTGACCGATGGGTAGCGAGTCTTCTTTGTAGCGCTGATTTGCCTTTCCAGGTTGCTTGGTTGGCCAAAAAGGGCGTATGCGTTTTTTCCTGAATATATTCAGGAAAAAACGCATACGCCCTTTTTGGCCAAGGGCATCATTGTCAACGTTTTGCCGCTTTTCATGTGCTTTAAAGGCGATTCGAATCTACCTCCCGAAATCAGTTTCCTGCAATTCTGCCTTGATTTCAAATCCTCTTCTTTGCGTTCCCTCAATATATTTGTGGACGAGAGTTATCATTTATAACTCTGCAGGTTTGTGAATTGCAGTGCCCTGAAGCTCCATTTTACAACTCGCTTTTTTGGGAGCTGGCCGCAAAAGCGCAGGATGGCTTCAGGCCCTGTTCTGGTTCCGGGTTCAGGCTGAGCCTGTGGTTAATTCTTCTTCCTGATGGGAAAATAGAGTGACCTGTGCCTGTCCCAACACCAAGAGCTAGTCTCTCACTGGTTCCCCGTCTACCCGTTCATCCTCAGGACAAATTGCAACCTGTACGGAACAGGAGGTTAAAGGTGCTGATGCTCCAAGTAGGGAGATTGTTAGGAAAGTGGCTGGAATGGCGAACCCGGGCACAAGGAGAAGAGAAATGAGGTGCGTTTTAGAAACCTTTCCCCATCACATGGTGTACCATCTTTTTGTTTTCTCATGCATGTTTTCGATGTAGGAAGATGCCCTTGAACCTGGAGATTTGGGACCCATGCGATGGGTACCAGGCAGTATTACTTTAAAGGGTCTGCGTTTGCTCACCCAACCTCACCAAACCTCTCAGCCCCAAGAGTGTCCACCCTTATGTCTCATCCAGCTGTGGGTCTAGATATGGTCAATCCAGGTTGCATCACAGCCCCTGAACGCATTGTGTAAGAATTTCTCTCTCTTTCACTGTCTTTGTTTCATGGGTTTGTAAAAGTAATTTATTTTTATAATGGGGTTTAGCTGCTTTTCACGGCTGTGTTTATGCCGCTTTACACCCACTTGACACACTAACAGTGAGATATCAATACATAGGTTTTAAGATTATTACTAGTCAGATATATTCTTGTGCAGTGAATAGGGCGTGTTGAATCCAGTTCTCTGAGCAAGGAGTAGGTCTTGTCTATTACATATTGGGTTTATGGAACTGTATCTGAGCTAATTTGATACCCTTGTTTTATGTATCACCCCACCTCACCTTTCCCGTTAAGCAGCCATAGTGTGTTTTCTGCATGTGTGACTCTGTTCTGTTTTGTAATTCAGTTCAAGTGTAACGGTTTTTACATTCCCTCTATAAGTGATACCTTATGAGAAGTGTCCTTTTCTGTGTGACTTATTTCACTTAGAATCGTCGTACCTAAATCCACTCATCATGCTGCTACTAGCCTTATGACATTGATTTCATGGCTGAGTGATATTCCATTGTACATAAGGACCACAACTTCTTTATCCATTTTTCTCTTTCCTGGGATATTGAAGGTGGAATGAAGTGGAGGTCTTTGTCAACAGAGCAGCCCTCAACGTTGGGGTGCTTGTGTCTTGCTGATTTTTCATTTTCCCAATTTATACCCCCATGAGTGGAAGTGCCCTATGCTCTCTAAGCTGTGTTTTTTAGATGTTTCCGGACACACCGTACACTTCTCCAGAGTGGCTGTTGGCAATTTACATCCCGCCCATCAGTGTAGCAAGGCTCCCATTTCTCCATGGCCTGTCCTGCATTTCTGGTTTTGAGACTTTTTTCAGCATGGCCCTTTTGACCGACGGGTAGCGAGTCTTCTTTGTAGCGCTGATTTGCCTTTCCAGGTTGCTTGGTTGGCCAAAAAGGGCGTATGCGTTTTTTCCTGAATATATTCAGGAAAAAATGCATACGCCCTTTTTGGCCAAGGGCATCATTGTCAACGTTTTGCCGCTTTTCATGTGCTTTAAAGGCGATTCGAATCTACCTCCTGAAATCAGTTTCCTGCAATTCTGCCTTGATTTCAAATCCTCTTCTTTGCCTTCCCTCAATATATTTGTGGACGAGAGTTATCATTTATAACTCTGCAGGTTTGTGAATTGCAGTGCCCTGAAGCTCCATTTTACAACTCGCTTTTTTGGGAGCTGGCCGCAAAAGCGCAGGATGGCTTCAGGCCCTGTTCTGGTTCCGGGGGGGAGGATGAGCCTGTGGTTAATTCTTCTTCCTGATGGGAAAATAGAGTGACCTGTGCCTGTCCCAACACCAAGAGCTAGTCTCTCACTGGTTCCCCGTCTACCCGTTCATCCTCAGGACAAATTGCAACCTGTACGGAACAGGAGGTTAAAGGTGCTGATGCTCCAAGTAGGGAGATTGTTAGGAAAGCGGCTGGAATGGCGAACCCGGGCACAAGGAGAAGAGAAATGAGGTGCGTTTTAGAAACCTTTCCCCATCACATGGTGTACCATCTTTTTGTTTTCTCATGCATGTTTTCGATGTAGGAAGATGCCCTTGAACCTGGAGATTTGGGACCCATGCGATGGGTACCAGGCAGTATTACTTTAAAGGGTGTGCGTTTGCTCACCCAACCTCACCAAACCTCTCAGCCCCAAGAGTGTCCACCCTTATGTCTCATGCAGCTGTGGGTCTAGATATGGTCAATCCAGGTTGCATCACAGCCCCTGAACGCATTGTGTAAGAATTTCTCTCTCTTTCACTGTCTTTGTTTCATGGGTTTTTCGAAGTAATTATTTTTATAATGGGGTTTAGCTGCTTTTCACAGCTGTGTTTATGCCGCTTTACACCCACTTGACACACTAACAGAGATATATCAATACATAGGTTTTAAGATTATTACTAGTCAGATATATTCTTGTGCAGTGAATAGGGCGTGTTGAGTCCAGTTCTCTGAGCAAGGAGTAGGTCTTGTCTATTACATATTGGGTTTATGGAACTGTATCTGAGCTAATTTGAAACCCTTGTTTTATGTATCACCCCACCTCACCTTTCCCGTTAAGCAGCCATAGTGTGTTTTCTGCATGTGTGACTCTGTTCTGTTTTGTAATTCAGTTCAAGTGTAACGGTTTTGACATTCCCTCTATAAGTGATACCTTATGAGAAGTGTCCTTTTCTGTGTGACTTATTTCACTTAGAATCGTCGTACCTAAATCCACTCATTATGCTGCTACTAGCCTTATGACATTGATTTCATGGCTGAGTGATATTCCATTGTACATAAGGACCACAACTTCTTTATCCATTTTTCTCTTTCCTGGGATATTGAAGGTGGAATGAAGTGGAGGTCCTTGTCAACAGAGCAGCCCTAAACTTTGGGGTGCTTGTGTCTTGCTGATTTTTCATTTTCCCAATTTATACCCCCATGAGTGGAAGTGCCCTATGCTCTCTAAGCTGTGTTTTTTAGATGTTTCAGGGCACACCGTACACTTTTCCAGAGTGGCTGTTGGCAATTTACATCCCGCCCATCAGTGTAGCAAGGCTCCCATTTCTCCATGGCCTGTCCTGCATTTCTGGTTTTGAGACTTTTTTCAGCATGGCCCTTTTGACCGACGGGTAGCGAGTCTTCTTTGTAGCGCTGATTTGCCTTTCCAGGTTGCTTGGTTGGCCAAAAAGGGCGTATGCGTTTTTTCCTGAATATATTCAGGAAAAAACGCATACGCCCTTTTTGGCCAAGGGCATCATTGTCAACGTTTTGCCGCTTTTCATGTGCTTTAAAGGCGATTCGAATCTACCTCCTGAAATCAGTTTCCTGCAATTCTGCCTTGATTTCAAATCCTCTTCTTTGCCTTCCCTCAATATATTTGTGGACGAGAGTTATCATTTATAACTCTGCAGGTTTGTGAATTGCAGTGCCCTGAAGCTCCATTTTACAACTCGCTTTTTTGGGAGCTGGCCGCAAAAGCGCAGGATGGCTTCAGGCCCTGTTCTGGTTCCGGGGGGGAGGATGAGCCTGTGGTTAATTCTTCTTCCTGATGGGAAAATAGAGTGACCTGTGCCTGTCCCAACACCAAGAGCTAGTCTCTCACTGGTTCCCCATCTACCCGTTCATCCTCAGGACAAATTGCAACCTGTACGGAACAGGAGGTTAAAGGTGCTGATGCTCCAAGTAGGGAGATTGTTAGGAAAGCGGCTGGAATGGCGAACCCGGGCACAAGGAGAAGAGAAATGAGGTGCGTTTTAGAAACCTTTCCCCATCACATGGTGTACCATCTTTTTGTTTTCTCATGCATGTTTTCGATGTAGGAAGATGCCCTTGAACCTGGAGATTTGGGACCCATGTGATGGGTACCAGGCAGTATTACTTTAAAGGGTCTGCGTTTGCTCACCCAACCTCACCAAACCTCTCAGCCCCAAGAGTGTCCACCCTTATGTCTCATCCAGCTGTGGGTCTAGATATGGTCAATCCAGGTTGCATCACAGCCCCTGAACGCATTGTGTAAGAATTTCTCTCTCTTTCACTGTCTTTGTTTCATGGGTTTGTAAAAGTAATTTATTTTTATAATGGGGTTTAGCTGCTTTTCACTGCTGTGTTTATGCCGCTTTACACCCACTTGACACACTAACAGTGAGATATCAATACATAGGTTTAAAGATTATTACTAGTCAGATATATTCTTGTGCAGTGAATAGGGCGTGTTGAATCCAGTTCTCTGAGCAAGGAGCAGGTCTTGTCTATTACATATTGGGTTTATGGAACTGTATCTGAGCTAATTTGAAACCCTTGTTTTATGTATCACCCCACCTCACCTTTCCCGTTAAGCAGCCATAGTGTGTTTTCTGCATGTGTGACTCTGTTCTGTTTTGTAATTCAGTTCAAGTGTAACGGTTTTTACATTCCCTCTATAAGTGATACCTTATGAGAAGTGTCCTTTTCTGTGTGACTTATTTCACTTAGAATCGTCGTACCTAAATCCACTCATCATGCCGCTACTAGCCTTATGACATTGATTTCATGGCTGAGTGATATTCCATTGTACATAAGGACCACAACTTCTTTATCCATTTTTCTCTTTCCTGGGATATTGAAGGTGGAATGAAGTGGAGGTCCTTGTCAACAGAGCAGCCCTAAACTTTGGGGTGCTTGTGTCTTGCTGATTTTTCATTTTCCCAATTTATACCCCCATGAGTGGAAGTGCCCTATGCTCTCTAAGCTGTGTTTTTTAGATGTTTCAGGACACACCGTACACTTCTCCAGAGTGGCTGTTGGCAATTTACATCCCGCCCATCAGTGTAGCAAGGCTCCCATTTCTCCATGGCCTGTCCTGCATTTCTGGTTTTGAGACTTTTTTCAGCATGGCCCTTTTGACCGACGGGTAGCGAGTCTTCTTTGTAGCGCTGATTTGCCTTTCCAGGTTGCTTGGTTGGCCAAAAAGGGCGTATGCGTTTTTTCCTGAATATATTCAGGAAAAAACGCATACGCCCTTTTTGGCCAAGGGCATCATTGTCAACGTTTTGCCGCTTTTCATGTGCTTTAAAGGCGATTCGAATCTACCTCCTGAAATCAGTTTCCTGCAATTCTGCCTTGATTTCAAATCCTCTTCTTTGCCTTCCCTCAATATATTTGTGGACGAGAGTTATCATTTATAACTCTGCAGGTTTGTGAATTGCAGTGCCCTGAAGCTCCATTTTACAACTCGCTTTTTTGGGAGCTGGCCGCAAAAGCGCAGGATGGCTTCAGGCCCTGTTCTGGTTCCGGGGGGGAGGATGAGCCTGTGGTTAATTCTTCTTCCTGATGGGAAAATAGAGTGACCTGTGCCTGTCCCAACACCAAGAGCTAGTCTCTCACTGGTTCCCCGTCTACCCGTTCATCCTCAGGACAAATTGCAACCTGTACGGAACAGGAGGTTAAAGGTGCTGATGCTCCAAGTAGGGAGATTGTTAGGAAAGCGGCTGGAATGGCGAACCCGGGCACAAGGAGAAGAGAAATGAGGTGCGTTTTAGAAACCTTTCCCCATCACATGGTGTACCATCTTTTTGTTTTCTCATGCATGTTTTCGATGTAGGAAGATGCCCTTGAACCTGGAGATTTGGGACCCATGCGATTGGTACCACGCAGTATTACTTTAAAGGGTCTGCGTTTGCTCACCCAACCTCACCAAACCTCTCAGCCCCAAGAGTGTCCACCCTTATGTCTCATCCAGCTGTGGGTCTAGATATGGTCAATCCAGGTTGCATCACAGCCCCTGAACGCATTGTGTAAGAATTTCTCTCTCTTTCACTGTCTTTGTTTCATGGGTTTGTAAAAGTAATTTATTTTGATAATGGGGTTTAGCTGCTTTTCACTGCTGTGTTTATGCCGCTTTACACCCACTTGACACACTAACAGTGAGATATCAATACATAGGTTTTAAGATTATTACTAGTCAGATATATTCTTGTGCAGTGAATAGGGCGTGTTGAATCCAGTTCTCTGATCAAGGAGCAGGTCTTGTCTATTACATATTGGGTTTATGGAACTGTATGTGAGCTAATTTGAAACCCTTGTTTTATGTATCACCCCACCTCACCTTTCCCGATAAGCAGCCATAGTGTGTTTTCTGCATGTGTGACTCTGTCCTGTTTTGTAATTCATTTCAAGTGTAACGGTTTTTACATTCCCTCTATAAGTGATACCTTATGAGAAGTGTCCTTTTCTGTGTGACTTATTTCACTTAGAATCGTCGTACCTAAATCCACTCATCATGCCGCTACTAGCCTTATGACATTGATTTCATGGCTGAGTGATATTCCATTGTACATAAGGACCACAACTTCTTTATCCATTTTTCTCTTTCCTGGGATATTGAAGGTGGAATGAAGTGGAGGTCCTTGTCAACAGAGCAGCCCTAAACTTTGGGGTGCTTGTGTCTTGCTGATTTTTCATTTTCCCAATTTATACCCCCATGAGTGGAAGTGCCCTATGCTCTCTAAGCTGTGTTTTTTAGATGTTTCAGGACACACCGTACACTTCTCCAGAGTGGCTGTTGGCAATTTACATCCCGCCCATCAGTGTAGCAAGGCTCCCATTTCTCCATGGCCTGTCCTGCATTTCTGGTTTTGAGACTTTTTTCAGCATGGCCCTTTTGACCGACGGGTAGCGAGTCTTCTTTGTAGCGCTGATTTGCCTTTCCAGGTTGCTTGGTTGGCCAAAAAGGGCGTATGCGTTTTTTCCTGAATATATTCAGGAAAAAACGCATACGCCCTTTTTGGCCAAGGGCATCATTGTCAACGTTTTGCCGCTTTTCATGTGCTTTAAAGGCGATTCGAATCTACCTCCTGAAATCTGTTTCCTGCAATTCTGCCTTGATTTCAAATCCTCTTCTTTGCCTTCCCTCAATATATTTGTGGACGAGAGTTATCATTTATAACTCTGCAGGTTTGTGAATTGCAGTGCCCTGAAGCTCCATTTTACAACTCGCTTTTTTGGGAGCTGGCCGCAAAAGCGCAGGATGGCTTCAGGCCCTGTTCTGGTTCCGGGGGGGAGGATGAGCCTGTGGTTAATTCTTCTTCCTGATGGGAAAATAGAGTGACCTGTGCCTGTCCCAACACCAAGAGCTAGTCTCTCACTGGTTCCCCGTCTACCCGTTCATCCTCAGGACAAATTGCAACCTGTACGGAACAGGAGGTTAAAGGTGCTGATGCTCCAAGTAGGGAGATTGTTAGGAAAGCGGCTGGAATGGCGAACCCGGGCACAAGGAGAAGAGAAATGAGGTGCGTTTTAGAAACCTTTCCCCATCACATGGTGTACCATCTTTTTGTTTTCTCATGCATGTTTTCGATGTAGGAAGATGCCCTTGAACCTGGAGATTTGGGACCCATGCGATTGGTACCACGCAGTATTACTTTAAAGGGTCTGCGTTTGCTCACCCAACCTCACCAAACCTCTCAGCCCCAAGAGTGTCCACCCTTATGTCTCATCCAGCTGTGGGTCTAGATATGGTCAATCCAGGTTGCATCATAGCCCCTGAACGCATTGTGTAAGAATTTCTCTCTCTTTCACTGTCTTTGTTTCATGGGTTTGTAAAAGTAATTTATTTTGATAATGGGGTTTAGCTGCTTTTCACTGCTGTGTTTATGCCGCTTTACACCCACTTGACACACTAACAGTGAGATATCAATACATAGGTTTTAAGATTATTACTAGTCAGATATATTCTTGTGCAGTGAATAGGGCGTGTTGAATCCAGTTCTCTGAGCAAGGAGCAGGTCTTGTCTATTACATATTGGGTTTATGGAACTGTATGTGAGCTAATTTGAAACCCTTGTTTTATGTATCACCCCACCTCACCTTTCCCGTTAAGCAGCCATAGTGTGTTTTCTGCATGTGTGACTCTGTTCTGTTTTGTAATTCAGTTCAAGTGTAACGGTTTTTACATTCCCTCTATAAGTGATACCTTATGAGAAGTGTCCTTTTCTGTGTGACTTATTTCACTTAGAATCGTCGTACCTAAATCCACTCATCATGCCGCTACTAGCCTTATGACATTGATTTCATGGCTGAGTGATATTCCATTGTACATAAGGACCACAACTTCTTTATCCATTTTTCTCTTTCCTGGGATATTGAAGGTGGAATGAAGTGGAGGTCCTTGTCAACAGAGCAGCCCTAAACTTTGGGGTGCTTGTGTCTTGCTGATTTTTCATTTTCCCAATTTATACCCCCATGAGTGGAAGTGCCCTATGCTCTCTAAGCTGTGTTTTTTAGATGTTTCAGGACACACCGTACACTTCTCCAGAGTGGCTGTTGGCAATTTACATCCCGCCCATCAGTGTAGCAAGGCTCCCATTTCTCCATGGCCTGTCCCGCATTTCTGATTTTGAGACTTTTTTCAGCATGGCCCTTTTGACCGACGGGTAGCGAGTCTTCTTTGTAGCGCTGATTTGCCTTTCCAGGTTGCTTGGTTGGCCAAAAAGGGCGTATGCGTTTTTTCCTGAATATATTCAGGAAAAAACGCATACGCCCTTTTTGGCCAAGGGCATCATTGTCAACGTTTTGCCGCTTTTCATGTGCTTTAAAGGCGATTCGAATCTACCTCCTGAAATCTGTTTCCTGCAATTCTGCCTTGATTTCAAATCCTCTTCTTTGCCTTCCCTCAATATATTTGTGGACGAGAGTTATCATTTATAACTCTGCAGGTTTGTGAATTGCAGTGCCCTGAAGCTCCATTTTACAACTCGCTTTTTTGGGAGCTGGCCGCAAAAGCGCAGGATGGCTTCAGGCCCTGTTCTGGTTCCGGGGGGGAGGATGAGCCTGTGGTTAATTCTTCTTCCTGATGGGAAAATAGAGTGACCTGTGCCTGTCCCAACACCAAGAGCTAGTCTCTCACTGGTTCCCCGTCTACCCGTTCATCCTCAGGACAAATTGCAACCTGTACGGAACAGGAGGTTAAAGGTGCTGATGCTCCAAGTAGGGAGATTGTTAGGAAAGCGGCTGGAATGGCGAACCCGGGCACAAGGAGAAGAGAAATGAGGTGCGTTTTAGAAACCTTTCCCCATCACATGGTGTACCATCTTTTTGTTTTCTCATGCATGTTTTCGATGTAGGAAGATGCCCTTGAACCTGGAGATTTGGGACCCATGCGAGGGGTACCAGGCAGTATTACTTTAAAGGGTCTGCGTTTGCTCACCCAACCTCACCAAACCTCTCAGCCCCAAGAGTGTCCACCCTTATGTCTCATCCAGCTGTGGGTCTAGATATGGTCAATCCAGGTTGCATCACAGCCCCTGAACGCATTGTGTAAGAATTTCTCTCTCTTTCACTGTCTTTGTTTCATGGGTTTGTAAAAGTAATTTATTTTGATAATGGGGTTTAGCTGCTTTTCACTGCTGTGTTTATGCCGCTTTACACCCACTTGACACACTAACAGTGAGATATCAATACATAGGTTTTAAGATTATTACTAGTCAGATATATTCTTGTGCAGTGAATAGGGCGTGTTGAATCCAGTTCTCTGAGCAAGGAGCAGGTCTTGTCTATTACATATTGGGTTTATGGAACTGTATGTGAGCTAATTTGAAACCCTTGTTTTATGTATCACCCCACCTCACCTTTCCCGTTAAGCAGCCATAGTGTGTTTTCTGCATGTGTGACTCTGTCCTGTTTTGTAATTCAGTTCAAGTGTAACGGTTTTTACATTCCCTCTATAAGTGATACCTTATGAGAAGTGTCCTTTTCTGTGTGACTTATTTCACTTAGAATCGTCGTACCTAAATCCACTCATCATGCCGCTACTAGCCTTATGACATTGATTTCATGGCTGAGTGATATTCCATTGTACATAAGGACCACAATTTCTTTATCCATTTTTCTCTTTCCTGGGATATTGAAGGTGGAATGAAGTGGAGGTCCTTGTCAACAGAGCAGGCCTAAACATTGGGGTGCTTGTGTCTTGCTGATTTTTCATTTTCCCAATTTATACCCCCATGAGTGGAAGTGCCCTATGCTCTCTAAGCTGTGTTTTTTAGATGTTTCAGGACACACCGTACACTTCTCCAGAGTGGCTGTTGGCAATTTACATCCCGCCCATCAGTGTAGCAAGGCTCCCATTTCTCCATGGCCTGTCCTGCATTTCTGGTTTTGAGACTTTTTTCAGCATGGCCCTTTTGACCGACGGGTAGCGAGTCTTCTTTGTAGCGCTGATTTGCCTTTCCAGGTTGCTTGGTTGGCCAAAAAGGGCGTATGCGTTTTTTCCTGAATATATTCAGGAAAAAACGCATACGCCCTTTTTGGCCAAGGGCATCATTGTCAACGTTTTGCCGCTTTTCATGTGCTTTAAAGGCGATTCGAATCTACCTCCTGAAATCTGTTTCCTGCAATTCTGCCTTGATTTCAAATCCTCTTCTTTGCCTTCCCTCAATATATTTGTGGACGAGAGTTATCATTTATAACTCTGCAGGTTTGTGAATTGCAGTGCCCTGAAGCTCCATTTTACAACTCGCCTTTTTGGGAGCTGGCCGCAAAAGCGCAGGATGGCTTCAGGCCCTGTTCTGGTTCCGGGGGGGAGGATGAGCCTGTGGTTAATTCTTCTTCCTGATGGGAAAATAGAGTGACCTGTGCCTGTCCCAACACCAAGAGCTAGTCTCTCACTGGTTCCCCGTCTACCCGTTCATCCTCAGGACAAATTGCAACCTGTACGGAACAGGAGGTTAAAGGTGCTGATGCTCCAAGTAGGGAGATTGTTAGGAAAGCGGCTGGAATGGCGAACCCGGGCACAAGGAGAAGAGAAATGAGGTGCGTTTTAGAAACCTTTCCCCATCACATGGTGTACCATCTTTTTGTTTTCTCATGCATGTTTTCGATGTAGGAAGATGCCCTTGAACCTGGAGATTTGGGACGCATGCGATGGGTACCAGGCAGTATTACTTTAAAGGGTGTGCGTTTGCTCACCCAACCTCACCAAACCTCTCAGCCCCAAGAGTGTCCAACCTTATGTCTCATCCAGCTGTGGGTCTAGATATGGTCAATCCAGGTTGCATCACAGCCCCTGAACGCATTGTGTAAGAATTTCTCTCTCTTTCACTGTCTTTGTTTCATGGGTTTGTAAAAGTAATTTATTTTTATAATGGGGTTTAGCTGCTTTTCACTGCTGTGTTTATGCCGCTTTACACCCACTTGACACACTAACAGTGAGATATCAATACATAGGTTTTAAGATTATTACTAGTCAGATATATTCTTGTGCAGTGAATAGGGCGTGTTGAATCCAGTTCTCTGAGCAAGGAGCAGGTCTTGTCTATTACATATTGGGTTTATGGAACTGTATCTGAGCTAATTTGAAACCCTTGTTTTATGTATCACCCCACCTCACCTTTCCCGTTAAGCAGCCATAGTGTGTTTTCTGCATGTGTGACTCTGTTCTGTTTTGTAATTCAGTTCAAGTGTAACGGTTTTTACATTCCCTCTATAAGTGATACCTTATGAGAAGTGTCCTTTTCTGTGTGACTTATTTCACTTAGAATCGTCGTACCTAAATCCACTCATCATGCCGCTACTAGCCTTATGACATTGATTTCATGGCTGAGTGATATTCCATTGTACATAAGGACCACAACTTCTTTATCCATTTTTCTCTTTCCTGGGATATTGAAGGTGGAATGAAGTGGAGGTCCTTGTCAACAGAGCAGCCCTAAACTTTGGGGTGCTTGTGTCTTGCTGATTTTTCATTTTCCCAATTTATACCCCCATGAGTGGAAGTGCCCTATGCTCTCTAAGCTGTGTTTTTTAGATGTTTCAGGACACACCGTACACTTCTCCAGAGTGGCTGTTGGCAATTTACATCCCGCCCATCAGTGTAGCAAGGCTCCCATTTCTCCATGGCCTGTCCTGCATTTCTGGTTTTGAGACTTTTTTCAGCATGGCCCTTTTGACCGACGGGTAGCGAGTCTTCTTTGTAGCGCTGATTTGCCTTTCCAGGTTGCTTGGTTGGCCAAAAAGGGCGTATGCGTTTTTTCCTGAATATATTCAGGAAAAAACGCATACGCCCTTTTTGGCCAAGGGCATCATTGTCAACGTTTTGCCGCTTTTCATGTGCTTTAAAGGCGATTCGAATCTACCTCCTGAAATCAGTTTCCTGCAATTCTGCCTTGATTTCAAATCCTCTTCTTTGCCTTCCCTCAATATATTTGTGGACGAGAGTTATCATTTATAACTCTGCAGGTTTGTGAATTGCAGTGCCCTGAAGCTCCATTTTACAACTCGCCTTTTTGGGAGCTGGCCGCAAAAGCGCAGGATGGCTTCAGGTCCTGTTCTGGTTCCGGGGGGGAGGATGAGCCTGTGGTTAATTCTTCTTCCTGATGGGAAAATAGAGTGACCTGTGCCTGTCCCAACACCAAGAGCTAGTCTCTCACTGGTTCCCCGTCTACCCGTTCATCCTCAGGACAAATTGCAACCTGTACGGAACAGGAGGTTAAAGGTGCTGATGCTCCAAGTAGGGAGATTGTTACGAAAGCGGCTGGAATGGCGAACCCGGGCACAAGGAGAAGAGAAATGAGGTGCGTTTTAGAAACCTTTCCCCATCACATGGTGTACCATCTTTTTGTTTTCTCATGCATGTTTTCGATGTAGGAAGATGCCCTTGAACCTGGAGATTTGGGACCCATGCGATGGGTACCAGGTAGTATTACTTTAAAGGGTCTGCGTTTGCTCACCCAACCTCACCAAACCTCTCAGCCCCAAGAGTGTCCACCCTTATGTCTCATCCAGCTGTGGGTCTAGATATGGTCAATCCAGGTTGCATCACAGCCCCTGAACGCATTGTGTAAGAATTTCTCTCTCTTTCACTGTCTTTGTTTCATGGGTTTGTAAAAGTAATTTATTTTGATAATGGGGTTTAGCTGCTTTTCACTGCTGTGTTTATGCCGCTTTACACCCACTTGACACACTAACAGTGAGATATCAATACATAGGTTTTAAGATTATTACTAGTCAGATATATTCTTGTGCAGTGAATAGGGCGTGTTGAATCCAGTTCTCTGAGCAAGGAGTAGGTCTTGTCTATTACATATTGGGTTTATGGAACTGTATCTGAGCTAATTTGAAACCCTTGTTTTATGTATCACCCCACCTCACCTTTCCCGTTAAGCAGCCATAGTGTGTTTTCTGCATGTGTGACTCTGTTCTGTTTTGTAATTCAGTTCAAGTGTAACGGTTTTTACATTCCCTCTATAAGTGATACCTTATGAGAAGTGTCCTTTTCTGTGTGACTTATTTCACTTAGAATCGTCGTACCTAAATCCACTCATCATGCTGCTACTAGCCTTATGACATTGATTTCATGGCTGAGTGATATTCCATTGTACATAAGGACCACAACTTCTTTATCCATTTTTCTCTTTCCTGGGATATTGAAGGTGGAATGAAGTGGAGGTCCTTGTCAACAGAGCAGCCCTAAACTTTGGGGTGCTTGTGTCTTGCTGATTTTTCATTTTCGCAATTTATACCCCCATGAGTGGAAGTGCCCTATGCTCTCTAAGCTGTGTTTTTTAGATGTTTCAGGACACACCGTACACTTCTCCAGAGTGGCTGTTGGCAATTTACATCCCGCCCATCAGTGTAGCAAGGCTCCCATTTCTCCATGGGCTGTCCTGCATTTCTGGTTTTGAGACTTTTTTCAGCATGGCCCTTTTGACCGATGGGTAGCGAGTCTTCTTTGTAGCGCTGATTTGCCTTTCCAGGTTGCTTGGTTGGCCAAAAAGGGCGTATGCGTTTTTTCCTGAATATATTCAGGAAAAAACGCATACGCCCTTTTTGGCCAAGGGCATCATTGTCAACGTTTTGCCGCTTTTCATGTGCTTTAAAGGCGATTCGAATCTACCTCCTGAAATCTGTTTCCTGCAATTCTGCCTTATTTCAAATCCTCTTCTTTGCCTTCCCTCAATATATTTGTGGACGAGAGATATCATTTATAACTCTGCAGGTTTGTGAATTGCAGTGCCCTGAAGCTCCATTTTACAACTCGCTTTTTTGGGAGCTGGCCGCAAAAGTGCAGGATGGCTTCAGGCCCTGTTCTGGTTCCGGGGGGGACGATGAGCCTGTGGTTAATTCTTCTTCCTGATGGGAAAATAGAGTGACCTGTGCCTGTCCCAACACCAAGAGCTAGTCTCTCACTGGTTCCCGGTCTACCCGTTCATCCTCAGGACAAATTGCAACCTGTACGGAACAGGAGGTTAAAGGTGCTGATGCTCGAAGTAGGGAGATTGTTAGTAAAGCGGCTGGAATGGCGAACCCGGGCACAAGGAGAAGAGAAATGAGGTGCGTTTTAGAAACCTTTCCCCATCACATGGTGTACCATCTTTTTGTTTTCTCATGCATGTTTTCGATGTAGGAAGATGCCCTTGAACCTGGAGATTTGGGACCCATGCGATGGGTACCACGCAGTATTACTTTAAAGGGTCTGCGTTTGCTCACCCAACCTCACCAAACCTCTCAGCCCCAAGAGTGTCCACCCTTATGTCTCATCCAGCTGTGGGTCTAGATATGGTCAATCCAGGTTGCATCACAACCCCTGAACGCATTGTGTAAGAATTTCTCTCTCTTTCACTGTCTTTCTTTCATGGGTTTTTCGAAGTAATTTATTTTGATAATGGGGTTTAGCTGCTTTTCACTGCTGTGTTTATGCCGCTTTACACCCTCTTGACACACTAACAGAGAGATATCAATACATAGGTTTTAAGATTATTACTAGTCAGATATATTCTTGTGCGGTGAATAGGGCGTGTTGAGTCCAGTTCTCTGAGCAAGGAGTAGGTCTTGTCTATTACATATTGGGTTTATGGAACGGTATCTGAGCTAATTTGAAACCCTTGTTTTATGTATCACCCCACCTCACCTTTCCCGTTAAGCAGCCATAGTGTGTTTTCTGCATGTGTGACTCTGTTCTGTTTTGTAATTCAGTTCAAGTGTAACAGTTTTTACATTCTCTCTATAAGTGATACCTTATGAGAAGTGTCCTTTTCTGTGTGACTTATTTCACTTAGAATCGTCGTACCTAAATCCACTCATCATGCTGCTACTAGCCTTATGACATTGATTTCATGGCTGAGTGATATTCCATTGCACATAAGGACCACAACTTCTTTATCCATTTTTCTCTTTCCTGGGATATTGAAGGTGGAATGAAGTGGAGGTCCTTGTCAACAGAGCAGCCCTAAACTTTGGGGTGCTTGTGTCTTGCTGATTTTTCATTTTCCCAATTTATAGCCCCATGAGTGGAAGTGCCCTATGCTCTCTAAGCTGTGTTTTTTAGATGTTTCAGGACACACCGTACACTTCTCCAGAGTGGCTGTTGGCAATTTACATCCTGCACATCAGTGTAGCAAGACTCCCATTTCTCCATGGGCTGTCCTGCATTTCTGGTTTTGAGACTTTTTTCAGCATGGCCCTTTTGACCGATGGGTAGCGAGTCTTCTTTGTAGCGCTGATTTGCCTTTCCAGGTTGCTTGGTTGGCCAAAAAGGGCATATGCGTTTTTTCCTGAATATATTCAGGAAAAAAGGCACACGCCCTTTTTGGCCAAGGGCATCATTGTCAACGTTTTGCCGCTTTTCATGTGCTTTAAAGGCGATTCGAATCTACCTCCTGAAATCTGTTTCCTGCAATTCTGCCTTATTTCAAATCCTCTTCTTTGCCTTCCCTCAATATATTTGTGGACGAGAGTTATCATTTATAACTCTGCAGGTTTGTGAATTGCAGTGCCCTGAAGCTCCATTTTACAACTCGCTTTTTTGGGAGCTGGCCGCAAAAGCGCAGGATGGCTTCAGGCCCTGTTCTGGTTCCGGGGGGGAGGATGAGCCTGTGGTTAATTCTTCTTCCTGATGGGAAAATAGAGTGACCTGTGCCTGTCCCAACACCAAGAGCTAGTCTCTCACTGGTTCCCCGTCTACCCGTTCATCCTCAGGACAAATTGCAACCTGTACGGAACAGGAGGTTAAAGGTGCTGATGCTCCAAGTAGGGAGATTGTTAGGAAAGCGGCTGGAATGGCGAACCCGGGCACAAGGAGAAGAGAAATGAGGTGCGTTTTAGAAACCTTTCCCCATCACATGGTGTACCATCTTTTTGTTTTCTCATGCATGTTTTCGATGTAGGAAGATGCCCTTGAACCTGGAGATTTGGGACCCATGCGATGGGTACCAGGCAGTATTACTTTAAAGGGTCTGCGTTTGCTCACCCAACCTCACCAAACCTCTCAGCCCCAAGAGTGTCCACCCTTATGTCTCATCCAGCTGTGGGTCTAGATATGGTCAATCCAGGTTGCATCACAGCCCCTGAAGGCATTGTGTAAGAATTTCTCTCTCTTTCACTGTCTTTGTTTCATGGGTTTGTAAAAGTAATTTATTTTTATAATGGGGTTTAGCTGCTTTTCACTGCTGTGTTTATGCCGCTTTACACCCACTTGACACACTAACAGTGAGATATCAATACATAGGTTTTAAGATTATTACTAGTCAGATATATTCTTGTGCGGTGAATAGGGCGTGTTGAGTCCAGTTCTCTGAGCACGGAGTAGGTCTTGTCTATTACATATTGGGTTTATGGAATGGTATCTGAGCTAATTTGAAACCCTTGATTTATGTATCACCCCACCTCACCTTTCCCGTTAAGCAGCCATAGTGTGATTTCTGCATGTGTGACTCTGTTCTGTTTTGTAATTCAGTTCAAGTGTAACGCTTTTTACATTCCCTCTATAAGTGATACCTTATGAGAAGTGTCCTTTTCTGTGTGACTTATTTCACTTAGAATCGTCGTACCTAAATCCACTCATCATGCTGCTACTAGCCTTATGACATCGATTTCATGGCTGAGTGATATTCCATTGTACATAAGGACCACAACTTCTTTATCCATTTTTCTCTTTCCTGGGATATTGAAGGTGGAATGAAGTGGAGGTCCTTGTCAACAGAGCAGCCCTAAACTTTGGGGTGCTTGTGTCTTGCTGATTTTTCATTTTCGCAATTTATACCCCCATGAGTGGAAGTGCCCTATGCTCTCTAAGCTGTGTTTTTTAGATGTTTCAGGACACACCGTACACTTCTCCAGAGTGGCTGTTGGCAATTTACATCCCGCCCATCAGTGTAGCAAGGCTCCCATTTCTCCATGGCCTGTCCCGCATTTCTGGTTTTGACAGGTTTTTCAGCATGGCCCTTTTGACCGATGGGTAGCGAGTCTTCTTTGTAGCGCTGATTTGCCTTTCCAGGTTGCTTGGTTGGCCAAAAAGGGCGTATGCGTTTTTTCCTGAATATATTCAGGAAAAAACGCATACGCCCTTTTTGGCCAAGGGCATCATTGTCAACGTTTTGCCGCCTTTCATGTGCTTTAAAGGCGATTCGAATCTACCTCCTGAAATCAGTTTCCTGCAATTCTGCCTTGATTTCAAATCCTCTTCTTTGCCTTCCCTCAATATATTTGTGGACGAGAGTTATCATTTATAACTCTGCAGGTTTGTGAATTGCAGTGCCCTGAAGCTCCATTTTACAACTCGCTTTTTTGGGAGCTGGCCGCAAAAGCGCAGGATGGCTTCAGGCCCTGTTCTGGTTCCGGGGGGGAGGATGAGCCTGTGGTTAATTCTTCTTCCTGATGGGAAAATAGAGTGACCTGTGCCTGTCCCAACACCAAGAGCTAGTCTCTCACTGGTTCCCCGTCTACCCGTTCATCCTCAGGACAAATTGCAACCTGTACGGAACAGGAGGTTAAAGGTGCTGATGCTCCAAGTAGGGAGATTGTTAGGAAAGCGGATGGAATGGCGAACCCGGGCACAAGGAGAAGAGAAATGAGGTGCGTTTTAGAAACCTTTCCCCATCACATGGTGTACCATCTTTTTGTTTTCTCATGCATGTTTTCGATGTAGGAAGATGCCCTTGAACCTGGAGATTTGGGACCCATGCGATGGGTACCACGCAGTATTACTTTAAAGGGTCTGCGTTTGCTCACCCAACCTCACCAAACCTCTCAGCCCCAAGAGTGTCCACCCTTATGTCTCATCTAGCTGTGGGTCTAGATATGGTCAATCCAGGTTGCATCACAGCCCCTGAACGCATTGTGTAAGAATTTCTCTCTCTTTCACTGTCTTTGTTTCATGGGTTTGTAAAAGTAATTTATTTTTATAATGGGGTTTAGCTGCTTTTCACTGCTGTGTTTATGCCGCTTTACACCCACTTGACACACTAACAGAGAGATATCAATACATAGGTTTTAAGATTATTACTAGTCAGATATATTCTTGTGCGGTGAATAGGGCGTGTTGAGACCAGTTCTCTGAGCAAGGAGTAGGTCTTGTCTATTACATATTGGGTTTATGGAACGGTATCTGAGCTAATTTGAAACCCTTGTTTTATGTATCACCCCACCTCACCTTTCCCGTTAAGCAGCCATAGTGTGATTTCTGCATGTGTGACTCTGTTCTGTTTTGTAATTCAGTTCAAGTGTAACGCTTTTTGCATTCCCTCTATAAGTGATACCTTATGAGAAGTGTCCTTTTCTGTGTGACTTATTTCACTTAGAATCGTCGTACCTAAATCCACTCATCAGGCTGCTACTAGCCTTATAACATCGATTTCATGGCTGAGTGATATTCCATTGTACATAAGGACCACAACTTCTTTATCCATTTTTCTCTTTCCTGGGATATTGAAGGTGGAATGAAGTGGAGGTCCTTGTCAACAGAGCAGCCCTAAACTTTGGGGTGCTTGTGCCGTGCTGATTTTTCATTTTCCCAATTTATACCCCCATGAGTGCAAGTGCCCTATGCTCTCTAAGCTGTGTTTTTTAGATGTTTCAGGACACACCGTACACTTCTCCAGAGTGGCTGTTGGCAATTTACATCCCGCCCATCAGTGTAGCAAGGCTCCCATTTCTCCATGGGCTGTCCCGCATTTCTGGTTTTGAGACTTTTTTCAGCATGCCCCTTTTGACCGATGGGTAGCGAGTCTTCTTTGTAGCGCTGATTTGCCTTTCCAGGTTGCTTGGTTGGCCAAAAAGGGCGTATGCGTTTTTTCCTGAATATATTCAGGAAAAAACGCATACGCCCTTTTTGGCCAAGGGCATCATTGTCAACGTTTTGCCGCTTTTCATGTGCTTTAAAGGCGATTCGAATCTACCTCCTGAAATCTGTTTCCTGCAATTCTGCCTTGATTTCAAATCCTCTTCTTTGCCTTTCCTCAATATATTTGTGGACGAGAGTTATCATTTATAACTCTGCAGGTTTGTGAATTGCAGTGCCCTGAAGCTCCATTTTACAACTCGCTTTTTTGGGAGCTGGCCGCAAAAGCGCAGGATGGCTTCAGGCCCTGTTCTGGTTCCGGGGGGGAGGATGAGCCTGTGGTTAATTCTTCTTCCTGATGGGAAAATAGAGTGACCTGTGCCTGTCCCAACACCAAGAGCTAGTCTCTCACTGGTTCCCGGTCTACCCGTTCATCCTCAGGACAAATTGCAACCTGTACGGAACAGGAGGTTAAAGGTGCTGATGCTCCAAGTAGGGAGATTGTTAGTAAAGCGGCTGGAATGGCGAACCCGGGCACAAGGAGAAGAGAAATGAGGTGCGTTTTAGAAACCTTTCCCCTTCACATGGTGTACCATCTTTTTGTTTTCTCATGCATGTTTCCGATGTAGGAAGATGCCCTTGAACCTGGAGATTTGGGACCCATGCGATGGGTACCACGCAGTATTACTTTAAAGGGTGTGCGTTTGCTCACCCAACCTCACCAAACCTCTCAGCCCCAAGAGTGTCCACCCTTATGTCTCATCCAGCTGTGGGTCTAGATATGGTCAATCCAGGTTGCATCACAGCCCCTGAACGCATTGTGTAAGAATTTCTCTCTCTTTCACTGTCTTTGTTTCATGGGTTTGTAAAAGTAATTTATTTTTATAATGGGGTTTAGCTGCTTTTCACTGCTGTGTTTATGCCGCTTTACACCCACTTGACACACTAACAGAGAGATATCAATACATAGGTTTTAAGATTATTACTAGTCAGATATATTCTTGTGCGGTGAATAGGGCGTGTTGAGACCAGTTCTCTGAGCAAGGAGTAGGTCTTGTCTATTACATATTGGGTTTATGGAACGGTATCTGAGCTAATTTGAAACCCTTGTTTTATGTATCACCCCACCTCACCTTTCCCGTTAAGCAGCCATAGTGTGATTTCTGCATGTGTGACTCTGTTCTGTTTTGTAATTCAGTTCAAGTGTAACGCTTTTTGCATTCCCTCTATAAGTGATACCTTATGAGAAGTGTCCTTTTCTGTGTGACTTATTTCACTTAGAATCGTCGTACCTAAATCCACTCATCAGGCTGCTACTAGCCTTATAACATCGATTTCATGGCTGAGTGATATTCCATTGTACATAAGGACCACAACTTCTTTATCCATTTTTCTCTTTCCTGGGATATTGAAGGTGGAATGAAGTGGAGGTCCTTGTCAACAGAGCAGCCCTAAACTTTGGGGTGCTTGTGCCTTGCTGATTTTTCATTTTCCCAATTTATACCCCCATGTGTGCAAGTGCCCTATGCTCTCTAAGCTGTGTTTTTTAGATGTTTCAGGACACACCGTACACTTCTCCAGAGTGGCTGTTGGCAATTTACATCCCGCCCATCAGTGTAGCAAGGCTCCCATTTCTCCATGGCCTGTCCCGCATTTCTGGTTTTGAGACTTTTTTCAGCATGGCCCTTTTGACCGATGGGTAGCGAGTCTTCTTTGTAGCGCTGATTTGCCTTTCCAGGTTGCTTGGTTGGCCAAAAAGGGCGTATGCGTTTTTTCCTGAATATATTCAGGAAAAAACGCATACGCCCTTTTTGGCCAAGGGCATCATTGTCAACGTTTTGCCGCTTTTCATGTGCTTTAAAGGCGATTCGAATCTACCTCCTGAAATCAGTTTCCTGCAATTCTGCCTTGATTTCAAATCCTCTTCTTTGCCTTCCCTCAATATATTTGTGGACGAGAGTTATCATTTATAACTCTGCAGGTTTGTGAATTGCAGTGCCCTGAAGCTCCATTTTACAACTCGCTTTTTTGGGAGCTGCCCGCAAAAGCGCAGGATGGCTTCAGGCCCTGTTCTGGTTCCGGGTTCAGGCTGAGCCTGTGGTTAATTCTTCTTCCTGATGGGAAAATAGAGTGACCTGTGCCTGTCCCAACACCAAGAGCTAGTCTCTCACTGGTTCCCCGTCTACCCGTTCATCCTCAGGACAAATTGCAACCTGTACGGAACAGGAGGTTAAAGGTGCTGATGCTCCAAGTAGGGAGATTGTTAGTAAAGCGGCTGGAATGGCGAACCCGGGCACAAGGAGAAGAGAAATGAGGTGCGTTTTAGAAACCTTTCCCCATCACATGGTGTACCATCTTTTTGTTTTCTCATGCATGTTTTCGATGTAGGAAGATGCCCTTGAACCTGGAGATTTGGGACCCATGCGATGGGTACCAGGCAGTATTACTTTAAAGGGTCTGCGTTTGCTCACCCAACCTCACCAAACCTCTCAGCCCCAAGAGTGTCCACCCTTATGTCTCATCCAGCTGTGGGTCTAGATATGGTCAATCCAGGTTGCATCACAGCCCCTGAACGCATTGTGTAAGAATTTCTCTCTCTTTCACTGTCTTTGTTTCATGGGTTTGTAAAAGTAATTTATTTTTATAATGGGGTTTAGCTGCTTTTCACTGCTGTGTTTATGCCGCCTTACACCCACTTGACACACTAACAGAGAGATATCAATACATAGGTTTTAAGATTATTACTAGTCAGATATATTCTTGTGCGGTGAATAGGGCGTGTTGAGTCCAGTTCTCTGAGCACGGAGTAGGTCTTGTCTATTACATATTGGGTTTATGGAATGGTATCTGAGCTAATTTGAAACCCTTGTTTTATGTATCACCCCACCTCACCTTTCCCGTTAAGCAGCCATAGTGTGATTTCTGCATGTGTGACTCTGTTCTGTTTTGTAATTCAGTTCAAGTGTAACGCTTTTTACATTCCCTCTATAAGTGATACCTTATGAGAAGTGTCCTTTTCTGTGTGACTTATTTCACTTAGAATCGTCGTACCTAAATCCACTCATCATGCTGCTACTAGCCTTATGACATCGATTTCATGGCTGAGTGATATTCCATTGTACATAAGGACCACAACTTCTTTATCCATTTTTCTCTTTCCTGGGATATTGAAGGTGGAATGAAGTGGAGGTCCTTGTCAACAGAGCAGCCCTAAACTTTGGGGTGCTTGTGTCTTGCTGATTTTTCATTTTCGCAATTTATACCCCCATGAGTGGAAGTGCCCTATGCTCTCTAAGCTGTGTTTTTTAGATGTTTCAGGACACACCGTACACTTCTCCAGAGTGGCTGTTGGCAATTTACATCCCGCCCATCAGTGTAGCAAGGCTCCCATTTCTCCATGGCCTGTCCCGCATTTCTGGTTTTGACAGGTTTTTCAGCATGCCCCTTTTGACCGATGGGTAGCGAGTCTTCTTTGTAGCGCTGATTTGCCTTTCCAGGTTGCTTGGTTGGCCAAAAAGGGCGTATGCGTTTTTTCCTGAATATATTCAGGAAAAAACGCATACGCCCTTTTTGGCCAAGGGCATCATTGTCAACGTTTTGCCGCTTTTCATGTGCTTTAAAGGCGATTCGAATCTACCTCCTGAAATCTGTTTCCTGCAATTCTGCCTTGATTTCAAATCCTCTTCTTTGCCTTTCCTCAATATATTTGTGGACGAGAGTTATCATTTATAACTCTGCAGGTTTGTGAATTGCAGTGCCCTGAAGCTCCATTTTACAACTCGCTTTTTTGGGAGCTGGCCGCAAAAGCGCAGGATGGCTTCAGGCCCTGTTCTGGTTCCAGGTTCAGGCTGAGCCTGTGGTTAATTCTTCTTCCTGATGGGAAAATAGAGTGACCTGTGCCTGTCCCAACACCAAGAGCTAGTCTCTCACTGGTTCCCCGTGTACCCGTTCATCCTCAGGACAAATTGCAACCTGTACGGAACAGGAGGTTAAAGGTGCTGATGCTCCAAGTAGGGAGATTGTTAGTAAAGCGGCTGGAATGGCGAACCCGGGCACAAGGAGAAGAGAAATGAGGTGCGTTTTAGAAACCTTTCCCCATCACATGGTGTACCATCTTTTTGTTTTCTCATGCATGTTTTCGATGTAGGAAGATGCCCTTGAACCTGGAGATTTGGGAACCATGCGATGGGTACCACGCAGTATTACTTTAAAGGGTCTGCGTTTGCTCACCCAACCTCACCAAACCTCTCAGCCCCAAGAGTGTCCACCCTTATGTCTCATCCAGCTGTGGGTCTAGATATGGTCAATCCAGGTTGCATCACAGCCCCTGAATGCATTGTGTAAGAATTTCTCTCTCTTTCACTGTCTTTGTTTCATGGGTTTGTAAAAGTAATTTATTTTTATAATGGGGTTTAGCTGCTTTTCACTGCTGTGTTTATGCCGCCTTACACCCACTTGACACACTAACAGAGAGATATCAATACATAGGTTTTAAGATTATTACTAGTCAGATATATTCTTGTGCGGTGAATAGGGCGTGTTGAGTCCAGTTCTCTGAGCACGGAGTAGGTCTTGTCTATTACATATTGGGTTTATGGAATGGTATCTGAGCTAATTTGAAACCCTTGATTTATGTATCACCCCACCTCACCTTTCCCGTTAAGCAGCCATAGTGTGATTTCTGCATGTGTGACTCTGTTCTGTTTTGTAATTCAGTTCAAGTGTAACGCTTTTTGCATTCCCTCTATAAGTGATACCTTATGAGAAGTGTCCTTTTCTGTGTGACTTATTTCACTTAGAATCGTCGTACCTAAATCCACTCATCAGGCTGCTACTAGCCTTATAACATCGATTTCATGGCTGAGTGATATTCCATTGTACATAAGGACCACAACTTCTTTATCCATTTTTCTCTTTCCTGGGATATTGAAGGTGGAATGAAGTGGAGGTCCTTGTCAACAGAGCAGCCCTAAACTTTGGGGTGCTTGTGTCTTGCTGATTTTTCATTTTCGCAATTTATACCCCCATGTGTGCAAGTGCCCTATGCTCTCTAAGCTGTGTTTTTTAGATGTTTCAGGACACACCGTACACTTCTCCAGAGTGGCTGTTGGCAATTTACATCCCGCCCATCAGTGTAGCAAGGCTCCCATTTCTCCATGGCCTGTCCCGCATTTCTGGTTTTGAGACTTTTTTCAGCATGGCCCTTTTGACCGATGGGTAGCGAGTCTTCTTTGTAGCGCTGATTTGCCTTTCCAGGTTGCTTGGTTGGCCAAAAAGGGCGTATGCGTTTTTTCCTGAATATATTCAGGAAAAAACGCATACGCCCTTTTTGGCCAAGGGCATCATTGTCAACGTTTTGCCGCTTTTCATGTGCTTTAAAGGCGATTCGAATCTACCTCCTGAAATCTGTTTCCTGCAATTCTGCCTTGATTTCAAATCCTCTTCTTTGCCTTCCCTCAATATATTTGTGGACGAGAGTTATCATTTATAACTCTGCAGGTTTGTGAATTGCAGTGCCCTGAAGCTCCATTTTACAACTCGCTTTTTTGGGAGCTGGCCGCAAAAGCGCAGGATGGCTTCAGGCCCTGTTCTGGTTCCGGGTTCAGGCTGAGCCTGTGGTTAATTCTTCTTCCTGATGGGAAAATAGAGTGACCTGTGCCTGTCCCAACACCAAGAGCTAGTCTCTCACTGGTTCCCCGTGTACCCGTTCATCCTCAGGACAAATTGCAACCTGTACGGAACAGGAGGTTAAAGGTGCTGATGCTCCAAGTAGGGAGATTGTTAGTAAAGCGGCTGGAATGGCGAACCCGGGCACAAGGAGAAGAGAAATGAGGTGCGTTTTAGAAACCTTTCCCCATCACATGGTGTACCATCTTTTTGTTTTCTCATGCATGTTTTCGATGTAGGAAGATGCCCTTGAACCTGGAGATTTGGGAACCATGCGATGGGTACCACGCAGTATTACTTTAAAGGGTCTGCGTTTGCTCACCCAACCTCACCAAACCTCTCAGCCCCAAGAGTGTCCACCCTTATGTCTCATCCAGCTGTGGGTCTAGATATGGTCAATCCAGGTTGCATCACAGCCCCTGAATGCATTGTGTAAGAATTTCTCTCTCTTTCACTGTCTTTGTTTCATGGGTTTGTAAAAGTAATTTATTTTTATAATGGGGTTTAGCTGCTTTTCACTGCTGTGTTTATGCCGCCTTACACCCACTTGACACACTAACAGAGAGATATCAATACATAGGTTTTAAGATTATTACTAGTCAGATATATTCTTGTGCGGTGAATAGGGCGTGTTGAGTCCAGTTCTCTGAGCACGGAGTAGGTCTTGTCTATTACATATTGGGTTTATGGAATGGTATCTGAGCTAATTTGAAACCCTTGATTTATGTATCACCCCACCTCACCTTTCCCGTTAAGCAGCCATAGTGTGATTTCTGCATGTGTGACTCTGTTCTGTTTTGTAATTCAGTTCAAGTGTAACGCTTTTTACATTCCCTCTATAAGTGATACCTTATGAGAAGTGTCCTTTTCTGTGTGACTTATTTCACTTAGAATCGTCGTACCTAAATCCACTCATCATGCTGCTACTAGCCTTATGACATCGATTTCATGGCTGAGTGATATTCCATTGTACATAAGGACCACAACTTCTTTATCCATTTTTCTCTTTCCTGGGATATTGAAGGTGGAATGAAGTGGAGGTCCTTGTCAACAGAGCAGCCCTAAACTTTGGGGTGCTTGTGTCTTGCTGATTTTTCATTTTCGCAATTTATACCCCCATGAGTGGAAGTGCCCTATGCTCTCTAAGCTGTGTTTTTTAGATGTTTCAGGACACACCGTACACTTCTCCAGAGTGGCTGTTGGCAATTTACATCCCGCCCATCAGTGTAGCAAGGCTCCCATTTCTCCATGGCCTGTCCCGCATTTCTGGTTTTGACACGTTTTTCAGCATGGCCCTTTTGACCGATGGGTAGCGAGTCTTACTTGTAGCGCTGATTTGCCTTTCCAGGTTGCTTGGTTGGCCAAAAAGGGCGTATGCGTTTTTTCCTGAATATATTCAGGAAAAAACGCATACGCCCTTTTTGGCCAAGGGCATCATTGTCAACGTTTTGCCGCTTTTCATGTGCTTTAAAGGCGATTCGAATCTACCTCCTGAAATCTGTTTCCTGCAATTCTGCCTTGATTTCAAATCCTCTTCTTTGCCTTTCCTCAATATATTTGTGGACGAGAGTTATCATTTATAACTCTGCAGGTTTGTGAATTGCAGTGCCCTGAAGCTCCATTTTACAACTCGCTTTTTTGGGAGCTGGCCGCAAAAGCGCAGGATGGCTTCAGGCCCTGTTCTGGTTCCAGGTTCAGGCTGAGCCTGTGGTTAATTCTTCTTCCTGATGGGAAAATAGAGTGACCTGTGCCTGTCCCAACACCAAGAGCTAGTCTCTCACTGGTTCCCCGTGTACCCGTTCATCCTCAGGACAAATTGCAACCTGTACGGAACAGGAGGTTAAAGGTGCTGATGCTCCAAGTAGGGAGATTGTTAGTAAAGCGGCTGGAATGGCGAACCCGGGCACAAGGAGAAGAGAAATGAGGTGCGTTTTAGAAACCTTTCCCCATCACATGGTGTACCATCTTTTTGTTTTCTCATGCATGTTTTCGATGTAGGAAGATGCCCTTGAACCTGGAGATTTGGGAACCATGCGATGGGTACCACGCAGTATTACTTTAAAGGGTCTGCGTTTGCTCACCCAACCTCACCAAACCTCTCAGCCCCAAGAGTGTCCACCCTTATGTCTCATCCAGCTGTGGGTCTAGATATGGTCAATCCAGGTTGCATCACTGCCCCTGAATGCATTGTGTAAGAATTTCTCTCTCTTTCACTGTCTTTGTTTCATGGGTTTGTAAAAGTAATTTATTTTTATAATGGGGTTTAGCTGCTTTTCACTGCTGTGTTTATGCCGCCTTACACCCACTTGACACACTAACAGAGAGATATCAATACATAGGTTTTAAGATTATTACTAGTCAGATATATTCTTGTGCGGTGAATAGGGCGTGTTGAGTCCAGTTCTCTGAGCACGGAGTAGGTCTTGTCTATTACATATTGGGTTTATGGAATGGTATCTGAGCTAATTTGAAACCCTTGATTTATGTATCACCCCACCTCACCTTTCCCGTTAAGCAGCCATAGTGTGATTTCTGCATGTGTGACTCTGTTCTGTTTTGTAATTCAGTTCAAGTGTAACGCTTTTTGCATTCCCTCTATAAGTGATACCTTATGAGAAGTGTCCTTTTCTGTGTGACTTATTTCACTTAGAATCGTCGTACCTAAATCCACTCATCAGGCTGCTACTAGCCTTATAACATCGATTTCATGGCTGAGTGATATTCCATTGTACATAAGGACCACAACTTCTTTATCCATTTTTCTCTTTCCTGGGATATTGAAGGTGGAATGAAGTGGAGGTCCTTGTCAACAGAGCAGCCCTAAACTTTGGGGTGCTTGTGTCTTGCTGATTTTTCATTTTCGCAATTTATACCCCCATGTGTGCAAGTGCCCTATGCTCTCTAAGCTGTGTTTTTTAGATGTTTCAGGACACACCGTACACTTCTCCAGAGTGGCTGTTGGCAATTTACATCCCGCCCATCAGTGTAGCAAGGCTCCCATTTCTCCATGGCCTGTCCCGCATTTCTGGTTTTGAGACTTTTTTCAGCATGGCCCTTTTGACCGATGGGTAGCGAGTCTTCTTTGTAGCGCTGATTTGCCTTTCCAGGTTGCTTGGTTGGCCAAAAAGGGCGTATGCGTTTTTTCCTGAATATATTCAGGAAAAAACGCATACGCCCTTTTTGGCCAAGGGCATCATTGTCAACGTTTTGCCGCTTTTCATGTGCTTTAAAGGCGATTCGAATCTACCTCCTGAAATCTGTTTCCTGCAATTCTGCCTTGATTTCAAATCCTCTTCTTTGCCTTCCCTCAATATATTTGTGGACGAGAGTTATCATTTATAACTCTGCAGGTTTGTGAATTGCAGTGCCCTGAAGCTCCATTTTACAACTCGCTTTTTTGGGAGCTGGCCGCAAAAGCGCAGGATGGCTTCAGGCCCTGTTCTGGTTCCGGGTTCAGGCTGAGCCTGTGGTTAATTCTTCTTCCTGATGGGAAAATAGAGTGACCTGTGCCTGTCCCAACACCAAGAGCTAGTCTCTCACTGGTTCCCCGTGTACCCGTTCATCCTCAGGACAAATTGCAACCTGTACGGAACAGGAGGTTAAAGGTGCTGATGCTCCAAGTAGGGAGATTGTTAGTAAAGCGGCTGGAATGGCGAACCCGGGCACAAGGAGAAGAGAAATGAGGTGCGTTTTAGAAACCTTTCCCCATCACATGGTGTACCATCTTTTTGTTTTCTCATGCATGTTTTCGATGTAGGAAGATGCCCTTGAACCTGGAGATTTGGGAACCATGCGATGGGTACCACGCAGTATTACTTTAAAGGGTCTGCGTTTGCTCACCCAACCTCACCAAACCTCTCAGCCCCAAGAGTGTCCACCCTTATGTCTCATCCAGCTGTGGGTCTAGATATGGTCAATCCAGGTTGCATCACAGCCCCTGAATGCATTGTGTAAGAATTTCTCTCTCTTTCACTGTCTTTGTTTCATGGGTTTGTAAAAGTAATTTATTTTTATAATGGGGTTTAGCTGCTTTTCACTGCTGTGTTTATGCCGCCTTACACCCACTTGACACACTAACAGAGAGATATCAATACATAGGTTTTAAGATTATTACTAGTCAGATATATTCTTGTGCGGTGAATAGGGCGTGTTGAGTCCAGTTCTCTGAGCACGGAGTAGGTCTTGTCTATTACATATTGGGTTTATGGAATGGTATCTGAGCTAATTTGAAACCCTTGATTTATGTATCACCCCACCTCACCTTTCCCGTTAAGCAGCCATAGTGTGATTTCTGCATGTGTGACTCTGTTCTGTTTTGTAATTCAGTTCAAGTGTAACGCTTTTTACATTCCCTCTATAAGTGATACCTTATGAGAAGTGTCCTTTTCTGTGTGACTTATTTCACTTAGAATCGTCGTACCTAAATCCACTCATCATGCTGCTACTAGCCTTATGACATCGATTTCATGGCTGAGTGATATTCCATTGTACATAAGGACCACAACTTCTTTATCCATTTTTCTCTTTCCTGGGATATTGAAGGTGGAATGAAGTGGAGGTCCTTGTCAACAGAGCAGCCCTAAACTTTGGGGTGCTTGTGTCTTGCTGATTTTTCATTTTCGCAATTTATACCCCCATGAGTGGAAGTGCCCTATGCTCTCTAAGCTGTGTTTTTTAGATGTTTCAGGACACACCGTACACTTCTCCAGAGTGGCTGTTGGCAATTTACATCCCGCCCATCAGTGTAGCAAGGCTCCCATTTCTCCATGGCCTGTCCCGCATTTCTGGTTTTGACACGTTTTTCAGCATGGCCCTTTTGACCGATGGGTAGCGAGTCTTACTTGTAGCGCTGATTTGCCTTTCCAGGTTGCTTGGTTGGCCAAAAAGGGCGTATGCGTTTTTTCCTGAATATATTCAGGAAAAAACGCATACGCCCTTTTTGGCCAAGGGCATCATTGTCAACGTTTTGCCGCTTTTCATGTGCTTTAAAGGCGATTCGAATCTACCTCCTGAAATCTGTTTCCTGCAATTCTGCCTTGATTTCAAATCCTCTTCTTTGCCTTTCCTCAATATATTTGTGGACGAGAGTTATCATTTATAACTCTGCAGGTTTGTGAATTGCAGTGCCCTGAAGCTCCATTTTACAACTCGCTTTTTTGGGAGCTGGCCGCAAAAGCGCAGGATGGCTTCAGGCCCTGTTCTGGTTCCGGGGGGGAGGATGAGCCTGTGGTTAATTCTTCTTCCTGATGGGAAAATAGAGTGACCTGTGCCTGTCCCAACACCAAGAGCTAGTCTCTCACTGGTTCCCGGTCTACCCGTTCATCCTCAGGACAAATTGCAACCTGTACGGAACAGGAGGTTAAAGGTGCTGATGCTCCAAGTAGGGAGATTGTTAGGAAAGCGGCTGGAATGGCGAACCCGGGCACAAGGAGAAGAGAAATGAGGTGCGTTTTAGAAACCTTTCCCCTTCACATGGTGTACCATCTTTTTGTTTTCTCATGCATGTTTCCGATGTAGGAAGATGCCCTTGAACCTGGAGATTTGGGACCCATGCGATGGGTACCACGCTGTATTACTTTAAAGGGTGTGCGTTTGCTCACCCAACCTCACCAAACCTCTCAGCCCCAAGAGTTTCCACCCTTATGTCTCATCTAGCTGTGGGTCTAGATATGGTCAATCCAGGTTGCATCACAGCCCCTGAACGCATTGTGTAAGAATTTCTCTCTCTTTCACTGTCTTTGTTTCATGGGATTTTCAAAGTAATTTATTTTTATAATGGGGTTTAGCTGCTTTTCACTGCTGTGTTTATGCCGCTTTACACCCACTTGACACACTAACAGAGAGATATCAATACATAGGTTTTAAGATTATTACTAGTCAGATATATTCTTGTGCGGTGAATAGGGCGTGTTGAGACCAGTTCTCTGAGCAAGGAGTAGGTCTTGTCTATTACATATTGGGTTTCTGGAACGGTATCTGAGCTAATTTGAAACCCTTGTTTTATGTATCACCCCACCTCACCTTTCCCGTTAAGCAGCCATAGTGTGTTTTCTGCATGTGTGACTCTGTTCTGTTTTGTAATTCAGTTCAAGTGTAACGCTTTTTACATTCCCTCTATAAGTGATACCTTATGAGAAGTGTCCTTTTCTGTGTGACTTATTTCACTTAGAATCGTCGTACCTAAATCTACTCATCATGCTGCTACTAGCCTTATGACATTGATTTCATGGCTGAGTGATATTCCATTGTACATAAGGACCACAACTTCTTTATCCATTTTTCTCTTTCCTGGGATATTGAAGGTGGAATGAAGTGGAGGTCCTTGTCAACAGAGCAGCCCTAAACTTTGGGGTGCTTGTGCCTTGCTGATTTTTCATTTTCCCAATTTATACCCCCATGAGTGCAAGTGCCCTATGCTCTCTAAGCTGTGTTTTTTAGATGTTTCAGGACACACCGTACACTTCTCCAGAGTGGCTGTTGGCAATTTACATCCCGCCCATCAGTGTAGCAAGGCTCCCATTTCTCCATGGGCTGTCCCGCATTTCTGGTTTTGAGACTTTTTTCAGCATGCCCCTTTTGACCGATGGGTAGCGAGTCTTCTTTGTAGCGCTGATTTGCCTTTCCAGGTTGCTTGGTTGGCCTAAAAGGGCGTATGCGTTTTTTCCTGAATATATTCAGGAAAAAACGCATACGCCCTTTTTGGCCAAGGGCATCATTGTCAACGTTTTGCCGCTTTTCATGTGCTTTAAAGGCGATTCGAATCTACCTCCTGAAATGTGTTTCCTGCAATTCTGCCTTGAATTCAAATCCTCTTCTTTGCCTTCCCTCAATATATTTGTGGACGAGAGTTATCATTTATAACTCTGCAGGTTTGTGAATTGCAGTGCCCTGAAGCTCCATTTTACAACTCGCTTTTTTGGGAGCTGGCCGCAAATGCAGTGGATGGCTTCAGGCCCTGTTCTGGTTCTGGGGGTGATGATGAGCCTGTGGTTAATTCTTCTTCCTGATGGGAAAATAGAGTGACCTGTGCCTGTCCCAACACCAAGAGCTAGTCTCTCACTGGTTCCCGGTCTACCCGTTCATCCTCAGGACAAATTGCAACCTGTACGGAACAGGAGGTTAAAGGTGCTGATGCTCCAAGTAGGGAGATTGTTAGGAAAGCGGCTGGAATGGCGAACCCGGGCACAAGGAGAAGAGAAATGAGGTGCGTTTTAGAAACCTTTCCCCATCACATGGTGTACCATCTTTTTGTTTTCTCATGCATGTTTTCGATGTAGGAAGATGCCATTGAACCTGGAGATTTGGGACCCATGCGATGGGTACCAGGCAGTATTACTTTAAAGGGTCTGCGTTTGCTCACCCAACCTCACCAAACCTCTCAGCCCCAAGAGTGTCCACCCTTATGTCTCATCCAGCTGTGGGTCTAGATATGGTCAATCCAGGTTGCATCACAGCCCCTGAACGCATTGTGTAAGAATTTCTCTCTCTTTCACTGTCTTTGTTTCATGGGTTTTTCGAAGTAATTTATTTTTATAATGGGGTTTAGCTGCTTTTCACGGCTGTGTTTATGCCGCTTTACACCCACTTGACACACTAACAGTGAGATATCAATACATAGGTTTTAAGATTATTACTAGTCAGATATATTCTTGTGCAGTGAATAGGGCGTGTTGAATCCAGTTCTCTGAGCAAGGAGTAGGTCTTGTCTATTACATATTGGGTTTATGGAACTGTATCTGAGCTAATTTGATACCCTTGTTTTATGTATCACCCCACCTCACCTTTCACGTTAAGCAGCCATAGTGTATTTTCTGCATGTGTGACTCTGTTCTGTTTTGTAATTCAGTTCAAGTGTAACGGTTTTTACATTCCCTCTATAAGTGATACCTTATGAGAAGTGTCCTTTTCTGTGTGACTTATTTCACTTAGAATCGTCGTACCTAAATCCACTCATCATGCTGCTACTAGCCTTATGACATTGATTTTATGGCTGAGTGATATTCCATTGTACATAAGGACCACAACTTCTTTATCCATTTTTCTCTTTCCTGGGATATTGAAGGTGGAATGAAGTGGAGGTCTTTGTCAACAGAGCAGCCCTCAACTTCGGGGTGCTTGTGTCTTGCTGATTTTTCATTTTCCCAATTTATACCCCCATGAGTGGAAGTGCCCTATGCTCTCTAAGCTGTGTTTTTCAGATGTTTCCGGACACACCGTACACTTATCCAGAGTGGCTGTTGGCAATTTACATCCCGCCCATCAGTGTAGCAAGGCTCCCATTTCTCCATGGCCTGTCCTGCATTTCTGGTTTTGAGACTTTTTTCAGCATGGCCCTTTTGACCGACGGGTAGCGAGTCTTCTTTGTAGCGCTGATTTGCCTTTCCAGGTTGCTTGGTTGGCCAAAAAGGGCGTATGCGTTTTTTCCTGAATATATTCAGGAAAAAACGCATACGCCCTTTTTGGCCAAGGGCATCATTGTCAACGTTTTGCCGCTTTTCATGTGCTTTAAAGGCGATTCGAATCTACCTCCTGAAATCAGTTTCCTGCAATTCTGCCTTGATTTCAAATCCTCTTCTTTGCCTTCCCTCAATATATTTGTGGACGAGAGTTATCATTTATAACTCTGCAGGTTTGTGAATTGCAGTGCCCTGAAGCTCCATTTTACAACTCGCTTTTTTGGGAGCTGGCCGCAAAAGCGCAGGATGGCTTCAGGCCCTGTTCTGGTTCCGGGGGGGAGGATGAGCATGTGGTTAATTCTTCTTCCTGATGGGAAAATAGAGTGACCTGTGCCTGTCCCAACACCAAGAGCTAGTCTCTCACTGGTTCCCCGTCTACCCGTTCATCCTCAGGACAAATTGCAACCTGTACGGAACAGGAGGTTAAAGGTGCTGATGCTCCAAGTAGGGAGATTGTTAGGAAAGCGGCTGGAATGGCGAACCCGGGCACAAGGAGAAGAGAAATGAGGTGCGTTTTAGAAACCTTTCCCCATCACATGGTGTACCATCTTTTTGTTTTCTCATGCATGTTTTCGATGTAGGAAGATGCCCTTGAACCTGGAGATTTGGGACCCATGCGATGGGTACCAGGCAGTATTACTTTAAAGGGTCTGCGTTTGCTCACCCAACCTCACCAAACCTCTCAGCCCCAAGAGTGTCCACCCTTATTTCTCATCCAGCTGTGGGTCTAGATATGGTCAATCCAGGTTGCATCACAGCCCCTGAACGCATTGTGTAAGAATTTCTCTCTCTTTCACTGTCTTTGTTTCATGGTTTGTAAAAGTAATTTATTTTGATAATGGGGTTTAGCTGCTTTTCACTGCTGTGTTTATGCCGCTTTACACCCACTTGACACACTAACAGTGAGATATCAATACATAGGTTTTAAGATTATTACTAGTCAGATATATTCTTGTGCAGTGAATAGGGCGTGTTGAGTCCAGTTCTCTGAGCAAGGAGTAGGTCTTGTCTATTACATATTGGGTTTATGGAACTGTATCTGAGCTAATTTGAAACCCTTGTTTTATGTATCACCCCACCTCACCTTTCCCGTTAAGCAGCCATAGTGTGTTTTCTGCATGTGTGACTCTGTTCTGTTTTGTAATTCAGTTCAAGTGTAACGGTTTTTACATTCCCTCTATAAGTGATACCTTATGAGAAGTGTCCTTTTCTGTGTGACTTATTTCACTTAGAATCGTCGTACCTAAATCCACTCATCATGCTGCTACTAGCCTTATGACATTGATTTCATGGCTGAGTGATATTCCATTGTACATAAGGACCACAACTTCTTTATCCATTTTTCTCTTTCCTGGGATATTGAAGGTGGAATGAAGTGGAGGTCCTTGTCAACAGAGGAGCCCTAAACTTTGGGGTGCTTGTGTCTTGCTGATTTTTCATTTTCCCAATTTATACCCCCATGAGTGGAAGTGCCCTATGCTCTTTAAGCTGTGTTTTTTAGATGTTTCAGGACACACCGTACACTTCTCCAGAGTGGCTGTTGGCAATTTACATCCCGCCCATTAGTGTAGCAAGGCTCCCATTTCTCCATGGCCTGTCCTGCATTTCTGGTTTTGAGACTTTTTTCAGCATGGCCCTTTTGACCGACGGGTAGCGAGTCTTCTTTGTAGCGCTGATTTGCCTTTCCAGGTTGCTTGGTTGGCCAAAAAGGGCGTATGCGTTTTTTCCTGAATATATTCAGGAAAAAACGCATACGCCCTTTTTGGCCAAGGGCATCATTGTCAACGTTTTGCCGCTTTTCATGTGCTTTAAAGGTGATTCGAATCTACCTCCTGAAATCAGTTTCCTACAATTCTGCCTTGATTTCAAATCCTCTTCTTTGCCTTCCCTCAATACATTTGTGGACGAGAGTTATCATTTATAACTCTGCAGGTTTGTGAATTGCAGTGCCCTGAAGCTCCATTTTACAACTCGCTTTTTTGGGAGCTGCCCGCAAAAGCGCAGGATGGCTTCAGGCCCTGTTCTGGTTCCGGGGGGGAGGATGAGCCTGTGGTTAATTCTTCTTCCTGATGGGAAAATAGAGTGACCTGTGCCTGTCCCAACACCAAGAGCTAGTCTCTCACTGGTTCCCCGTGTACCCGTTCATCCTCAGGACAAATTGCAACCTGTACGGAACAGGAGGTTAAAGGTGCTGATGCTCCAAGTAGGGAGATTGTTAGGAAAGCGGCTGGAATGGCGAACCCGGGCACAAGGAGAAGAGAAATGAGGTGCGTTTTAGAAACCTTTCCCCATCACATGGTGTACCATCTTTTTGTTTTCTCATGCATGTTTTCGATGTAGGAAGATGCCCTTGAACCTGGAGATTTGGGACCCATGCGATGGGTACCAGGCAGTATTACTTTAAAGGGTCTGCGTTTGCTCACCCAACCTCACCAAACCTCTCAGCCCCAAGAGTGTCCACCCTTATGTCTCATCCAGCTGTGGGTCTAGATATGGTCAATCCAGGTTGCATCACAGCCCCTGAACGCATTGTGTAAGAATTTCTCTCTCTTTCACTGTCTTTCTTTCATGGTTTTTTCGAAGTAATTTATTTTTATAATGGGGTTTAGCTGCTTTTTACTGCTGTGTTTATGCCGCTTTACACCCACTTGACACACTAACAGAGAGATATCAATACATAAGTTTTCAGATTATTACTAGTCAGATATATTCTTGTGTGGTGAATAGGGCGTGTTGAGTCCAGTTCTCTGAGCAAGGAGTAGGTCTTGTCTATTACATATTGGGTTTATGGAACGGTATCTGAGCTAATTTGAAACCCTTGTTTTATGTATCACCCCACCTCACCTTTCCCGTTAAGCAGCCATAGTGTGTTTTCTGCATGTGTGACTCTGTTCTGTTTTGTAATTCAGTTCAAGTGTAACAGTTTTTACATTCCCTCTATAAGTGATACCTTATGAGAAGTGTCCTTTTCTGTGTGACTAATTTCACTTAGAATCGTCGTACCTAAATCCACTCATCATGCTGCTACTAGCCTTATGACATCGATTTCATGGCTGAGTGATATTCCATTGTACATAAGGACCACAACTTCTTTATCCATTTTTCTCTTTCCTGGGATATTGAGGGTGGAATGAAGTGGAGGTCCTTGTCAACAGAGCAGCCCTAAATTTGGGGTGCTTGTGTCTTGCTGATTTTTCATTTTCCCAATTTATACCCCCATGAGTGGAAGTGCCCTATGCTCTCTAAGCTGTGTTTTTTAGATGTTTCAGGACACACCGTACACTTCTCCAGAGTGGCTGTTGGCAATTTACATCCCGCCCATCAGTGTAGCAAGGCTCCCATTTCTCCATGGGCTGTCCTGCATTTCTGGTTTTGAGACTTTTTTCAGCATGGCCCTTTTGACCGATGGGTAGCGAGTCTTCTTTGTAGCGCTGATTTGCCTTTCCAGGTTGCTTGGTTGGCCAAAAAGGGCGTATGCGTTTTTTCCTGAATATATTCAGGAAAAAACGCATACGCCCTTTTTGGCCAAGGGCATCATTGTCAACGTTTTGCCGCTTTTCATGTGCTTTAAAGGCGATTCGAATCTACCTCCTGAAATCAGTTTCCTGCAATTCTGCCTTGATTTCAAATCCTCTTCTTTGAATTCCCTCAATACATTTGTGGACGAGAGTTATCATTTATAACTCTGCAGGTTTGTGAATTGCAGTGCCCTGAAGCTCCATTTTACAACTCGCTTTTTTGGGAGCTGGCCGCAAAAGCGCAGGATGGCTTCAGGCCCTGTTCTGGTTCCGGGGGGGAGGATGAGCCTGTGGTTAATTCTTCTTCCTGATGGGAAAATAGAGTGACCTGTGCCTGTCCCAACACCAAGAGCTAGTCTCTCACTGGTTCCCCGTCTACCCGTTCATCCTCAGGACAAATTGCAACCTGTACGGAACAGGAGGTTAAAGGTGCTGATGCTCCAAGTAGGGAGATTGTTAGGAAAGCGGCTGGAATGGCGAACCCGGGCACAAGGAGAAGAGAAATGAGGTGCGTTTTAGAAACCTTTCCCCATCACATGGTGTACCATCTTTTTGTTTTCTCATGCATGTTTTCGATGTAGGAAGATGCCCTTGAACCTGGAGATTTGGGACCCATGCGATGGGTACCAGGCAGTATTACTTTAAAGGGTCTGCGTTTGCTCACCCAACCTCACCAAACCTCTCAGCCCCAAGAGTGTCCACCCTTATGTCTCATCCAGCTGTGGGTCTAGATATGGTCAATCCAGGTTGCATCACAGCCCCTGAACGCATTGTGTAAGAATTTCTCTCTCTTTCACTGTCTTTGTTTCATGGGTTTGTAAAAGTAATTTATTTTGATAATGGGGTTTAGCTGCTTTTCACTGCTGTGTTTATGCCGCTTTACACCCACTTGACACACTAACAGTGAGATATCAATACATAGGTTTTAAGATTATTACTAGTCAAATATATTCTTGTGCAGTGAATAGGGCGTGTTGAATCCAGTTCTCTGAGCAAGGGGTAGGCCTTGTCTATTACATATTGGGTTTATGGAACTGTATCTGAGCTAATTTGAAACCCTTGTTTTATGTATCACCCCACCTCACCTTTCCCGTTAAGCAGCCATAGTGTGTTTTCTGCATGTGTGACTCTGTTCTGTTTTGTAATTCAGTTCAAGTGTAACGGTTTTTACATTCCCTCTATAAGTGATACCTTATGAGAAGTGTCCTTTTCTGTGTGACTTATTTCACTTAGAATCGTCGTACCTAAATCCACTCATCATGCTGCTACTAGCCTTATGACATTGATTTCATGGCTGAGTGATATTCCATTGTACATAAGGACCACAACTTCTTTATCCATTTTTCTCTTTCCTGGGATATTGAAGGTGGAATGAAGTGGAGGTCCTTGTCAACAGAGCAGCCCTCAACTTTGGGGTGCTTGTGTCTTGCTGATTTTTCATTTTCCCAATTTATACCCCCATGAGTGGAAGTGCCCTATGCTCTCTAAGCTGTGTTTTTTAGATGTTTCAGGACACACCGTACACTTCTCCAGAGTGGCTGTTGGCAATTTACATCCCGCCCATCAGTGTAGCAAGGCTCCCATTTCTCCATGGCCTGTCCTGCATTTCTGGTTTTGAGACTTTTTTCAGCATGGCCCTTTTGACCGACGGGTAGCGAGTCTTCTTTGTAGCGCTGATTTGCCTTTCCAGGTTGCTTGGTTGGCCAAAAAGGGCGTATGCGTTTTTTCCTGAATATATTCAGGAAAAAACGCATACGCCCTTTTTGGCCAAGGGCATCATTGTCAACGTTTTGCCGCTTTTCATGTGCTTTAAAGGCGATTCGAATCTACCTCCCGAAATCAGTTTCCTGCAATTCTGCCTTGATTTCAAATCCTCTTCTTTGCGTTCCCTCAATATATTTGTGGACGAGAGTTATCATTTATAACTCTGCAGGTTTGTGAATTGCAGTGCCCTGAAGCTCCATTTTACAACTCGCTTTTTTGGGAGCTGGCCGCAAAAGCGCAGGATGGCTTCAGGCCCTGTTCTGGTTCCGGGGGGGAGGATGAGCCTGTGGTTAATTCTTCTTCCTGATGGGAAAATAGAGTGACCTGTGCCTGTCCCAACACCAAGAGCTAGTCTCTCACTGGTTCCCCGTCTACCCGTTCATCCTCAGGACAAATTGCAACCTGTACGGAACAGGAGGTTAAAGGTGCTGATGCTCCAAGTAGGGAGATTGTTAGGAAAGCGGCTGGAATGGCGAACCCGGGCACAAGGAGAAGAGAAATGAGGTGCGTTTTAGAAACCTTTCCCCATCACATGTGTACCATCTTTTTGTTTTCTCATGCATGTTTTCGATGTAGGAAGATGCCCTTGAACCTGGAGATTTGGGACCCATGTGATGGGTACCAGGCAGTATTACTTTAAAGGGTCTGCGTTTGCTCACCCAACCTCACCAAACCTCTCAGCCCCAAGAGTGTCCACCCTTATGTCTCATCCAGCTGTGGGTCTAGATATGGTCAATCCAGGTTGCATCACAGCCCCTGAACGCATTGTGTAAGAATTTCTCTCTCTTTCACTGTCTTTGTTTCATGGGTTTGTAAAAGTAATTTATTTTGATAATGGGGTTTAGCTGCTTTTCACTGCTGTGTTTATGCCGCTTTACACCCACTTGACACACTAACAGTGAGATATCAATACATAGGTTTTAAGATTATTACTAGTCAGATATATTCTTGTGCAGTGAATAGGGCGTGTTGAATCCAGTTCTCTGAGCAAGGAGCAGGTCTTGTCTATTACATATTGGGTTTATGGAACTGTATCTGAGCTAATTTGAAACCCTTGTTTTATGTATCACCCCACCTCACCTTTCCCGTTAAGCAGCCATAGTGTGTTTTCTGCATGTGTGACTCTGTTCTGTTTTGTAATTCAGTTCAAGTGTAACGGTTTTTACATTCCCTCTATAAGTGATACCTTATGAGAAGTGTCCTTTTCTGTGTGACTTATTTCACTTAGAATCGTCGTACCTAAATCCACTCATCATGCCGCTACTAGCCTTATGACATTGATTTCATGGCTGAGTGATATTCCATTGTACATAAGGACCACAACTTCTTTATCCATTTTTCTCTTTCCTGGGATATTGAAGGTGGAATGAAGTGGAGGTCCTTGTCAACAGAGCAGCCCTAAACTTTGGGGTGCTTGTGTCTTGCTGATTTTTCATTTTCGCAATTTATACCCCCATGAGTGGAAGTGCCCTATGCTCTCTAAGCTGTGTTTTTTAGATGTTTCAGGACACACCGTACACTTCTCCAGAGTGGCTGTTGGCAATTTACATCCCGCCCATCAGTGTAGCAAGGCTCCCATTTCTCCATGGCCTGTCCTGCATTTCCGGTTTTGAGACTTTTTTCTGCATGGCCCTTTTGACCGACGGGTAGCGAGTCTTCTTTGTAGCGCTGATTTGCCTTTCCAAGTTGCTTGGTTGGCCAAAAAGGGCGTATGCGTTTTTTCCTGAATATATTCAGGAAAAAACGCATACGCCCTTTTTGGCCAAGGGCATCATTGTCAACGTTTTGCTGCTTTTCATGTGCTTTAAAGGCGATTCGAATCTACCTCCTGAAATCTGTTTCCTGCAATTCTGCCTTGATTTCAAATCCTCTTCTTTGCCTTCCCTCAATATATTTGTGGACGAGAGTTATCATTTATAACTCTGCAGGTTTGTGAATTGCAGTGCCCTGAAGCTCCATTTTACTACTCGCCTTTTTGGGAGCTGGCCGCAAAAGCGCAGGATGGCTTCAGGCCCTGTTCTGGTTCCGGGGGGGAGGATGAGCCTGTGGTTAATTCTTCTTCCTGATGGGAAAATAGAGTGACCTGTGCCTGTCCCAACACCAAGAGCTAGTCTCTCACTGGTTCCCCGTCTACCCGTTCATCCTCAGGACAAATTGCAACCTGTACGGAACAGGAGGTTAAAGGTGCTGATGCTCCAAGTAGGGAGATTGTTAGGAAAGCGGCTGGAATGGCGAACCCGGGCACAAGGAGAAGAGAAATGAGGTGCGTTTTAGAAACCTTTCCCCATCACATGGTGTACCATCTTTTTGTTTTCTCATGCATGTTTTCGATGTAGGAAGATGCCCTTGAACCTGGAGATTTGGGACCCATGTGATGGGTACCAGGCAGTATTACTTTAAAGGGTCTGCGTTTGCTCACCCAACCTCACCAAACCTCTCAGCCCCAAGAGTGTCCACCCTTATGTCTCATCCAGCTGTGGGTCTAGATATGGTCAATCCAGGTTGCATCACAGCCCCTGAACGCATTGTGTAAGAATTTCTCTCTCTTTCACTGTCTTTGTTTCATGGGTTTGTAAAAGTAATTTATTTTGATAATGGGGTTTAGCTGCTTTTCACTGCTGTGTTTATGCCGCTTTACACCCACTTGACACACTAACAGTGAGATATCAATACATAGGTTTTAAGATTATTACTAGTCAGATATATTCTTGTGCAGTGAATAGGGCGTGTTGAATCCAGTTCTCTGAGCAAGGAGTAGGTCTTGTCTATTACATATTGGGTTTATGGAACTGTATCTGAGCTAATTTGAAACCCTTGTTTTATGTATCACCCCACCTCACCTTTCCCGTTAAGCAGCCATAGTGTGTTTTCTGCATGTGTGACTCTGTTCTGTTTTGTAATTCAGTTCAAGTGTAATGGTTTTGACATTCCCTCTATAAGTGATACCTTATGAGAAGTGTCCTTTTCTGTGTGACTTATTTCACTTAGAATCGTCGTACCTAAATCCACTCATCATGCTGCTACTAGCCTTATAACATTGATTTCATGGCTGAGTGATATTCCATTGTACATAAGGACCACAACTTCTTTATCCATTTTTCTCTTTCCTGGGATATTGAAGGTGGAATGAAGTGGAGGTCCTTGTCAACAGAGCAGCCCTAAACTTTGGGGTGCTTGTGTCTTGCTGATTTTTCATTTTCGCAATTTATACCCCCATGAGTGGAAGTGCCCTATGCTCTCTAAGCTGTGTTTTTCAGATGTTTCAGGACACACCGTACACTTCTCCAGAGTGGCTGTTGGCAATTTACATCCCGCCCATCAGTGTAGCAAGGCTCCCATTTCTCCATGGGCTGTCCTGCATTTCTGGTTTTGAGACTTTTTTCAGCATGGCCCTTTTGACCGATGGGTAGCGAGTCTTCTTTGTAGCGCTGATTTGCCTTTCCAGGTTGCTTGGTTGGCCAAAAAGGGCGTATGCGTTTTTTCCTGAATATATTCAGGAAAAAACGCATACGCCCTTTTTGGCCAAGGGCATCATTGTCAACGTTTTGCCGCTTTGCATGTGCTTTAAAGGCGATTCGAATCTACCTCCTGAAATCTGTTTCCTGCAATTCTGCCTTATTTCAAATCCTCTTCTTTGCCTTCCCTCAATATATTTGTGGACGAGAGTTATCATTTATAACTCTGCAGGTTTGTGAATTGCAGTGCCCTGAAGCTCCATTTTACAACTCGCCTTTTTGGGAGCTGGCCGCAAAAGCGCAGGATGGCTTCAGGCCCTGTTCTGGTTCCGGGGGGGAGGATGAGCCTGTGGTTAATTCTTCTTCCTGATGGGAAAATAGAGTGACCTGTGCCTGTCCCAACACCAAGAGCTAGTCTCTCACTGGTTCCCCGTCTACCCGTTCATCCTCAGGACAAATTGCAACCTGTACGGAACAGGAGGTTAAAGGTGCTGATGCTCCAAGTAGGGAGATTGTTAGTAAAGCGGCTGGAATGGCGAACCCGGGCACAAGGAGAAGAGAAATGAGGTGCGTTTTAGAAACCTTTCCCCATCACATGGTGTACCATCTTTTTGTTTTCTCATGCATGTTTTCGATGTAGGAAGATGCCCTTGAACCTGGAGATTTGGGACCCATGCGATGGGTACCACGCAGTATTACTTTAAAGGGTGTGCGTTTGCTCACCCAACCTCACCAAACCTCTCAGCCCCAAGAGTGTCCACCCTTATGTCTCATCCAGCTGTGGGTCTAGATATGGTCAATCCAGGTTGCATCACAGCCCCTGAACGCATTGTGTAAGAATTTCTCTCTCTTTCACTGTCTTTCTTTCATGGGTTTTTCGAAGTAATTTATTTTTATAATGGGGTTTAGCTGCTTTTCACTGCTGTGTTTATGCCGCTTTACACCCACTTGACACACTAACAGAGAGATATCAATACATAGGTTTTAAGATTATTACTAGTCAGATATATTCTTGTGCGGTGAATAGGGCGTGTTGAGACCAGTTCTCTGAGCAAGGAGTAGGTCTTGTCTATTACATATTGGGTTTATGGAACTGTATCTGAGCTAATTTGAAACCCTTGTTTTATGTATCACCCCACCTCACCTTTCCCGTTAAGCAGCCATAGTGTGTTTTCTGCATGTGTGACTCTGTTCTGTTTTGTAATTCAGTTCAAGTGTAACGGTTTTTACATTCCCTCTATAAGTGATACCTTATGAGAAGTGTCCTTTTCTGTGTAACTTATTTCACTTAGAATCGTCGTACCTAAATCCACTCATCATGCTGCTACTAGCCTTATGACATTGATTTCATGGCTGAGTGATATTCCATTGTACATAAGGACCACAACTTCTTTATCCATTTTTCTCTTTCCTGGGATATTGAAGGTGGAATGAAGTGGAGGTCCTTGTCAACAGAGCAGCCCTAAACTTTGGGGTGCTTGTGTCTTGCTGATTTTTCATTTTCGCAATTTATACCCCCATGAGTGGAAGTGCCCTATGCTCTCTAAGCTGTGTTTTTCAGATGTTTCAGGACACACCGTACACTTCTCCAGAGTGGCTGTTGGCAATTTACATCCCGCCCATCAGTGTAGCAAGGCTCCCATTTCTCCATGGGCTGTCCTGCATTTCTGGTTTTGAGACTTTTTTCAGCATGGCCCTTTTGACCGATGGGTAGCGAGTCTTCTTTGTAGGGCTGATTTGCCTTTCCAGGTTGCTTGGTTGGCCAAAAAGGGCGTATGCGTTTTTTCCTGAATATATTCAGGAAAAAACGCATACGCCCTTTTTGGCCAAGGGCATCATTGTCAACGATTTGCCGCTTTTCATGTGGTTTAAAGGAGATTCGAATCTACCTCCTGAAATCTGTTTCCTGCAATTCTGCCTTGATTTCAAAGCCTCTTCTTTGCCTTCCCTCAATATATTTGTGGACGAGAGTTATCATTTATAATTCTGCAGGTTTGTGAATTGCAGTGCCCTGAAGCTCCATTTTACAACTCGCCTTTTTGGGAGCTGGCCGCAAAAGCGCAGGATGGCTTCAGGCCCTGTTCTGGTTCCGGGGGGGAGGATGAGCCTGTGGTTAATTCTTCTTCCTGATGGGAAAATAGAGTGACCTGTGCCTGTCCCAACACCAAGAGCTAGTCTCTCACTGGTTCCCCGTCTACCCGTTCATCCTCAGGACAAATTGCAACCTGTACGGAACAGGAGGTTAAAGGTGCTGATGCTCCAAGTAGGGAGATTGTTAGGAAAGCGGCTGGAATGGCGAACCCGGGCACAAGGAGAAGAGAAATGAGGTGCGTTTTAGAAACCTTTCCCCATCACATGTGTACCATCTTTTTGTTTTCTCATGCATGTTTTCGATGTAGGAAGATGCCCTTGAACCTGGAGATTTGGGACCCATGTGATGGGTACCAGGCAGTATTACTTTAAAGGGTCTGCGTTTGCTCACCCAACCTCACCAAACCTCTCAGCCCCAAGAGTGTCCACCCTTATGTCTCATCCAGCTGTGGGTCTAGATATGGTCAATCCAGGTTGCATCACAGCCCCTGAACGCATTGTGTAAGAATTTCTCTCTCTTTCACTGTCTTTGTTTCATGGGTTTGTAAAAGTAATTTATTTTGATAATGGGGTTTAGCTGCTTTTCACTGCTGTGTTTATGCCGCTTTACACCCACTTGACACACTAACAGTGAGATATCAATACATAGGTTTTAAGATTATTACTAGTCAGATATATTCTTGTGCAGTGAATAGGGCGTGTTGAATCCAGTTCTCTGAGCAAGGAGCAGGTCTTGTCTATTACATATTGGGTTTATGGAACTGTATCTGAGCTAATTTGAAACCCTTGTTTTATGTATCACCCCACCTCACCTTTCCCGTTAAGCAGCCATAGTGTGTTTTCTGCATGTGTGACTCTGTTCTGTTTTGTAATTCAGTTCAAGTGTAACGGTTTTTACATTCCCTCTATAAGTGATACCTTATGAGAAGTGTCCTTTTCTGTGTGACTTATTTCACTTAGAATCGTCGTACCTAAATCCACTCATCATGCCGCTACTAGCCTTATGACATTGATTTCATGGCTGAGTGATATTCCATTGTACATAAGGACCACAACTTCTTTATCCATTTTTCTCTTTCCTGGGATATTGAAGGTGGAATGAAGTGGAGGTCCTTGTCAACAGAGCAGCCCTAAACTTTGGGGTGCTTGTGTCTTGCTGATTTTTCATTTTCCCAATTTATACCCCCATGAGTGGAAGTGCCCTATGCTCTCTAAGCTGTGTTTTTCAGATGTTTCAGGACACACCGTACACTTCTCCAGAGTGGCTTTTGGCAATTTACATCCCGCCCATCAGTGTAGCAAGGCTCCCATTTCTCCATGGCCTGTCCTGCATTTCCGGTTTTGAGACTTTTTTCTGCATGGCCCTTTTGACCGACGGGTAGCGAGTCTTCTTTGTAGCGCTGATTTGCCTTTCCAAGTTGCTTGGTTGGCCAAAAAGGGCGTTTGCGTTTTTTCCTGAATATATTCAGGAAAAAACGCATACGCCCTTTTTGGCCAAGGGCATCATTGTCAACGTTTTGCCGCTTTGCATGTGCTTTAAAGGCGATTCGAATCTACCTCCTGAAATCTGTTTCCTGCAATTCTGCCTTGATTTCAAATCCTCTTCTTTGCCTTCCCTCAATATATTTGTGGACGAGAGTTATCATTTATAACTCTGCAGGTTTGTGAATTGCAGTGCCCTGAAGCTCCATTTTACTACTCGCCTTTTTGGGAGCTGGCCGCAAAAGCGCAGGATGGCTTCAGGCCCTGTTCTGGTTCCGGGGGGGAGGATGAGCCTGTGGTTAATTCTTCTTTCTGATGGGAAAATAGAGTGACCTGTGCCTGTCCCAACACCAAGAGCTAGTCTCTCACTGGTTCCCGGTCTACCCGTTCATCCTCAGGACAAATTGCAACCTGTACGGAACAGGAGGTTAAAGGTGCTGATGCTCCAAGTAGGGAGATTGTTAGGAAAGCGGCTGGAATGGCGAACCCGGGCACAAGGAGAAGAGAAATGAGGTGCGTTTTAGAAACCTTTCCCCATCACATGGTGTACCATCTTTTTGTTTTCTCATGCATGTTTTCGATGTAGGAAGATGCCCTTGAACCTGGAGATTTGGGACCCATGTGATGGGTACCAGGCAGTATTACTTTAAAGGGTCTGCGTTTGCTCACCCAACCTCACCAAACCTCTCAGCCCCAAGAGTGTCCACCCTTATGTCTCATCCAGCTGTGGGTCTAGATATGGTCAATCCAGGTTGCATCACAGCCCCTGAACGCATTGTGTAAGAATTTCTCTCTCTTTCACTGTCTTTGTTTCATGGGTTTGTAAAAGTAATTTATTTTTATAATGGGGTTTAGCTGCTTTTCACTGCTGTGTTTATGCCGCTTTACACCCACTTGACACACTAACAGTGAGATATCAATACATAGGTTTTAAGATTATTACTAGTCAGATATATTCTTGTGCAGTGAATAGGGCGTGTTGAATCCAGTTCTCTGAGCAAGGAGTAGGTCTTGTCTATTACATATTGGGTTTATGGAACTGTATCTGAGCTAATTTGAAACCCTTGTTTTATGTATCACCCCACCTCACCTTTCCCGTTAAGCAGCCATAGTGTGTTTTCTGCATGTGTGACTCTGTTCTGTTTTGTAATTCAGTTCAAGTGTAACGGTTTTGACATTCCCTCTATAAGTGATACCTTATGAGAAGTGTCCTTTTCTGTGTGACTTATTTCACTTAGAATCGTCGTACCTAAATCCACTCATCATGCCGCTACTAGCCTTATGACATTGATTTCATGGCTGAGTGATATTCCATTGTACATAAGGACCACAACTTCTTTATCCATTTTTCTCTTTCCTGGGATATTGAAGGTGGAATGAAGTGGAGGTCCTTGTCAACAGAGCAGCCCTAAACTTTGGGGTGCTTGTGTCTTGCTGATTTTTCATTTTCGCAATTTATACCCCCATGAGTGGAAGTGCCCTATGCTCTCTAAGCTGTGTTTTTCAGATGTTTCAGGACACACCGTACACTTCTCCAGAGTGGCTGTTGGCAATTTACATCCCGCCCATCAGTGTAGCTAGGCTCCCATTTCTCCATGGGCTGTCCTGCATTTCTGGTTTTGAGACTTTTTTCAGCATGGCCCTTTTGACCGATGGGTAGCGAGTCTTCTTTGTAGCGCTGATTTGCCTTTCCAGGTTGCTTGGTTGGCCAAAAAGGGCGTATGCGTTTTTTCCTGAATATATTCAGGAAAAAACGCATACGCCCTTTTTGGCCAAGGGCATCATTGTCAACGTTTTGCCGCTTTTCATGTGCTTTAAAGGCGATTCGAATCTACCTCCTGAAATCTGTTTCCTGCAATTCTGCCTTATTTCAAATCCTCTTCTTTGCCTTCCCTCAATATATTTGTGGACGAGAGTTATCATTTATAACTCTGCAGGTTTGTGAATTGCAGTGCCCTGAAGCTCCATTTTACAACTCGCCTTTTTGGGAGCTGGCCGCAAAAGCGCAGGATGGCTTCAGGCCCTGTTCTGGTTCCGGGGGGGAGGATGAGCCTGTGGTTAATTCTTCTTCCTGATGGGAAAATAGAGTGACCTGTGCCTGTCCCAACACCAAGAGCTAGTCTCTCACTGGTTCCCCGTCTACCCGTTCATCCTCAGGACAAATTGCAACCTGTACGGAACAGGAGGTTAAAGGTGCTGATGCTCCAAGTAGGGAGATTGTTAGTAAAGCGGCTGGAATGGCGAACCCGGGCACAAGGAGAAGAGAAATGAGGTGCGTTTTAGAAACCTTTCCCCATCACATGGTGTACCATCTTTTTGTTTTCTCATGCATGTTTTCGATGTAGGAAGATGCCCTTGAACCTGGAGATTTGGGACCCATGCGATGGGTACCACGCAGTATTACTTTAAAGGGTGTGCGTTTGCTCACCCAACCTCACCAAACCTCTCAGCCCCAAGAGTGTCCACCCTTATGTCTCATCCAGCTGTGGGTCTAGATATGGTCAATCCAGGTTGCATCACAGCCCCTGAACGCATTGTGTAAGAATTTCTCTCTCTTTCACTGTCTTTCTTTCATGGGTTTTTCGAAGTAATTTATTTTTATAATGGGGTTTAGCTGCTTTTCACTGCTGTGTTTATGCCGCTTTACACCCACTTGACACACTAACAGAGAGATATCAATACATAGGTTTTAAGATTATTACTAGTCAGATATATTCTTGTGTGGTGAATAGGGCGTGTTGAGACCAGTTCTCTGAGCAAGGAGTAGGTCTTGTCTATTACATATTGGGTTTATGGAACTGTATCTGAGCTAATTTGAAACCCTTGTTTTATGTATCACCCCACCTCACCTTTCCCGTTAAGCAGCCATAGTGTGTTTTCTGCATGTGTGACTCTGTTCTGTTTTGTAATTCAGTTCAAGTGTAACGGTTTTTACATTCCCTCTATAAGTGATACCTTATGAGAAGTGTCCTTTTCTGTGTGACTTATTTCACTTAGAATCGTCGTACCTAAATCCACTCATCATGCTGCTACTAGCCTTATGACATTGATTTCATGGCTGAGTGATATTCCATTGTACATAAGGACCACAACTTCTTTATCCATTTTTCTCTTTCCTGGGATATTGAAGGTGGAATGAAGTGGAGGTCCTTGTCAACAGAGCAGCCCTAAACTTTGGGGTGCTTGTGTCTTGCTGATTTTTCATTTTCGCAATTTATACCCCCATGAGTGGAAGTGCCCTATGCTCTCTAAGCTGTGTTTTTCAGATGTTTCAGGACACACCGTACACTTCTCCAGAGTGGCTGTTGGCAATTTACATCCCGCCCATCAGTGTAGCAAGGCTCCCATTTCTCCATGGGCTGTCCTGCATTTCTGGTTTTGAGACTTTTTTCAGCATGGCCCTTTTGACCGATGGGTAGCGAGTCTTCTTTGTAGGGCTGATTTGCCTTTCCAGGTTGCTTGGTTGGCCAAAAAGGGCGTATGCGTTTTTTCCTGAATATATTCAGGAAAAAACGCATACGCCCTTTTTGGCCAAGGGCATCATTGTCAACGATTTGCCGCTTTTCATGTGGTTTAAAGGCGATTCGAATCTACCTCCTGAAATCTGTTTCCTGCAATTCTGCCTTGATTTCAAAGCCTCTTCTTTGCCTTCCCTCAATATATTTGTGGACGAGAGTTATCATTTATAATTCTGCAGGTTTGTGAATTGCAGTGCCCTGAAGCTCCATTTTACAACTCGCCTTTTTGGGAGCTGGCCGCAAAAGCGCAGGATGGCTTCAGGCCCTGTTCTGGTTCCGGGGGGGAGGATGAGCCTGTGGTTAATTCTTCTTCCTGATGGGAAAATAGAGTGACCTGTGCCTGTCCCAACACCAAGAGCTAGTCTCTCACTGGTTCCCCGTCTACCCGTTCATCCTCAGGACAAATTGCAACCTGTACGGAACAGGAGGTTAAAGGTGCTGATGCTCCAAGTAGGGAGATTGTTAGGAAAGCGGCTGGAATGGCGAACCCGGGCACAAGGAGAAGAGAAATGAGGTGCGTTTTAGAAACCTTTCCCCATCACATGGTGTACCATCTTTTTGTTTTCTCATGCATGTTTTCGATGTAGGAAGATGCCCTTGAACCTGGAGATTTGGGACCCATGTGATGGGTACCAGGCAGTATTACTTTAAAGGGTCTGCATTTGCTCACCCAACCTCACCAAACCTCTCAGCCCCAAGAGTGTCCACCCTTATGTCTCATCCAGCTGTGGGTCTAGATATGGTCAATCCAGGTTGCATCACAGCCCCTGAAAGCATTGTGTAAGAATTTCTCTCTCTTTCACTGTCTTTGTTTCATGGGTTTGTAAAAGTAATTTATTTTGATAATGGGGTTTAGCTGCTTTTCACTGCTGTGTTTATGCCGCTTTACACCCACTTGACACACTAACAGTGAGATATCAATACATAGGTTTTAAGATTATTACTAGTCAGATATATTCTTGTGCAGTGAATAGGGCGTGTTGAATCCAGTTCTCTGAGCAAGGAGTAGGTCTTGTCTATTACATATTGGGTTTATGGAACTGTATCTGAGCTAATTTGAAACCCTTGTTTTATGTATCACCCCACCTCACCTTTCCCGTTAAGCAGCCATAGTGTGTTTTCTGCATGTGTGACTCTGTTCTGTTTTGTAATTCAGTTCAAGTGTAACGGTTTTTACATTCCCTCTATAAGTGATACCTTATGAGAAGTGTCCTTTTCTGTGTGACTTATTTCACTTAGAATCGTCGTACCTAAATCCACTCATCATGCTGCTACTAGCCTTATGACATTGATTTCATGGCTGAGTGATATTCCATTGTACATAAGGACCACAACTTCTTTATCCATTTTTCTCTTTCCTGGGATATTGAAGGTGGAATGAAGTGGAGGTCCTTGTCAACAGAGCAGCCCTAAACTTTGGGGTGCTTGTGTCTTGCTGATTTTTCATTTTCGCAATTTATACCCCCATGAGTGGAAGTGCCCTATGCTCTCTAAGCTGTGTTTTTCAGATGTTTCAGGACACACCGTACACTTCTCCAGAGTGGCTGTTGGCAATTTACATCCCGCCCATCAGTGTAGCAAGGCTCCCATTTCTCCATGGGCTGTCCTGCATTTCTGGTTTTGAGACTTTTTTCAGCATGGCCCTTTTGACCGACGGGTAGCGAGTCTTCTTTGTAGGGCTGATTTGCCTTTCCAGGTTGCTTGGTTGGCCAAAAAGGGCGTATGCGTTTTTTCCTGAATATATTCAGGAAAAAACGCATACGCCCTTTTTGGCCAAGGGCATCATTGTCAACGATTTGCCGCTTTTCATGTGGTTTAAAGGAGATTCGAATCTACCTCCTGAAATCTGTTTCCTGCAATTCTGCCTTGATTTCAAAGCCTCTTCTTTGCCTTCCCTCAATATATTTGTGGACGAGAGTTATCATTTATAATTCTGCAGGTTTGTGAATTGCAGTGCCCTGAAGCTCCATTTTACAACTCGCCTTTTTGGGAGCTGGCCGCAAAAGCGCAGGATGGCTTCAGGCCCTGTTCTGGTTCCGGGGGGGAGGATGAGCCTGTGGTTAATTCTTCTTCCTGATGGGAAAATAGAGTGACCTGTGCCTGTCCCAACACCAAGAGCTAGTCTCTCACTGGTTCCCCGTCTACCCGTTCATCCTCAGGACAAATTGCAACCTGTACGGAACAGGAGGTTAAAGGTGCTGATGCTCCAAGTAGGGAGATTGTTAGTAAAGCGGCTGGAATGGCGAACCCGGGCACAAGGAGAAGAGAAATGAGGTGCGTTTTAGAAACCTTTCCCCATCACATGGTGTACCATCTTTTTGTTTTCTCATGCATGTTTTCGATGTAGGAAGATGCCCTTGAACCTGGAGATTTGGGACCCATGTGATGGGTACCAGGCAGTATTACTTTAAAGGGTCTGCGTTTGCTCACCCAACCTCACCAAACCTCTCAGCCCCAAGAGTGTCCACCCTTATGTCTCATCCAGCTGTGGGTCTAGATATGGTCAATCCAGGTTGCATCACAGCCCCTGAACGCATTGTGTAAGAATTTCTCTCTCTTTCACTGTCTTTGTTTCATGGGTTTGTAAAAGTAATTTATTTTGATAATGGGGTTTAGCTGCTTTTCACTGCTGTGTTTATGCCGCTTTACACCCACTTGACACACTAACAGTGAGATATCAATACATAGGTTTTAAGATTATTACTAGTCAGATATATTCTTGTGCAGTGAATAGGGCGTGTTGAATCCAGTTCTCTGAGCAAGGAGTAGGTCTTGTCTATTACATATTGGGTTTATGGAACTGTATCTGAGCTAATTTGAAACCCTTGTTTTATGTATCACCCCACCTCACCTTTCCCGTTAAGCAGCCATAGTGTGTTTTCTGCATGTGTGACTCTGTTCTGTTTTGTAATTCAGTTCAAGTGTAACGGTTTTGACATTCCCTCTATAAGTGATACCTTATGAGAAGTGTCCTTTTCTGTGTGACTTATTTCACTTAGAATCGTCGTACCTAAATCCACTCATCATGCTGCTACTAGCCTTATGACATTGATTTCATGGCTGAGTGATATTCCATTGTACATAAGGACCACAACTTCTTTATCCATTTTTCTCTTTCCTGGGATATTGAAGGTGGAATGAAGTGGAGGTCCTTGTCAACAGAGCAGCCCTAAACTTTGGGGTGCTTGTGTCTTGCTGATTTTTCATTTTCGCAATTTATACCCCCATGAGTGGAAGTGCCCTGTGCTCTCTAAGCTGTGTTTTTCAGATGTTTCAGGACACACCGTACACTTCTCCAGAGTGGCTGTTGGCAATTTACATCCCGCCCATCAGTGTAGCAAGGCTCCCATTTCTCCATGGGCTGTCCTGCATTTCTGGTTTTGAGACTTTTTTCAGCATGGCCCTTTTGACCGATGGGTAGCGAGTCTTCTTTGTAGCGCTGATTTGCATTTCCAGGTTGCTTGGTTGGCCAAAAAGGGCGTATGCGTTTTTTCCTGAATATATTCAGGAAAAAACGCATACGCCCTTTTTGGCCAAGGGCATCATTGTCAACGTTTTGCCGCTTTTCATGTGCTTTAAAGGCGATTCGAATCTACCTCCTGAAATCTGTTTCCTGCAATTCTGCCTTATTTCAAATCCTCTTCTTTGCCTTCCCTCAATATATTTGTGGACGAGAGTTATCATTTATAACTCTGCAGGTTTGTGAATTGCAGTGCCCTGAAGCTCCATTTTACAACTCGCCTTTTTGGGAGCTGGCCGCAAAAGCGCAGGATGGCTTCAGGCCCTGTTCTGGTTCCGGGGGGGAGGATGAGCCTGTGGTTAATTCTTCTTCCTGATGGGAAAATAGAGTGACCTGTGCCTGTCCCAACACCAAGAGCTAGTCTCTCACTGGTTCCCCGTCTACCCGTTCATCCTCAGGACAAATTGCAACCTGTACGGAACAGGAGGTTAAAGGTGCTGATGCTCCAAGTAGGGAGATTGTTAGTAAAGCGGCTGGAATGGCGAACCCGGGCACAAGGAGAAGAGAAATGAGGTGCGTTTTAGAAACCTTTCCCCATCACATGGTGTACCATCTTTTTGTTTTCTCATGCATGTTTTCGATGTAGGAAGATGCCCTTGAACCTGGAGATTTGGGACCCATGCGATGGGTACCACGCAGTATTACTTTAAAGGGTGTGCGTTTGCTCACCCAACCTCACCAAACCTCTCAGCCCCAAGAGTGTCCACCCTTATGTCTCATCCAGCTGTGGGTCTAGATATGGTCAATCCAGGTTGCATCACAGCCCCTGAACGCATTGTGTAAGAATTTCTCTCTCTTTCACTGTCTTTCTTTCATGGGTTTTTCGAAGTAATTTATTTTTATAATGGGGTTTAGCTGCTTTTCACTGCTGTGTTTATGCCGCTTTACACCCACTTGACACACTAACAGAGAGATATCAATACATAGGTTTTAAGATTATTACTAGTCAGATATATTCTTGTGCGGTGAATAGGGCGTGTTGAGACCAGTTCTCTGAGCAAGGAGTAGGTCTTGTCTATTACATATTGGGTTTATGGAACGGTATCTGAGCTAATTTGAAACCCTTGTTTTATGTATCACCCCACCTCACCTTTCCCGTTAAGCAGCCATAGTGTGTTTTCTGCATGTGTGACTCTGTTCTGTTTTGTAATTCAGTTCAAGTGTAACGGGTTTTACATTCCCTCTATAAGTGATACCTTATGAGAAGTGTCCTTTTCTGTGTGACTTATTTCACTTAGAATCGTCGTACCTAAATCCACTCATCATGCTGCTACTAGCCTTATGACATTGATTTCATGGCTGAGTGATATTGCATTGTACATAAGGACCACAACTTCTTTATCCATTTTTCTCTTTCCTGGGATATTGAAGGTGGAATGAAGTGGAGGTCCTTGTCAACAGAGCAGCCCTAAACTTTGGGGTGCTTGTGTCTTGCTGATTTTTCATTTTCGCAATTTATACCCCCATGAGTGGAAGTGCCCTATGCTCTCTAAGCTGTGTTTTTCAGATGTTTCAGGACACACCGTACACTTCTCCAGAGTGGCTGTTGGCAATTTACATCCCGCCCATCAGTGTAGCAAGGCTCCCATTTCTCCATGGGCTGTCCTGCATTTCTGGTTTTGAGACTTTTTTCAGCATGGCCCTTTTGACCGATGGGTAGCGAGTCTTCTTTGTAGGGCTGATTTGCCTTTCCAGGTTGCTTGGTTGGCCAAAAAGGGCGTATGCGTTTTTTCCTGAATATATTCAGGAAAAAACGCATACGCCCTTTTTGGCCAAGGGCATCATTGTCAACGATTTGCCGCTTTTCATGTGGTTTAAAGGAGATTCGAATCTACCTCCTGAAATCTGTTTCCTGCAATTCTGCCTTGATTTCAAAGCCTCTTCTTTGCCTTCCCTCAATATATTTGTGGACGAGAGTTATCATTTATAATTCTGCAGGTTTGTGAATTGCAGTGCCCTGAAGCTCCATTTTACAACTCGCCTTTTTGGGAGCTGGCCGCAAAAGCGCAGGATGGCTTCAGGCCCTGTTCTGGTTCCGGGGGGGAGGATGAGCCTGTGGTTAATTCTTCTTCCTGATGGGAAAATAGAGTGACCTGTGCCTGTCCCAACACCAAGAGCTAGTCTCTCACTGGTTCCCCGTCTACCCGTTCATCCTCAGGACAAATTGCAACCTGTACGGAACAGGAGGTTAAAGGTGCTGATGCTCCAAGTAGGGAGATTGTTAGGAAAGCGGCTGGAATGGCGAACCCGGGCACAAGGAGAAGAGAAATGAGGTGCGTTTTAGAAACCTTTCCCCATCACATGTGTACCATCTTTTTGTTTTCTCATGCATGTTTTCGATGTAGGAAGATGCCCTTGAACCTGGAGATTTGGGACCCATGTGATGGGTACCAGGCAGTATTACTTTAAAGGGTCTGCGTTTGCTCACCCAACCTCACCAAACCTCTCAGCCCCAAGAGTGTCCACCCTTATGTCTCATCCAGCTGTGGGTCTAGATATGGTCAATCCAGGTTGCATCACAGCCCCTGAACGCATTGTGTAAGAATTTCTCTCTCTTTCACTGTCTTTGTTTCATGGGTTTGTAAAAGTAATTTATTTTGATAATGGGGTTTAGCTGCTTTTCACTGCTGTGTTTATGCCGCTTTACACCCACTTGACACACTAACAGTGAGATATCAATACATAGGTTTTAAGATTATTACTAGTCAGATATATTCTTGTGCAGTGAATAGGGCGTGTTGAATCCAGTTCTCTGAGCAAGGAGCAGGTCTTGTCTATTACATATTGGGTTTATGGAACTGTATCTGAGCTAATTTGAAACCCTTGTTTTATGTATCACCCCACCTCACCTTTCCCGTTAAGCAGCCATAGTGTGTTTTCTGCATGTGTGACTCTGTTCTGTTTTGTAATTCAGTTCAAGTGTAACGGTTTTTACATTCCCTCTATAAGTGATACCTTATGAGAAGTGTCCTTTTCTGTGTGACTTATTTCACTTAGAATCGTCGTACCTAAATCCACTCATCATGCCGCTACTAGCCTTATGACATTGATTTCATGGCTGAGTGATATTCCATTGTACATAAGGACCACAACTTCTTTATCCATTTTTCTCTTTCCTGGGATATTGAAGGTGGAATGAAGTGGAGGTCCTTGTCAACAGAGCAGCCCTAAACTTTGGGGTGCTTGTGTCTTGCTGATTTTTCATTTTCGCAATTTATACCCCCATGAGTGGAAGTGCCCTATGCTCTCTAAGCTGTGTTTTTTAGATGTTTCAGGACACACCGTACACTTCTCCAGAGTGGCTGTTGGCAATTTACATCCCGCCCATCAGTGTAGCAAGGCTCCCATTTCTCCATGGCCTGTCCTGCATTTCCGGTTTTGAGACTTTTTTCTGCATGGCCCTTTTGACCGACGGGTAGCGAGTCTTCTTTGTAACGCTGATTTGCCTTTCCAAGTTGCTTGGTTGGCCAAAAAGGGCGTATGCGTTTTTTCCTGAATATATTCAGGAAAAAACGCATACGCCCTTTTTGGCCAAGGGCATCATTGTCAACGTTTTGCCGCTTTTCATGTGCTTTAAAGGCGATTCGAATCTACCTCCTGAAATCTGTTTCCTGCAATTCTGCCTTGATTTCAAATCCTCTTCTTTGCCTTCCCTCAATATATTTGTGGACGAGAGTTATCATTTATAACTCTGCAGGTTTGTGAATTGCAGTGCCCTGAAGCTCCATTTTACTACTCGTCTTTTTGGGAGCTGGCCGCAAAAGCGCAGGATGGCTTCAGGCCCTGTTCTGGTTCCGGGGGGGAGGATGAGCCTGTGGTTAATTCTTCTTCCTGATGGGAAAATAGAGTGACCTGTGCCTGTCCCAACACCAAGAGCTAGTCTCTCACTGGTTCCCCGTCTACCCGTTCATCCTCAGGACAAATTGCAACCTGTACGGAACAGGAGGTTAAAGGTGCTGATGCTCCAAGTAGGGAGATTGTTAGGAAAGCGGCTGGAATGGCGAACCCGGGCACAAGGAGAAGAGAAATGAGGTGCGTTTTAGAAACCTTTCCCCATCACATGGTGTACCATCTTTTTGTTTTCTCATGCATGTTTTCGATGTAGGAAGATGCCCTTGAACCTGGAGATTTGGGACCCATGCGATGGGTACCACGCAGTATTACTTTAAAGGGTGTGCGTTTGCTCACCCAACCTCACCAAACCTCTCAGCCCCAAGAGTGTCCACCCTTATGTCTCATCCAGCTGTGGGTCTAGATATGGTCAATCCAGGTTGCATCACAGCCCCTGAACGCATTGTGTAAGAATTTCTCTCTCTTTCACTGTCTTTCTTTCATGGGTTTTTCGAAGTAATTTATTTTTATAATGGGGTTTAGCTGCTTTTCACTGCTGTGTTTATGCCGCTTTACACCCACTTGACACACTAACAGAGAGATATCAATACATAGGTTTTAAGATTATTACTAGTCAGATATATTCTTGTGCGGTGAATAGGGCGTGTTGAGACCAGTTCTCTGAGCAAGGAGTAGGTCTTGTCTATTACATATTGGGTTTATGGAACGGTATCTGAGCTAATTTGAAACCCTTGTTTTATGTATCACCCCACCTCACCTTTCCCGTTAAGCAGCCATAGTGTGTTTTCTGCATGTGTGACTCTGTTCTGTTTTGTAATTCAGTTCAAGTGTAACGGGTTTTACATTCCCTCTATAAGTGATACCTTATGAGAAGTGTCCTTTTCTGTGTGACTTATTTCACTTAGAATCGTCGTACCTAAATCCACTCATCATGCTGCTACTAGCCTTATGACATTGATTTCATGGCTGAGTGATATTGCATTGTACATAAGGACCACAACTTCTTTATCCATTTTTCTCTTTCCTGGGATATTGAAGGTGGAATGAAGTGGAGGTCCTTGTCAACAGAGCAGCCCTAAACTTTGGGGTGCTTGTGTCTTGCTGATTTTTCATTTTCGCAATTTATACCCCCATGAGTGGAAGTGCCCTATGCTCTCTAAGCTGTGTTTTTCAGATGTTTCAGGACACACCGTACACTTCTCCAGAGTGGCTGTTGGCAATTTACATCCCGCCCATCAGTGTAGCAAGGCTCCCATTTCTCCATGGGCTGTCCTGCATTTCTGGTTTTGAGACTTTTTTCAGCATGGCCCTTTTGACCGATGGGTAGCGAGTCTTCTTTGTAGGGCTGATTTGCCTTTCCAGGTTGCTTGGTTGGCCAAAAAGGGCGTATGCGTTTTTTCCTGAATATATTCAGGAAAAAACGCATACGCCCTTTTTGGCCAAGGGCATCATTGTCAACGATTTGCCGCTTTTCATGTGGTTTAAAGGAGATTCGAATCTACCTCCTGAAATCTGTTTCCTGCAATTCTGCCTTGATTTCAAAGCCTCTTCTTTGCCTTCCCTCAATATATTTGTGGACGAGAGTTATCATTTATAATTCTGCAGGTTTGTGAATTGCAGTGCCCTGAAGCTCCATTTTACAACTCGCCTTTTTGGGAGCTGGCCGCAAAAGCGCAGGATGGCTTCAGGCCCTGTTCTGGTTCCGGGGGGGAGGATGAGCCTGTGGTTAATTCTTCTTCCTGATGGGAAAATAGAGTGACCTGTGCCTGTCCCAACACCAAGAGCTAGTCTCTCACTGGTTCCCCGTCTACCCGTTCATCCTCAGGACAAATTGCAACCTGTACGGAACAGGAGGTTAAAGGTGCTGATGCTCCAAGTAGGGAGATTGTTAGGAAAGCGGCTGGAATGGCGAACCCGGGCACAAGGAGAAGAGAAATGAGGTGCGTTTTAGAAACCTTTCCCCATCACATGTGTACCATCTTTTTGTTTTCTCATGCATGTTTTCGATGTAGGAAGATGCCCTTGAACCTGGAGATTTGGGACCCATGTGATGGGTACCAGGCAGTATTACTTTAAAGGGTCTGCGTTTGCTCACCCAACCTCACCAAACCTCTCAGCCCCAAGAGTGTCCACCCTTATGTCTCATCCAGCTGTGGGTCTAGATATGGTCAATCCAGGTTGCATCACAGCCCCTGAACGCATTGTGTAAGAATTTCTCTCTCTTTCACTGTCTTTGTTTCATGGGTTTGTAAAAGTAATTTATTTTGATAATGGGGTTTAGCTGCTTTTCACTGCTGTGTTTATGCCGCTTTACACCCACTTGACACACTAACAGTGAGATATCAATACATAGGTTTTAAGATTATTACTAGTCAGATATATTCTTGTGCAGTGAATAGGGCGTGTTGAATCCAGTTCTCTGAGCAAGGAGCAGGTCTTGTCTATTACATATTGGGTTTATGGAACTGTATCTGAGCTAATTTGAAACCCTTGTTTTATGTATCACCCCACCTCACCTTTCCCGTTAAGCAGCCATAGTGTGTTTTCTGCATGTGTGACTCTGTTCTGTTTTGTAATTCAGTTCAAGTGTAACGGTTTTTACATTCCCTCTATAAGTGATACCTTATGAGAAGTGTCCTTTTCTGTGTGACTTATTTCACTTAGAATCGTCGTACCTAAATCCACTCATCATGCCGCTACTAGCCTTATGACATTGATTTCATGGCTGAGTGATATTCCATTGTACATAAGGACCACAACTTCTTTATCCATTTTTCTCTTTCCTGGGATATTGAAGGTGGAATGAAGTGGAGGTCCTTGTCAACAGAGCAGCCCTAAACTTTGGGGTGCTTGTGTCTTGCTGATTTTTCATTTTCGCAATTTATACCCCCATGAGTGGAAGTGCCCTATGCTCTCTAAGCTGTGTTTTTTAGATGTTTCAGGACACACCGTACACTTCTCCAGAGTGGCTGTTGGCAATTTACATCCCGCCCATCAGTGTAGCAAGGCTCCCATTTCTCCATGGCCTGTCCTGCATTTCCGGTTTTGAGACTTTTTTCTGCATGGCCCTTTTGACCGACGGGTAGCGAGTCTTCTTTGTAACGCTGATTTGCCTTTCCAAGTTGCTTGGTTGGCCAAAAAGGGCGTATGCGTTTTTTCCTGAATATATTCAGGAAAAAACGCATACGCCCTTTTTGGCCAAGGGCATCATTGTCAACGTTTTGCCGCTTTTCATGTGCTTTAAAGGCGATTCGAATCTACCTCCTGAAATCTGTTTCCTGCAATTCTGCCTTGATTTCAAATCCTCTTCTTTGCCTTCCCTCAATATATTTGTGGACGAGAGTTATCATTTATAACTCTGCAGGTTTGTGAATTGCAGTGCCCTGAAGCTCCATTTTACTACTCGTCTTTTTGGGAGCTGGCCGCAAAAGCGCAGGATGGCTTCAGGCCCTGTTCTGGTTCCGGGGGGGAGGATGAGCCTGTGGTTAATTCTTCTTCCTGATGGGAAAATAGAGTGACCTGTGCCTGTCCCAACACCAAGAGCTAGTCTCTCACTGGTTCCCCGTCTACCCGTTCATCCTCAGGACAAATTGCAACCTGTACGGAACAGGAGGTTAAAGGTGCTGATGCTCCAAGTAGGGAGATTGTTAGGAAAGCGGCTGGAATGGCGAACCCGGGCACAAGGAGAAGAGAAATGAGGTGCGTTTTAGAAACCTTTCCCCATCACATGGTGTACCATCTTTTTGTTTTCTCATGCATGTTTTCGATGTAGGAAGATGCCCTTGAACCTGGAGATTTGGGACCCATGTGATGGGTACCAGGCAGTATTACTTTAAAGGGTCTGCGTTTGCTCACCCAACCTCACCAAACCTCTCAGCCCCAAGAGTGTCCACCCTTATGTCTCATCCAGCTGTGGGTCTAGATATGGTCAATCCAGGTTGCATCACAGCCCCTGAACGCATTGTGTAAGAATTTCTCTCTCTTTCACTGTCTTTGTTTCATGGGTTTGTAAAAGTAATTTATTTTGATAATGGGGTTTAGCTGCTTTTCACTGCTGTGTTTATGCCGCTTTACACCCACTTGACACACTAACAGTGAGATATCAATACATAGGTTTTAAGATTATTACTAGTCAGATATATTCTTGTGCAGTGAATAGGGCGTGTTGAATCCAGTTCTCTGAGCAAGGAGTAGGTCTTGTCTATTACATATTGGGTTTATGGAACTGTATCTGAGCTAATTTGAAACCCTTGTTTTATGTATCACCCCACCTCACCTTTCCCGTTAAGCAGCCATAGTGTGTTTTCTGCATGTGTGACTCTGTTCTGTTTTGTAATTCAGTTCAAGTGTAACGGTTTTGACATTCCCTCTATAAGTGATACCTTATGAGAAGTGTCCTTTTCTGTGTGACTTATTTCACTTAGAATCGTCGTACCTAAATCCACTCATCATGCTGCTACTAGCCTTATGACATTGATTTCATGGCTGAGTGATATTCCATTGTACATAAGGACCACAACTTCTTTATCCATTTTTCTCTTTCCTGGGATATTGAAGGTGGAATGAAGTGGAGGTCCTTGTCAACAGAGCAGCCCTAAACTTTGGGGTGCTTGTGTCTTGCTGATTTTTCATTTTCGCAATTTATACCCCCATGAGTGGAAGTGCCCTGTGCTCTCTAAGCTGTGTTTTTCAGATGTTTCAGGACACACCGTACACTTCTCCAGAGTGGCTGTTGGCAATTTACATCCCGCCCATCAGTGTAGCAAGGCTCCCATTTCTCCATGGGCTGTCCTGCATTTCTGGTTTTGAGACTTTTTTCAGCATGGCCCTTTTGACCGATGGGTAGCGAGTCTTCTTTGTAGCGCTGATTTGCATTTCCAGGTTGCTTGGTTGGCCAAAAAGGGCGTATGCGTTTTTTCCTGAATATATTCAGGAAAAAACGCATACGCCCTTTTTGGCCAAGGGCATCATTGTCAACGTTTTGCCGCTTTTCATGTGCTTTAAAGGCGATTCGAATCTACCTCCTGAAATCTGTTTCCTGCAATTCTGCCTTATTTCAAATCCTCTTCTTTGCCTTCCCTCAATATATTTGTGGACGAGAGTTATCATTTATAACTCTGCAGGTTTGTGAATTGCAGTGCCCTGAAGCTCCATTTTACAACTCGCCTTTTTGGGAGCTGGCCGCAAAAGCGCAGGATGGCTTCAGGCCCTGTTCTGGTTCCGGGGGGGAGGATGAGCCTGTGGTTAATTCTTCTTCCTGATGGGAAAATAGAGTGACCTGTGCCTGTCCCAACACCAAGAGCTAGTCTCTCACTGGTTCCCCGTCTACCCGTTCATCCTCAGGACAAATTGCAACCTGTACGGAACAGGAGGTTAAAGGTGCTGATGCTCCAAGTAGGGAGATTGTTAGTAAAGCGGCTGGAATGGCGAACCCGGGCACAAGGAGAAGAGAAATGAGGTGCGTTTTAGAAACCTTTCCCCATCACATGGTGTACCATCTTTTTGTTTTCTCATGCATGTTTTCGATGTAGGAAGATGCCCTTGAACCTGGAGATTTGGGACCCATGCGATGGGTACCACGCAGTATTACTTTAAAGGGTGTGCGTTTGCTCACCCAACCTCACCAAACCTCTCAGCCCCAAGAGTGTCCACCCTTATGTCTCATCCAGCTGTGGGTCTAGATATGGTCAATCCAGGTTGCATCACAGCCCCTGAACGCATTGTGTAAGAATTTCTCTCTCTTTCACTGTCTTTCTTTCATGGGTTTTTCGAAGTAATTTATTTTTATAATGGGGTTTAGCTGCTTTTCACTGCTGTGTTTATGCCGCTTTACACCCACTTGACACACTAACAGAGAGATATCAATACATAGGTTTTAAGATTATTACTAGTCAGATATATTCTTGTGCGGTGAATAGGGCGTGTTGAGACCAGTTCTCTGAGCAAGGAGTAGGTCTTGTCTATTACATATTGGGTTTATGGAACGGTATCTGAGCTAATTTGAAACCCTTGTTTTATGTATCACCCCACCTCACCTTTCCCGTTAAGCAGCCATAGTGTGTTTTCTGCATGTGTGACTCTGTTCTGTTTTGTAATTCAGTTCAAGTGTAACGGGTTTTACATTCCCTCTATAAGTGATACCTTATGAGAAGTGTCCTTTTCTGTGTGACTTATTTCACTTAGAATCGTCGTACCTAAATCCACTCATCATGCTGCTACTAGCCTTATGACATTGATTTCATGGCTGAGTGATATTGCATTGTACATAAGGACCACAACTTCTTTATCCATTTTTCTCTTTCCTGGGATATTGAAGGTGGAATGAAGTGGAGGTCCTTGTCAACAGAGCAGCCCTAAACTTTGGGGTGCTTGTGTCTTGCTGATTTTTCATTTTCGCAATTTATACCCCCATGAGTGGAAGTGCCCTATGCTCTCTAAGCTGTGTTTTTCAGATGTTTCAGGACACACCGTACACTTCTCCAGAGTGGCTGTTGGCAATTTACATCCCGCCCATCAGTGTAGCAAGGCTCCCATTTCTCCATGGGCTGTCCTGCATTTCTGGTTTTGAGACTTTTTTCAGCATGGCCCTTTTGACCGATGGGTAGCGAGTCTTCTTTGTAGGGCTGATTTGCCTTTCCAGGTTGCTTGGTTGGCCAAAAAGGGCGTATGCGTTTTTTCCTGAATATATTCAGGAAAAAACGCATACGCCCTTTTTGGCCAAGGGCATCATTGTCAACGATTTGCCGCTTTTCATGTGGTTTAAAGGAGATTCGAATCTACCTCCTGAAATCTGTTTCCTGCAATTCTGCCTTGATTTCAAAGCCTCTTCTTTGCCTTCCCTCAATATATTTGTGGACGAGAGTTATCATTTATAATTCTGCAGGTTTGTGAATTGCAGTGCCCTGAAGCTCCATTTTACAACTCGCCTTTTTGGGAGCTGGCCGCAAAAGCGCAGGATGGCTTCAGGCCCTGTTCTGGTTCCGGGGGGGAGGATGAGCCTGTGGTTAATTCTTCTTCCTGATGGGAAAATAGAGTGACCTGTGCCTGTCCCAACACCAAGAGCTAGTCTCTCACTGGTTCCCCGTCTACCCGTTCATCCTCAGGACAAATTGCAACCTGTACGGAACAGGAGGTTAAAGGTGCTGATGCTCCAAGTAGGGAGATTGTTAGGAAAGCGGCTGGAATGGCGAACCCGGGCACAAGGAGAAGAGAAATGAGGTGCGTTTTAGAAACCTTTCCCCATCACATGTGTACCATCTTTTTGTTTTCTCATGCATGTTTTCGATGTAGGAAGATGCCCTTGAACCTGGAGATTTGGGACCCATGTGATGGGTACCAGGCAGTATTACTTTAAAGGGTCTGCGTTTGCTCACCCAACCTCACCAAACCTCTCAGCCCCAAGAGTGTCCACCCTTATGTCTCATCCAGCTGTGGGTCTAGATATGGTCAATCCAGGTTGCATCACAGCCCCTGAACGCATTGTGTAAGAATTTCTCTCTCTTTCACTGTCTTTGTTTCATGGGTTTGTAAAAGTAATTTATTTTGATAATGGGGTTTAGCTGCTTTTCACTGCTGTGTTTATGCCGCTTTACACCCACTTGACACACTAACAGTGAGATATCAATACATAGGTTTTAAGATTATTACTAGTCAGATATATTCTTGTGCAGTGAATAGGGCGTGTTGAATCCAGTTCTCTGAGCAAGGAGCAGGTCTTGTCTATTACATATTGGGTTTATGGAACTGTATCTGAGCTAATTTGAAACCCTTGTTTTATGTATCACCCCACCTCACCTTTCCCGTTAAGCAGCCATAGTGTGTTTTCTGCATGTGTGACTCTGTTCTGTTTTGTAATTCAGTTCAAGTGTAACGGTTTTTACATTCCCTCTATAAGTGATACCTTATGAGAAGTGTCCTTTTCTGTGTGACTTATTTCACTTAGAATCGTCGTACCTAAATCCACTCATCATGCCGCTACTAGCCTTATGACATTGATTTCATGGCTGAGTGATATTCCATTGTACATAAGGACCACAACTTCTTTATCCATTTTTCTCTTTCCTGGGATATTGAAGGTGGAATGAAGTGGAGGTCCTTGTCAACAGAGCAGCCCTAAACTTTGGGGTGCTTGTGTCTTGCTGATTTTTCATTTTCGCAATTTATACCCCCATGAGTGGAAGTGCCCTATGCTCTCTAAGCTGTGTTTTTTAGATGTTTCAGGACACACCGTACACTTCTCCAGAGTGGCTGTTGGCAATTTACATCCCGCCCATCAGTGTAGCAAGGCTCCCATTTCTCCATGGCCTGTCCTGCATTTCCGGTTTTGAGACTTTTTTCTGCATGGCCCTTTTGACCGACGGGTAGCGAGTCTTCTTTGTAACGCTGATTTGCCTTTCCAAGTTGCTTGGTTGGCCAAAAAGGGCGTATGCGTTTTTTCCTGAATATATTCAGGAAAAAACGCATACGCCCTTTTTGGCCAAGGGCATCATTGTCAACGTTTTGCCGCTTTTCATGTGCTTTAAAGGCGATTCGAATCTACCTCCTGAAATCTGTTTCCTGCAATTCTGCCTTGATTTCAAATCCTCTTCTTTGCCTTCCCTCAATATATTTGTGGACGAGAGTTATCATTTATAACTCTGCAGGTTTGTGAATTGCAGTGCCCTGAAGCTCCATTTTACTACTCGTCTTTTTGGGAGCTGGCCGCAAAAGCGCAGGATGGCTTCAGGCCCTGTTCTGGTTCCGGGGGGGAGGATGAGCCTGTGGTTAATTCTTCTTCCTGATGGGAAAATAGAGTGACCTGTGCCTGTCCCAACACCAAGAGCTAGTCTCTCACTGGTTCCCCGTCTACCCGTTCATCCTCAGGACAAATTGCAACCTGTACGGAACAGGAGGTTAAAGGTGCTGATGCTCCAAGTAGGGAGATTGTTAGTAAAGCGGCTGGAATGGCGAACCCGGGCACAAGGAGAAGAGAAATGAGGTGCGTTTTAGAAACCTTTCCCCATCACATGGTGTACCATCTTTTTGTTTTCTCATGCATGTTTTCGATGTAGGAAGATGCCCTTGAACCTGGAGATTTGGGACCCATGCGATGGGTACCACGCAGTATTACTTTAAAGGGTGTGCGTTTGCTCACCCAACCTCACCAAACCTCTCAGCCCCAAGAGTGTCCACCCTTATGTCTCATCCAGCTGTGGGTCTAGATATGGTCAATCCAGGTTGCATCACAGCCCCTGAACGCATTGTGTAAGAATTTCTCTCTCTTTCACTGTCTTTCTTTCATGGGTTTTTCGAAGTAATTTATTTTTATAATGGGGTTTAGCTGCTTTTCACTGCTGTGTTTATGCCGCTTTACACCCACTTGACACACTAACAGAGAGATATCAATACATAGGTTTTAAGATTATTACTAGTCAGATATATTCTTGTGCGGTGAATAGGGCGTGTTGAGACCAGTTCTCTGAGCAAGGAGTAGGTCTTGTCTATTACATATTGGGTTTATGGAACGGTATCTGAGCTAATTTGAAACCCTTGTTTTATGTATCACCCCACCTCACCTTTCCCGTTAAGCAGCCATAGTGTGTTTTCTGCATGTGTGACTCTGTTCTGTTTTGTAATTCAGTTCAAGTGTAACGGGTTTTACATTCCCTCTATAAGTGATACCTTATGAGAAGTGTCCTTTTCTGTGTGACTTATTTCACTTAGAATCGTCGTACCTAAATCCACTCATCATGCTGCTACTAGCCTTATGACATTGATTTCATGGCTGAGTGATATTGCATTGTACATAAGGACCACAACTTCTTTATCCATTTTTCTCTTTCCTGGGATATTGAAGGTGGAATGAAGTGGAGGTCCTTGTCAACAGAGCAGCCCTAAACTTTGGGGTGCTTGTGTCTTGCTGATTTTTCATTTTCGCAATTTATACCCCCATGAGTGGAAGTGCCCTATGCTCTCTAAGCTGTGTTTTTCAGATGTTTCAGGACACACCGTACACTTCTCCAGAGTGGCTGTTGGCAATTTACATCCCGCCCATCAGTGTAGCAAGGCTCCCATTTCTCCATGGGCTGTCCTGCATTTCTGGTTTTGAGACTTTTTTCAGCATGGCCCTTTTGACCGATGGGTAGCGAGTCTTCTTTGTAGGGCTGATTTGCCTTTCCAGGTTGCTTGGTTGGCCAAAAAGGGCGTATGCGTTTTTTCCTGAATATATTCAGGAAAAAACGCATACGCCCTTTTTGGCCAAGGGCATCATTGTCAACGATTTGCCGCTTTTCATGTGGTTTAAAGGAGATTCGAATCTACCTCCTGAAATCTGTTTCCTGCAATTCTGCCTTGATTTCAAAGCCTCTTCTTTGCCTTCCCTCAATATATTTGTGGACGAGAGTTATCATTTATAATTCTGCAGGTTTGTGAATTGCAGTGCCCTGAAGCTCCATTTTACAACTCGCCTTTTTGGGAGCTGGCCGCAAAAGCGCAGGATGGCTTCAGGCCCTGTTCTGGTTCCGGGGGGGAGGATGAGCCTGTGGTTAATTCTTCTTCCTGATGGGAAAATAGAGTGACCTGTGCCTGTCCCAACACCAAGAGCTAGTCTCTCACTGGTTCCCCGTCTACCCGTTCATCCTCAGGACAAATTGCAACCTGTACGGAACAGGAGGTTAAAGGTGCTGATGCTCCAAGTAGGGAGATTGTTAGGAAAGCGGCTGGAATGGCGAACCCGGGCACAAGGAGAAGAGAAATGAGGTGCGTTTTAGAAACCTTTCCCCATCACATGTGTACCATCTTTTTGTTTTCTCATGCATGTTTTCGATGTAGGAAGATGCCCTTGAACCTGGAGATTTGGGACCCATGTGATGGGTACCAGGCAGTATTACTTTAAAGGGTCTGCGTTTGCTCACCCAACCTCACCAAACCTCTCAGCCCCAAGAGTGTCCACCCTTATGTCTCATCCAGCTGTGGGTCTAGATATGGTCAATCCAGGTTGCATCACAGCCCCTGAACGCATTGTGTAAGAATTTCTCTCTCTTTCACTGTCTTTGTTTCATGGGTTTGTAAAAGTAATTTATTTTGATAATGGGGTTTAGCTGCTTTTCACTGCTGTGTTTATGCCGCTTTACACCCACTTGACACACTAACAGTGAGATATCAATACATAGGTTTTAAGATTATTACTAGTCAGATATATTCTTGTGCAGTGAATAGGGCGTGTTGAATCCAGTTCTCTGAGCAAGGAGCAGGTCTTGTCTATTACATATTGGGTTTATGGAACTGTATCTGAGCTAATTTGAAACCCTTGTTTTATGTATCACCCCACCTCACCTTTCCCGTTAAGCAGCCATAGTGTGTTTTCTGCATGTGTGACTCTGTTCTGTTTTGTAATTCAGTTCAAGTGTAACGGTTTTTACATTCCCTCTATAAGTGATACCTTATGAGAAGTGTCCTTTTCTGTGTGACTTATTTCACTTAGAATCGTCGTACCTAAATCCACTCATCATGCCGCTACTAGCCTTATGACATTGATTTCATGGCTGAGTGATATTCCATTGTACATAAGGACCACAACTTCTTTATCCATTTTTCTCTTTCCTGGGATATTGAAGGTGGAATGAAGTGGAGGTCCTTGTCAACAGAGCAGCCCTAAACTTTGGGGTGCTTGTGTCTTGCTGATTTTTCATTTTCGCAATTTATACCCCCATGAGTGGAAGTGCCCTATGCTCTCTAAGCTGTGTTTTTTAGATGTTTCAGGACACACCGTACACTTCTCCAGAGTGGCTGTTGGCAATTTACATCCCGCCCATCAGTGTAGCAAGGCTCCCATTTCTCCATGGCCTGTCCTGCATTTCCGGTTTTGAGACTTTTTTCTGCATGGCCCTTTTGACCGACGGGTAGCGAGTCTTCTTTGTAGCGCTGATTTGCCTTTCCAAGTTGCTTGGTTGGCCAAAAAGGGCGTATGCGTTTTTTCCTGAATATATTCAGGAAAAAACGCATACGCCCTTTTTGGCCAAGGGCATCATTGTCAACGTTTTGCCGCTTTTCATGTGCTTTAAAGGCGATTCGAATCTACCTCCTGAAATCTGTTTCCTGCAATTCTGCCTTGATTTCAAATCCTCTTCTTTGCCTTCCCTCAATATATTTGTGGACGAGAGTTATCATTTATAACTCTGCAGGTTTGTGAATTGCAGTGCCCTGAAGCTCCATTTTACTACTCGTCTTTTTGGGAGCTGGCCGCAAAAGCGCAGGATGGCTTCAGGCCCTGTTCTGGTTCCGGGGGGGAGGATGAGCCTGTGGTTAATTCTTCTTCCTGATGGGAAAATAGAGTGACCTGTGCCTGTCCCAACACCAAGAGCTAGTCTCTCACTGGTTCCCCGTCTACCCGTTCATCCTCAGGACAAATTGCAACCTGTACGGAACAGGAGGTTAAAGGTGCTGATGCTCCAAGTAGGGAGATTGTTAGGAAAGCGGCTGGAATGGCGAACCCGGGCACAAGGAGAAGAGAAATGAGGTGCGTTTTAGAAACCTTTCCCCATCACATGGTGTACCATCTTTTTGTTTTCTCATGCATGTTTTCGATGTAGGAAGATGCCCTTGAACCTGGAGATTTGGGACCCATGTGATGGGTACCAGGCAGTATTACTTTAAAGGGTCTGCGTTTGCTCACCCAACCTCACCAAACCTCTCAGCCCCAAGAGTGTCCACCCTTATGTCTCATCCAGCTGTGGGTCTAGATATGGTCAATCCAGGTTGCATCACAGCCCCTGAACGCATTGTGTAAGAATTTCTCTCTCTTTCACTGTCTTTGTTTCATGGGTTTGTAAAAGTAATTTATTTTGATAATGGGGTTTAGCTGCTTTTCACTGCTGTGTTTATGCCGCTTTACACCCACTTGACACACTAACAGTGAGATATCAATACATAGGTTTTAAGATTATTACTAGTCAGATATATTCTTGTGCAGTGAATAGGGCGTGTTGAATCCAGTTCTCTGAGCAAGGAGTAGGTCTTGTCTATTACATATTGGGTTTATGGAACTGTATCTGAGCTAATTTGAAACCCTTGTTTTATGTATCACCCCACCTCACCTTTCCCGTTAAGCAGCCATAGTGTGTTTTCTGCATGTGTGACTCTGTTCTGTTTTGTAATTCAGTTCAAGTGTAATGGTTTTGACATTCCCTCTATAAGTGATACCTTATGAGAAGTGTCCTTTTCTGTGTGACTTATTTCACTTAGAATCGTCGTACCTAAATCCACTCATCATGCTGCTACTAGCCTTATGACATTGATTTCATGGCTGAGTGATATTCCATTGTACATAAGGACCACAACTTCTTTATCCATTTTTCTCTTTCCTGGGATATTGAAGGTGGAATGAAGTGGAGGTCCTTGTCAACAGAGCAGCCCTAAACTTTGGGGTGCTTGTGTCTTGCTGATTTTTCATTTTCGCAATTTATACCCCCATGAGTGGAAGTGCCCTATGCTCTCTAAGCTGTGTTTTTCAGATGTTTCAGGACACACCGTACACTTCTCCAGAGTGGCTGTTGGCAATTTACATCCCGCCCATCAGTGTAGCAAGGCTCCCATTTCTCCATGGGCTGTCCTGCATTTCTGGTTTTGAGACTTTTTTCAGCATGGCCCTTTTGACCGATGGGTAGCGAGTCTTCTTTGTAGCGCTGATTTGCCTTTCCAGGTTGCTTGGTTGGCCAAAAAGGGCGTATGCGTTTTTTCCTGAATATATTCAGGAAAAAACGCATACGCCCTTTTTGGCCAAGGGCATCATTGTCAACGTTTTGCCGCTTTGCATGTGCTTTAAAGGCGATTCGAATCTACCTCCTGAAATCTGTTTCCTGCAATTCTGCCTTATTTCAAATCCTCTTCTTTGCCTTCCCTCAATATATTTGTGGACGAGAGTTATCATTTATAACTCTGCAGGTTTGTGAATTGCAGTGCCCTGAAGCTCCATTTTACAACTCGCCTTTTTGGGAGCTGGCCGCAAAAGCGCAGGATGGCTTCAGGCCCTGTTCTGGTTCCGGGGGGGAGGATGAGCCTGTGGTTAATTCTTCTTCCTGATGGGAAAATAGAGTGACCTGTGCCTGTCCCAACACCAAGAGCTAGTCTCTCACTGGTTCCCCGTCTACCCGTTCATCCTCAGGACAAATTGCAACCTGTACGGAACAGGAGGTTAAAGGTGCTGATGCTCCAAGTAGGGAGATTGTTAGTAAAGCGGCTGGAATGGCGAACCCGGGCACAAGGAGAAGAGAAATGAGGTGCGTTTTAGAAACCTTTCCCCATCACATGGTGTACCATCTTTTTGTTTTCTCATGCATGTTTTCGATGTAGGAAGATGCCCTTGAACCTGGAGATTTGGGACCCATGCGATGGGTACCAGGCAGTATTACTTTAAAGGGTGTGCGTTTGCTCACCCAACCTCACCAAACCTCTCAGCCCCAAGAGTGTCCACCCTTATGTCTCATCCAGCTGTGGGTCTAGATATGGTCAATCCAGGTTGCATCACAGCCCCTGAACGCATTGTGTAAGAATTTCTCTCTCTTTCACTGTCTTTCTTTCATGGGTTTTTCGAAGTAATTTATTTTTATAATGGGGTTTAGCTGCTTTTCACTGCTGTGTTTATGCCGCTTTACACCCACTTGACACACTAACAGAGAGATATCAATACATAGGTTTTAAGATTATTACTAGTCAGATATATTCTTGTGCGGTGAATAGGGCGTGTTGAGACCAGTTCTCTGAGCAAGGAGTAGGTCTTGTCTATTACATATTGGGTTTATGGAACTGTATCTGAGCTAATTTGAAACCCTTGTTTTATGTATCACCCCACCTCACCTTTCCCGTTAAGCAGCCATAGTGTGTTTTCTGCATGTGTGACTCTGTTCTGTTTTGTAATTCAGTTCAAGTGTAACGGTTTTGACATTCCCTCTATAAGTGATACCTTATGAGAAGTGTCCTTTTCTGTGTGACTTATTTCACTTAGAATCGTCGTACCTAAATCCACTCATCATGCTGCTACTAGCCTTATGACATTGATTTCATGGCTGAGTGATATTCCATTGTACATAAGGACCACAACTTCTTTATCCATTTTTCTCTTTCCTGGGATATTGAAGGTGGAATGAAGTGGAGGTCCTTGTCAACAGAGCAGCCCTAAACTTTGGGGTGCTTGTGTCTTGCTGATTTTTCATTTTCGCAATTTATACCCCCATGAGTGGAAGTGCCCTATGCTCTCTAAGCTGTGTTTTTCAGATGTTTCAGGACACACCGTACACTTCTCCAGAGTGGCTGTTGGCAATTTACATCCCGCCCATCAGTGTAGCAAGGCTCCCATTTCTCCATGGGCTGTCCTGCATTTCTGGTTTTGAGACTTTTTTCAGCATGGCCCTTTTGACCGATGGGTAGCGAGTCTTCTTTGTAGGGCTGATTTGCCTTTCCAGGTTGCTTGGTTGGCCAAAAAGGGCGTATGCGTTTTTTCCTGAATATATTCATGAAAAAACGCATACGCCCTTTTTGGCCAAGGGCATCATTGTCAACGATTTGCCGCTTTTCATGTGGTTTAAAGGAGATTCGAATCTACCTCCTGAAATCTGTTTCCTGCAATTCTGCCTTGATTTCAAAGCCTCTTCTTTGCCTTCCCTCAATATATTTGTGGACGAGAGTTATCATTTATAATTCTGCAGGTTTGTGAATTGCAGTGCCCTGAAGCTCCATTTTACAACTCGCCTTTTTGGGAGCTGGCCGCAAAAGCGCAGGATGGCTTCAGGCCCTGTTCTGGTTCCGGGGGGGAGGATGAGCCTGTGGTTAATTCTTCTTCCTGATGGGAAAATAGAGTGACCTGTGCCTGTCCCAACACCAAGAGCTAGTCTCTCACTGGTTCCCCGTCTACCCGTTCATCCTCAGGACAAATTGCAACCTGTACGGAACAGGAGGTTAAAGGTGCTGATGCTCCAAGTAGGGAGATTTTTAGGAAAGCGGCTGGAATGGCGAACCCGGGCACAAGGAGAAGAGAAATGAGGTGCGTTTTAGAAACCTTTCCCCATCACATGTGTACCATCTTTTTGTTTTCTCATGCATGTTTTCGATGTAGGAAGATGCCCTTGAACCTGGAGATTTGGGACCCATGTGATGGGTACCAGGCAGTATTACTTTAAAGGGTCTGCGTTTGCTCACCCAACCTCACCAAACCTCTCAGCCCCAAGAGTGTCCACCCTTATGTCTCATCCAGCTGTGGGTCTAGATATGGTCAATCCAGGTTGCATCACAGCCCCTGAACGCATTGTGTAAGAATTTCTCTCTCTTTCACTGTCTTTGTTTCATGGGTTTGTAAAAGTAATTTATTTTGATAATGGGGTTTAGCTGCTTTTCACTGCTGTGTTTATGCCGCTTTACACCCACTTGACACACTAACAGTGAGATATCAATACATAGGTTTTAAGATTATTACTAGTCAGATATATTCTTGTGCAGTGAATAGGGCGTGTTGAATCCAGTTCTCTGAGCAAGGAGTAGGTCTTGTCTATTACATATTGGGTTTATGGAACTGTATCTGAGCTAATTTGAAACCCTTGTTTTATGTATCACCCCACCTCACCTTTCCCGTTAAGCAGCCATAGTGTGTTTTCTGCATGTGTGACTCTGTTCTGTTTTGTAATTCAGTTCAAGTGTAACGGTTTTGACATTCCCTCTATAAGTGATACCTTATGAGAAGTGTCCTTTTCTGTGTGACTTATTTCACTTAGAATCGTCGTACCTAAATCCACTCATCATGCTGCTACTAGCCTTATGACATTGATTTCATGGCTGAGTGATATTCCATTGTACATAAGGACCACAACTTCTTTATCCATTTTTCTCTTTCCTGGGATATTGAAGGTGGAATGAAGTGGAGGTCCTTGTCAACAGAGCAGCCCTAAACTTTGGGGTGCTTGTGTCTTGCTGATTTTTCATTTTCGCAATTTATACCCCCATGAGTGGAAGTGCCCTATGCTCTCTAAGCTGTGTTTTTCAGATGTTTCAGGACACACCGTACACTTCTCCAGAGTGGCTGTTGGCAATTTACATCCCGCCCATCAGTGTAGCAAGGCTCCCATTTCTCCATGGGCTGTCCTGCATTTCTGGTTTTGAGACTTTTTTCAGCATGGCCCTTTTGACCGATGGGTAGCGAGTCTTCTTTGTAGCGCTGATTTGCCTTTCCAGGTTGCTTGGTTGGCCAAAAAGGGCGTATGCGTTTTTTCCTGAATATATTCAGGAAAAAACGCATACGCCCTTTTTGGCCAAGGGCATCATTGTCAACGTTTTGCCGCTTTTCATGTGCTTTAAAGGCGATTCGAATCTACCTCCTGAAATCTGTTTCCTGCAATTCTGCCTTATTTCAAATCCTCTTCTTTGCCTTCCCTCAATATATTTGTGGACGAGAGTTATCATTTATAACTCTGCAGGTTTGTGAATTGCAGTGCCCTGAAGCTCCATTTTACAACTCGCCTTTTTGGGAGCTGGCCGCAAAAGCGCAGGATGGCTTCAGGCCCTGTTCTGGTTCCGGGGGGGAGGATGAGCCTGTGGTTAATTCTTCTTCCTGATGGGAAAATAGAGTGACCTGTGCCTGTCCCAACACCAAGAGCTAGTCTCTCACTGGTTCCCCGTCTACCCGTTCATCCTCAGGACAAATTGCAACCTGTACGGAACAGGAGGTTAAAGGTGCTGATGCTCCAAGTAGGGAGATTGTTAGTAAAGCGGCTGGAATGGCGAACCCGGGCACAAGGAGAAGAGAAATGAGGTGCGTTTTAGAAACCTTTCCCCATCACATGGTGTACCATCTTTTTGTTTTCTCATGCATGTTTTCGATGTAGGAAGATGCCCTTGAACCTGGAGATTTGGGACCCATGCGATGGGTACCACGCAGTATTACTTTAAAGGGTGTGCGTTTGCTCACCCAACCTCACCAAACCTCTCAGCCCCAAGAGTGTCCACCCTTATGTCTCATCCAGCTGTGGGTCTAGATATGGTCAATCCAGGTTGCATCACAGCCCCTGAACGCATTGTGTAAGAATTTCTCTCTCTTTCACTGTCTTTCTTTCATGGGTTTTTCGAAGTAATTTATTTTTATAATGGGGTTTAGCTGCTTTTCACTGCTGTGTTTATGCCGCTTTACACCCACTTGACACACTAACAGAGAGATATCAATACATAGGTTTTAAGATTATTACTAGTCAGATATATTCTTGTGCGGTGAATAGGGCGTGTTGAGACCAGTTCTCTGAGCAAGGAGTAGGTCTTGTCTATTACATATTGGGTTTATGGAACTGTATCTGAGCTAATTTGAAACCCTTGTTTTATGTATCACCCCACCTCACCTTTCCCGTTAAGCAGCCATAGTGTGTTTTCTGCATGTGTGACTCTGTTCTGTTTTGTAATTCAGTTCAAGTGTAACGGTTTTTACATTCCCTCTATAAGTGATACCTTATGAGAAGTGTCCTTTTCTGTGTGACTTATTTCACTTAGAATCGTCGTACCTAAATCCACTCATCATGCTGCTACTAGCCTTATGACATTGATTTCATGGCTGAGTGATATTCCATTGTACATAAGGACCACAACTTCTTTATCCATTTTTCTCTTTCCTGGGATATTGAAGGTGGAATGAAGTGGAGGTCCTTGTCAACAGAGCAGCCCTAAACTTTGGGGTGCTTGTGTCTTGCTGATTTTTCATTTTCGCAATTTATAACCCCATGAGTGGAAGTGCCCTATGCTCTCTAAGCTGTGTTTTTCAGATGTTTCAGGACACACCGTACACTTCTCCAGAGTGGCTGTTGGCAATTTACATCCCGCCCATCAGTGTAGCAAGGCTCCCATTTCTCCATGGGCTGTCCTGCATTTCTGGTTTTGAGACTTTTTTCAGCATGGCCCTTTTGACCGATGGGTAGCGAGTCTTCTTTGTAGGGCTGATTTGCCTTTCCAGGTTGCTTGGTTGGCCAAAAAGGGCGTATGCGTTTTTTCCTGAATATATTCAGGAAAAAACGCATACGCCCTTTTTGGCCAAGGGCATCATTGTCAACGATTTGCCGCTTTTCATGTGGTTTAAAGGCGATTCGAATCTACCTCCTGAAATCTGTTTCCTGCAATTCTGCCTTGATTTCAAAGCCTCTTCTTTGCCTTCCCTCAATATATTTGTGGACGAGAGTTATCATTTATAATTCTGCAGGTTTGTGAATTGCAGTGCCCTGAAGCTCCATTTTACAACTCGCCTTTTTGGGAGCTGGCCGCAAAAGCGCAGGATGGCTTCAGGCCCTGTTCTGGTTCCGGGGGGGAGGATGAGCCTGTGGTTAATTCTTCTTCCTGATGGGAAAATAGAGTGACCTGTGCCTGTCCCAACACCAAGAGCTAGTCTCTCACTGGTTCCCCGTCTACCCGTTCATCCTCAGGACAAATTGCAACCTGTACGGAACAGGAGGTTAAAGGTGCTGATGCTCCAAGTAGGGAGATTGTTAGGAAAGCGGCTGGAATGGCGAACCCGGGCACAAGGAGAAGAGAAATGAGGTGCGTTTTAGAAACCTTTCCCCATCACATGGTGTACCATCTTTTTGTTTTCTCATGCATGTTTTCGATGTAGGAAGATGCCCTTGAACCTGGAGATTTGGGACCCATGTGATGGGTACCAGGCAGTATTACTTTAAAGGGTCTGCGTTTGCTCACCCAACCTCACCAAACCTCTCAGCCCCAAGAGTGTCCACCCTTATGTCTCATCCAGCTGTGGGTCTAGATATGGTCAATCCAGGTTGCATCACAGCCCCTGAACGCATTGTGTAAGAATTTCTCTCTCTTTCACTGTCTTTGTTTCATGGGTTTGTAAAAGTAATTTATTTTGATAATGGGGTTTAGCTGCTTTTCACTGCTGTGTTTATGCCGCTTTACACCCACTTGACACACTAACAGTGAGATATCAATACATAGGTTTTAAGATTATTACTAGTCAGATATATTCTTGTGCAGTGAATAGGGCGTGTTGAATCCAGTTCTCTGAGCAAGGAGTAGGTCTTGTCTATTACATATTGGGTTTATGGAACTGTATCTGAGCTAATTTGAAACCCTTGTTTTATGTATCACCCCACCTCACCTTTCCCGTTAAGCAGCCATAGTGTGTTTTCTGCATGTGTGACTCTGTTCTGTTTTGTAATTCAGTTCAAGTGTAACGGTTTTTACATTCCCTCTATAAGTGATACCTTATGAGAAGTGTCCTTTTCTGTGTGACTTATTTCACTTAGAATCGTCGTACCTAAATCCACTCATCATGCTGCTACTAGCCTTATGACATTGATTTCATGGCTGAGTGATATTCCATTGTACATAAGGACCACAACTTCTTTATCCATTTTTCTCTTTCCTGGGATATTGAAGGTGGAATGAAGTGGAGGTCCTTGTCAACAGAGCAGCCCTAAACTTTGGGGTGCTTGTGTCTTGCTGATTTTTCATTTTCGCAATTTATACCCCCATGAGTGGAAGTGCCCTATGCTCTCTAAGCTGTGTTTTTTAGATGTTTCAGGACACACCGTACACTTCTCCAGAGTGGCTGTTGGCAATTTACATCCCGCCCATCAGTGTAGCAAGGCTCCCATTTCTCCATGGCCTGTCCTGCATTTCCGGTTTTGAGACTTTTTTCTGCATGGCCCTTTTGACCGACGGGTAGCGAGTCTTCTTTGTAGCGCTGATTTGCCTTTCCAAGTTGCTTGGTTGGCCAAAAAGGGCGTATGCGTTTTTTCCTGAATATATTCAGGAAAAAACGCATACGCCCTTTTTGGCCAAGGGCATCATTGTCAACGTTTTGCCGCTTTTCATGTGCTTTAAAGGCGATTCGAATCTACCTCCTGAAATCTGTTTCCTGCAATTCTGCCTTGATTTCAAATCCTCTTCTTTGCCTTCCCTCAATATATTTGTGGACGAGAGTTATCATTTATAACTCTGCAGGTTTGTGAATTGCAGTGCCCTGAAGCTCCATTTTACTACTCGTCTTTTTGGGAGCTGGCCGCAAAAGCGCAGGATGGCTTCAGGCCCTGTTCTGGTTCCGGGGGGGAGGATGAGCCTGTGGTTAATTCTTCTTCCTGATGGGAAAATAGAGTGACCTGTGCCTGTCCCAACACCAAGAGCTAGTCTCTCACTGGTTCCCCGTCTACCCGTTCATCCTCAGGACAAATTGCAACCTGTACGGAACAGGAGGTTAAAGGTGCTGATGCTCCAAGTAGGGAGATTGTTAGGAAAGCGGCTGGAATGGCGAACCCGGGCACAAGGAGAAGAGAAATGAGGTGCGTTTTAGAAACCTTTCCCCATCACATGGTGTACCATCTTTTTGTTTTCTCATGCATGTTTTCGATGTAGGAAGATGCCCTTGAACCTGGAGATTTGGGACCCATGTGATGGGTACCAGGCAGTATTACTTTAAAGGGTCTGCGTTTGCTCACCCAACCTCACCAAACCTCTCAGCCCCAAGAGTGTCCACCCTTATGTCTCATCCAGCTGTGGGTCTAGATATGGTCAATCCAGGTTGCATCACAGCCCCTGAACGCATTGTGTAAGAATTTCTCTCTCTTTCACTGTCTTTGTTTCATGGGTTTGTAAAAGTAATTTATTTTGATAATGGGGTTTAGCTGCTTTTCACTGCTGTGTTTATGCCGCTTTACACCCACTTGACACACTAACAGTGAGATATCAATACATAGGTTTTAAGATTATTACTAGTCAGATATATTCTTGTGCAGTGAATAGGGCGTGTTGAATCCAGTTCTCTGAGCAAGGAGTAGGTCTTGTCTATTACATATTGGGTTTATGGAACTGTATCTGAGCTAATTTGAAACCCTTGTTTTATGTATCACCCCACCTCACCTTTCCCGTTAAGCAGCCATAGTGTGTTTTCTGCATGTGTGACTCTGTTCTGTTTTGTAATTCAGTTCAAGTGTAATGGTTTTGACATTCCCTCTATAAGTGATACCTTATGAGAAGTGTCCTTTTCTGTGTGACTTATTTCACTTAGAATCGTCGTACCTAAATCCACTCATCATGCTGCTACTAGCCTTATGACATTGATTTCATGGCTGAGTGATATTCCATTGTACATAAGGACCACAACTTCTTTATCCATTTTTCTCTTTCCTGGGATATTGAAGGTGGAATGAAGTGGAGGTCCTTGTCAACAGAGCAGCCCTAAACTTTGGGGTGCTTGTGTCTTGCTGATTTTTCATTTTCGCAATTTATACCCCCATGAGTGGAAGTGCCCTATGCTCTCTAAGCTGTGTTTTTCAGATGTTTCAGGACACACCGTACACTTCTCCAGAGTGGCTGTTGGCAATTTACATCCCGCCCATCAGTGTAGCAAGGCTCCCATTTCTCCATGGGCTGTCCTGCATTTCTGGTTTTGAGACTTTTTTCAGCATGGCCCTTTTGACCGATGGGTAGCGAGTCTTCTTTGTAGCGCTGATTTGCCTTTCCAGGTTGCTTGGTTGGCCAAAAAGGGCGTATGCGTTTTTTCCTGAATATATTCAGGAAAAAACGCATACGCCCTTTTTGGCCAAGGGCATCATTGTCAACGTTTTGCCGCTTTTCATGTGCTTTAAAGGCGATTCGAATCTACCTCCTGAAATCTGTTTCCTGCAATTCTGCCTTATTTCAAATCCTCTTCTTTGCCTTCCCTCAATATATTTGTGGACGAGAGTTATCATTTATAACTCTGCAGGTTTGTGAATTGCAGTGCCCTGAAGCTCCATTTTACAACTCGCCTTTTTGGGAGCTGGCCGCAAAAGCGCAGGATGGCTTCAGGCCCTGTTCTGGTTCCGGGGGGGAGGATGAGCCTGTGGTTAATTCTTCTTCCTGATGGGAAAATAGAGTGACCTGTGCCTGTCCCAACACCAAGAGCTAGTCTCTCACTGGTTCCCCGTCTACCCGTTCATCCTCAGGACAAATTGCAACCTGTACGGAACAGGAGGTTAAAGGTGCTGATGCTCCAAGTAGGGAGATTGTTAGTAAAGCGGCTGGAATGGCGAACCCGGGCACAAGGAGAAGAGAAATGAGGTGCGTTTTAGAAACCTTTCCCCATCACATGGTGTACCATCTTTTTGTTTTCTCATGCATGTTTTCGATGTAGGAAGATGCCCTTGAACCTGGAGATTTGGGACCCATGCGATGGGTACCAGGCAGTATTACTTTAAAGGGTGTGCGTTTGCTCACCCAACCTCACCAAACCTCTCAGCCCCAAGAGTGTCCACCCTTATGTCTCATCCAGCTGTGGGTCTAGATATGGTCAATCCAGGTTGCATCACAGCCCCTGAACGCATTGTGTAAGAATTTCTCTCTCTTTCACTGTCTTTCTTTCATGGGTTTTTCGAAGTAATTTATTTTTATAATGGGGTTTAGCTGCTTTTCACTGCTGTGTTTATGCCGCTTTACACCCACTTGACACACTAACAGAGAGATATCAATACATAGGTTTTAAGATTATTACTAGTCAGATATATTCTTGTGCGGTGAATAGGGCGTGTTGAGACCAGTTCTCTGAGCAAGGAGTAGGTCTTGTCTATTACATATTGGGTTTATGGAACTGTATCTGAGCTAATTTGAAACCCTTGTTTTATGTATCACCCCACCTCACCTTTCCCGTTAAGCAGCCATAGTGTGTTTTCTGCATGTGTGACTCTGTTCTGTTTTGTAATTCAGTTCAAGTGTAACGGTTTTGACATTCCCTCTATAAGTGATACCTTATGAGAAGTGTCCTTTTCTGTGTGACTTATTTCACTTAGAATCGTCGTACCTAAATCCACTCATCATGCTGCTACTAGCCTTATGACATTGATTTCATGGCTGAGTGATATTCCATTGTACATAAGGACCACAACTTCTTTATCCATTTTTCTCTTTCCTGGGATATTGAAGGTGGAATGAAGTGGAGGTCCTTGTCAACAGAGCAGCCCTAAACTTTGGGGTGCTTGTGTCTTGCTGATTTTTCATTTTCGCAATTTATACCCCCATGAGTGGAAGTGCCCTATGCTCTCTAAGCTGTGTTTTTCAGATGTTTCAGGACACACCGTACACTTCTCCAGAGTGGCTGTTGGCAATTTACATCCCGCCCATCAGTGTAGCAAGGCTCCCATTTCTCCATGGGCTGTCCTGCATTTCTGGTTTTGAGACTTTTTTCAGCATGGCCCTTTTGACCGATGGGTAGCGAGTCTTCTTTGTAGGGCTGATTTGCCTTTCCAGGTTGCTTGGTTGGCCAAAAAGGGCGTATGCGTTTTTTCCTGAATATATTCATGAAAAAACGCATACGCCCTTTTTGGCCAAGGGCATCATTGTCAACGATTTGCCGCTTTTCATGTGGTTTAAAGGAGATTCGAATCTACCTCCTGAAATCTGTTTCCTGCAATTCTGCCTTGATTTCAAAGCCTCTTCTTTGCCTTCCCTCAATATATTTGTGGACGAGAGTTATCATTTATAATTCTGCAGGTTTGTGAATTGCAGTGCCCTGAAGCTCCATTTTACAACTCGCCTTTTTGGGAGCTGGCCGCAAAAGCGCAGGATGGCTTCAGGCCCTGTTCTGGTTCCGGGGGGGAGGATGAGCCTGTGGTTAATTCTTCTTCCTGATGGGAAAATAGAGTGACCTGTGCCTGTCCCAACACCAAGAGCTAGTCTCTCACTGGTTCCCCGTCTACCCGTTCATCCTCAGGACAAATTGCAACCTGTACGGAACAGGAGGTTAAAGGTGCTGATGCTCCAAGTAGGGAGATTTTTAGGAAAGCGGCTGGAATGGCGAACCCGGGCACAAGGAGAAGAGAAATGAGGTGCGTTTTAGAAACCTTTCCCCATCACATGTGTACCATCTTTTTGTTTTCTCATGCATGTTTTCGATGTAGGAAGATGCCCTTGAACCTGGAGATTTGGGACCCATGTGATGGGTACCAGGCAGTATTACTTTAAAGGGTCTGCGTTTGCTCACCCAACCTCACCAAACCTCTCAGCCCCAAGAGTGTCCACCCTTATGTCTCATCCAGCTGTGGGTCTAGATATGGTCAATCCAGGTTGCATCACAGCCCCTGAACGCATTGTGTAAGAATTTCTCTCTCTTTCACTGTCTTTGTTTCATGGGTTTGTAAAAGTAATTTATTTTGATAATGGGGTTTAGCTGCTTTTCACTGCTGTGTTTATGCCGCTTTACACCCACTTGACACACTAACAGTGAGATATCAATACATAGGTTTTAAGATTATTACTAGTCAGATATATTCTTGTGCAGTGAATAGGGCGTGTTGAATCCAGTTCTCTGAGCAAGGAGTAGGTCTTGTCTATTACATATTGGGTTTATGGAACTGTATCTGAGCTAATTTGAAACCCTTGTTTTATGTATCACCCCACCTCACCTTTCCCGTTAAGCAGCCATAGTGTGTTTTCTGCATGTGTGACTCTGTTCTGTTTTGTAATTCAGTTCAAGTGTAACGGTTTTGACATTCCCTCTATAAGTGATACCTTATGAGAAGTGTCCTTTTCTGTGTGACTTATTTCACTTAGAATCGTCGTACCTAAATCCACTCATCATGCTGCTACTAGCCTTATGACATTGATTTCATGGCTGAGTGATATTCCATTGTACATAAGGACCACAACTTCTTTATCCATTTTTCTCTTTCCTGGGATATTGAAGGTGGAATGAAGTGGAGGTCCTTGTCAACAGAGCAGCCCTAAACTTTGGGGTGCTTGTGTCTTGCTGATTTTTCATTTTCGCAATTTATACCCCCATGAGTGGAAGTGCCCTATGCTCTCTAAGCTGTGTTTTTCAGATGTTTCAGGACACACCGTACACTTCTCCAGAGTGGCTGTTGGCAATTTACATCCCGCCCATCAGTGTAGCAAGGCTCCCATTTCTCCATGGGCTGTCCTGCATTTCTGGTTTTGAGACTTTTTTCAGCATGGCCCTTTTGACCGATGGGTAGCGAGTCTTCTTTGTAGCGCTGATTTGCCTTTCCAGGTTGCTTGGTTGGCCAAAAAGGGCGTATGCGTTTTTTCCTGAATATATTCAGGAAAAAACGCATACGCCCTTTTTGGCCAAGGGCATCATTGTCAACGTTTTGCCGCTTTTCATGTGCTTTAAAGGCGATTCGAATCTACCTCCTGAAATCTGTTTCCTGCAATTCTGCCTTATTTCAAATCCTCTTCTTTGCCTTCCCTCAATATATTTGTGGACGAGAGTTATCATTTATAACTCTGCAGGTTTGTGAATTGCAGTGCCCTGAAGCTCCATTTTACAACTCGCCTTTTTGGGAGCTGGCCGCAAAAGCGCAGGATGGCTTCAGGCCCTGTTCTGGTTCCGGGGGGGAGGATGAGCCTGTGGTTAATTCTTCTTCCTGATGGGAAAATAGAGTGACCTGTGCCTGTCCCAACACCAAGAGCTAGTCTCTCACTGGTTCCCCGTCTACCCGTTCATCCTCAGGACAAATTGCAACCTGTACGGAACAGGAGGTTAAAGGTGCTGATGCTCCAAGTAGGGAGATTGTTAGTAAAGCGGCTGGAATGGCGAACCCGGGCACAAGGAGAAGAGAAATGAGGTGCGTTTTAGAAACCTTTCCCCATCACATGGTGTACCATCTTTTTGTTTTCTCATGCATGTTTTCGATGTAGGAAGATGCCCTTGAACCTGGAGATTTGGGACCCATGCGATGGGTACCACGCAGTATTACTTTAAAGGGTGTGCGTTTGCTCACCCAACCTCACCAAACCTCTCAGCCCCAAGAGTGTCCACCCTTATGTCTCATCCAGCTGTGGGTCTAGATATGGTCAATCCAGGTTGCATCACAGCCCCTGAACGCATTGTGTAAGAATTTCTCTCTCTTTCACTGTCTTTCTTTCATGGGTTTTTCGAAGTAATTTATTTTTATAATGGGGTTTAGCTGCTTTTCACTGCTGTGTTTATGCCGCTTTACACCCACTTGACACACTAACAGAGAGATATCAATACATAGGTTTTAAGATTATTACTAGTCAGATATATTCTTGTGCGGTGAATAGGGCGTGTTGAGACCAGTTCTCTGAGCAAGGAGTAGGTCTTGTCTATTACATATTGGGTTTATGGAACTGTATCTGAGCTAATTTGAAACCCTTGTTTTATGTATCACCCCACCTCACCTTTCCCGTTAAGCAGCCATAGTGTGTTTTCTGCATGTGTGACTCTGTTCTGTTTTGTAATTCAGTTCAAGTGTAACGGTTTTTACATTCCCTCTATAAGTGATACCTTATGAGAAGTGTCCTTTTCTGTGTGACTTATTTCACTTAGAATCGTCGTACCTAAATCCACTCATCATGCTGCTACTAGCCTTATGACATTGATTTCATGGCTGAGTGATATTCCATTGTACATAAGGACCACAACTTCTTTATCCATTTTTCTCTTTCCTGGGATATTGAAGGTGGAATGAAGTGGAGGTCCTTGTCAACAGAGCAGCCCTAAACTTTGGGGTGCTTGTGTCTTGCTGATTTTTCATTTTCGCAATTTATAACCCCATGAGTGGAAGTGCCCTATGCTCTCTAAGCTGTGTTTTTCAGATGTTTCAGGACACACCGTACACTTCTCCAGAGTGGCTGTTGGCAATTTACATCCCGCCCATCAGTGTAGCAAGGCTCCCATTTCTCCATGGGCTGTCCTGCATTTCTGGTTTTGAGACTTTTTTCAGCATGGCCCTTTTGACCGATGGGTAGCGAGTCTTCTTTGTAGGGCTGATTTGCCTTTCCAGGTTGCTTGGTTGGCCAAAAAGGGCGTATGCGTTTTTTCCTGAATATATTCAGGAAAAAACGCATACGCCCTTTTTGGCCAAGGGCATCATTGTCAACGATTTGCCGCTTTTCATGTGGTTTAAAGGCGATTCGAATCTACCTCCTGAAATCTGTTTCCTGCAATTCTGCCTTGATTTCAAAGCCTCTTCTTTGCCTTCCCTCAATATATTTGTGGACGAGAGTTATCATTTATAATTCTGCAGGTTTGTGAATTGCAGTGCCCTGAAGCTCCATTTTACAACTCGCCTTTTTGGGAGCTGGCCGCAAAAGCGCAGGATGGCTTCAGGCCCTGTTCTGGTTCCGGGGGGGAGGATGAGCCTGTGGTTAATTCTTCTTCCTGATGGGAAAATAGAGTGACCTGTGCCTGTCCCAACACCAAGAGCTAGTCTCTCACTGGTTCCCCGTCTACCCGTTCATCCTCAGGACAAATTGCAACCTGTACGGAACAGGAGGTTAAAGGTGCTGATGCTCCAAGTAGGGAGATTGTTAGGAAAGCGGCTGGAATGGCGAACCCGGGCACAAGGAGAAGAGAAATGAGGTGCGTTTTAGAAACCTTTCCCCATCACATGGTGTACCATCTTTTTGTTTTCTCATGCATGTTTTCGATGTAGGAAGATGCCCTTGAACCTGGAGATTTGGGACCCATGTGATGGGTACCAGGCAGTATTACTTTAAAGGGTCTGCGTTTGCTCACCCAACCTCACCAAACCTCTCAGCCCCAAGAGTGTCCACCCTTATGTCTCATCCAGCTGTGGGTCTAGATATGGTCAATCCAGGTTGCATCACAGCCCCTGAACGCATTGTGTAAGAATTTCTCTCTCTTTCACTGTCTTTGTTTCATGGGTTTGTAAAAGTAATTTATTTTGATAATGGGGTTTAGCTGCTTTTCACTGCTGTGTTTATGCCGCTTTACACCCACTTGACACACTAACAGTGAGATATCAATACATAGGTTTTAAGATTATTACTAGTCAGATATATTCTTGTGCAGTGAATAGGGCGTGTTGAATCCAGTTCTCTGAGCAAGGAGTAGGTCTTGTCTATTACATATTGGGTTTATGGAACTGTATCTGAGCTAATTTGAAACCCTTGTTTTATGTATCACCCCACCTCACCTTTCCCGTTAAGCAGCCATAGTGTGTTTTCTGCATGTGTGACTCTGTTCTGTTTTGTAATTCAGTTCAAGTGTAACGGTTTTTACATTCCCTCTATAAGTGATACCTTATGAGAAGTGTCCTTTTCTGTGTGACTTATTTCACTTAGAATCGTCGTACCTAAATCCACTCATCATGCTGCTACTAGCCTTATGACATTGATTTCATGGCTGAGTGATATTCCATTGTACATAAGGACCACAACTTCTTTATCCATTTTTCTCTTTCCTGGGATATTGAAGGTGGAATGAAGTGGAGGTCCTTGTCAACAGAGCAGCCCTAAACTTTGGGGTGCTTGTGTCTTGCTGATTTTTCATTTTCGCAATTTATACCCCCATGAGTGGAAGTGCCCTATGCTCTCTAAGCTGTGTTTTTTAGATGTTTCAGGACACACCGTACACTTCTCCAGAGTGGCTGTTGGCAATTTACATCCCGCCCATCAGTGTAGCAAGGCTCCCATTTCTCCATGGCCTGTCCTGCATTTCCGGTTTTGAGACTTTTTTCTGCATGGCCCTTTTGACCGACGGGTAGCGAGTCTTCTTTGTAGCGCTGATTTGCCTTTCCAAGTTGCTTGGTTGGCCAAAAAGGGCGTATGCGTTTTTTCCTGAATATATTCAGGAAAAAACGCATACGCCCTTTTTGGCCAAGGGCATCATTGTCAACGTTTTGCCGCTTTTCATGTGCTTTAAAGGCGATTCGAATCTACCTCCTGAAATCTGTTTCCTGCAATTCTGCCTTGATTTCAAATCCTCTTCTTTGCCTTCCCTCAATATATTTGTGGACGAGAGTTATCATTTATAACTCTGCAGGTTTGTGAATTGCAGTGCCCTGAAGCTCCATTTTACTACTCGTCTTTTTGGGAGCTGGCCGCAAAAGCGCAGGATGGCTTCAGGCCCTGTTCTGGTTCCGGGGGGGAGGATGAGCCTGTGGTTAATTCTTCTTCCTGATGGGAAAATAGAGTGACCTGTGCCTGTCCCAACACCAAGAGCTAGTCTCTCACTGGTTCCCCGTCTACCCGTTCATCCTCAGGACAAATTGCAACCTGTACGGAACAGGAGGTTAAAGGTGCTGATGCTCCAAGTAGGGAGATTGTTAGGAAAGCGGCTGGAATGGCGAACCCGGGCACAAGGAGAAGAGAAATGAGGTGCGTTTTAGAAACCTTTCCCCATCACATGGTGTACCATCTTTTTGTTTTCTCATGCATGTTTTCGATGTAGGAAGATGCCCTTGAACCTGGAGATTTGGGACCCATGTGATGGGTACCAGGCAGTATTACTTTAAAGGGTCTGCGTTTGCTCACCCAACCTCACCAAACCTCTCAGCCCCAAGAGTGTCCACCCTTATGTCTCATCCAGCTGTGGGTCTAGATATGGTCAATCCAGGTTGCATCACAGCCCCTGAACGCATTGTGTAAGAATTTCTCTCTCTTTCACTGTCTTTGTTTCATGGGTTTGTAAAAGTAATTTATTTTGATAATGGGGTTTAGCTGCTTTTCACTGCTGTGTTTATGCCGCTTTACACCCACTTGACACACTAACAGTGAGATATCAATACATAGGTTTTAAGATTATTACTAGTCAGATATATTCTTGTGCAGTGAATAGGGCGTGTTGAATCCAGTTCTCTGAGCAAGGAGTAGGTCTTGTCTATTACATATTGGGTTTATGGAACTGTATCTGAGCTAATTTGAAACCCTTGTTTTATGTATCACCCCACCTCACCTTTCCCGTTAAGCAGCCATAGTGTGTTTTCTGCATGTGTGACTCTGTTCTGTTTTGTAATTCAGTTCAAGTGTAATGGTTTTGACATTCCCTCTATAAGTGATACCTTATGAGAAGTGTCCTTTTCTGTGTGACTTATTTCACTTAGAATCGTCGTACCTAAATCCACTCATCATGCTGCTACTAGCCTTATGACATTGATTTCATGGCTGAGTGATATTCCATTGTACATAAGGACCACAACTTCTTTATCCATTTTTCTCTTTCCTGGGATATTGAAGGTGGAATGAAGTGGAGGTCCTTGTCAACAGAGCAGCCCTAAACTTTGGGGTGCTTGTGTCTTGCTGATTTTTCATTTTCGCAATTTATACCCCCATGAGTGGAAGTGCCCTATGCTCTCTAAGCTGTGTTTTTCAGATGTTTCAGGACACACCGTACACTTCTCCAGAGTGGCTGTTGGCAATTTACATCCCGCCCATCAGTGTAGCAAGGCTCCCATTTCTCCATGGGCTGTCCTGCATTTCTGGTTTTGAGACTTTTTTCAGCATGGCCCTTTTGACCGATGGGTAGCGAGTCTTCTTTGTAGCGCTGATTTGCCTTTCCAGGTTGCTTGGTTGGCCAAAAAGGGCGTATGCGTTTTTTCCTGAATATATTCAGGAAAAAACGCATACGCCCTTTTTGGCCAAGGGCATCATTGTCAACGTTTTGCCGCTTTGCATGTGCTTTAAAGGTGATTCGAATCTACCTCCTGAAATCTGTTTCCTGCAATTCTGCCTTATTTCAAATCCTCTTCTTTGCCTTCCCTCAATATATTTGTGGACGAGAGTTATCATTTATAACTCTGCAGGTTTGTGAATTGCAGTGCCCTGAAGCTCCATTTTACAACTCGCCTTTTTGGGAGCTGGCCGCAAAAGCGCAGGATGGCTTCGGGCCCTGTTCTGGTTCCGGGGGGGAGGATGAGCCTGTGGTTAATTCTTCTTCCTGATGGGAAAATAGAGTGACCTGTGCCTGTCCCAACACCAAGAGCTAGTCTCTCACTGGTTCCCCGTCTACCCGTTCATCCTCAGGACAAATTGCAACCTGTACGGAACAGGAGGTTAAAGGTGCTGATGCTCCAAGTAGGGAGATTGTTAGTAAAGCGGCTGGAATGGCGAACCCGGGCACAAGGAGAAGAGAAATGAGGTGCGTTTTAGAAACCTTTCCCCATCACATGGTGTACCATCTTTTTGTTTTCTCATGCATGTTTTCGATGTAGGAAGATGCCCTTGAACCTGGAGATTTGGGACCCATGCGATGGGTACCACGCAGTATTACTTTAAAGGGTGTGCGTTTGCTCACCCAACCTCACCAAACCTCTCAGCCCCAAGAGTGTCCACCCTTATGTCTCATCCAGCTGTGGGTCTAGATATGGTCAATCCAGGTTGCATCACAGCCCCTGAACGCATTGTGTAAGAATTTCTCTCTCTTTCACTGTCTTTCTTTCATGGGTTTTTCGAAGTAATTTATTTTTATAATGGGGTTTAGCTGCTTTTCACTGCTGTGTTTATGCCGCTTTACACCCACTTGACACACTAACAGAGAGATATCAATACATAGGTTTTAAGATTATTACTAGTCAGATATATTCTTGTGCGGTGAATAGGGCGTGTTGAGACCAGTTCTCTGAGCAAGGAGTAGGTCTTGTCTATTACATATTGGGTTTATGGAACTGTATCTGAGCTAATTTGAAACCCTTGTTTTATGTATCACCCCACCTCACCTTTCCCGTTAAGCAGCCATAGTGTGTTTTCTGCATGTGTGACTCTGTTCTGTTTTGTAATTCAGTTCAAGTGTAACGGTTTTTACATTCCCTCTATAAGTGATACCTTATGAGAAGTGTCCTTTTCTGTGTGACTTATTTCACTTAGAATCGTCGTACCTAAATCCACTCATCATGCTGCTACTAGCCTTATGACATTGATTTCATGGCTGAGTGATATTCCATTGTACATAAGGACCACAACTTCTTTATCCATTTTTCTCTTTCCTGGGATATTGAAGGTGGAATGAAGTGGAGGTCCTTGTCAACAGAGCAGCCCTAAACTTTGGGGTGCTTGTGTCTTGCTGATTTTTCATTTTCGCAATTTATACCCCCATGAGTGGAAGTGCCCTATGCTCTCTAAGCTGTGTTTTTCAGATGTTTCAGGACACACCGTACACTTCTCCAGAGTGGCTGTTGGCAATTTACATCCCGCCCATCAGTGTAGCAAGGCTCCCATTTCTCCATGGGCTGTCCTGCATTTCTGGTTTTGAGACTTTTTTCAGCATGGCCCTTTTGACCGATGGGTAGCGAGTCTTCTTTGTAGCGCTGATTTGCCTTTCCAGGTTGCTTGGTTGGCCAAAAAGGGCGTATGCGTTTTTTCCTGAATATATTCAGGAAAAAACGCATACGCCCTTTTTGGCCAAGGGCATCATTGTCAACGTTTTGCCGCTTTTCATGTGCTTTAAAGGCGATTCGAATCTACCTCCTGAAATCTGTTTCCTGCAATTCTGCCTTATTTCAAATCCTCTTCTTTGCCTTCCCTCAATATATTTGTGGACGAGAGTTATCATTTATAACTCTGCAGGTTTGTGAATTGCAGTGCCCTGAAGCTCCATTTTACAACTCGCCTTTTTGGGAGCTGGCCGCAAAAGCGCAGGATGGCTTCAGGCCCTGTTCTGGTTCCGGGGGGGAGGATGAGCCTGTGGTTAATTCTTCTTCCTGATGGGAAAATAGAGTGACCTGTGCCTGTCCCAACACCAAGAGCTAGTCTCTCACTGGTTCCCCGTCTACCCGTTCATCCTCAGGACAAATTGCAACCTGTACGGAACAGGAGGTTAAAGGTGCTGATGCTCCAAGTAGGGAGATTGTTAGTAAAGCGGCTGGAATGGCGAACCCGGGCACAAGGAGAAGAGAAATGAGGTGCGTTTTAGAAACCTTTCCCCATCACATGGTGTACCATCTTTTTGTTTTCTCATGCATGTTTTCGATGTAGGAAGATGCCCTTGAACCTGGAGATTTGGGACCCATGCGATGGGTACCACGCAGTATTACTTTAAAGGGTGTGCGTTTGCTCACCCAACCTCACCAAACCTCTCAGCCCCAAGAGTGTCCACCCTTATGTCTCATCCAGCTGTGGGTCTAGATATGGTCAATCCAGGTTGCATCACAGCCCCTGAACGCATTGTGTAAGAATTTCTCTCTCTTTCACTGTCTTTCTTTCATGGGTTTTTCGAAGTAATTTATTTTTATAATGGGGTTTAGCTGCTTTTCACTGCTGTGTTTATGCCGCTTTACACCCACTTGACACACTAACAGAGAGATATCAATACATAGGTTTTAAGATTATTACTAGTCAGATATATTCTTGTGCGGTGAATAGGGCGTGTTGAGACCAGTTCTCTGAGCAAGGAGTAGGTCTTGTCTATTACATATTGGGTTTATGGAACTGTATCTGAGCTAATTTGAAACCCTTGTTTTATGTATCACCCCACCTCACCTTTCCCGTTAAGCAGCCATAGTGTGTTTTCTGCATGTGTGACTCTGTTCTGTTTTGTAATTCAGTTCAAGTGTAACGGTTTTTACATTCCCTCTATAAGTGATACCTTATGAGAAGTGTCCTTTTCTGTGTGACTTATTTCACTTAGAATCGTCGTACCTAAATCCACTCATCATGCTGCTACTAGCCTTATGACATTGATTTCATGGCTGAGTGATATTCCATTGTACATAAGGACCACAACTTCTTTATCCATTTTTCTCTTTCCTGGGATATTGAAGGTGGAATGAAGTGGAGGTCCTTGTCAACAGAGCAGCCCTAAACTTTGGGGTGCTTGTGTCTTGCTGATTTTTCATTTTCGCAATTTATACCCCCATGAGTGGAAGTGCCCTATGCTCTCTAAGCTGTGTTTTTCAGATGTTTCAGGACACACCGTACACTTCTCCAGAGTGGCTGTTGGCAATTTACATCCCGCCCATCAGTGTAGCAAGGCTCCCATTTCTCCATGGGCTGTCCTGCATTTCTGGTTTTGAGACTTTTTTCAGCATGGCCCTTTTGACCGATGGGTAGCGAGTCTTCTTTGTAGGGCTGATTTGCCTTTCCAGGTTGCTTGGTTGGCCAAAAAGGGCGTATGCGTTTTTTCCTGAATATATTCAGGAAAAAACGCATACGCCCTTTTTGGCCAAGGGCATCATTGTCAACGATTTGCCGCTTTTCATGTGGTTTAAAGGCGATTCGAATCTACCTCCTGAAATCTGTTTCCTGCAATTCTGCCTTGATTTCAAAGCCTCTTCTTTGCCTTCCCTCAATATATTTGTGGACGAGAGTTATCATTTATAATTCTGCAGGTTTGTGAATTGCAGTGCCCTGAAGCTCCATTTTACAACTCGCCTTTTTGGGAGCTGGCCGCAAAAGCGCAGGATGGCTTCAGGCCCTGTTCTGGTTCCGGGGGGGAGGATGAGCCTGTGGTTAATTCTTCTTCCTGATGGGAAAATAGAGTGACCTGTGCCTGTCCCAACACCAAGAGCTAGTCTCTCACTGGTTCCCCGTCTACCCGTTCATCCTCAGGACAAATTGCAACCTGTACGGAACAGGAGGTTAAAGGTGCTGATGCTCCAAGTAGGGAGATTGTTAGGAAAGCGGCTGGAATGGCGAACCCGGGCACAAGGAGAAGAGAAATGAGGTGCGTTTTAGAAACCTTTCCCCATCACATGGTGTACCATCTTTTTGTTTTCTCATGCATGTTTTCGATGTAGGAAGATGCCCTTGAACCTGGAGATTTGGGACCCATGTGATGGGTACCAGGCAGTATTACTTTAAAGGGTCTGCGTTTGCTCACCCAACCTCACCAAACCTCTCAGCCCCAAGAGTGTCCACCCTTATGTCTCATCCAGCTGTGGGTCTAGATATGGTCAATCCAGGTTGCATCACAGCCCCTGAACGCATTGTGTAAGAATTTCTCTCTCTTTCACTGTCTTTGTTTCATGGGTTTGTAAAAGTAATTTATTTTGATAATGGGGTTTAGCTGCTTTTCACTGCTGTGTTTATGCCGCTTTACACCCACTTGACACACTAACAGTGAGATATCAATACATAGGTTTTAAGATTATTACTAGTCAGATATATTCTTGTGCAGTGAATAGGGCGTGTTGAATCCAGTTCTCTGAGCAAGGAGTAGGTCTTGTCTATTACATATTGGGTTTATGGAACTGTATCTGAGCTAATTTGAAACCCTTGTTTTATGTATCACCCCACCTCACCTTTCCCGTTAAGCAGCCATAGTGTGTTTTCTGCATGTGTGACTCTGTTCTGTTTTGTAATTCAGTTCAAGTGTAATGGTTTTGACATTCCCTCTATAAGTGATACCTTATGAGAAGTGTCCTTTTCTGTGTGACTTATTTCACTTAGAATCGTCGTACCTAAATCCACTCATCATGCTGCTACTAGCCTTATGACATTGATTTCATGGCTGAGTGATATTCCATTGTACATAAGGACCACAACTTCTTTATCCATTTTTCTCTTTCCTGGGATATTGAAGGTGGAATGAAGTGGAGGTCCTTGTCAACAGAGCAGCCCTAAACTTTGGGGTGCTTGTGTCTTGCTGATTTTTCATTTTCGCAATTTATACCCCCATGAGTGGAAGTGCCCTATGCTCTCTAAGCTGTGTTTTTTAGATGTTTCAGGACACACCGTACACTTCTCCAGAGTGGCTGTTGGCAATTTACATCCCGCCCATCAGTGTAGCAATGCTCCCATTTCTCCATGGGCTGTCCTGCATTTCTGGTTTTGAGACTTTTTTCAGCATGGCCCTTTTGACCGATGGGTAGCGAGTCTTCTTTGTAGCGCTGATTTGCCTTTCCAGGTTGCTTGGTTGGCCAAAAAGGGCGTATGCGTTTTTTCCTGAATATATTCAGGAAAAAACGCATACGCCCTTTTTGGCCAAGGGCATCATTGTCAACGTTTTGCCGCTTTGCATGTGCTTTAAAGGCGATTCGAATCTACCTCCTGAAATCTGTTTCCTGCAATTCTGCCTTATTTCAAATCCTCTTCTTTGCCTTCCCTCAATATATTTGTGGACGAGAGTTATCATTTATAACTCTGCAGGTTTGTGAATTGCAGTGCCCTGAAGCTCCATTTTACAACTCGCCTTTTTGGGAGCTGGCCGCAAAAGCGCAGGATGGCTTCAGGCCCTGTTCTGGTTCCGGGGGGGAGGATGAGCCTGTGGTTAATTCTTCTTCCTGATGGGAAAATAGAGTGACCTGTGCCTGTCCCAACACCAAGAGCTAGTCTCTCACTGGTTCCCAGTCTACCCGTTCATCCTCAGGACAAATTGCAACCTGTACGGAACAGGAGGTTAAAGGTGCTGATGCTCCAAGTAGGGAGATTGTTAGTAAAGCGGCTGGAATGGCGAACCCGGGCACAAGGAGAAGAGAAATGAGGTGCGTTTTAGAAACCTTTCCCCATCACATGGTGTACCATCTTTTTGTTTTCTCATGCATGTTTTCGATGTAGGAAGATGCCCTTGAACCTGGAGATTTGGGACCCATGCGATGGGTACCACGCAGTATTACTTTAAAGGGTCTGCGTTTGCTCACCCAACCTCACCAAACCTCTCAGCCCCAAGAGTGTCCACCCTTATGTCTCATCCAGCTGTGGGTCTAGATATGGTCAATCCAGGTTGCATCACAGCCCCTGAACGCATTGTGTAAGAATTTCTCTCTCTTTCACTGTCTTTCTTTCATGGGTTTTTCGAAGTAATTTATTTTTATAATGGGGTTTAGCTGCTTTTCACTGCTGTGTTTATGCCGCTTTACACCCACTTGACACACTAACAGAGAGATATCAATACATAGGTTTTAAGATTATTACTAGTCAGATATATTCTTGTGCGGTGAATAGGGCGTGTTGAGACCAGTTCTCTGAGCAAGGAGTAGGTCTTGTCTATTACATATTGGGTTTATGGAACTGTATCTGAGCTAATTTGAAACCCTTGTTTTATGTATCACCCCACCTCACCTTTCCCGTTAAGCAGCCATAGTGTGTTTTCTGCATGTGTGACTCTGTTCTGTTTTGTAATTCAGTTCAAGTGTAACGGTTTTTACATTCCCTCTATAAGTGATACCTTATGAGAAGTGTCCTTTTCTGTGTGACTTATTTCACTTAGAATCGTCGTACCTAAATCCACTCATCATGCTGCTACTAGCCTTATGACATTGATTTCATGGCTGAGTGATATTCCATTGTACATAAGGACCACAACTTCTTTATCCATTTTTCTCTTTCCTGGGATATTGAAGGTGGAATGAAGTGGAGGTCCTTGTCAACAGAGCAGCCCTAAACTTTGGGGTGCTTGTGTCTTGCTGATTTTTCATTTTCGCAATTTATACCCCCATGAGTGGAAGTGCCCTATGCTCTCTAAGCTGTGTTTTTCAGATGTTTCAGGACACACCGTACACTTCTCCAGAGTGGCTGTTGGCAATTTACATCCCGCCCATCAGTGTAGCAAGGCTCCCATTTCTCCATGGGCTGTCCTGCATTTCTGGTTTTGAGACTTTTTTCAGCATGGCCGTTTTGACCGATGGGTAGCGAGTCTTCTTTGTAGGGCTGATTTGCCTTTCCAGGTTGCTTGGTTGGCCAAAAAGGGCGTATGCGTTTTTTCCTGAATATATTCAGGAAAAAACGCATACGCCCTTTTTGGCCAAGGGCATCATTGTCAACGATTTGCCGCTTTTCATGTGGTTTAAAGGAGATTCGAATCTACCTCCTGAAATCTGTTTCCTGCAATTCTGCCTTGATTTCAAAGCCTCTTCTTTGCCTTCCCTCAATATATTTGTGGACGAGAGTTATCATTTATAATTCTGCAGGTTTGTGAATTGCAGTGCCCTGAAGCTCCATTTTACAACTCGCCTTTTTGGGAGCTGGCCGCAAAAGCGCAGGATGGCTTCAGGCCCTGTTCTGGTTCCGGGGGGGAGGATGAGCCTGTGGTTAATTCTTCTTCCTGATGGGAAAATAGAGTGACCTGTGCCTGTCCCAACACCAAGAGCTAGTCTCTCACTGGTTCCCCGTCTACCCGTTCATCCTCAGGACAAATTGCAACCTGTACGGAACAGGAGGTTAAAGGTGCTGATGCTCCAAGTAGGGAGATTGTTAGGAAAGCGGCTGGAATGGCGAACCCGGGCACAAGGAGAAGAGAAATGAGGTGCGTTTTAGAAACCTTTCCCCATCACATGTGTACCATCTTTTTGTTTTCTCATGCATGTTTTCGATGTAGGAAGATGCCCTTGAACCTGGAGATTTGGGACCCATGTGATGGGTACCAGGCAGTATTACTTTAAAGGGTCTGCGTTTGCTCACCCAACCTCACCAAACCTCTCAGCCCCAAGAGTGTCCACCCTTATGTCTCATCCAGCTGTGGGTCTAGATATGGTCAATCCAGGTTGCATCACAGCCCCTGAACGCATTGTGTAAGAATTTCTCTCTCTTTCACTGTCTTTGTTTCATGGGTTTGTAAAAGTAATTTATTTTGATAATGGGGTTTAGCTGCTTTTCACTGCTGTGTTTATGCCGCTTTACACCCACTTGACACACTAACAGTGAGATATCAATACATAGGTTTTAAGATTATTACTAGTCAGATATATTCTTGTGCAGTGAATAGGGCGTGTTGAATCCAGTTCTCTGAGCAAGGAGTAGGTCTTGTCTATTACATATTGGGTTTATGGAACTGTATCTGAGCTAATTTGAAACCCTTGTTTTATGTATCACCCCACCTCACCTTTCCCGTTAAGCAGCCATAGTGTGTTTTCTGCATGTGTGACTCTGTTCTGTTTTGTAATTCAGTTCAAGTGTAACGGTTTTGACATTCCCTCTATAAGTGATACCTTATGAGAAGTGTCCTTTTCTGTGTGACTTATTTCACTTAGAATCGTCGTACCTAAATCCACTCATCATGCTGCTACTAGCCTTATGACATTGATTTCATGGCTGAGTGATATTCCATTGTACATAAGGACCACAACTTCTTTATCCATTTTTCTCTTTCCTGGGATATTGAAGGTGGAATGAAGTGGAGGTCCTTGTCAACAGAGCAGCCCTAAACTTTGGGGTGCTTGTGTCTTGCTGATTTTTCATTTTCGCAATTTATACCCCCATGAGTGGAAGTGCCCTATGCTCTCTAAGCTGTGTTTTTCAGATGTTTCAGGACACACCGTACACTTCTCCAGAGTGGCTGTTGGCAATTTACATCCCGCCCATCAGTGTAGCAAGGCTCCCATTTCTCCATGGGCTGTCCTGCATTTCTGGTTTTGAGACTTTTTTCAGCATGGCCCTTTTGACCGATGGGTAGCGAGTCTTCTTTGTAGCGCTGATTTGCCTTTCCAGGTTGCTTGGTTGGCCAAAAAGGGCGTATGCGTTTTTTCCTGAATATATTCAGGAAAAAACGCATACGCCCTTTTTGGCCAAGGGCATCATTGTCAACGTTTTGCCGCTTTTCATGTGCTTTAAAGGCGATTCGAATCTACCTCCTGAAATCTGTTTCCTGCAATTCTGCCTTATTTCAAATCCTCTTCTTTGCCTTCCCTCAATATATTTGTGGACGAGAGTTATCATTTATAACTCTGCAGGTTTGTGAATTGCAGTGCCCTGAAGCTCCATTTTACAACTCGCCTTTTTGGGAGCTGGCCGCAAAAGCGCAGGATGGCTTCAGGCCCTGTTCTGGTTCCGGGGGGGAGGATGAGCCTGTGGTTAATTCTTCTTCCTGATGGGAAAATAGAGTGACCTGTGCCTGTCCCAACACCAAGAGCTAGTCTCTCACTGGTTCCCCGTCTACCCGTTCATCCTCAGGACAAATTGCAACCTGTACGGAACAGGAGGTTAAAGGTGCTGATGCTCCAAGTAGGGAGATTGTTAGTAAAGCGGCTGGAATGGCGAACCCGGGCACAAGGAGAAGAGAAATGAGGTGCGTTTTAGAAACCTTTCCCCATCACATGGTGTACCATCTTTTTGTTTTCTCATGCATGTTTTCGATGTAGGAAGATGCCCTTGAACCTGGAGATTTGGGACCCATGCGATGGGTACCACGCAGTATTACTTTAAAGGGTGTGCGTTTGCTCACCCAACCTCACCAAACCTCTCAGCCCCAAGAGTGTCCACCCTTATGTCTCATCCAGCTGTGGGTCTAGATATGGTCAATCCAGGTTGCATCACAGCCCCTGAACGCATTGTGTAAGAATTTCTCTCTCTTTCACTGTCTTTCTTTCATGGGTTTTTCGAAGTAATTTATTTTTATAATGGGGTTTAGCTGCTTTTCACTGCTGTGTTTATGCCGCTTTACACCCACTTGACACACTAACAGAGAGATATCAATACATAGGTTTTAAGATTATTACTAGTCAGATATATTCTTGTGCGGTGAATAGGGCGTGTTGAGACCAGTTCTCTGAGCAAGGAGTAGGTCTTGTCTATTACATATTGGGTTTATGGAACTGTATCTGAGCTAATTTGAAACCCTTGTTTTATGTATCACCCCACCTCACCTTTCCCGTTAAGCAGCCATAGTGTGTTTTCTGCATGTGTGACTCTGTTCTGTTTTGTAATTCAGTTCAAGTGTAACGGTTTTTACATTCCCTCTATAAGTGATACCTTATGAGAAGTGTCCTTTTCTGTGTGACTTATTTCACTTAGAATCGTCGTACCTAAATCCACTCATCATGCTGCTACTAGCCTTATGACATTGATTTCATGGCTGAGTGATATTCCATTGTACATAAGGACCACAACTTCTTTATCCATTTTTCTCTTTCCTGGGATATTGAAGGTGGAATGAAGTGGAGGTCCTTGTCAACAGAGCAGCCCTAAACTTTGGGGTGCTTGTGTCTTGCTGATTTTTCATTTTCGCAATTTATACCCCCATGAGTGGAAGTGCCCTATGCTCTCTAAGCTGTGTTTTTCAGATGTTTCAGGACACACCGTACACTTCTCCAGAGTGGCTGTTGGCAATTTACATCCCGCCCATCAGTGTAGCAAGGCTCCCATTTCTCCATGGGCTGTCCTGCATTTCTGGTTTTGAGACTTTTTTCAGCATGGCCCTTTTGACCGATGGGTAGCGAGTCTTCTTTGTAGGGCTGATTTGCCTTTCCAGGTTGCTTGGTTGGCCAAAAAGGGCGTATGCGTTTTTTCCTGAATATATTCAGGAAAAAACGCATACGCCCTTTTTGGCCAAGGGCATCATTGTCAACGATTTGCCGCTTTTCATGTGGTTTAAAGGCGATTCGAATCTACCTCCTGAAATCTGTTTCCTGCAATTCTGCCTTGATTTCAAAGCCTCTTCTTTGCCTTCCCTCAATATATTTGTGGACGAGAGTTATCATTTATAATTCTGCAGGTTTGTGAATTGCAGTGCCCTGAAGCTCCATTTTACAACTCGCCTTTTTGGGAGCTGGCCGCAAAAGCGCAGGATGGCTTCAGGCCCTGTTCTGGTTCCGGGGGGGAGGATGAGCCTGTGGTTAATTCTTCTTCCTGATGGGAAAATAGAGTGACCTGTGCCTGTCCCAACACCAAGAGCTTGTCTCTCACTGGTTCCCCGTCTACCCGTTCATCCTCAGGACAAATTGCAACCTGTACGGAACAGGAGGTTAAAGGTGCTGATGCTCCAAGTAGGGAGATTGTTAGGAAAGCGGCTGGAATGGCGAACCCGGGCACAAGGAGAAGAGAAATGAGGTGCGTTTTAGAAACCTTTCCCCATCACATGGTGTACCATCTTTTTGTTTTCTCATGCATGTTTTCGATGTAGGAAGATGCCCTTGAACCTGGAGATTTGGGACCCATGTGATGGGTACCAGGCAGTATTACTTTAAAGGGTCTGCGTTTGCTCACCCAACCTCACCAAACCTCTCAGCCCCAAGAGTGTCCACCCTTATGTCTCATCCAGCTGTGGGTCTAGATATGGTCAATCCAGGTTGCATCACAGCCCCTGAACGCATTGTGTAAGAATTTCTCTCTCTTTCACTGTCTTTGTTTCATGGGTTTGTAAAAGTAATTTATTTTGATAATGGGGTTTAGCTGCTTTTCACTGCTGTGTTTATGCCGCTTTACACCCACTTGACACACTAACAGTGAGATATCAATACATAGGTTTTAAGATTATTACTAGTCAGATATATTCTTGTGCAGTGAATAGGGCGTGTTGAATCCAGTTCTCTGAGCAAGGAGTAGGTCTTGTCTATTACATATTGGGTTTATGGAACTGTATCTGAGCTAATTTGAAACCCTTGTTTTATGTATCACCCCACCTCACCTTTCCCGTTAAGCAGCCATAGTGTGTTTTCTGCATGTGTGACTCTGTTCTGTTTTGTAATTCAGTTCAAGTGTAATGGTTTTGACATTCCCTCTATAAGTGATACCTTATGAGAAGTGTCCTTTTCTGTGTGACTTATTTCACTTAGAATCGTCGTACCTAAATCCACTCATCATGCTGCTACTAGCCTTATGACATTGATTTCATGGCTGAGTGATATTCCATTGTACATAAGGACCACAACTTCTTTATCCATTTTTCTCTTTCCTGGGATATTGAAGGTGGAATGAAGTGGAGGTCCTTGTCAACAGAGCAGCCCTAAACTTTGGGGTGCTTGTGTCTTGCTGATTTTTCATTTTCGCAATTTATACCCCCATGAGTGGAAGTGCCCTATGCTCTCTAAGCTGTGTTTTTCAGATGTTTCAGGACACACCGTACACTTCTCCAGAGTGGCTGTTGGCAATTTACATCCCGCCCATCAGTGTAGCAATGCTCCCATTTCTCCATGGGCTGTCCTGCATTTCTGGTTTTGAGACTTTTTTCAGCATGGCCCTTTTGACCGATGGGTAGCGAGTCTTCTTTGTAGCGCTGATTTGCCTTTCCAGGTTGCTTGGTTGGCCAAAAAGGGCGTATGCGTTTTTTCCTGAATATATTCAGGAAAAAACGCATACGCCCTTTTTGGCCAAGGGCATCATTGTCAACGTTTTGCCGCTTTGCATGTGCTTTAAAGGCGATTCGAATCTACCTCCTGAAATCTGTTTCCTGCAATTCTGCCTTATTTCAAATCCTCTTCTTTGCCTTCCCTCAATATATTTGTGGACGAGAGTTATCATTTATAACTCTGCAGGTTTGTGAATTGCAGTGCCCTGAAGCTCCATTTTACAACTCGCCTTTTTGGGAGCTGGCCGCAAAAGCGCAGGATGGCTTCAGGCCCTGTTCTGGTTCCGGGGGGGAGGATGAGCCTGTGGTTAATTCTTCTTCCTGATGGGAAAATAGAGTGACCTGTGCCTGTCCCAACACCAAGAGCTAGTCTCTCACTGGTTCCCAGTCTACCCGTTCATCCTCAGGACAAATTGCAACCTGTACGGAACAGGAGGTTAAAGGTGCTGATGCTCCAAGTAGGGAGATTGTTAGTAAAGCGGCTGGAATGGCGAACCCGGGCACAAGGAGAAGAGAAATGAGGTGCGTTTTAGAAACCTTTCCCCATCACATGGTGTACCATCTTTTTGTTTTCTCATGCATGTTTTCGATGTAGGAAGATGCCCTTGAACCTGGAGATTTGGGACCCATGCGATGGGTACCACGCAGTATTACTTTAAAGGGTCTGCGTTTGCTCACCCAACCTCACCAAACCTCTCAGCCCCAAGAGTGTCCACCCTTATGTCTCATCCAGCTGTGGGTCTAGATATGGTCAATCCAGGTTGCATCACAGCCCCTGAACGCATTGTGTAAGAATTTCTCTCTCTTTCACTGTCTTTCTTTCATGGGTTTTTCGAAGTAATTTATTTTTATAATGGGGTTTAGCTGCTTTTCACTGCTGTGTTTATGCCGCTTTACACCCACTTGACACACTAACAGAGAGATATCAATACATAGGTTTTAAGATTATTACTAGTCAGATATATTCTTGTGCGGTGAATAGGGCGTGTTGAGACCAGTTCTCTGAGCAAGGAGTAGGTCTTGTCTATTACATATTGGGTTTATGGAACTGTATCTGAGCTAATTTGAAACCCTTGTTTTATGTATCACCCCACCTCACCTTTCCCGTTAAGCAGCCATAGTGTGTTTTCTGCATGTGTGACTCTGTTCTGTTTTGTAATTCAGTTCAAGTGTAACGGTTTTTACATTCCCTCTATAAGTGATACCTTATGAGAAGTGTCCTTTTCTGTGTGACTTATTTCACTTAGAATCGTCGTACCTAAATCCACTCATCATGCTGCTACTAGCCTTATGACATTGATTTCATGGCTGAGTGATATTCCATTGTACATAAGGACCACAACTTCTTTATCCATTTTTCTCTTTCCTGGGATATTGAAGGTGGAATGAAGTGGAGGTCCTTGTCAACAGAGCAGCCCTAAACTTTGGGGTGCTTGTGTCTTGCTGATTTTTCATTTTCGCAATTTATACCCCCATGAGTGGAAGTGCCCTATGCTCTCTAAGCTGTGTTTTTCAGATGTTTCAGGACACACCGTACACTTCTCCAGAGTGGCTGTTGGCAATTTACATCCCGCCCATCAGTGTAGCAAGGCTCCCATTTCTCCATGGGCTGTCCTGCATTTCTGGTTTTGAGACTTTTTTCAGCATGGCCGTTTTGACCGATGGGTAGCGAGTCTTCTTTGTAGGGCTGATTTGCCTTTCCAGGTTGCTTGGTTGGCCAAAAAGGGCGTATGCGTTTTTTCCTGAATATATTCAGGAAAAAACGCATACGCCCTTTTTGGCCAAGGGCATCATTGTCAACGATTTGCCGCTTTTCATGTGGTTTAAAGGAGATTCGAATCTACCTCCTGAAATCTGTTTCCTGCAATTCTGCCTTGATTTCAAAGCCTCTTCTTTGCCTTCCCTCAATATATTTGTGGACGAGAGTTATCATTTATAATTCTGCAGGTTTGTGAATTGCAGTGCCCTGAAGCTCCATTTTACAACTCGCCTTTTTGGGAGCTGGCCGCAAAAGCGCAGGATGGCTTCAGGCCCTGTTCTGGTTCCGGGGGGGAGGATGAGCCTGTGGTTAATTCTTCTTCCTGATGGGAAAATAGAGTGACCTGTGCCTGTCCCAACACCAAGAGCTAGTCTCTCACTGGTTCCCCGTCTACCCGTTCATCCTCAGGACAAATTGCAACCTGTACGGAACAGGAGGTTAAAGGTGCTGATGCTCCAAGTAGGGAGATTGTTAGGAAAGCGGCTGGAATGGCGAACCCGGGCACAAGGAGAAGAGAAATGAGGTGCGTTTTAGAAACCTTTCCCCATCACATGTGTACCATCTTTTTGTTTTCTCATGCATGTTTTCGATGTAGGAAGATGCCCTTGAACCTGGAGATTTGGGACCCATGTGATGGGTACCAGGCAGTATTACTTTAAAGGGTCTGCGTTTGCTCACCCAACCTCACCAAACCTCTCAGCCCCAAGAGTGTCCACCCTTATGTCTCATCCAGCTGTGGGTCTAGATATGGTCAATCCAGGTTGCATCACAGCCCCTGAACGCATTGTGTAAGAATTTCTCTCTCTTTCACTGTCTTTGTTTCATGGGTTTGTAAAAGTAATTTATTTTGATAATGGGGTTTAGCTGCTTTTCACTGCTGTGTTTATGCCGCTTTACACCCACTTGACACACTAACAGTGAGATATCAATACATAGGTTTTAAGATTATTACTAGTCAGATATATTCTTGTGCAGTGAATAGGGCGTGTTGAATCCAGTTCTCTGAGCAAGGAGTAGGTCTTGTCTATTACATATTGGGTTTATGGAACTGTATCTGAGCTAATTTGAAACCCTTGTTTTATGTATCACCCCACCTCACCTTTCCCGTTAAGCAGCCATAGTGTGTTTTCTGCATGTGTGACTCTGTTCTGTTTTGTAATTCAGTTCAAGTGTAACGGTTTTGACATTCCCTCTATAAGTGATACCTTATGAGAAGTGTCCTTTTCTGTGTGACTTATTTCACTTAGAATCGTCGTACCTAAATCCACTCATCATGCTGCTACTAGCCTTATGACATTGATTTCATGGCTGAGTGATATTCCATTGTACATAAGGACCACAACTTCTTTATCCATTTTTCTCTTTCCTGGGATATTGAAGGTGGAATGAAGTGGAGGTCCTTGTCAACAGAGCAGCCCTAAACTTTGGGGTGCTTGTGTCTTGCTGATTTTTCATTTTCGCAATTTATACCCCCATGAGTGGAAGTGCCCTATGCTCTCTAAGCTGTGTTTTTCAGATGTTTCAGGACACACCGTACACTTCTCCAGAGTGGCTGTTGGCAATTTACATCCCGCCCATCAGTGTAGCAAGGCTCCCATTTCTCCATGGGCTGTCCTGCATTTCTGGTTTTGAGACTTTTTTCAGCATGGCCCTTTTGACCGATGGGTAGCGAGTCTTCTTTGTAGCGCTGATTTGCCTTTCCAGGTTGCTTGGTTGGCCAAAAAGGGCGTATGCGTTTTTTCCTGAATATATTCAGGAAAAAACGCATACGCCCTTTTTGGCCAAGGGCATCATTGTCAACGTTTTGCCGCTTTTCATGTGCTTTAAAGGCGATTCGAATCTACCTCCTGAAATCTGTTTCCTGCAATTCTGCCTTATTTCAAATCCTCTTCTTTGCCTTCCCTCAATATATTTGTGGACGAGAGTTATCATTTATAACTCTGCAGGTTTGTGAATTGCAGTGCCCTGAAGCTCCATTTTACAACTCGCCTTTTTGGGAGCTGGCCGCAAAAGCGCAGGATGGCTTCAGGCCCTGTTCTGGTTCCGGGGGGGAGGATGAGCCTGTGGTTAATTCTTCTTCCTGATGGGAAAATAGAGTGACCTGTGCCTGTCCCAACACCAAGAGCTAGTCTCTCACTGGTTCCCCGTCTACCCGTTCATCCTCAGGACAAATTGCAACCTGTACGGAACAGGAGGTTAAAGGTGCTGATGCTCCAAGTAGGGAGATTGTTAGTAAAGCGGCTGGAATGGCGAACCCGGGCACAAGGAGAAGAGAAATGAGGTGCGTTTTAGAAACCTTTCCCCATCACATGGTGTACCATCTTTTTGTTTTCTCATGCATGTTTTCGATGTAGGAAGATGCCCTTGAACCTGGAGATTTGGGACCCATGCGATGGGTACCACGCAGTATTACTTTAAAGGGTGTGCGTTTGCTCACCCAACCTCACCAAACCTCTCAGCCCCAAGAGTGTCCACCCTTATGTCTCATCCAGCTGTGGGTCTAGATATGGTCAATCCAGGTTGCATCACAGCCCCTGAACGCATTGTGTAAGAATTTCTCTCTCTTTCACTGTCTTTCTTTCATGGGTTTTTCGAAGTAATTTATTTTTATAATGGGGTTTAGCTGCTTTTCACTGCTGTGTTTATGCCGCTTTACACCCACTTGACACACTAACAGAGAGATATCAATACATAGGTTTTAAGATTATTACTAGTCAGATATATTCTTGTGCGGTGAATAGGGCGTGTTGAGACCAGTTCTCTGAGCAAGGAGTAGGTCTTGTCTATTACATATTGGGTTTATGGAACTGTATCTGAGCTAATTTGAAACCCTTGTTTTATGTATCACCCCACCTCACCTTTCCCGTTAAGCAGCCATAGTGTGTTTTCTGCATGTGTGACTCTGTTCTGTTTTGTAATTCAGTTCAAGTGTAACGGTTTTTACATTCCCTCTATAAGTGATACCTTATGAGAAGTGTCCTTTTCTGTGTGACTTATTTCACTTAGAATCGTCGTACCTAAATCCACTCATCATGCTGCTACTAGCCTTATGACATTGATTTCATGGCTGAGTGATATTCCATTGTACATAAGGACCACAACTTCTTTATCCATTTTTCTCTTTCCTGGGATATTGAAGGTGGAATGAAGTGGAGGTCCTTGTCAACAGAGCAGCCCTAAACTTTGGGGTGCTTGTGTCTTGCTGATTTTTCATTTTCGCAATTTATACCCCCATGAGTGGAAGTGCCCTATGCTCTCTAAGCTGTGTTTTTCAGATGTTTCAGGACACACCGTACACTTCTCCAGAGTGGCTGTTGGCAATTTACATCCCGCCCATCAGTGTAGCAAGGCTCCCATTTCTCCATGGGCTGTCCTGCATTTCTGGTTTTGAGACTTTTTTCAGCATGGCCCTTTTGACCGATGGGTAGCGAGTCTTCTTTGTAGGGCTGATTTGCCTTTCCAGGTTGCTTGGTTGGCCAAAAAGGGCGTATGCGTTTTTTCCTGAATATATTCAGGAAAAAACGCATACGCCCTTTTTGGCCAAGGGCATCATTGTCAACGATTTGCCGCTTTTCATGTGGTTTAAAGGCGATTCGAATCTACCTCCTGAAATCTGTTTCCTGCAATTCTGCCTTGATTTCAAAGCCTCTTCTTTGCCTTCCCTCAATATATTTGTGGACGAGAGTTATCATTTATAATTCTGCAGGTTTGTGAATTGCAGTGCCCTGAAGCTCCATTTTACAACTCGCCTTTTTGGGAGCTGGCCGCAAAAGCGCAGGATGGCTTCAGGCCCTGTTCTGGTTCCGGGGGGGAGGATGAGCCTGTGGTTAATTCTTCTTCCTGATGGGAAAATAGAGTGACCTGTGCCTGTCCCAACACCAAGAGCTTGTCTCTCACTGGTTCCCCGTCTACCCGTTCATCCTCAGGACAAATTGCAACCTGTACGGAACAGGAGGTTAAAGGTGCTGATGCTCCAAGTAGGGAGATTGTTAGGAAAGCGGCTGGAATGGCGAACCCGGGCACAAGGAGAAGAGAAATGAGGTGCGTTTTAGAAACCTTTCCCCATCACATGGTGTACCATCTTTTTGTTTTCTCATGCATGTTTTCGATGTAGGAAGATGCCCTTGAACCTGGAGATTTGGGACCCATGTGATGGGTACCAGGCAGTATTACTTTAAAGGGTCTGCGTTTGCTCACCCAACCTCACCAAACCTCTCAGCCCCAAGAGTGTCCACCCTTATGTCTCATCCAGCTGTGGGTCTAGATATGGTCAATCCAGGTTGCATCACAGCCCCTGAACGCATTGTGTAAGAATTTCTCTCTCTTTCACTGTCTTTGTTTCATGGGTTTGTAAAAGTAATTTATTTTGATAATGGGGTTTAGCTGCTTTTCACTGCTGTGTTTATGCCGCTTTACACCCACTTGACACACTAACAGTGAGATATCAATACATAGGTTTTAAGATTATTACTAGTCAGATATATTCTTGTGCAGTGAATAGGGCGTGTTGAATCCAGTTCTCTGAGCAAGGAGTAGGTCTTGTCTATTACATATTGGGTTTATGGAACTGTATCTGAGCTAATTTGAAACCCTTGTTTTATGTATCACCCCACCTCACCTTTCCCGTTAAGCAGCCATAGTGTGTTTTCTGCATGTGTGACTCTGTTCTGTTTTGTAATTCAGTTCAAGTGTAACGGTTTTGACATTCCCTCTATAAGTGATACCTTATGAGAAGTGTCCTTTTCTGTGTGACTTATTTCACTTAGAATCGTCGTACCTAAATCCACTCATCATGCTGCTACTAGCCTTATGACATTGATTTCATGGCTGAGTGATATTCCATTGTACATAAGGACCACAACTTCTTTATCCATTTTTCTCTTTCCTGGGATATTGAAGGTGGAATGAAGTGGAGGTCCTTGTCAACAGAGCAGCCCTAAACTTTGGGGTGCTTGTGTCTTGCTGATTTTTCATTTTCGCAATTTATACCCCCATGAGTGGAAGTGCCCTATGCTCTCTAAGCTGTGTTTTTCAGATGTTTCAGGACACACCGTACACTTCTCCAGAGTGGCTGTTGGCAATTTACATCCCGCCCATCAGTGTAGCAAGGCTCCCATTTCTCCATGGGCTGTCCTGCATTTCTGGTTTTGAGACTTTTTTCAGCATGGCCCTTTTGACCGACGGGTAGCGAGTCTTCTTTGTAGGGCTGATTTGCCTTTCCAGGTTGCTTGGTTGGCCAAAAAGGGCGTATGCGTTTTTTCCTGAATATATTCAGGAAAAAACGCATACGCCCTTTTTGGCCAAGGGCATCATTGTCAACGTTTTGCCGCTTTTCATGTGCTTTAAAGGCGATTCGAATCTACCTCCTGAAATCTGTTTCCTGCAATTCTGCCTTATTTCAAATCCTCTTCTTTGCCTTCCCTCAATATATTTGTGGACGAGAGTTATCATTTATAACTCTGCAGGTTTGTGAATTGCAGTGCCCTGAAGCTCCATTTTACAACTCGCCTTTTTGGGAGCTGGCCGCAAAAGCGCAGGATGGCTTCAGGCCCTGTTCTGGTTCCGGGGGGGAGGATGAGCCTGTGGTTAATTCTTCTTCCTGATGGGAAAATAGAGTGACCTGTGCCTGTCCCAACACCAAGAGCTAGTCTCTCACTGGTTCCCCGTCTACCCGTTCATCCTCAGGACAAATTGCAACCTGTACGGAACAGGAGGTTAAAGGTGCTGATGCTCCAAGTAGGGAGATTGTTAGTAAAGCGGCTGGAATGGCGAACCCGGGCACAAGGAGAAGAGAAATGAGGTGCGTTTTAGAAACCTTTCCCCATCACATGGTGTACCATCTTTTTGTTTTCTCATGCATGTTTTCGATGTAGGAAGATGCCCTTGAACCTGGAGATTTGGGACCCATGCGATGGGTACCACGCAGTATTACTTTAAAGGGTGTGCGTTTGCTCACCCAACCTCACCAAACCTCTCAGCCCCAAGAGTGTCCACCCTTATGTCTCATCCAGCTGTGGGTCTAGATATGGTCAATCCAGGTTGCATCACAGCCCCTGAACGCATTGTGTAAGAATTTCTCTCTCTTTCACTGTCTTTCTTTCATGGGTTTTTCGAAGTAATTTATTTTGATAATGGGGTTTAGCTGCTTTTCACTGCTGTGTTTATGCCGCTTTACACCCACTTGACACACTAACAGAGAGATATCAATACATAGGTTTTAAGATTATTACTAGTCAGATATATTCTTGTGCGGTGAATAGGGCGTGTTGAGACCAGTTCTCTGAGCAAGGAGTAGGTCTTGTCTATTACATATTGGGTTTATGGAACGGTATCTGAGCTAATTTGAAACCCTTGTTTTATGTATCACCCCACCTCACCTTTCCCGTTAAGCAGCCATAGTGTGTTTTCTGCATGTGTGACTCTGTTCTGTTTTGTAATTCAGTTCAAGTGTAACGGGTTTTACATTCCCTCTATAAGTGATACCTTATGAGAAGTGTCCTTTTCTGTGTGACTTATTTCACTTAGAATCGTCGTACCTAAATCCACTCATCATGCTGCTACTAGCCTTATGACATTGATTTCATGGCTGAGTGATATTCCATTGTACATAAGGACCACAACTTCTTTATCCATTTTTCTCTTTCCTGGGATATTGAAGGTGGAATGAAGTGGAGGTCCTTGTCAACAGAGCAGCCCTAAACTTTGGGGTGCTTGTGTCTTGCTGATTTTTCATTTTCCCAATTTATACCCCCATGAGTGGAAGTGCCCTATGCTCTTTAAGCTGTGTTTTTTAGATGTTTCAGGACACACCGTACACTTCTCCAGAGTGGCTGTTGGCAATTTACATCCCGCCCATCAGTGTAGCAAGGCTCCCATTTCTCCATGGGCTGTCCTGCATTTCTGGTTTTGAGACTTTTTTCAGCATGGCCCTTTTGACCGATGGGTAGCGAGTCTTCTTTGTAGCGCTGATTTGCCTTTCCAGGTTGCTTGGTTGGCCAAAAAGGGCGTATGCGTTTTTTCCTGAATATATTCAGGAAAAAACGCATACGCCCTTTTTGGCCAAGGGCATCATTGTCAACGATTTGCCGCTTTTCATGTGGTTTAACGGAGATTCGAATCTACCTCCTGAAATCTGTTTCCTGCAATTCTGCCTTGATTTCAAAGCCTCTTCTTTGCCTTCCCTCAATATATTTGTGGACGAGAGTTATCATTTATAATTCTGCAGGTTTGTGAATTGCAGTGCCCTGAAGCTCCATTTTACAACTCGCCTTTTTGGGAGCTGGCCGCAAAAGCGCAGGATGGCTTCAGGCCCTGTTCTGGTTCCGGGGGGGAGGATGAGCCTGTGGTTAATTCTTCTTCCTGATGGGAAAATAGAGTGACCTGTGCCTGTCCCAACACCAAGAGCTAGTCTCTCACTGGTTCCCCGTCTACCCGTTCATCCTCAGGACAAATTGCAACCTGTATGGAACAGGAGGTTAAAGGTGCTGATGCTCCAAGTAGGGAGATTGTTAGGAAAGCGGCTGGAATGGCGAACCCGGGCACAAGGAGAAGAGAAATGAGGTGCGTTTTAGAAACCTTTCCCCATCACATGGTGTACCATCTTTTTGTTTTCTCATGCATGTTTTCGATGTAGGAAGATGCCCTTGAACCTGGAGATTTGGGACCCATGTGATGGGTACCAGGCAGTATTACTTTAAAGGGTCTGCGTTTGCTCACCCAACCTCACCAAACCTCTCAGCCCCAAGAGTGTCCACCCTTATGTCTCATCCAGCTGTGGGTCTAGATATGGTCAATCCAGGTTGCATCACAGCCCCTGAACGCATTGTGTAAGAATTTCTCTCTCTTTCACTGTCTTTGTTTCATGGGTTTGTAAAAGTAATTTATTTTTATAATGGGGTTTAGCTGCTTTTCACTGCTGTGTTTATGCCGCTTTACACCCACTTGACACACTAACAGTGAGATATCAATACATAGGTTTTAAGATTATTACTAGTCAGATATATTCTTGTGCAGTGAATAGGGCGTGTTGAATCCAGTTCTCTGAGCAAGGAGCAGGTCTTGTCTATTACATATTGGGTTTATGGAACTGTATCTGAGCTAATTTGAAACCCTTGTTTTATGTATCACCCCACCTCACCTTTCCCGTTAAGCAGCCATAGTGTGTTTTCTGCATGTGTGACTCTGTTCTGTTTTGTAATTCAGTTCAAGTGTAACGGTTTTTACATTCCCTCTATAAGTGATACCTTATGAGAAGTGTCCTTTTTTGTGTGACTTATTTCACTTAGAATCGTCGTACCTAAATCCACTCATCATGCTGCTACTAGCCTTATGACATTGATTTCATGGCTGAGTGATATTCCATTGTACATAAGGACCACAACTTCTTTATCCATTTTTCTCTTTCCTGGGATATTGAAGGTGGAATGAAGTGGAGGTCCTTGTCAACAGAGCAGCCCTAAACTTTGGGGTGCTTGTGTCTTGCTGATTTTTCATTTTCGCAATTTATACCCCCATGAGTGGAAGTGCCCTATGCTCTCTAAGCTGTGTTTTTCAGATGTTTCAGGACACACCGTACACTTCTCCAGAGTGGCTGTTGGCAATTTACATCCCGCCCATCAGTGTAGCAAGGCTCCCATTTCTCCATGGGCTGTCCTGCATTTCTGGTTTTGAGACTTTTTTCAGCATGGCCCTTTTGACCGATGGGTAGCGAGTCTTCTTTGTAGCGCTGATTTGCCTTTCCAGGTTGCTTGGTTGGCCAAAAAGGGCGTATGCGTTTTTTCCTGAATATATTCAGGAAAAAACGCATACGCCCTTTTTGGCCAAGGGCATCATTGTCAACGTTTTGCCGCTTTTCATGTGCTTTAAAGGCGATTCGAATCTACCTCCTGAAATCTGTTTCCTGCAATTCTGCCTTATTTCAAATCCTCTTCTTTGCCTTCCCTCAATATATTTGTGGACGAGAGTTATCATTTATAACTCTGCAGGTTTGTGAATTGCAGTGCCCTGAAGCTCCATTTTACAACTCGCCTTTTTGGGAGCTGGCCGCAAAAGCGCAGGATGGCTTCAGGCCCTGTTCTGGTTCCGGGGGGGAGGATGAGCCTGTGGTTAATTCTTCTTCCTGATGGGAAAATAGAGTGACCTGTGCCTGTCCCAACACCAAGAGCTAGTCTCTCACTGGTTCCCCGTCTACCCGTTCATCCTCAGGACAAATTGCAACCTGTACGGAACAGGAGGTTAAAGGTGCTGATGCTCCAAGTAGGGAGATTGTTAGTAAAGCGGCTGGAATGGCGAACCCGGGCACAAGGAGAAGAGAAATGAGGTGCGTTTTAGAAACCTTTCCCCATCACATGGTGTACCATCTTTTTGTTTTCTCATGCATGTTTTCGATGTAGGAAGATGCCCTTGAACCTGGAGATTTGGGACCCATGCGATGGGTACCACGCAGTATTACTTTAAAGGGTGTGCGTTTGCTCACCCAACCTCACCAAACCTCTCAGCCCCAAGAGTGTCCACCCTTATGTCTCATCCAGCTGTGGGTCTAGATATGGTCAATCCAGGTTGCATCACAGCCCCTGAACGCATTGTGTAAGAATTTCTCTCTCTTTCACTGTCTTTCTTTCATGGGTTTTTCGAAGTAATTTATTTTGATAATGGGGTTTAGCTGCTTTTCACTGCTGTGTTTATGCCGCTTTACACCCACTTGACACACTAACAGAGAGATATCAATACATAGGTTTTAAGATTATTACTAGTCAGATATATTCTTGTGCGGTGAATAGGGCGTGTTGAGACCAGTTCTCTGAGCAAGGAGTAGGTCTTGTCTATTACATATTGGGTTTATGGAACGGTATCTGAGCTAATTTGAAACCCTTGTTTTATGTATCACCCCACCTCACCTTTCCCGTTAAGCAGCCATAGTGTGTTTTCTGCATGTGTGACTCTGTTCTGTTTTGTAATTCAGTTCAAGTGTAACGGGTTTTACATTCCCTCTATAAGTGATACCTTATGAGAAGTGTCCTTTTCTGTGTGACTTATTTCACTTAGAATCGTCGTACCTAAATCCACTCATCATGCTGCTACTAGCCTTATGACATTGATTTCATGGCTGAGTGATATTCCATTGTACATAAGGACCACAACTTCTTTATCTATTTTTCTCTTTCCTGGGATATTGAAGGTGGAATGAAGTGGAGGTCCTTGTCAACAGAGCAGCCCTAAACTTTGGGGTGCTTGTGTCTTGCTGATTTTTCATTTTCCCAATTTATACCCCCATGAGTGGAAGTGCCCTATGCTCTTTAAGCTGTGTTTTTTAGATGTTTCAGGACACACCGTACACTTCTCCAGAGTGGCTGTTGGCAATTTACATCCCGCCCATCAGTGTAGCAAGGCTCCCATTTCTCCATGGGCTGTCCTGCATTTCTGGTTTTGAGACTTTTTTCAGCATGGCCCTTTTGACCGATGGGTAGCGAGTCTTCTTTGTAGCGCTGATTTGCCTTTCCAGGTTGCTTGGTTGGCCAAAAAGGGCGTATGCGTTTTTTCCTGAATATATTCAGGAAAAAACGCATACGCCCTTTTTGGCCAAGGGCATCATTGTCAACGATTTGCCGCTTTTCATGTGGTTTAAAGGAGATTCGAATCTACCTCCTGAAATCTGTTTCCTGCAATTCTGCATTGATTGCAAATCCTCTTCTTTGCCTTCCCTCAATATATTTGTGGACGAGAGTTATCATTTATAACTCTGCAGGTTTGTGAATTGCAGTGCCCTGAAGCTCGATTTTACAACTCGCGTTTTTGGGAGCTGGCCGCAAAAGCGCAGGATGGCTTCAGGCCCTGTTCTGGTTCCAGGTTCAGGCTGAGCCTGTGGTTAATTCTTCTTCCTGATGGGAAAATAGAGTGACCTGTGCCTGTCCCAACACCAAGAGCTAGTCTCTCACTGGTTCCCGGTCTACCCGTTCATCCTCAGGACAAATTGCAACCTGTACGGAACAGGAGGTTAAAGGTGCTGATGCTCCAAGTAGGGAGATTGATAGTAAAGCGGCTGGAATGGCGAACCCGGGCACAAGGAGATGAGAAATGAGGTGCGTTTTAGAAACCTTTCCCCATCACACGGGTTACCATCTTCGGGATTTCTCATGCATGTTTTCGATGTAGGAAGATGCCCTTGAACCTGGTGATTTGGGACCCATGCGATGGGTACCAAGCATTATTATTTTAAAGGCTCTGCGTTTGCTCACCCAACCTCACCAAACCTCTCAGCCCCAAGACTGTCCACCCTTAGGTCTCATCCAGCTGTGGGTCTAGATATGGTCAATCCAGGTTGCATCACAGCCCCTGAACGCATTGTGTAAGAATTTCTCTCTCTTTCACTGTCTTTGTTTCATGGGTTTGTAAAAGTAATTTATTTTTATAATGGGGTTTAGCTGCTTTTCACTGCTGTGTTTATGCCGCTTTACACCCACTTGACACACTAACAGTGAGATATCAATACATAGGTTTTAAGATTATTACTAGTCAGATATATTCTTGTGCAGTGAATAGGGCGTGTTGAATCCAGTTCTCTGAGCAAGGAGTAGGTCTTGTCTATTACATATTGGGTTTATGGAACGGTATCTGAGCTAATTTGAAACCCTTGTTTTATGTATCACCCCACCTCACCTTTCCCGTTAAGCAGCCATAGTGTGTTTTCTGCATGTGTGACTCTGTTCTGTTTTGTAATTCAGTTCAAGTGTAACGGTTTTGACATTCCCTCTATAAGTGATACCTTATGAGAAGTGTCCTTTTCTGTGTGACTTATTTCACTTAGAATCGTCGTACCTAAATCCACTCATCATGCTGCTACTAGCCTTATGACATCGATTTCATGGCTGAGTGATATTCCATTGTACATAAGGACCACAACTTCTTTATCCATTTTTCTCTTTCCTGGGATATTGAAGGTGGAATGAAGTGGAGGTCCTTGTCAACAGAGCAGCCCTAAACTTTGGGGTGCTTGTGTCTTGCTGATTTTTCATTTTCCCAATTTATACCCCCATGAGTGGAAGTGCCCTATGCTCTCTAAGCTGTGTTTTTTAGATGTTTCAGGACGCACCGTACACTTCTCCAGAGTGGCTGTTGGCAATTTACATCCCGCCCATCAGTGTAGCAAGGCTCCCATTTCTCCATGGCCTGTCCCGTATTTCTGGTTTTGAGACTTTATTCAGCATGGCCCTTTTGACCGATGGGTAGCGAGTCTTCTTTGTAGCGCTGATTTGCCTTTCCAGGTTGCTTGGTTGGCCAAAAATTGCGTATGCGTTTTTTCCTGAATATATTCATTAAAAAAGGCATACGCCCTTTTTAGCCAAGGGCATCATTGTCAACGTTTTGCCGCTTTTCATGTGCTTTAAAGGCGATTCGAATCTACCTCCTGAAATCTGTTTCCTGCAATTCTGCCTTGATTTCAAATCCTCTTCTTTGCCTTCCCTCAATATATTTGTGGACGAGAGTTATCATTTATAACTCTGCCGGTTTGTGAATTGCAGTGCCCTGAAGCTCCATTTTACAACTCGCTTTTTTGGGAGCTGGCCGCAAAAGCGCAGGATGGCTTCAGGCCCTGTTCTGGTTCCGGGGGGGAGGCTGAGCCTGTGGTTAATTCTTCTTCCTGATGGGAAAATAGAGTGACCTGTGCCTGTCCCAACACCAAGAGCTAGTCTCTCACTGGTTCCCGGTCTACCCGTTCATCCTCAGGACAAATTGCAACCTGTACGGAACAGGAGGTTAAAGGTGCTGATGCTCCAAGTAGGGAGATTGTTAGTAAAGCGGCTGGAATGGCGAACCCGGGCACAAGGAGAAGAGAAATGAGGTGCGTTTTAGAAACCTTTCCCCATCACATGGTGTACCATCTTTTTGTTTTCTCATGCATGTTTTCGAAGTAGGAAGATGCCCTTGAACCTGGAGATTTGGGACCCATGCGATGGGTACCACGCAGTATTACTTTAAAGGGTCTGCGTTTGCTCACCCAACCTCACCAAACCTCTCAGCCCCAAGAGTGTCCACCCTTATGTCTCATCCAGCTGTGGGTCTAGATATGGTCAATCCAGGTTGCATCACAGCCCCTGAACGCATTGTGTAAAAATTTCGCTCTCTTTCACTGTCTTTGTTTCATGGGTTTTTCAAACTAATTTATTTTGATAATGGGGTTTAGCTGCTTTTCACTGCTGTGTTTATGCCGCTTTACACCCACTTGACACACTAACAGAGAGATATCAATACATAGGTTTTAAGATTATTACTAGTCAGATATATTCTTGTGCGGTGAATAGGGCGTGTTGAGTCCAGTTCTCTGAGCAAGGAGTAGGTCTTGTCTATTACATATTGGGTTTATGGAACGGTATCTGAGCTAATTTGAAACCCTTGTTTTATGTATCACCCCACCTCACCTTTCCCGTTAAGCAGCCATAGTGTGTTTTCTGCATGTGTGACTCTGTTCTGTTTTGTAATTCAGTTCAAGTGTAACAGTTTTTAAATTGCCTCTATAAGTGATACCTTATGAGAAGTGTCCTTTTCTGTGTGACTTATTTCACTTAGAATCGTCGTACCTAAATCCACTCATCATGCTGCTACTAGCCTTATGACATCGATTTCATGGCTGAGTGATATTCCATTGTACATAAGGACCACAACTTCTTTATCTATTTTTCTCTTTCCTGGGATATTGAAGGTGGAATGAAGTGGAGGTCCTTGTCAACAGAGCAGCCCTAAACTTTGGGGTGCTTGTGTCTTGCTGATTTTTCATTTTCCCAATTTATACCCCCATGAGTGGAAGTGCCCTATGCTCTCTAAGCTGTGTTTTTCAGATGTTTCAGGACACACCGTACACTTCTCCAGAGTGGCTGTTGGCAATTTACATCCCGCCCATCAGTGTAGCAAGGCTCCCATTTCTCCATGGGCTGTCCCGCATTTCTGATTTTGAGACTTTTTTCAGCATGGCCCTTTTGACCGATGGGTAGCGAGTCTTCTTTGTAGCGCTGATTTGCCTTTCCAGGTTGCTTGGTTGGCCAAAAAGGGCGTATGCGTTTTTTCCTGAATATATTCAGGAAAAAACGCATACGCCCTTTTTGGCCAAGGGCATCATTGTCAACGTTTTGCCGCTTTTCATGTGCTTTAAAGGCGATTCGAATCTACCTCCTGAAATCTGTTTCCTGCAATTCTGCCTTATTTCAAATCCTCTTCTTTGCCTTCCCTCAATATATTTGTGGACGAGAGTTATCATTTATAACTCTGCCGGTTTGTGAATTGCAGTGCCCTGAAGCTCCATTTTACAACTCGCCTTTTTGGGAGCTGGCCGCAAAAGCGCAGGATGGCTTCAGGCCCTGTACTGGTTCCGGGGGGGAGGATGAGCCTGTGGTTAATTCTTCTTCCTGATGGGAAAATAGAGTGACCTGTGCCTGTCCCAACACCAAGAGCTAGTCTCTCACTGGTTCCCCGTCTACCCGTTCATCCTCAGGACAAATTGCAACCTGTACGGAACAGGAGGTTAAAGGTGCTGATGCTCCAAGTAGGGAGATTGTTAGTAAAGCGGCTGGAATGGCGAACCCGGGCACAAGGAGAAGAGAAATGAGGTGCGTTTTAGAAACCTTTCCCCATCACATGGTGTACCATCTTTTTGTTTTCTCATGCATGTTTTCGATGTAGGAAGATGCCCTTGAACCTGGAGATTTGGGACCCATGCGATGGGTACCACGCAGTATTACTTTAAAGGGTCTGCGTTTGCTCACCCAACCTCACCAAACCTCTCAGCCCCAAGAGTGTCCACCCTTATGTCTCATCCAGCTGTGGGTCTAGATATGGTCAATCCAGGTTGCATCACAGCCCCTGAACGCATTGTGTAAAAATTTCGCTCTCTTTCACTGTCTTTGTTTCATGGGTTTTTCAAACTAATTTATTTTGATAATGGGGTTTAGCTGCTTTTCACTGCTGTGTTTATGCCGCTTTACACCCACTTGACACACTAACAGAGAGATATCAATACATAGGTTTTAAGATTATTACTAGTCAGATATATTCTTGTGCGGTGAATAGGGCGTGTTGAGTCCAGTTCTCTGAGCAAGGAGTAGGTCTTGTCTATTACATATTGGGTTTATGGAACGGTATCTGAGCTAATTTGAAACCCTTGTTTTATGTATCACCCCACCTCACCTTTCCCGTTAAGCAGCCATAGTGTGTTTTCTGCATGTGTGACTCTGTTCTGTTTTGTAATTCAGTTCAAGTGTAACAGTTTTTAAATTGCCTCTATAAGTGATACCTTATGAGAAGTGTCCTTTTCTGTGTGACTTATTTCACTTAGAATCGTCGTACCTAAATCCACTCATCATGCTGCTACTAGCCTTATGACATCGATTTCATGGCTGAGTGATATTCCATTGTACATAAGGACCACAACTTCTTTATCTATTTTTCTCTTTCCTGGGATATTGAAGGTGGAATGAAGTGGAGGTCCTTGTCAACAGAGCAGCCCTAAACTTTGGGGTGCTTGTGTCTTGCTGATTTTTCATTTTCCCAATTTATAGCCCCATGAGTGGAAGTGCCCTATGCTCTCTAAGCTGTGTTTTTTAGATGTTTCAGGACACACCGTACACTTCTCCAGAGTGGCTGTTGGCAATTTACATCCCGCCCATCAGTGTAGCAAGGCTCCCATTTCTCCATGGCCTGTCCCGCATTTCTGGTTTTGAGACTTTTTTCAGCATGGCCCTTTTGACCGATGGGTAGCGAGTCTTCTTTGTAGCGCTGATTTGCATTTCCAGGTTGCTTGGTTGGCCAAAAAGGGCGTATGCGTTTTTTCCTGAATATATTCAGGAAAAAACGCATACGCCCTTTTTAGCCAAGGGCATCATTGTCAACGTTTTGCCGCTTTTCATGTGCTTTAAAGGCGATTCGAATCTACCTCCTGAAATCTGTTTCCTGCAATTCTGCCTTGATTTCAAATCCTCTTCTTTGCCTTCCCTCAATATATTTGTGGACGAGAGTTATCATTTATAACTCTGCAGGTTTGTGAATTGCAGTGCCCTGAAGCTCCATTTTACAACTCGCTTTTTTGGGAGCTGGCCGCAAAAGCGCAGGATGGCTTCAGGCCCTCTTCTGGTTCCGGGGGGGAGGATGAGCCTGTGGTTAATTCTTCTTCCTGATGGGAAAATAGAGTGACCTGTGCCTGTCCCAACACCAAGAGCTAGTCTCTCACTGGTTCCCGGTCTACCCGTTCATCCTCAGGACAAATTGCAACCTGTACGGAACAGGAGGTTAAAGGTGCTGATGCTCCAAGTAGGGAGATTGATAGTAAATTGGCTGGAATGGCGAACCCGGGCACAAGGAGAAGAGAAATGAGGTGCGTTTTAGAAACCTTTCCCCATCACATGGTGTACCATCTTTTTGTTTTCTCATGCATGTTTTCGATGTAGGAAGATGCCCTTGAACCTGGAGATTTGGGACCCATGCGATGGGTACCACGCAGTATTACTTTAAAGGGTCTGCGTTTGCTCACCCAACCTCACCAAACCTCTCAGCCCCAAGAGTGTCCACCCTTATGTCTCATCCAGCTGTGGGTCTAGATATGGTCAATCCAGGTTGCATCACAGCCCCTGAACGCATTGTGTAAGAATTTCGCTCTCTTTCACTGTCTTTGTTTCATGGGTTTGTAAAAGTAATTTATTTTTATAATGGGGTTTAGCTGCTTTTCACTGCTGTGTTTATGCCGCTTTACACCCACTTGACACACTAACAGAGAGATATCAATACATAGGTTTTAAGATTATTACTAGTCAGATATATTCTTGTGCGGTGAATAGGGCGTGTTGAGTCCAGTTCTCTGAGCAAGGAGTAGGTCTTGTCTATTACATATTGGGTTTATGGAACGGTATCTGAGCTAATTTGAAACCCTTGTTTTATGTATCACCCCACCTCACCTTTCCCGTTAAGCAGCCATAGTGTGTTTTCTGCATGTGTGACTCTGTTCTGTTTTGTAATTCAGTTCAAGTGTAACAGTTTTTAAATTGCCTCTATAAGTGATACCTTATGAGAAGTGTCCTTTTCTGTGTGACTTATTTCACTTAGAATCGTCGTACCTAAATCCACTCATCATGCTGCTACTAGCCTTATGACATCGATTTCATGGCTGAGTGATATTCCATTGTACATAAGGACCACAACTTCTTTATCTATTTTTCTCTTTCCTGGGATATTGAAGGTGGAATGAAGTGGAGGTCCTTGTCAACAGAGCAGCCCTAAACTTTGGGGTGCTTGTGTCTTGCTGATTTTTCATTTTCCCAATTTATACCCCCATGAGTGGAAGTGCCCTATGCTCTCTAAGCTGTGTTTTTTAGATGTTTCAGGACACACCGTACACTTCTCCAGAGTGGCTGTTGGCAATTTACATCCCGCCCATCAGTGTAGCAAGGCTCCCATTTCTCCATGGCCTGTCCCGCATTTCTGGTTTTGAGACTTTTTTCAGCATGGCCCTTTTGACCGATGGGTAGCGAGTCTTCTTTGTAGCGCTGATTTGCATTTCCAGGTTGCTTGGTTGGCCAAAAAGGGCGTATGAGTTTTTTCCTGAATATATTCAGGAAAAAACGCATACGCCCTTTTTGGCCAAGGGCATCATTGTCAACGTTTTGCCGCTTTTCATGTGCTTTAAAGGCGATTCGAATCTACCTCCTGAAATCAGTTTCCTGCAATTCTGCCTTGATTTCAAATCCTCTTCTTTGCCTTCCCTCAATATATTTGTGGACGAGAGTTATCATTTATAACTCTGCAGGTTTGTGAATTGCAGTGCCCTGAAGCTCCATTTTACAACTCGCTTTTTTGGGAGCTGGCCGCAAAAGCGCAGGATGGCTTCAGGCCCTCTTCTGGTTCCGGGGGGGAGGATGAGCCTGTGGTTAATTCTTCTTCCTGATGGGAAAATAGAGTGACCTGTGCCTGTCCCAACACCAAGAGCTAGTCTCTCACTGGTTCCCGGTCTACCCGTTCATCCTCAGGACAAATTGCAACCTGTACGGAACAGGAGGTTAAAGGTGCTGATGCTCCAAGTAGGGAGATTGTTAGTAAAGCGGCTGGAATGGCGAACCCGGGCACAAGGAGAAGAGAAATGAGGTGCGTTTTAGAAACCTTTCCCCATCACATGGTGTACCATCTTTTTGTTTTCTCATGCATGTTTTCGATGTAGGAAGATGCCCTTGAACCTGGAGATTTGGGACCCATGCGATGGGTACCAAGCAGTATTACTTTAAAGGGTCTGCGTTTGCTCACCCAACCTCAGCAAACCTCTCAGCCCCAAGAGTGTCCACCCTTATGTCTCATCCAGCTGTGGGTCTAGATATGGTCAATCCAGGTTGCATCACAGCCCCTGAACGCATTGTGTAAGAATTTCTCTCTCTTTCACTGTCTTTGTTTCATGGGTTTTTCGAAGTAATTTATTTTTATAATGGGGTTTAGCTGCTTTTCACTGCTGTGTTTATGCTGCTTTACACCCACTTGACACACTAACAGAGAGATATCAATACATAGGTTTTAAGATTATTACTAGTCAGATATATTCTTGTGCGGTGAATAGGGCGTGTTGAGTCCAGTTCTCTGAGCAAGGAGTAGGTCTTGTCTATTACATATTGGGTTTATGGAACGGTATCTGAGCTAATTTGAAACCCTTGTTTTATGTATCACCCCACCTCACCTTTCCCGTTAAGCAGCCATAGTGTGTTTTCTGCATGTGTGACTCTGTTCTGTTTTGTAATTCAGTTCAAGTGTAACAGTTTTTACATTCCCTCTATAAGTGATACCTTATGAGAAGTGTCCTTTTCTGTGTGACTTATTTCACTTAGAATCGTCGTACCTAAATCCACTCATCATGCTGCTACTAGCCTTATGACATCGATTTCATGGCTGAGTGATATTCCATTGTACATAAGGACCACAACTTCTTTATCCATTTTTCTCTTTCCTGGGATATTGAAGGTGGAATGAAGTGGAGGTCCTTGTCAACAGAGCAGCCCTAAACTTTGGGGTGCTTGTGTCTTGCTGATTTTTCATTTTCCCAATTTATACCCCCATGAGTGGAAATGCCCTATGCTCTCTAAGCTGTGTTTTTTAGATGTTTCAAGAGACACCGTACACTTCTCCAGAGTGGCTGTTGGCAATTTACATCTCGCCCATCAGTGTAGCAAGGCTCCCATTTCTCCATGGCCTGTCCCGCATTTCTGGTTTTGAGACTTTTTTCAGCATGGCCCTTTTGACTGATGGGTAGCGAGTCTTCTTTGTAGCGCTGATTTGCCTTTCCAGGTTGCTTGGTTGGCCAAAAAGGGCGTATGCGTTTTTTCCTGAATATATTCAGGAAAAAACGCATACGCCCTTTTTGGCCAAGGGCATCATTGTCAACGTTCTGCCGCTTTTCATGTGCTTTAAAGGCGATTCGAATCTACCTCCTGAAATCTGTTTCCTGCAATTCTGCCTTGATTTCAAATCCTCTTCTTTGCCTTCCGTCAATATATTTGTGGACGAGAGTTATCATTTATAACTCTGCAGGTTTGTGAATTGCTGTGCCCTGAAGCTCCATTTTACAACTCGCTTTTTTGGGAGCTGTCCGCAAAAGCGCAGGATGGCTTCAGGCCCTGTTCTGGTTGCGGGGGGGAGGATGAGCCTGTGGTTAATTCTTCTTCCTGATGGGAAAATAGAGTGACCTGTGCCTGTCCCAACACCAAGAGCTAGTCTCTCACTGGTTCCCGGTCTACCCGTTCATCCTCAGGACAAATTGCAACCTGTACGGAACAGGAGGTTAAAGGTGCTGATGCTCCAAGTAGGGAGATTGTTAGTAAAGCGGCTGGAATGGCGAACCCGGGCACAAGGAGAAGAGAAATGAGGTGCGTTTTAGAAACCTTTCCCCATCACATGGTGTACCATCTTTTTGTTTTCTCATGCATGTTTTCGAAGTAGGAAGATGCCCTTGAACCTGGAGATTTGGGACCCATGCGATGGGTACCACGCAGTATTACTTTAAAGGGTCTGCGTTTGCTCACCCAACCTCACCAAACCTCTCAGCCCCAAGAGTGTCCACCCTTATGTCTCATCCAGCTGTGGGTCTAGATATGGTCAATCCAGGTTGCATCACAGCCCCTGAACGCATTGTGTAAGAATTTCGCTCTCTTTCACTGTCTTTGTTTCATGGGTTTTTCAAAGTAATTTATTTTGATAATGGGGTTTAGCTGCTTTTCACTGCTGTGTTTATGCCGCTTTACACCCACTTGACACACTAACAGAGAGATATCAATACATAGGTTTAAAATTATTACTAGTCAGATATATTCTTGTGCGGTGAATAGGGCGTGTTGAGTCCAGTTCTCTGAGCAAGGAGTAGGTCTTGTCTATTACATATTGGGTTTATGGAATGGTATCTGAGCTAATTTGAAACCCTTGATTTATGTATCATCCCACCTCACCTTTCCCGTTAAGCAGCCATAGTGTGATTTCTGCATGTGTGACTCTGTTCTGTTTTGTAATTCAGTTCAAGTGTAACGCTTTTTACATTCCCTCTATAAGTGATACCTTATGAGAAGTGTCCTTTTCTGTGTGCATTATTTCACTTAGAATCGTCGTACCTAAATCCTCTCATCATGCTGCTACTAGCCTTATGACATTGATTTCATGGCTGAGTGATATTCCATTGTACATAAGGACCACAACTTCTTTATCCATTTTTCTCTTTCCTGGGATATTGAAGGTGGAATGAAGTGGAGGTCCTTGTCAACAGAGCAGCCCTAAACTTTGGGGTGCTTGTGTCTTGCTGATTTTTCATTTTCCCAATTTATACCCCCATGAGTGGAAGTGCCCTATGCTCTCTAAGCTGTGTTTTTTAGATGTTTCAGGACACACCGTACACTTCTCCAGAGTGGCTGTTGGCAATTTACATCCCGCCCATCAGTGTAGCAAGGCTCCCATTTCTCCATGGCCTGTCCCGCATTTCTGGTTTTGACACTTTTTTCAGCATGGCCCTTTTGACCGATGGGTAGCGAGTCTTCTTTGTAGCGCTGATTTGCCTTTCCAGGTTGCTTGGTTGGCCAAAAAGGGCGTATGCGTTTTTTCCTGAATATATTCAGGAAGAAACGCATATGCCCTTTTTAGCCAAGGGCATCATTGTCAACGTTTTGCCGCTTTTCATGTGCTTTAAAGGCGATTCGAATCTACCTCCTGAAATCTGTTTCCTGCAATTCTGCCTTGATTTCAAATCCTCTTCTTTGCCTTCCCTCAATATATTTGTGGACGAGAGTTATCATTTATAACTCTGCCGGTTTGTGAATTGCAGTGCCCTGAAGCTCCATTTTACAACTCGCTTTTTTGGGAGCTGGCCGCAAAAGCGCAGGATGGCTTCAGGCCCTGTTCTGGTTCCGGGGGGGAGGCTGAGCCTGTGGTTAATTCTTCTTCCTGATGGGAAAATAGAGTGACCTGTGCCTGTCCCAACACCAAGAGCTAGTCTCTCACTGGTTCCCGGTCTACCCGTTCATCCTCAGGACAAATTGCAACCTGTACGGAACAGGAGGTTAAAGGTGCTGATGCTCCAAGTAGGGAGATTGTTAGTAAAGCGGCTGGAATGGCGAACCCGGGCACAAGGAGAAGAGAAATGAGGTGCGTTTTAGAAACCTTTCCCCATCACATGGTGTACCATCTTTTTGTTTTCTCATGCATGTTTTCGAAGTAGGAAGATGCCCTTGAACCTGGAGATTTGGGACCCATGCGATGGGTACCACGCAGTATTACTTTAAAGGGTCTGCGTTTGCTCACCCAACCTCACCAAACCTCTCAGCCCCAAGAGTGTCCACCCTTATGTCTCATCCAGCTGTGGGTCTAGATATGGTCAATCCAGGTTGCATCACAGCCCCTGAACGCATTGTGTAAAAATTTCGCTCTCTTTCACTGTCTTTGTTTCATGGGTTTTTCAAACTAATTTATTTTGATAATGGGGTTTAGCTGCTTTTCACTGCTGTGTTTATGCCGCTTTACACCCACTTGACACACTAACAGAGAGATATCAATACATAGGTTTTAAGATTATTACTAGTCAGATATATTCTTGTGCGGTGAATAGGGCGTGTTGAGTCCAGTTCTCTGAGCACGGAGTAGGTGTTGTCTATTACATATTGGGTTTCTGGAACGGTATCTGAGCTAATTTGAAACCCTTGTTTTATGTATCACCCCACCTCACCTTTCCCCATAAGCAGCCATAGTGTGTTTTCTGCATGTGTGATTCTGTTCTGTTTTGTAATTCAGTTCAAGTGTAACAGTTTTTACATTCCCTCTATAAGTGATACCTTATGAGAAGTGTCCTTTTCTGTGTGACTTATTTCACTTAGAATCGTCGTACCTAAATCCACTCATCATGCTGCTACTAGCCTTATGACATCGATTTCATGGCTGAGTGATATTCCATTGTACATAAGGACCACAACTTCTTTATCCATTTTTCTCTTTCCTGGGATATTGAAGGTGGAATGAAGTGGAGGTCCTTGTCAACAGAGCAGCCCTAAACTTTGGGGTGCTTGTGTCTTGCTGATTTTTCACTTTCCCAATTTATACCCCCATGAGTGGAAGTGCCCTATGCTCTCTAAGCTGTGTTTTTTAGATGTTTCAGGACACACCGTACACTTCTCCAGAGTAGCTGTTGGCAATTTACATCCCGCCCATCAGTGTAGCAAGGCTCCCATTTCTCCATGGCCTGTCCCGCATTTCTGGTTTTGAGACTTTTTTCAGCATGGCCCTTTTGACCGATGGGTAGCGAGTCTTCTTTGTAGCGCTGATTTGCATTTCCAGGTTGCTTGGTTGGCCAAAAAGGGCGTATGCGTTTTTTCCTGAATATATTCAGGAAAAAACGCATACGCCCTTTTTGGCCAAGGGCATCATTATCAACGTTTTGCCGCTTTTCATGTGCTTTAAAGGCGATTCGAATCTACCTCCTGAAATCTGTTTCCTGCAATTCTGCCTTGATTTCAAATCCTCTTCTTTGCCTTCTCTCAATATATTTGTGGACGAGAGTTATCATTTATAACTCTGCATTTTTGTGAATTGCAGTGCCCTGAAGCTCCATTTTACAACTCGCTTTTTTGGGAGCTGGCCGCAAAAGCGCAGGATGGCTTCAGGCCCTCTTCTGGTTCCAGGGGGGAGGATGAGCCTGTGGTTAATTCTTCTTCCTGATGGGAAAATAGAGTGACCTGTGCCTGTCCCAACACCAAGAGCTAGTCTCTCACTGGTTCCCGGTCTACCCGTTCATCCTCAGGACAAATTGCAACCTGTACGGAACAGGAGGTTAAAGGTGCTGATGCTCCAAGTAGGGAGATTGATAGTAAATTGGCTGGAATGGCGAACCCGGGCACAAGGAGAAGAGAAATGAGGTGCGTTTTAGAAACCTTTCCCCATCACATGGTGTACCATCTTTTTGTTTTCTCATGCATGTTTTCGAAGTAGGAAGATGCCCTTGAACCTGGAGATTTGGGACCCATGCGATGGGTACCACGCAGTATTACTTTAAAGGGTCTGCGTTTGCTCACCCAACCTCACCAAACCTCTCAGCCCCAAGAGTGTCCACCCTTATGTCTCATCCAGCTGTGGGTCTAGATATGGTCAATCCAGGTTGCATCACAGCCCCTGAACGCATTGTGTAAGAATTTCTCTCTCTTTCACTGTCTTTGTTTCATGGGTTTGTAAAAGTAATTTATTTTGATAATGGGGTTTAGCTGCTTTTCACTGCTGTGTTTATGCCGCTTTACACCCACTTGACACACTAACAGAGAGATATCAATACATAGGTTTTAAGATTATTACTAGTCAGATATATTCTTGTGCGGTGAATAGGGCGTGTTGAGTCCAGTTCTCTGAGCAAGGAGTAGGTCTTGTCTATTACATATTGGGTTTATGGAACGGTATCTGAGCTAATTTGAAACCCTTGTTTTATGTATCACCCCACCTCACCTTTCCCGTTAAGCAGCCATAGTGTGTTTTCTGCATGTGTGACTCTGTTCTGTTTTGTAATTCAGTTCAAGTGTAACAGTTTTTACATTCCCTCTATAAGTGATACCTTATGAGAAGTGTCCTTTTCTGTGTGACTTATTTCACTTAGAATCGTCGTACCTAAATCCACTCATCATGCCGCTACTAGTCTTATGACATCGATTTCATGGCTGAGTGATATTCCATTGTACATAAGGACCACAACTTCTTTATCCATTTTTCTCTTTCCTGGGATATTGAAGGTGGAATGAAGTGGAGGTCCTTGTCAACAGAGCAGCCCTAAACTTTGGGGTGCTTGTGTCTTGCTGATTTTTCATTTTCCCAATTTATACCCCCATGAGTGGAAATGCCCTATGCTCTCTAAGCTGTGTTTTTTAGATGTTTCAAGACACACCGTACACTTCTCCAGAGTGGCTGTTGGCAATTTACATCCCGCCCATCAGTGTAGCAAGGCTCCCATTTCTCCATGGCCTGTCCCGCATTTCTGGTTTTGAGACTTTTTTCAGCATGGCCCTTTTGACTGATGGGTAGCGAGTCTTCTTTGTAGCGCTGATTTGCCTTTCCAGGTTGCTTGGTTGGCCAAAAAGGGCGTATGCGTTTTTTCCTGAATATATTCAGGAAAAAACGCATACGCCCTTTTTGGCCAAGGGCATCATTGTCAACGTTTTGCCGCTTTTCATGTGCTTTAAAGGCGATTCGAATCTACCTCCTGAAATCTGTTTCCTGCAATTCTGCCTTGATTTCAAATCCTCTACTTTGCCTTCCCTCAATATATTTGTGGACGAGAGTTATCATTTATAACTCTGCAGGTTTGTGAATTGCAGTGCCCTGAAGCTCCATTTTACAACTCGCTTTTTTGGGAGCTGGCCGCAAAAGCGCAGGATGGCTTCAGGTCCTGTTCTGGTTCCGGGTTCAGGCTGAGCCTGTGGTTAATTCTTCTTCCTGATGGGAAAATAGAGTGACCTGTGCCTGTCCCAACACCAAGAGCTAGTCTCTCACTGGTTCCCGGTCTACCCGTTCATCCTCAGGACAAATTGCAACCTGTACGGAACAGGAGGTTAAAGGTGCTGATGCTCCAAGTAGGGAGAATGTTAGTAAAGCGGCTAGAATGGCGAACCCGGGCACAAGGAGAAGAGAAATGAGGTGCGTTTTAGAAACCTTTCCCCATCACATGGTGTACCATCTTTTTGTTTTCTCATGCATGTTTTCGAAGTAGGAAGATTCCCTTGAACCTGGAGATTTGGGACCCATGCGATGGGTACCACGCAGTATTACTTTAAAGGGTCTGCGTTTGCTCACCCAACCTCACCAAACCTCTCAGCCCCAAGAGTGTCCACCCTTATGTCTCATCCAGCTGTGGGTCTAGATATGGTCAATCCAGGTTGCATCACAGCCCCTGAACGCATTGTGTAAGAATTTCGCTCTCTTTCACTGTCTTTGTTTCATGGGTTTTTCAAAGTAATTTATTTTGATAATGGGGTTTAGCTGCTTTTCACTGCTGTGTTTATGCCGCTTTACACCCACTTGACACACTAACAGAGAGATATCAATACATAGGTTTTAAGATTATTACTAGTCAGATATATTCTTGTGCGGTGAATAGGGCGTGTTGAGTCCAGTTCTCTGAGCAAGGAGTAGGTCTTGTCTATTACATATTGGGTTTATGGAACGGTATCTGAGCTAATTTGAAACCCTTGTTTTATGTATCACCCCACCTCACCTTTCCCGTTAAGCAGCCATAGTGTGTTTTCTGCATGTGTGACTCTGTTCTGTTTTGTAATTCAGTTCAAGTGTAACGCTTTTTACATTCCCTCTATAAGTGATACCTTATGAGAAGTGTCCTTTTCTGTGTGACTTATTTCACTTAGAATCGTCGTACCTAAATCCACTCATCATGCTGCTACTAGCCTTATGACATTGATTTCATGGCTGAGTGATATTCCATTGTACATAAGGACCACAACTTCTTTATCTATTTTTCTCTTTCCTGGGATATTGAAGGTGGAATGAAGTGGAGGTCCTTGTCAACAGAGCAGCCCTAAACTTTGGGGTGCTTGTGTCTTGCTGCTTTTTCATTTTCCCAATTTATACCCCCATGAGTGGAAGTGCCCTATGCTCTCTAAGCTGTGTTTTTTATATGTTTCAGGACACACCGTACACTTCTCCAGAGTGGCTGTTGGCAATTTACATCCCGCCCATCAGTGTAGCAAGGCTCCCATTTCTCCATGGCCTGTCCTGCATTTCTGGTTTTGACACGTTTTTCAGCATGGCCCTTTTGACCGACGGGTAGCGAGTCTTCTTTGTAGCGCTGATTTGCCTTTCCAGGTTGCTTGGTTGGCCAAAAAGGGCGTATGCGTTTTTTCCTGAATATATTCAGGAAAAAACGCATACGCCCTTTTTGGCCAAGGGCATCATTGTCAACGTTTTGCCGCTTTTCATGTGCTTTAAAGGCGATTCGAATCTACCTCCTGAAATCTGTTTCCTGCAATTCTGCCTTGATTTCAAATCCACTTCTTTGCCTTCCCTCAATATATTTGTGGACGAGAGTTATCATTTATAACTCTGCAGGTTTGTGAATTGCAGTGCCCTGAAGCTCCATTTTACAACTCGCTTTTTTGGGAGCTGGCCGCAAAAGCGCAGGATGGCTTCAGGCCCTGTTCTGGTTCCGGGGGGGAGGATGAGCCTCTGGTTAATTCTTCTTCCTGATGGGAAAATAGAGTGACCTGTGCCTGTCCCAACACCAAGAGCTAGTCTCTCACTGGTTCCCCGTCTACCCGTTCATCCTCAGGACAAATTGCAACCTGTACGGAACAGGAGGTTAAAGGTGCTGATGCTCCAAGTAGGGAGAATGTTAGTAAAGCGGCTGGAATGGCGAACCCGGGCACAAGGAGAAGAGAAATGAGGTGCGTTTTAGAAACCTTTCCCCATCACATGGTGTACCATCTTTTTGTTTTCTCATGCATGTTTTCGATGTAGGAAGATGCCCTTGAACCTGGAGATTTGGGACCCATGCGATGGGTACCACGCAGTATTACTTTAAAGGGTCTGCGTTTGCTCACCCAACCTCACCAAACCTCTCAGCCCCAAGAGTGTCCACCCTTATGTCTCATCCAGCTGTGGGTCTAGATATGGTCAATCCAGGTTGCATCACAGCCCCTGAACGCATTGTGTAAGAATTTCTCTCTCTTTCACTGTCTTTGTTTCATGGGTGTTTCAAAGTAATTTATTTTGATAATGGGGTTTAGCTGCTTTTCACTGCTGTGTTTATGCCGCTTTACACCCACTTGACACACTAACAGAGAGATATCAATACATAGGTTTTAAGATTATTACTAGTCAGATATCTTCTTGTGCGGTGAATAGGGCGTGTTGAGTCCAGTTCTCTGAGCAAGGAGTAGGTCTTGTCTATTACATATTGGGTTTATGGAACGGTATCTGAGCTAATTTGAAACCCTTGTTTTATGTATCACCCCACCTCACCTTTCCCGTTAAGCAGCCATAGTGTGTTTTCTGCATGTGTGACTCTGTTCTGTTTTGTAATTCAGTTCAAGTGTAACAGTTTTTACATTCCCTCTATAAGTGATACCTTATGAGAAGTGTCCTTTTCTGTGTGACTTATTTCACTTAGAATCGTCGTACCTAAATCCACTCATCATGCTGCTACTAGCCTTATGACATCGATTTCATGGCTGAGTGATATTCCATTGTACATAAGGACCACAACTTCTTTATCCATTTTTCTCTTTCCTGGGATATTGAAGGTGGAATGAAGTGGAGGTCCTTGTCAACAGAGCAGCCCTAAACTTTGGGGTGCTTGTGTCTTGCTGATTTTTCATTTTCCCAATTTATACCCCCATGAGTGGAAATGCCCTATGCTCTCTAAGCTGTGTTTTTTAGATGTTTCAAGAGACACCGTACACTTCTCCAGAGTGGCTGTTGGCAATTTACATCTCGCCCATCAGTGTAGCAAGGCTCCCATTTCTCCATGGCCTGTCCCGCATTTCTGGTTTTGAGACTTTTTTCAGCATGGCCCTTTTGACTGATGGGTAGCGAGTCTTCTTTGTAGCGCTGATTTGCCTTTCCAGGTTGCTTGGTTGGCCAAAAAGAGCGTATGCGTTTTTTCCTGAATATATTCAGGAAAAAACGCATACGCCCTTTTTGGCCAAGGGCATCATTGTCAACGTTCTGCCGCTTTTCATGTGCTTTAAAGGCGATTCGAATCTACCTCCTGAAATCTGTTTCCTGCAATTCTGCCTTGATTTCAAATCCTCTTCTTTGCCTTCCGTCAATATATTTGTGGACGAGAGTTATCATTTATAACTCTGCAGGTTTGTGAATTGCTGTGCCCTGAAGCTCCATTTTACAACTCGCTTTTTTGGGAGCTGTCCGCAAAAGCGCAGGATGGCTTCAGGCCCTGTTCTGGTTGCGGGGGGGAGGATGAGCCTGTGGTTAATTCTTCTTCCTGATGGGAAAATAGAGTGACCTGTGCCTGTCCCAACACCAAGAGCTAGTCTCTCACTGGTTCCCGGTCTACCCGTTCATCCTCAGGACAAATTGCAACCTGTACGGAACAGGAGGTTAAAGGTGCTGATGCTCCAAGTAGGGAGATTGTTAGTAAAGCGGCTGGAATGGCGAACCCGGGCACAAGGAGAAGAGAAATGAGGTGCGTTTTAGAAACCTTTCCCCATCACATGGTGTACCATCTTTTTGTTTTCTCATGCATGTTTTCGAAGTAGGAAGATGCCCTTGAACCTGGAGATTTGGGACCCATGCGATGGGTACCACGCAGTATTACTTTAAAGGGTCTGCGTTTGCTCACCCAACCTCACCAAACCTCTCAGCCCCAAGAGTGTCCACCCTTATGTCTCATCCAGCTGTGGGTCTAGATATGGTCAATCCAGGTTGCATCACAGCCCCTGAACGCATTGTGTAAGAATTTCGCTCTCTTTCACTGTCTTTGTTTCATGGGTTTTTCAAAGTAATTTATTTTGATAATGGGGTTTAGCTGCTTTTCACTGCTGTGTTTATGCCGCTTTACACCCACTTGACACACTAACAGAGAGATATCAATACATAGGTTTAAAATTATTACTAGTCAGATATATTCTTGTGCGGTGAATAGGGCGTGTTGAGTCCAGTTCTCTGAGCAAGGAGTAGGTCTTGTCTATTACATATTGGGTTTATGGAATGGTATCTGAGCTAATTTGAAACCCTTGATTTATGTATCATCCCACCTCACCTTTCCCGTTAAGCAGCCATAGTGTGATTTCTGCATGTGTGACTCTGTTCTGTTTTGTAATTCAGTTCAAGTGTAACGCTTTTTACATTCCCTCTATAAGTGATACCTTATGAGAAGTGTCCTTTTCTGTGTGCATTATTTCACTTAGAATCGTCGTACCTAAATCCTCTCATCATGCTGCTACTAGCCTTATGACATTGATTTCATGGCTGAGTGATATTCCATTGTACATAAGGACCACAACTTCTTTATCCATTTTTCTCTTTCCTGGGATATTGAAGGTGGAATGAAGTGGAGGTCCTTGTCAACAGAGCAGCCCTAAACTTTGGGGTGCTTGTGTCTTGCTGATTTTTCATTTTCCCAATTTATACCCCCATGAGTGGAAGTGCCCTATGCTCTCTAAGCTGTGTTTTTTAGATGTTTCAGGACACACCGTACACTTCTCCAGAGTGGCTGTTGGCAATTTACATCCCGCCCATCAGTGTAGCAAGGCTCCCATTTCTCCATGGCCTGTCCCGCATTTCTGGTTTTGACACTTTTTTCAGCATGGCCCTTTTGACCGATGGGTAGCGAGTCTTCTTTGTAGCGCTGATTTGCCTTTCCAGGTTGCTTGGTTGGCCAAAAAGGGCGTATGCGTTTTTTCCTGAATATATTCAGGAAGAAACGCATATGCCCTTTTTAGCCAAGGGCATCATTGTCAACGTTTTGCCGCTTTTCATGTGCTTTAAAGGCGATTCGAATCTACCTCCTGAAATCTGTTTCCTGCAATTCTGCCTTGATTTCAAATCCTCTTCTTTGCCTTCCCTCAATATATTTGTGGACGAGAGTTATCATTTATAACTCTGCCGGTTTGTGAATTGCAGTGCCCTGAAGCTCCATTTTACAACTCGCTTTTTTGGGAGCTGGCCGCAAAAGCGCAGGATGGCTTCAGGCCCTGTTCTGGTTCCGGGGGGGAGGCTGAGCCTGTGGTTAATTCTTCTTCCTGATGGGAAAATAGAGTGACCTGTGCCTGTCCCAACACCAAGAGCTAGTCTCTCACTGGTTCCCGGTCTACCCGTTCATCCTCAGGACAAATTGCAACCTGTACGGAACAGGAGGTTAAAGGTGCTGATGCTCCAAGTAGGGAGATTGTTAGTAAAGCGGCTGGAATGGCGAACCCGGGCACAAGGAGAAGAGAAATGAGGTGCGTTTTAGAAACCTTTCCCCATCACATGGTGTACCATCTTTTTGTTTTCTCATGCATGTTTTCGAAGTAGGAAGATGCCCTTGAACCTGGAGATTTGGGACCCATGCGATGGGTACCACGCAGTATTACTTTAAAGGGTCTGCGTTTGCTCACCCAACCTCACCAAACCTCTCAGCCCCAAGAGTGTCCACCCTTATGTCTCATCCAGCTGTGGGTCTAGATATGGTCAATCCAGGTTGCATCACAGCCCCTGAACGCATTGTGTAAAAATTTCGCTCTCTTTCACTGTCTTTGTTTCATGGGTTTTTCAAACTAATTTATTTTGATAATGGGGTTTAGCTGCTTTTCACTGCTGTGTTTATGCCGCTTTACACCCACTTGACACACTAACAGAGAGATATCAATACATAGGTTTTAAGATTATTACTAGTCAGATATATTCTTGTGCGGTGAATAGGGCGTGTTGAGTCCAGTTCTCTGAGCACGGAGTAGGTGTTGTCTATTACATATTGGGTTTCTGGAACGGTATCTGAGCTAATTTGAAACCCTTGTTTTATGTATCACCCCACCTCACCTTTCCCCATAAGCAGCCATAGTGTGTTTTCTGCATGTGTGATTCTGTTCTGTTTTGTAATTCAGTTCAAGTGTAACAGTTTTTACATTCCCTCTATAAGTGATACCTTATGAGAAGTGTCCTTTTCTGTGTGACTTATTTCACTTAGAATCGTCGTACCTAAATCCACTCATCATGCTGCTACTAGCCTTATGACATCGATTTCATGGCTGAGTGATATTCCATTGTACATAAGGACCACAACTTCTTTATCCATTTTTCTCTTTCCTGGGATATTGAAGGTGGAATGAAGTGGAGGTCCTTGTCAACAGAGCAGCCCTAAACTTTGGGGTGCTTGTGTCTTGCTGATTTTTCACTTTCCCAATTTATACCCCCATGAGTGGAAGTGCCCTGTGCTCTCTAAGCTGTGTTTTTTAGATGTTTCAGGACACACCGTACACTTCTCCAGAGTAGCTGTTGGCAATTTACATCCCGCCCATCAGTGTAGCAAGGCTCCCATTTCTCCATGGCCTGTCCCGCATTTCTGGTTTTGAGACTTTTTTCAGCATGGCCCTTTTGACCGATGGGTAGCGAGTCTTCTTTGTAGCGCTGATTTGCATTTCCAGGTTGCTTGGTTGGCCAAAAAGGGCGTATGCGTTTTTTCCTGAATATATTCAGGAAAAAACGCATACGCCCTTTTTGGCCAAGGGCATCATTATCAACGTTTTGCCGCTTTTCATGTGCTTTAAAGGCGATTCGAATCTACCTCCTGAAATCTGTTTCCTGCAATTCTGCCTTGATTTCAAATCCTCTTCTTTGCCTTCTCTCAATATATTTGTGGACGAGAGTTATCATTTATAACTCTGTATTTTTGTGAATTGCAGTGCCCTGAAGCTCCATTTTACAACTCGCTTTTTTGGGAGCTGGCCGCAAAAGCGCAGGATGGCTTCAGGCCCTCTTCTGGTTCCAGGGGGGAGGATGAGCCTGTGGTTAATTCTTCTTCCTGATGGGAAAATAGAGTGACCTGTGCCTGTCCCAACACCAAGAGCTAGTCTCTCACTGGTTCCCGGTCTACCCGTTCATCCTCAGGACAAATTGCAACCTGTACGGAACAGGAGGTTAAAGGTGCTGATGCTCCAAGTAGGGAGATTGATAGTAAATTGGCTGGAATGGCGAACCCGGGCACAAGGAGAAGAGAAATGAGGTGCGTTTTAGAAACCTTTCCCCATCACATGGTGTACCATCTTTTTGTTTTCTCATGCATGTTTTCGAAGTAGGAAGATGCCCTTGAACCTGGAGATTTGGGACCCATGCGATGGGTACCACGCAGTATTACTTTAAAGGGTCTGCGTTTGCTCACCCAACCTCACCAAACCTCTCAGCCCCAAGAGTGTCCACCCTTATGTCTCATCCAGCTGTGGGTCTAGATATGGTCAATCCAGGTTGCATCACAGCCCCTGAACGCATTGTGTAAGAATTTCTCTCTCTTTCACTGTCTTTGTTTCATGGGTTTGTAAAAGTAATTTATTTTGATAATGGGGTTTAGCTGCTTTTCACTGCTGTGTTTATGCCGCTTTACACCCACTTGACACACTAACAGAGAGATATCAATACATAGGTTTTAAGATTATTACTAGTCAGATATATTCTTGTGCGGTGAATAGGGCGTGTTGAGTCCAGTTCTCTGAGCAAGGAGTAGGTCTTGTCTATTACATATTGGGTTTATGGAACGGTATCTGAGCTAATTTGAAACCCTTGTTTTATGTATCACCCCACCTCACCTTTCCCGTTAAGCAGCCATAGTGTGTTTTCTGCATGTGTGACTCTGTTCTGTTTTGTAATTCAGTTCAAGTGTAACAGTTTTTACATTCCCTCTATAAGTGATACCTTATGAGAAGTGTCCTTTTCTGTGTGACTTATTTCACTTAGAATCGTCGTACCTAAATCCACTCATCATGCCGCTACTAGCCTTATGACATCGATTTCATGGCTGAGTGATATTCCATTGTACATAAGGACCACAACTTCTTTATCCATTTTTCTCTTTCCTGGGATATTGAAGGTGGAATGAAGTGGAGGTCCTTGTCAACAGAGCAGCCCTAAACTTTGGGGTGCTTGTGTCTTGCTGATTTTTCATTTTCCCAATTTATACCCCCATGAGTGGAAATGCCCTATGCTCTCTAAGCTGTGTTTTTTAGATGTTTCAAGACACACCGTACACTTCTCCAGAGTGGCTGTTGGCAATTTACATCCCGCCCATCAGTGTAGCAAGGCTCCCATTTCTCCATGGCCTGTCCCGCATTTCTGGTTTTGAGACTTTTTTCAGCATGGCCCTTTTGACTGATGGGTAGCGAGTCTTCTTTGTAGCGCTGATTTGCCTTTCCAGGTTGCTTGGTTGGCCAAAAAGGGCGTATGCGTTTTTTCCTGAATATATTCAGGAAAAAACGCATATGCCCTTTTTAGCCAAGGGCATCATTGTCAACGTTTTGCCGCTTTTCATGTGCTTTAAAGGCGATTCGAATCTACCTCCTGAAATCTGTTTCCTGCAATTCTGCCTTGATTTCAAATCCTCTTCTTTGCCTTCCCTCAATATATTTGTGGACGAGAGTTATCATTTATAACTCTGCCGGTTTGTGAATTGCAGTGCCCTGAAGCTCCATTTTACAACTCGCTTTTTTGGGAGCTGGCCGCAAAAGCGCAGGATGGCTTCAGGCCCTGTTCTGGTTCCGGGGGGGAGGCTGAGCCTGTGGTTAATTCTTCTTCCTGATGGGAAAATAGAGTGACCTGTGCCTGTCCCAACACCAAGAGCTAGTCTCTCACTGGTTCCCGGTCTACCCGTTCATCCTCAGGACAAATTGCAACCTGTACGGAACAGGAGGTTAAAGGTGCTGATGCTCCAAGTAGGGAGATTGTTAGTAAAGCGGCTGGAATGGCGAACCCGGGCACAAGGAGAAGAGAAATGAGGTGCGTTTTAGAAACCTTTCCCCATCACATGGTGTACCATCTTTTTGTTTTCTCATGCATGTTTTCGAAGTAGGAAGATGCCCTTGAACCTGGAGATTTGGGACCCATGCGATGGGTACCACGCAGTATTACTTTAAAGGGTCTGCGTTTGCTCACCCAACCTCACCAAACCTCTCAGCCCCAAGAGTGTCCACCCTTATGTCTCATCCAGCTGTGGGTCTAGATATGGTCAATCCAGGTTGCATCACAGCCCCTGAACGCATTGTGTAAAAATTTCGCTCTCTTTCACTGTCTTTGTTTCATGGGTTTTTCAAACTAATTTATTTTGATAATGGGGTTTAGCTGCTTTTCACTGCTGTGTTTATGCCGCTTTACACCCACTTGACACACTAACAGAGAGATATCAATACATAGGTTTTAAGATTATTACTAGTCAGATATATTCTTGTGCGGTGAATAGGGCGTGTTGAGTCCAGTTCTCTGAGCAAGGAGTAGGTCATGTCTATTACATATTGGGTTTATGGAACGGTATCTGAGCTAATTTGAAACCCTTGTTTTATGTATCACCCCACCTCACCTTTCCCGTTAAGCAGCCATAGTGTGTTTTCTGCATGTGTGACTCTGTTCTGTTTTGTAATTCAGTTCAAGTGTAACAGTTTTTAAATTGCCTCTATAAGTGATACCTTATGAGAAGTGTCCTTTTCTGTGTGACTTATTTCACTTAGAATCGTCGTACCTAAATCCACTCATCATGCTGCTACTAGCCTTATGACATCGATTTCATGGCTGAGTGATATTCCATTGTACATAAGGACCACAACTTCTTTATCTATTTTTCTCTTTCCTGGGATATTGAAGGTGGAATGAAGTGGAGGTCCTTGTCAACAGAGCAGCCCTAAACTTTGGGGTGCTTGTGTCTTGCTGATTTTTCATTTTCCCAATTTATACCCCCATGAGTGGAAGTGCCCTATGCTCTCTAAGCTGTGTTTTTTAGATGTTTCAGGACACACCGTACACTTCTCCAGAGTGGCTGTTGGCAATTTACATCCCGCCCATCAGTGTAGCAAGGCTCCCATTTCTCCATGGCCTGTCCCGCATTTCTGGTTTTGAGACTTTTTTCAGCATGGCCCTTTTGACCGATGGGTAGCGAGTCTTCTTTGTAGCGCTGATTTGCATTTCCAGGTTGCTTGGTTGGCCAAAAAGGGCGTATGCGTTTTTTCCTGAATATATTCAGGAAAAAACGCATACGCCCTTTTTAGCCAAGGGCATCATTGTCAACGTTTTGCCGCTTTTCATGTGCTTTAAAGGCGATTCGAATCTACCTCCTGAAATCTGTTTCCTGCAATTCTGCCTTGATTTCAAATCCTCTTCTTTGCCTTCCCTCAATATATTTGTGGACGAGAGTTATCATTTATAACTCTGCAGGTTTGTGAATTGCAGTGCCCTGAAGCTCCATTTTACAACTCGCTTTTTTGGGAGCTGGCCGCAAAAGCGCAGGATGGCTTCAGGCCCTCTTCTGGTTCCGGGGGGGAGGATAAGCCTGTGGTTAATTCTTCTTCCTGATGGGAAAATAGAGTGACCTGTGCCTGTCCCAACACCAAGAGCTAGTCTCTCACTGGTTCCCGGTCTACCCGTTCATCCTCAGGACAAATTGCAACCTGTACGGAACAGGAGGTTAAAGGTGCTGATGCTCCAAGTAGGGAGATTGATAGTAAATTGGCTGGAATGGCGAACCCGGGCACAAGGAGAAGAGAAATGAGGTGCGTTTTAGAAACCTTTCCCCATCACATGGTGTACCATCTTTTTGTTTTCTCATGCATGTTTTCGATGTAGGAAGATGCCCTTGAACCTGGAGATTTGGGACCCATGCGATGGGTACCACGCAGTATTACTTTAAAGGGTCTGCGTTTGCTCACCCAACCTCACCAAACCTCTCAGCCCCAAGAGTGTCCACCCTTATGTCTCATCCAGCTGTGGGTCTAGATATGGTCAATCCAGGTTGCATCACAGCCCCTGAACGCATTGTGTAAGAATTTCGCTCTCTTTCACTGTCTTTGTTTCATGGGTTTGTAAAAGTAATTTATTTTGATAATGGGGTTTAGCTGCTTTTCACTGCTGTGTTTATGCCGCTTTACACCCACTTGACACACTAACAGAGAGATATCAATACATAGGTTTTAAGATTATTACTAGTCAGATATATTCTTGTGCGGTGAATAGGGCGTGTTGAGTCCAGTTCTCTGAGCAAGGAGTAGGTCTTGTCTATTACATATTGGGTTTATGGAACGGTATCTGAGCTAATTTGAAACCCTTGTTTTATGTATCACCCCACCTCACCTTTCCCGTTAAGCAGCCATAGTGTGTTTTCTGCATGTGTGACTCTGTTCTGTTTTGTAATTCAGTTCAAGTGTAACAGTTTTTAAATTGCCTCTATAAGTGATACCTTATGAGAAGTGTCCTTTTCTGTGTGACTTATTTCACTTAGAATCGTCGTACCTAAATCCACTCATCATGCTGCTACTAGCCTTATGACATCGATTTCATGGCTGAGTGATATTCCATTGTACATAAGGACCACAACTTCTTTATCTATTTTTCTCTTTCCTGGGATATTGAAGGTGGAATGAAGTGGAGGTCCTTGTCAACAGAGCAGCCCTAAACTTTGGGGTGCTTGTGTCTTGCTGATTTTTCATTTTCCCAATTTATACCCCCATGAGTGGAAGTGCCCTATGCTCTCTAAGCTGTGTTTTTTAGATGTTTCAGGACACACCGTACACTTCTCCAGAGTGGCTGTTGGCAATTTACATCCCGCCCATCAGTGTAGCAAGGCTCCCATTTCTCCATGGCCTGTCCCGCATTTCTGGTTTTGAGACTTTTTTCAGCATGGCCCTTTTGACTGATGGGTAGCGAGTCTTCTTTGTAGCGCTGATTTGCCTTTCCAGGTTGCTTGGTTGGCCAAAAAGGGCGTATGCGTTTTTTCCTGAATATATTCAGGAAAAAACGCATATGCCCTTTTTAGCCAAGGGCATCATTGTCAACGTTTTGCCGCTTTTCATGTGCTTTAAAGGCGATTCGAATCTACCTCCTGAAATCTGTTTCCTGCAATTCTGCCTTGATTTCAAATCCTCTTCTTTGCCTTCCCTCAATATATTTGTGGACGAGAGTTATCATTTATAACTCTGCCGGTTTGTGAATTGCAGTGCCCTGAAGCTCCATTTTACAACTCGCTTTTTTGGGAGCTGGCCGCAAAAGCGCAGGATGGCTTCAGGCCCTGTTCTGGTTCCGGGGGGGAGGCTGAGCCTGTGGTTAATTCTTCTTCCTGATGGGAAAATAGAGTGACCTGTGCCTGTCCCAACACCAAGAGCTAGTCTCTCACTGGTTCCCGGTCTACCCGTTCATCCTCAGGACAAATTGCAACCTGTACGGAACAGGAGGTTAAAGGTGCTGATGCTCCAAGTAGGGAGATTGTTAGTAAAGCGGCTGGAATGGCGAACCCGGGCACAAGGAGAAGAGAAATGAGGTGCGTTTTAGAAACCTTTCCCCATCACATGGTGTACCATCTTTTTGTTTTCTCATGCATGTTTTCGAAGTAGGAAGATGCCCTTGAACCTGGAGATTTGGGACCCATGCGATGGGTACCACGCAGTATTACTTTAAAGGGTCTGCGTTTGCTCACCCAACCTCACCAAACCTCTCAGCCCCAAGAGTGTCCACCCTTATGTCTCATCCAGCTGTGGGTCTAGATATGGTCAATCCAGGTTGCATCACAGCCCCTGAACGCATTGTGTAAAAATTTCGCTCTCTTTCACTGTCTTTGTTTCATGGGTTTTTCAAACTAATTTATTTTGATAATGGGGTTTAGCTGCTTTTCACTGCTGTGTTTATGCCGCTTTACACCCACTTGACACACTAACAGAGAGATATCAATACATAGGTTTTAAGATTATTACTAGTCAGATATATTCTTGTGCGGTGAATAGGGCGTGTTGAGTCCAGTTCTCTGAGCAAGGAGTAGGTCATGTCTATTACATATTGGGTTTATGGAACGGTATCTGAGCTAATTTGAAACCCTTGTTTTATGTATCACCCCACCTCACCTTTCCCGTTAAGCAGCCATAGTGTGTTTTCTGCATGTGTGACTCTGTTCTGTTTTGTAATTCAGTTCAAGTGTAACAGTTTTTAAATTGCCTCTATAAGTGATACCTTATGAGAAGTGTCCTTTTCTGTGTGACTTATTTCACTTAGAATCGTCGTACCTAAATCCACTCATCATGCTGCTACTAGCCTTATGACATCGATTTCATGGCTGAGTGATATTCCATTGTACATAAGGACCACAACTTCTTTATCTATTTTTCTCTTTCCTGGGATATTGAAGGTGGAATGAAGTGGAGGTCCTTGTCAACAGAGCAGCCCTAAACTTTGGGGTGCTTGTGTCTTGCTGATTTTTCATTTTCCCAATTTATACCCCCATGAGTGGAAGTGCCCTATGCTCTCTAAGCTGTGTTTTTTAGATGTTTCAGGACACACCGTACACTTCTCCAGAGTGGCTGTTGGCAATTTACATCCCGCCCATCAGTGTAGCAAGGCTCCCATTTCTCCATGGCCTGTCCCGCATTTCTGGTTTTGAGACTTTTTTCAGCATGGCCCTTTTGACCGATGGGTAGCGAGTCTTCTTTGTAGCGCTGATTTGCATTTCCAGGTTGCTTGGTTGGCCAAAAAGGGCGTATGCGTTTTTTCCTGAATATATTCAGGAAAAAACGCATACGCCCTTTTTAGCCAAGGGCATCATTGTCAACGTTTTGCCGCTTTTCATGTGCTTTAAAGGCGATTCGAATCTACCTCCTGAAATCTGTTTCCTGCAATTCTGCCTTGATTTCAAATCCTCTTCTTTGCCTTCCCTCAATATATTTGTGGACGAGAGTTATCATTTATAACTCTGCAGGTTTGTGAATTGCAGTGCCCTGAAGCTCCATTTTACAACTCGCTTTTTTGGGAGCTGGCCGCAAAAGCGCAGGATGGCTTCAGGCCCTCTTCTGGTTCCGGGGGGGAGGATAAGCCTGTGGTTAATTCTTCTTCCTGATGGGAAAATAGAGTGACCTGTGCCTGTCCCAACACCAAGAGCTAGTCTCTCACTGGTTCCCGGTCTACCCGTTCATCCTCAGGACAAATTGCAACCTGTACGGAACAGGAGGTTAAAGGTGCTGATGCTCCAAGTAGGGAGATTGATAGTAAATTGGCTGGAATGGCGAACCCGGGCACAAGGAGAAGAGAAATGAGGTGCGTTTTAGAAACCTTTCCCCATCACATGGTGTACCATCTTTTTGTTTTCTCATGCATGTTTTCGATGTAGGAAGATGCCCTTGAACCTGGAGATTTGGGACCCATGCGATGGGTACCACGCTGTATTACTTTAAAGGGTCTGCGTTTGCTCACCCAACCTCACCAAACCTCTCAGCCCCAAGAGTGTCCACCCTTATGTCTCATCCAGCTGTGGGTCTAGATATGGTCAATCCAGGTTGCATCACAGCCCCTGAACGCATTGTGTAAGAATTTCGCTCTCTTTCACTGTCTTTGTTTCATGGGTTTGTAAAAGTAATTTATTTTGATAATGGGGTTTAGCTGCTTTTCACTGCTGTGTTTATGCCGCTTTACACCCACTTGACACACTAACAGAGAGATATCAATACATAGGTTTTAAGATTATTACTAGTCAGATATATTCTTGTGCGGTGAATAGGGCGTGTTGAGTCCAGTTCTCTGAGCAAGGAGTAGGTCTTGTCTATTACATATTGGGTTTATGGAACGGTATCTGAGCTAATTTGAAACCCTTGTTTTATGTATCACCCCACCTCACCTTTCCCGTTAAGCAGCCATAGTGTGTTTTCTGCATGTGTGACTCTGTTCTGTTTTGTAATTCAGTTCAAGTGTAACAGTTTTTAAATTGCCTCTATAAGTGATACCTTATGAGAAGTGTCCTTTTCTGTGTGACTTATTTCACTTAGAATCGTCGTACCTAAATCCACTCATCATGCTGCTACTAGCCTTATGACATCGATTTCATGGCTGAGTGATATTCCATTGTACATAAGGACCACAACTTCTTTATCTATTTTTCTCTTTCCTGGGATATTGAAGGTGGAATGAAGTGGAGGTCCTTGTCAACAGAGCAGCCCTAAACTTTGGGGTGCTTGTGTCTTGCTGATTTTTCATTTTCCCAATTTATACCCCCATGAGTGGAAGTGCCCTATGCTCTCTAAGCTGTGTTTTTTAGATGTTTCAGGACACACCGTACACTTCTCCAGAGTGGCTGTTGGCAATTTACATCCCGCCCATCAGTGTAGCAAGGCTCCCATTTCTCCATGGCCTGTCCCGCATTTCTGGTTTTGAGACTTTTTTCAGCATGGCCCTTTTGACCGATGGGTAGCGAGTCTTCTTTGTAGCGCTGATTTGCATTTCCAGGTTGCTTGGTTGGCCAAAAAGGGCGTATGAGTTTTTTCCTGAATATATTCAGGAAAAAACGCATACGCCCTTTTTGGCCAAGGGCATCATTGTCAACGTTTTGCCGCTTTTCATGTGCTTTAAAGGCGATTCGAATCTACCTCCTGAAATCAGTTTCCTGCAATTCTGCCTTGATTTCAAATCCTCTTCTTTGCCTTCCCTCAATATATTTGTGGACGAGAGTTATCATTTATAACTCTGCAGGTTTGTGAATTGCAGTGCCCTGAAGCTCCATTTTACAACTCGCTTTTTTGGGAGCTGGCCGCAAAAGCGCAGGATGGCTTCAGGCCCTCTTCTGGTTCCGGGGGGGAGGATGAGCCTGTGGTTAATTCTTCTTCCTGATGGGAAAATAGAGTGACCTGTGCCTGTCCCAACACCAAGAGCTAGTCTCTCACTGGTTCCCGGTCTACCCGTTCATCCTCAGGACAAATTGCAACCTGTACGGAACAGGAGGTTAAAGGTGCTGATGCTCCAAGTAGGGAGATTGTTAGTAAAGCGGCTGGAATGGCGAACCCGGGCACAAGGAGAAGAGAAATGAGGTGCGTTTTAGAAACCTTTCCCCATCACATGGTGTACCATCTTTTTGTTTTCTCATGCATGTTTTCGATGTAGGAAGATGCCCTTGAACCTGGAGATTTGGGACCCATGCGATGGGTACCAAGCAGTATTACTTTAAAGGGTCTGCGTTTGCTCACCCAACCTCACCAAACCTCTCAGCCCCAAGAGTGTCCACCCTTATGTCTCATCCAGCTGTGGGTCTAGATATGGTCAATCCAGGTTGCATCACAGCCCCTGAACGCATTGTGTAAGAATTTCTCTCTCTTTCACTGTCTTTGTTTCATGGGTTTTTCGAAGTAATTTATTTTTATAATGGGGTTTAGCTGCTTTTCACTGCTGTGTTTATGCCGCTTTACACCCACTTGACACACTAACAGAGAGATATCAATACATAGGTTTTAAGATTATTACTAGTCAGATATATTCTTGTGCGGTGAATAGGGCGTGTTGAGTCCAGTTCTCTGAGCAAGGAGTAGGTCTTGTCTATTACATATTGGGTTTATGGAACGGTATCTGAGCTAATTTGAAACCCTTGTTTTATGTATCACCCCACCTCACCTTTCCCGTTAAGCAGCCATAGTGTGTTTTCTGCATGTGTGACTCTGTTCTGTTTTGTAATTCAGTTCAAGTGTAACAGTTTTTACATTCCCTCTATAAGTGATACCTTATGAGAAGTGTCCTTTTCTGTGTGACTTATTTCACTTAGAATCGTCGTACCTAAATCCACTCATCATGCTGCTACTAGCCTTATGACATCGATTTCATGGCTGAGTGATATTCCATTGTACATAAGGACCACAACTTCTTTATCCATTTTTCTCTTTCCTGGGATATTGAAGGTGGAATGAAGTGGAGGTCCTTGTCAACAGAGCAGCCCTAAACTTTGGGGTGCTTGTGTCTTGCTGATTTTTCATTTTCCCAATTTATACCCCCATGAGTGGAAATGCCCTATGCTCTCTAAGCTGTGTTTTTTAGATGTTTCAAGAGACACCGTACACTTCTCCAGAGTGGCTGTTGGCAATTTACATCTCGCCCATCAGTGTAGCAAGGCTCCCATTTCTCCATGGCCTGTCCCGCATTTCTGGTTTTGAGACTTTTTTCAGCATGGCCCTTTTGACTGATGGGTAGCGAGTCTTCTTTGTAGCGCTGATTTGCCTTTCCAGGTTGCTTGGTTGGCCAAAAAGAGCGTATGCGTTTTTTCCTGAATATATTCAGGAAAAAACGCATACGCCCTTTTTGGCCAAGGGCATCATTGTCAACGTTCTGCCGCTTTTCATTTGCTTTAAAGGCGATTCGAATCTACCTCCTGAAATCTGTTTCCTGCAATTCTGCCTTGATTTCAAATCCTCTTCTTTGCCTTCCGTCAATATATTTGTGGACGAGAGTTATCATTTATAACTCTGCAGGTTTGTGAATTGCTGTGCCCTGAAGCTCCATTTTACAACTCGCTTTTTTGGGAGCTGTCCGCAAAAGCGCAGGATGGCTTCAGGCCCTGTTCTGGTTGCGGGGGGGAGGATGAGCCTGTGGTTAATTCTTCTTCCTGATGGGAAAATAGAGTGACCTGTGCCTGTCCCAACACCAAGAGCTAGTCTCTCACTGGTTCCCGGTCTACCCGTTCATCCTCAGGACAAATTGCAACCTGTACGGAACAGGAGGTTAAAGGTGCTGATGCTCCAAGTAGGGAGATTGTTAGTAAAGCGGCTGGAATGGCGAACCCGGGCACAAGGAGAAGAGAAATGAGGTGCGTTTTAGAAACCTTTCCCCATCACATGGTGTACCATCTTTTTGTTTTCTCATGCATGTTTTCGAAGTAGGAAGATGCCCTTGAACCTGGAGATTTGGGACCCATGCGATGGGTACCACGCAGTATTACTTTAAAGGGTCTGCGTTTGCTCACCCAACCTCACCAAACCTCTCAGCCCCAAGAGTGTCCACCCTTATGTCTCATCCAGCTGTGGGTCTAGATATGGTCAATCCAGGTTGCATCACAGCCCCTGAACGCATTGTGTAAGAATTTCGCTCTCTTTCACTGTCTTTGTTTCATGGGTTTTTCAAAGTAATTTATTTTGATAATGGGGTTTAGCTGCTTTTCACTGCTGTGTTTATGCCCCTTTACACCCACTTGACACACTAACAGAGAGATATCAATACATAGGTTTAAAATTATTACTAGTCAGATATATTCTTGTGCGGTGAATAGGGCGTGTTGAGTCCAGTTCTCTGAGCAAGGAGTAGGTCTTGTCTATTACATATTGGGTTTATGGAATGGTATCTGAGCTAATTTGAAACCCTTGATTTATGTATCACCCCACCTCACCTTTCCCGTTAAGCAGCCATAGTGTGATTTCTGCATGTGTGACTCTGTTCTGTTTTGTAATTCAGTTCAAGTGTAACGCTTTTTACATTCCCTCTATAAGTGATACCTTATGAGAAGTGTCCTTTTCTGTGTGCATTATTACACTTAGAATCGTCGTACCTAAATCCTCTCATCATGCTGCTACTAGCCTTATGACATTGATTTCATGGCTGAGTGATATTCCATTGTACATAAGGACCACAACTTCTTTATCCATTTTTCTCTTTCCTGGGATATTGAAGGTGGAATGAAGTGGAGGTCCTTGTCAACAGAGCAGCCCTAAACTTTGGGGTGCTTGTGTCTTGCTGATTTTTCATTTTCCCAATTTATACCCCCATGAGTGGAAATGCCCTATGCTCTCTAAGCTGTGTTTTTTAGATGTTTCAAGACACACCGTACACTTCTCCAGAGTGGCTGTTGGCAATTTACATCCCGCCCATCAGTGTAGCAAGGCTCCCATTTCTCCATGGCCTGTCCCGCATTTCTGGTTTTGAGACTTTTTTCAGCATGGCCCTTTTGACTGATGGGTAGCGAGTCTTCTTTGTAGCGCTGATTTGCCTTTCCAGGTTGCTTGGTTGGCCAAAAAGGGCGTATGCGTTTTTTCCTGAATATATTCAGGAAGAAACGCATATGCCCTTTTTAGCCAAGGGCATCATTGTCAACGTTTTGCCGCTTTTCATGTGCTTTAAAGGCGATTCGAATCTACCTCCTGAAATCTGTTTCCTGCAATTCTGCCTTGATTTCAAATCCTCTTCTTTGCCTTCCCTCAATATATTTGTGGACGAGAGTTATCATTTATAACTCTGCCGGTTTGTGAATTGCAGTGCCCTGAAGCTCCATTTTACAACTCGCTTTTTTGGGAGCTGGCCGCAAAAGCGCAGGATGGCTTCAGGCCCTGTTCTGGTTCCGGGGGGGAGGCTGAGCCTGTGGTTAATTCTTCTTCCTGATGGGAAAATAGAGTGACCTGTGCCTGTCCCAACACCAAGAGCTAGTCTCTCACTGGTTCCCGGTCTACCCGTTCATCCTCAGGACAAATTGCAACCTGTACGGAACAGGAGGTTAAAGGTGCTGATGCTCCAAGTAGGGAGATTGTTAGTAAAGCGGCTGGAATGGCGAACCCGGGCACAAGGAGAAGAGAAATGAGGTGCGTTTTAGAAACCTTTCCCCATCACATGGTGTACCATCTTTTTGTTTTCTCATGCATGTTTTCGAAGTAGGAAGATGCCCTTGAACCTGGAGATTTGGGACCCATGCGATGGGTACCACGCAGTATTACTTTAAAGGGTCTGCGTTTGCTCACCCAACCTCACCAAACCTCTCAGCCCCAAGAGTGTCCACCCTTATGTCTCATCCAGCTGTGGGTCTAGATATGGTCAATCCAGGTTGCATCACAGCCCCTGAACGCATTGTGTAAAAATTTCGCTCTCTTTCACTGTCTTTGTTTCATGGGTTTTTCAAACTAATTTATTTTGATAATGGGGTTTAGCTGCTTTTCACTGCTGTGTTTATGCCGCTTTACACCCACTTGACACACTAACAGAGAGATATCAATACATAGGTTTTAAGATTATTACTAGTCAGATATATTCTTGTGCGGTGAATAGGGCGTGTTGAGTCCAGTTCTCTGAGCACGGAGTAGGTGTTGTCTATTACATATTGGGTTTCTGGAACGGTATCTGAGCTAATTTGAAACCCTTGTTTTATGTATCACCCCACCTCACCTTTCCCCATAAGCAGCCATAGTGTGTTTTCTGCATGTGTGATTCTGTTCTGTTTTGTAATTCAGTTCAAGTGTAACAGTTTTTACATTCCCTCTATAAGTGATACCTTATGAGAAGTGTCCTTTTCTGTGTGACTTATTTCACTTAGAATCGTCGTACCTAAATCCACTCATCATGCTGCTACTAGCCTTATGACATCGATTTCATGGCTGAGGGATATTCCATTGTACATAAGGACCACAACTTCTTTATCCATTTTTCTCTTTCCTGGGATATTGAAGGTGGAATGAAGTGGAGGTCCTTGTCAACAGAGCAGCCCTAAACTTTGGGGTGCTTGTGTCTTGCTGATTTTTCACTTTCCCAATTTATACCCCCATGAGTGGAAGTGCCCTATGCTCTCTAAGCTGTGTTTTTTAGATGTTTCAGGACACACCGTACACTTCTCCAGAGTAGCTGTTGGCAATTTACATCCCGCCCATCAGTGTAGCAAGGCTCCCATTTCTCCATGGCCTGTCCCGCATTTCTGGTTTTGATACTTTTTTCAGCATGGCCCTTTTGACCGATGGGTAGCGAGTCTTCTTTGTAGCGCTGATTTGCATTTCCAGGTTGCTTGGTTGGCCAAAAAGGGCGTATGCGTTTTTTCCTGAATATATTCAGGAAAAAACGCATACGCCCTTTTTGGCCAAGGGCATCATTGTCAACGTTTTGCCGCTTTTCATGTGCTTTAAAGGCGATTCGAATCTACCTCCTGAAATCTGTTTCCTGCAATTCTGCCTTGATTTCAAATCCTCTTCTTTGCCTTCTCTCAATATATTTGTGGACGAGAGTTATCATTTATAACTCTGCATTTTTGTGAATTGCAGTGCCCTGAAGCTCCATTTTACAACTCGCTTTTTTGGGAGCTGGCCGCAAAAGCGCAGGATGGCTTCAGGTCCTGTTCTGGTTCCAGGGGGGAGGATGAGCCTGTGGTTAATTCTTCTTCCTGATGGGAAAATAGAGTGACCTGTGCCTGTCCCAACACCAAGAGCTAGTCTCTCACTGGTTCCCGGTCTACCCGTTCATCCTCAGGACAAATTGCAACCTGTACGGAACAGGAGGTTAAAGGTGCTGATGCTCCAAGTAGGGAGAATGTTAGTAAAGCGGCTAGAATGGCGAACCCGGGCACAAGGAGAAGAGAAATGAGGTGCGTTTTAGAAACCTTTCCCCATCACATGGTGTACCATCTTTTTGTTTTCTCATGCATGTTTTCGAAGTAGGAAGATTCCCTTGAACCTGGAGATTTGGGACCCATGCGATGGGTACCACGCAGTATTACTTTAAAGGGTCTGCGTTTGCTCACCCAACCTCACCAAACCTCTCAGCCCCAAGAGTGTCCACCCTTATGTCTCATCCAGCTGTGGGTCTAGATATGGTCAATCCAGGTTGCATCACAGCCCCTGAACGCATTGTGTAAGAATTTCGCTCTCTTTCACTGTCTTTGTTTCATGGGTTTTTCAAAGTAATTTATTTTGATAATGGGGTTTAGCTGCTTTTCACTGCTGTGTTTATGCCGCTTTACACCCACTTGACACACTAACAGAGAGATATCAATACATAGGTTTTAAGATTATTACTAGTCAGATATATTCTTGTGCGGTGAATAGGGCGTGTTGAGTCCAGTTCTCTGAGCAAGGAGTAGGTCTTGTCTATTACATATTGGGTTTATGGAACGGTATCTGAGCTAATTTGAAACCCTTGTTTTATGTATCACCCCACCTCACCTTTCCCGTTAAGCAGCCATAGTGTGTTTTCTGCATGTGTGACTCTGTTCTGTTTTGTAATTCAGTTCAAGTGTAACGCTTTTTACATTCCCTCTATAAGTGATACCTTATGAGAAGTGTCCTTTTCTGTGTGACTTATTTCACTTAGAATCGTCGTACCTAAATCCACTCATCATGCTGCTACTAGCCTTATGACATTGATTTCATGGCTGAGTGATATTCCATTGTACATAAGGACCACAACTTCTTTATCTATTTTTCTCTTTCCTGGGATATTGAAGGTGGAATGAAGTGGAGGTCCTTGTCAACAGAGCAGCCCTAAACTTTGGGGTGCTTGTGTCTTGCTGCTTTTTCATTTTCCCAATTTATACCCCCATGAGTGGAAGTGCCCTATGCTCTCTAAGCTGTGTTTTTTATATGTTTCAGGACACACCGTACACTTCTCCAGAGTGGCTGTTGGCAATTTACATCCCGCCCATCAGTGTAGCAAGGCTCCCATTTCTCCATGGCCTGTCCTGCATTTCTGGTTTTGACACGTTTTTCAGCATGGCCCTTTTGACCGACGGGTAGCGAGTCTTCTTTGTAGCGCTGATTTGCCTTTCCAGGTTGCTTGGTTGGCCAAAAAGGGCGTATGCGTTTTTTCCTGAATATATTCAGGAAAAAACGCATACGCCCTTTTTGGCCAAGGGCATCATTGTCAACGTTTTGCCGCTTTTCATGTGCTTTAAAGGCGATTCGAATCTACCTCCTGAAATCTGTTTCCTGCAATTCTGCCTTGATTTCAAATCCACTTCTTTGCCTTCCCTCAATATATTTGTGGACGAGAGTTATCATTTATAACTCTGCAGGTTTGTGAATTGCAGTGCCCTGAAGCTCCATTTTACAACTCGCTTTTTTGGGAGCTGGCCGCAAAAGCGCAGGATGGCTTCAGGCCCTGTTCTGGTTCCGGGGGGGAGGATGAGCCTCTGGTTAATTCTTCTTCCTGATGGGAAAATAGAGTGACCTGTGCCTGTCCCAACACCAAGAGCTAGTCTCTCACTGGTTCCCCGTCTACCCGTTCATCCTCAGGACAAATTGCAACCTGTACGGAACAGGAGGTTAAAGGTGCTGATGCTCCAAGTAGGGAGAATGTTAGTAAAGCGGCTGGAATGGCGAACCCGGGCACAAGGAGAAGAGAAATGAGGTGCGTTTTAGAAACCTTTCCCCATCACATGGTGTACCATCTTTTTGTTTTCTCATGCATGTTTTCGATGTAGGAAGATGCCCTTGAACCTGGAGATTTGGGACCCATGCGATGGGTACCACGCAGTATTACTTTAAAGGGTCTGCGTTTGCTCACCCAACCTCACCAAACCTCTCAGCCCCAAGAGTGTCCACCCTTATGTCTCATCCAGCTGTGGGTCTAGATATGGTCAATCCAGGTTGCATCACAGCCCCTGAACGCATTGTGTAAGAATTTCTCTCTCTTTCACTGTCTTTGTTTCATGGGTGTTTCAAAGTAATTTATTTTGATAATGGGGTTTAGCTGCTTTTCACTGCTGTGTTTATGCCGCTTTACACCCACTTGACACACTAACAGAGAGATATCAATACATAGGTTTTAAGATTATTACTAGTCAGATATCTTCTTGTGCGGTGAATAGGGCGTGTTGAGTCCAGTTCTCTGAGCAAGGAGTAGGTCTTGTCTATTACATATTGGGTTTATGGAACGGTATCTGAGCTAATTTGAAACCCTTGTTTTATGTATCACCCCACCTCACCTTTCCCGTTAAGCAGCCATAGTGTGTTTTCTGCATGTGTGACTCTGTTCTGTTTTGTAATTCAGTTCAAGTGTAACGGGTTTTACATTCCCTCTATAAGTGATACCTTATGAGAAGTGTCCTTTTCTGTGTGACTTATTTCACTTAGAATCGTCGTACCTAAATCCACTCATCGTGCTGCTACTAGCCTTATGACATTGATTTCATGGCTGAGTGATATTCCATTGTACATAAGGACCACAACTTCTTTATCCATTTTTCTCTTTCCTGGGATATTGAAGGTGGAATGAAGTGGAGGTCCTTGTCAACAGAGCAGCCCTAAACTTTGGGGTGCTTGTGTCTTGCTGATTTTTCATTTTCCCAATTTATACCCCCATGAGTGGAAGTGCCCTATGCTCTCTAAGCTGTGTTTTTTAGATGTTTCAGGACACACCGTACACTTCTCCAGAGTGGCTGTTGGCAATTTACATCCCGCCCATCAGTGTAGCAAGGCTCCCATTTCTCCATGGCCTGTCCTGCATTTCTGGTTTTGAGACTTTTTTCAGCATGGCCCTTTTGACCGACGGGTAGCGAGTCTTCTTTGTAGCGCTGATTTGCCTTTCCAGGTTGCTTGGTTGGCCAAAAAGGGCGTATGCGTTTTTTCCTGAATATATTCAGGAAAAAACGCATACGCCCTTTTTGGCCAAGGGCATCATTGTCAACGTTTTGCCGCTTTTCATGTGCTTTAAAGGCGATTCGAATCTACCTCCTGAAATCTGTTTCCTGCAATTCTGCCTTGATTTCAAATCCACTTCTTTGCCTTCCCTCAATATATTTGTGGACGAGAGTTATCATTTATAACTCTGCAGGTTTGTGAATTGCAGTGCCCTGAAGCTCCATTTTACAACTCGCTTTTTTGGGAGCTGGCCGCAAAAGCGCAGGATGGCTTCAGGCCCTGTTCTGGTTCCGGGGGGGAGGATGAGCCTGTGGTTAATTCTTCTTCCTGATGGGAAAATAGAGTGACCTGTGCCTGTCCCAACACCAAGAGCTAGTCTCTCACTGGTTCCCCGTCTACCCGTTCATCCTCAGGACAAATTGCAACCTGTACGGAACAGGAGGTTAAAGGTGCTGATGCTCCAAGTAGGGAGATTGTTAGTAAAGCGGCTGGAATGGCGAACCCGGGCACAAGGAGAAGAGAAATGAGGTGCGTTTTAGAAACCTTTCCCCATCACATGGTGTACCATCTTTTTGTTTTCTCATGCATGTTTTCGATGTAGGAAGATGCCCTTGAACCTGGAGATTTGGGACCCATGCGATGGGTACCACGCAGTATTACTTTAAAGGGTCTGCGTTTGCTCACCCAACCTCACCAAACCTCTCAGCCCCAAGAGTGTCCACCCTTATGTCTCATCCAGCTGTGGGTCTAGATATGGTCAATCCAGGTTGCATCACAGCCCCTGAACGCATTGTGTAAGAATTTCTCTCTCTTTCACTGTCTTTGTTTCATGGGTTTTTCAAAGTAATTTATTTTGATAATGGGGTTTAGCTGCTTTTCACTGCTGTGTTTATGCCGCTTTACACCCACTTGACACACTAACAGAGAGATATCAATACATAGGTTTTAAGATTATTACTAGTCAGATATATTCTTGTGCGGTGAATAGGGCGTGTTGAGTCCAGTTCTCTGAGCAAGGAGTAGGTCTTGTCTATTACATATTGGGTTTATGGAACGGTATCTGAGCTAATTTGAAACCCTTGTTTTATGTATCACCCCACCTCACCTTTCCCGTTAAGCAGCCATAGTGTGTTTTCTGCATGTGTGACTCTGTTCTGTTTCGTAATTCAGTTCAAGTGTAACGGCTTTTACATTCCCTCTATCAGTGATACCTTATGAGAAGTGTCCTTTTCTGTGTGACTTATTTCACTTAGAATCGTCGTACCTAAATCCACTCATCATGCTGCTACTAGCCTTATGACATTGATTTCATGGCTGAGTGATATTCCATTGTACATAAGGACCACAACTTCTTTATCCATTTTTCTCTTTCCTGGGATATTGAAGGTGGAATGAAGTGGAGGTCCTTGTCAACAGAGCAGCCCTAAACTTTGGGGTGCTTGTGTCTTGCTGATTTTTCATTTTCCCAATTTATACCCCCATGAGTGGAAATGCCCTATGCTCTCTAAGCTGTGTTTTTTAGATGTTTCAAGACACACCGTACACTTCTCCAGAGTGGCTGTTGGCAATTTACATCCCGCCCATCAGTGTAGCAAGGCTCCCATTTCTCCATGGCCTGTCCCGCATTTCTGGTTTTGAGACTTTTTTCAGCATGGCCCTTTTGACTGATGGGTAGCGAGTCTTCTTTGTAGCGCTGATTTGCCTTTCCAGGTTGCTTGGTTGGCCAAAAAGGGCGTATGCGTTTTTTCCTGAATATATTCAGGAAAAAACGCATACGCCCTTTTTGGCCAAGGGCATCATTGTCAACGTTTTGCCGCTTTTCATGTGCTTTAAAGGCGATTCGAATCTACCTCCTGAAATCTGTTTCCTGCAATTCTGCCTTGATTTCAAATCCTCTACTTTGCCTTCCCTCAATATATTTGTGGACGAGAGTTATCATTTATAACTCTGCAGGTTTGTGAATTGCAGTGCCCTGAAGCTCCATTTTACAACTCGCTTTTTTGGGAGCTGGCCGCAAAAGCGCAGGATGGCTTCAGGTCCTGTTCTGGTTCCGGGTTCAGGCTGAGCCTGTGGTTAATTCTTCTTCCTGATGGGAAAATAGAGTGACCTGTGCCTGTCCCAACACCAAGAGCTAGTCTCTCACTGGTTCCCGGTCTACCCGTTCATCCTCAGGACAAATTGCAACCTGTACGGAACAGGAGGTTAAAGGTGCTGATGCTCCAAGTAGGGAGAATGTTAGTAAAGCGGCTAGAATGGCGAACCCGGGCACAAGGAGAAGAGAAATGAGGTGCGTTTTAGAAACCTTTCCCCATCACATGGTGTACCATCTTTTTGTTTTCTCATGCATGTTTTCGAAGTAGGAAGATTCCCTTGAACCTGGAGATTTGGGACCCATGCGATGGGTACCACGCAGTATTACTTTAAAGGGTCTGCGTTTGCTCACCCAACCTCACCAAACCTCTCAGCCCCAAGAGTGTCCACCCTTATGTCTCATCCAGCTGTGGGTCTAGATATGGTCAATCCAGGTTGCATCACAGCCCCTGAACGCATTGTGTAAGAATTTCGCTCTCTTTCACTGTCTTTGTTTCATGGGTTTTTCAAAGTAATTTATTTTGATAATGGGGTTTAGCTGCTTTTCACTGCTGTGTTTATGCCGCTTTACACCCACTTGACACACTAACAGAGAGATATCAATACATAGGTTTTAAGATTATTACTAGTCAGATATATTCTTGTGCGGTGAATAGGGCGTGTTGAGTCCAGTTCTCTGAGCAAGGAGTAGGTCTTGTCTATTACATATTGGGTTTATGGAACGGTATCTGAGCTAATTTGAAACCCTTGTTTTATGTATCACCCCACCTCACCTTTCCCGTTAAGCAGCCATAGTGTGTTTTCTGCATGTGTGACTCTGTTCTGTTTTGTAATTCAGTTCAAGTGTAACGCTTTTTACATTCCCTCTATAAGTGATACCTTATGAGAAGTGTCCTTTTCTGTGTGACTTATTTCACTTAGAATCGTCGTACCTAAATCCACTCATCATGCTGCTACTAGCCTTATGACATTGATTTCATGGCTGAGTGATATTCCATTGTACATAAGGACCACAACTTCTTTATCTATTTTTCTCTTTCCTGGGATATTGAAGGTGGAATGAAGTGGAGGTCCTTGTCAACAGAGCAGCCCTAAACTTTGGGGTGCTTGTGTCTTGCTGCTTTTTCATTTTCCCAATTTATACCCCCATGAGTGGAAGTGCCCTATGCTCTCTAAGCTGTGTTTTTTATATGTTTCAGGACACACCGTACACTTCTCCAGAGTGGCTGTTGGCAATTTACATCCCGCCCATCAGTGTAGCAAGGCTCCCATTTCTCCATGGCCTGTCCTGCATTTCTGGTTTTGACACGTTTTTCAGCATGGCCCTTTTGACCGACGGGTAGCGAGTCTTCTTTGTAGCGCTGATTTGCCTTTCCAGGTTGCTTGGTTGGCCAAAAAGGGCGTATGCGTTTTTTCCTGAATATATTCAGGAAAAAACGCATACGCCCTTTTTGGCCAAGGGCATCATTGTCAACGTTTTGCCGCTTTTCATGTGCTTTAAAGGCGATTCGAATCTACCTCCTGAAATCTGTTTCCTGCAATTCTGCCTTGATTTCAAATCCACTTCTTTGCCTTCCCTCAATATATTTGTGGACGAGAGTTATCATTTATAACTCTGCAGGTTTGTGAATTGCAGTGCCCTGAAGCTCCATTTTACAACTCGCTTTTTTGGGAGCTGGCCGCAAAAGCGCAGGATGGCTTCAGGCCCTGTTCTGGTTCCGGGGGGGAGGATGAGCCTGTGGTTAATTCTTCTTCCTGATGGGAAAATAGAGTGACCTGTGCCTGTCCCAACACCAAGAGCTAGTCTCTCACTGGTTCCCCGTCTACCCGTTCATCCTCAGGACAAATTGCAACCTGTACGGAACAGGAGGTTAAAGGTGCTGATGCTCCAAGTAGGGAGAATGTTAGTAAAGCGGCTGGAATGGCGAACCCGGGCACAAGGAGAAGAGAAATGAGGTGCGTTTTAGAAACCTTTCCCCATCACATGGTGTACCATCTTTTTGTTTTCTCATGCATGTTTTCGATGTAGGAAGATGCCCTTGAACCTGGAGATTTGGGACCCATGCGATGGGTACCACGCAGTATTACTTTAAAGGGTCTGCGTTTGCTCACCCAACCTCACCAAACCTCTCAGCCCCAAGAGTGTCCACCCTTATGTCTCATCCAGCTGTGGGTCTAGATATGGTCAATCCAGGTTGCATCACAGCCCCTGAACGCATTGTGTAAGAATTTCTCTCTCTTTCACTGTCTTTGTTTCATGGGTGTTTCAAAGTAATTTATTTTGATAATGGGGTTTAGCTGCTTTTCACGGCTGTGTTTATGCCGCTTTACACCCACTTGACACACTAACAGAGAGATATCAATACATAGGTTTTAAGATTATTACTAGTCAGATATCTTCTTGTGCGGTGAATAGGGCGTGTTGAGTCCAGTTCTCTGAGCAAGGAGTAGGTCTTGTCTATTACATATTGGGTTTATGGAACGGTATCTGAGCTAATTTGAAACCCTTGTTTTATGTATCACCCCACCTCACCTTTCCCGTTAAGCAGCCATAGTGTGTTTTCTGCATGTGTGACTCTGTTCTGTTTTGTAATTCAGTTCAAGTGTAACGGGTTTTACATTCCCTCTATAAGTGATACCTTATGAGAAGTGTCCTTTTCTGTGTGACTTATTTCACTTAGAATCGTCGTACCTAAATCCACTCATCGTGCTGCTACTAGCCTTATGACATTGATTTCATGGCTGAGTGATATTCCATTGTACATAAGGACCACAACTTCTTTATCCATTTTTCTCTTTCCTGGGATATTGAAGGTGGAATGAAGTGGAGGTCCTTGTCAACAGAGCAGCCCTAAACTTTGGGGTGCTTGTGTCTTGCTGATTTTTCATTTTCCCAATTTATACCCCCATGAGTGGAAGTGCCCTATGCTCTCTAAGCTGTGTTTTTTAGATGTTTCAGGACACACCGTACACTTCTCCAGAGTGGCTGTTGGCAATTTACATCCCGCCCATCAGTGTAGCAAGGCTCCCATTTCTCCATGGCCTGTCCTGCATTTCTGGTTTTGAGACTTTTTTCAGCATGGCCCTTTTGACCGACGGGTAGCGAGTCTTCTTTGTAGCGCTGATTTGCCTTTCCAGGTTGCTTGGTTGGCCAAAAAGGGCGTATGCGTTTTTTCCTGAATATATTCAGGAAAAAACGCATACGCCCTTTTTGGCCAAGGGCATCATTGTCAACGTTTTGCCGCTTTTCATGTGCTTTAAAGGCGATTCGAATCTACCTCCTGAAATCTGTTTCCTGCAATTCTGCCTTGATTTCAAATCCACTTCTTTGCCTTCCCTCAATATATTTGTGGACGAGAGTTATCATTTATAACTCTGCAGGTTTGTGAATTGCAGTGCCCTGAAGCTCCATTTTACAACTCGCTTTTTTGGGAGCTGGCCGCAAAAGCGCAGGATGGCTTCAGGCCCTGTTCTGGTTCCGGGGGGGAGGATGAGCCTGTGGTTAATTCTTCTTCCTGATGGGAAAATAGAGTGACCTGTGCCTGTCCCAACACCAAGAGCTAGTCTCTCACTGGTTCCCCGTCTACCCGTTCATCCTCAGGACAAATTGCAACCTGTACGGAACAGGAGGTTAAAGGTGCTGATGCTCCAAGTAGGGAGATTGTTAGTAAAGCGGCTGGAATGGCGAACCCGGGCACAAGGAGAAGAGAAATGAGGTGCGTTTTAGAAACCTTTCCCCATCACATGGTGTACCATCTTTTTGTTTTCTCATGCATGTTTTCGATGTAGGAAGATGCCCTTGAACCTGGAGATTTGGGACCCATGCGATGGGTACCACGCAGTATTACTTTAAAGGGTCTGCGTTTGCTCACCCAACCTCACCAAACCTCTCAGCCCCAAGAGTGTCCACCCTTATGTCTCATCCAGCTGTGGGTCTAGATATGGTCAATCCAGGTTGCATCACAGCCCCTGAACGCATTGTGTAAGAATTTCTCTCTCTTTCACTGTCTTTGTTTCATGGGTTTTTCAAAGTAATTTATTTTGATAATGGGGTTTAGCTGCTTTTCACTGCTGTGTTTATGCCGCTTTACACCCACTTGACACACTAACAGAGAGATATCAATACATAGGTTTTAAGATTATTACTAGTCAGATATATTCTTGTGCGGTGAATAGGGCGTGTTGAGTCCAGTTCTCTGAGCAAGGAGTAGGTCTTGTCTATTACATATTGGGTTTATGGAACGGTATCTGAGCTAATTTGAAACCCTTGTTTTATGTATCACCCCACCTCACCTTTCCCGTTAAGCAGCCATAGTGTGTTTTCTGCATGTGTGACTCTGTTCTGTTTCGTAATTCAGTTCAAGTGTAACGGCTTTTACATTCCCTCTATCAGTGATACCTTATGAGAAGTGTCCTTTTCTGTGTGACTTATTTCACTTAGAATCGTCGTACCTAAATCCACTCATCATGCTGCTACTAGCCTTATGACATTGATTTCATGGCTGAGTGATATTCCATTGTACATAAGGACCACAACTTCTTTATCCATTTTTCTCTTTCCTGGGATATTGAAGGTGGAATGAAGTGGAGGTCCTTGTCAACAGAGCAGCCCTAAACTTTGGGGTGCTTGTGTCTTGCTGATTTTTCATTTTCCCAATTTATACCCCCATGAGTGGAAATGCCCTATGCTCTCTAAGCTGTGTTTTTTAGATGTTTCAAGACACACCGTACACTTCTCCAGAGTGGCTGTTGGCAATTTACATCCCGCCCATCAGTGTAGCAAGGCTCCCATTTCTCCATGGCCTGTCCCGCATTTCTGGTTTTGAGACTTTTTTCAGCATGGCCCTTTTGACTGATGGGTAGCGAGTCTTCTTTGTAGCGCTGATTTGCCTTTCCAGGTTGCTTGGTTGGCCAAAAAGGGCGTATGCGTTTTTTCCTGAATATATTCAGGAAAAAACGCATACGCCCTTTTTGGCCAAGGGCATCATTGTCAACGTTTTGCCGCTTTTCATGTGCTTTAAAGGCGATTCGAATCTACCTCCTGAAATCTGTTTCCTGCAATTCTGCCTTGATTTCAAATCCTCTACTTTGCCTTCCCTCAATATATTTGTGGACGAGAGTTATCATTTATAACTCTGCAGGTTTGTGAATTGCAGTGCCCTGAAGCTCCATTTTACAACTCGCTTTTTTGGGAGCTGGCCGCAAAAGCGCAGGATGGCTTCAGGTCCTGTTCTGGTTCCGGGTTCAGGCTGAGCCTGTGGTTAATTCTTCTTCCTGATGGGAAAATAGAGTGACCTGTGCCTGTCCCAACACCAAGAGCTAGTCTCTCACTGGTTCCCGGTCTACCCGTTCATCCTCAGGACAAATTGCAACCTGTACGGAACAGGAGGTTAAAGGTGCTGATGCTCCAAGTAGGGAGAATGTTAGTAAAGCGGCTAGAATGGCGAACCCGGGCACAAGGAGAAGAGAAATGAGGTGCGTTTTAGAAACCTTTCCCCATCACATGGTGTACCATCTTTTTGTTTTCTCATGCATGTTTTCGAAGTAGGAAGATTCCCTTGAACCTGGAGATTTGGGACCCATGCGATGGGTACCACGCAGTATTACTTTAAAGGGTCTGCGTTTGCTCACCCAACCTCACCAAACCTCTCAGCCCCAAGAGTGTCCACCCTTATGTCTCATCCAGCTGTGGGTCTAGATATGGTCAATCCAGGTTGCATCACAGCCCCTGAACGCATTGTGTAAGAATTTCGCTCTCTTTCACTGTCTTTGTTTCATGGGTTTTTCAAAGTAATTTATTTTGATAATGGGGTTTAGCTGCTTTTCACTGCTGTGTTTATGCCGCTTTACACCCACTTGACACACTAACAGAGAGATATCAATACATAGGTTTTAAGATTATTACTAGTCAGATATATTCTTGTGCGGTGAATAGGGCGTGTTGAGTCCAGTTCTCTGAGCAAGGAGTAGGTCTTGTCTATTACATATTGGGTTTATGGAACGGTATCTGAGCTAATTTGAAACCCTTGTTTTATGTATCACCCCACCTCACCTTTCCCGTTAAGCAGCCATAGTGTGTTTTCTGCATGTGTGACTCTGTTCTGTTTTGTAATTCAGTTCAAGTGTAACGCTTTTTACATTCCCTCTATAAGTGATACCTTATGAGAAGTGTCCTTTTCTGTGTGACTTATTTCACTTAGAATCGTCGTACCTAAATCCACTCATCATGCTGCTACTAGCCTTATGACATTGATTTCATGGCTGAGTGATATTCCATTGTACATAAGGACCACAACTTCTTTATCTATTTTTCTCTTTCCTGGGATATTGAAGGTGGAATGAAGTGGAGGTCCTTGTCAACAGAGCAGCCCTAAACTTTGGGGTGCTTGTGTCTTGCTGCTTTTTCATTTTCCCAATTTATACCCCCATGAGTGGAAGTGCCCTATGCTCTCTAAGCTGTGTTTTTTATATGTTTCAGGACACACCGTACACTTCTCCAGAGTGGCTGTTGGCAATTTACATCCCGCCCATCAGTGTAGCAAGGCTCCCATTTCTCCATGGCCTGTCCTGCATTTCTGGTTTTGACACGTTTTTCAGCATGGCCCTTTTGACCGACGGGTAGCGAGTCTTCTTTGTAGCGCTGATTTGCCTTTCCAGGTTGCTTGGTTGGCCAAAAAGGGCGTATGCGTTTTTTCCTGAATATATTCAGGAAAAAACGCATACGCCCTTTTTGGCCAAGGGCATCATTGTCAACGTTTTGCCGCTTTTCATGTGCTTTAAAGGCGATTCGAATCTACCTCCTGAAATCTGTTTCCTGCAATTCTGCCTTGATTTCAAATCCACTTCTTTGCCTTCCCTCAATATATTTGTGGACGAGAGTTATCATTTATAACTCTGCAGGTTTGTGAATTGCAGTGCCCTGAAGCTCCATTTTACAACTCGCTTTTTTGGGAGCTGGCCGCAAAAGCGCAGGATGGCTTCAGGCCCTGTTCTGGTTCCGGGGGGGAGGATGAGCCTCTGGTTAATTCTTCTTCCTGATGGGAAAATAGAGTGACCTGTGCCTGTCCCAACACCAAGAGCTAGTCTCTCACTGGTTCCCCGTCTACCCGTTCATCCTCAGGACAAATTGCAACCTGTACGGAACAGGAGGTTAAAGGTGCTGATGCTCCAAGTAGGGAGAATGTTAGTAAAGCGGCTGGAATGGCGAACCCGGGCACAAGGAGAAGAGAAATGAGGTGCGTTTTAGAAACCTTTCCCCATCACATGGTGTACCATCTTTTTGTTTTCTCATGCATGTTTTCGATGTAGGAAGATGCCCTTGAACCTGGAGATTTGGGACCCATGCGATGGGTACCACGCAGTATTACTTTAAAGGGTCTGCGTTTGCTCACCCAACCTCACCAAACCTCTCAGCCCCAAGAGTGTCCACCCTTATGTCTCATCCAGCTGTGGGTCTAGATATGGTCAATCCAGGTTGCATCACAGCCCCTGAACGCATTGTGTAAGAATTTCTCTCTCTTTCACTGTCTTTGTTTCATGGGTGTTTCAAAGTAATTTATTTTGATAATGGGGTTTAGCTGCTTTTCACTGCTGTGTTTATGCCGCTTTACACCCACTTGACACACTAACAGAGAGATATCAATACATAGGTTTTAAGATTATTACTAGTCAGATATCTTCTTGTGCGGTGAATAGGGCGTGTTGAGTCCAGTTCTCTGAGCAAGGAGTAGGTCTTGTCTATTACATATTGGGTTTATGGAACGGTATCTGAGCTAATTTGAAACCCTTGTTTTATGTATCACCCCACCTCACCTTTCCCGTTAAGCAGCCATAGTGTGTTTTCTGCATGTGTGACTCTGTTCTGTTTTGTAATTCAGTTCAAGTGTAACAGGTTTTACATTCCCTCTATAAGTGATACCTTATGAGAAGTGTCCTTTTCTGTGTGACTTATTTCACTTAGAATCGTCGTACCTAAATCCACTCATCGTGCTGCTACTAGCCTTATGACATTGATTTCATGGCTGAGTGATATTCCATTGTACATAAGGACCACAACTTCTTTATCCATTTTTCTCTTTCCTGGGATATTGAAGGTGGAATGAAGTGGAGGTCCTTGTCAACAGAGCAGCCCTAAACTTTGGGGTGCTTGTGTCTTGCTGCTTTTTCATTTTCCCAATTTATACCCCCATGAGTGGAAGTGCCCTATGCTCTCTAAGCTGTGTTTTTTATATGTTTCAGGACACACCGTACACTTCTCCAGAGTGGCTGTTGGCAATTTACATCCCGCCCATCAGTGTAGCAAGGCTCCCATTTCTCCATGGCCTGTCCTGCATTTCTGGTTTTGACACGTTTTTCAGCATGGCCCTTTTGACCGACGGGTAGCGAGTCTTCTTTGTAGCGCTGATTTGCCTTTCCAGGTTGCTTGGTTGGCCAAAAAGGGCGTATGCGTTTTTTCCTGAATATATTCAGGAAAAAACGCATACGCCCTTTTTGGCCAAGGGCATCATTGTCAACGTTTTGCCGCTTTTCATGTGCTTTAAAGGCGATTCGAATCTACCTCCTGAAATCTGTTTCCTGCAATTCTGCCTTGATTTCAAATCCACTTCTTTGCCTTCCCTCAATATATTTGTGGACGAGAGTTATCATTTATAACTCTGCAGGTTTGTGAATTGCAGTGCCCTGAAGCTCCATTTTACAACTCGCTTTTTTGGGAGCTGGCCGCAAAAGCGCAGGATGGCTTCAGGCCCTGTTCTGGTTCCGGGGGGGAGGATGAGCCTCTGGTTAATTCTTCTTCCTGATGGGAAAATAGAGTGACCTGTGCCTGTCCCAACACCAAGAGCTAGTCTCTCACTGGTTCCCCGTCTACCCGTTCATCCTCAGGACAAATTGCAACCTGTACGGAACAGGAGGTTAAAGGTGCTGATGCTCCAAGTAGGGAGAATGTTAGTAAAGCGGCTGGAATGGCGAACCCGGGCACAAGGAGAAGAGAAATGAGGTGCGTTTTAGAAACCTTTCCCCATCACATGGTGTACCATCTTTTTGTTTTCTCATGCATGTTTTCGATGTAGGAAGATGCCCTTGAACCTGGAGATTTGGGACCCATGCGATGGGTACCACGCAGTATTACTTTAAAGGGTCTGCGTTTGCTCACCCAACCTCACCAAACCTCTCAGCCCCAAGAGTGTCCACCCTTATGTCTCATCCAGCTGTGGGTCTAGATATGGTCAATCCAGGTTGCATCACAGCCCCTGAACGCATTGTGTAAGAATTTCTCTCTCTTTCACTGTCTTTGTTTCATGGGTGTTTCAAAGTAATTTATTTTGATAATGGGGTTTAGCTGCTTTTCACTGCTGTGTTTATGCCGCTTTACACCCACTTGACACACTAACAGAGAGATATCAATACATAGGTTTTAAGATTATTACTAGTCAGATATCTTCTTGTGCGGTGAATAGGGCGTGTTGAGTCCAGTTCTCTGAGCAAGGAGTAGGTCTTGTCTATTACATATTGGGTTTATGGAACGGTATCTGAGCTAATTTGAATCCCTTGTTTTATGTATCACCCCACCTCACCTTTCCCGTTAAGCAGCCATAGTGTGTTTTCTGCATGTGTGACTCTGTTCTGTTTTGTAATTCAGTTCAAGTGTAACGGGTTTTACATTCCCTCTATCAGTGATACCTTATGAGAAGTGTCCTTTTCTGTGTGACTTATTTCACTTAGAATCGTCGTACCTAAATCCACTCATCGTGCTGCTACTAGCCTTATGACATTGATTTCATGGCTGAGTGATATTCCATTGTACATAAGGACCACAACTTCTTTATCCATTTTTCTCTTTCCTGGGATATTGAAGGTGGAATGAAGTGGAGGTCCTTGTCAACAGAGCAGCCCTAAACTTTGGGGTGCTTGTGTCTTGCTGATTTTTCATTTTCCCAATTTATACCCCCATGAGTGGAAGTGCCCTATGCTCTCTAAGCTGTGTTTTTTAGATGTTTCAGGACACACCGTACACTTCTCCAGAGTGGCTGTTGGCAATTTACATCCCGCCCATCAGTGTAGCAAGGCTCCCATTTCTCCATGGCCTGTCCTGCATTTCTGGTTTTGAGACTTTTTTCAGCATGGCCCTTTTGACCGACGGGTAGCGAGTCTTCTTTGTAGCGCTGATTTGCCTTTCCAGGTTGCTTGGTTGGCCAAAAAGGGCGTATGCGTTTTTTCCTGAATATATTCAGGAAAAAACGCATACGCCCTTTTTGGCCAAGGGCATCATTGTCAACGTTTTGCCGCTTTTCATGTGCTTTAAAGGCGATTCGAATCTACCTCCTGAAATCTGTTTCCTGCAATTCTGCCTTGATTTCAAATCCTCTTCGTTGCCTTCCCTCAATATATTTGTGGACGAGAGTTATCATTTATAACTTTGCAGGTTTGTGAATTGCAGTGCCCTGAAGCTCCATTTTACAACTCGCTTTTTTGGGAGCTGGCCGCAAAAGCACTGGATGGCTTCAGGCCCTGTTCTGGTTCCGGGGGGGAGGATGAGCCTGTGGTTAATTCTTCTTCCTGATGGGAAAATAGAGTGACCTGTGCCTGTCCCAACACCAAGAGCTAGTCTCTCACTGGTTCCCCGTCTTCCCGTACATCCTCAGGACAAATTGCAACCTGTACGGAACAGGAGGTTAAAGGTGCTGATGCTCCAAGTAGGGAGATTTTTAGTAAAGCGGCTGGAATGGCGAACCCGGGCACAAGGAGAAGAGAAATGAGGTGCGTTTTAGAAACCTTTCCCCATCACATGGTGTACCATCTTTTTGTTTTCTCATGCATGTTTTCGATGTAGGAAGATGCCCTTGAACCTGGAGATTTGGGACCCATGCGATGGGTACCACGCAGTATTACTTTAAAGGGTCTGCGTTTGCTCACCCAACCTCACCAAACCTCTCAGCCCCAAGAGTGTCCACCCTTATGTCTCATCCAGCTGTGGGTCTAGATATGGTCAATCCAGGTTGCATCACAGCCCCTGAACACATTGTGTAAGAATTTCTCTCTCTTTCACTGTCTTTGTTTCATGGGTTTTTCAAAGTAATTTATTTTGATAATGGGGTTTAGCTGCTTTTCACTGCTGTGTTTATGCCGCTTTACACCCACTTGACACACTAACAGAGAGATATCAATACATAGGTTTTAAGATTATTACTAGTCAGATATATTCTTGTGCGGTGAATAGGGTGTGTTGAGTCCAGTTCTCTGAGCAAAGAGTAGGTCTTGTCTATTACATATTGGGTTTATGGAACGGTATCTGAGCTAATTTGAAACCCTTGTTTTATGTATCACCCCACCTCACCTTTCCCGTTAAGCAGCCATAGTGTGTTTTCTGCATGTGTGACTCTCTTCTGTTTTGTAATTCAGTTCAAGTGTAACGGCTTTTACATTCCCTCTATAAGTGATACCTTATGAGAAGTGTCCTTTTCTGTGTGACTTATTTCACTTAGAATCGTCGTACCTAAATCCACTCATCATGCTGCTACTAGCCTTATGACATTGATTTCATGGCTGAGTGATATTCCATTGTACATAAGGACCACAACTTCTTTATCCATTTTTCTCTTTCCTGGGATATTGAAGGTGGAATGAAGTGGAGGTCCTTGTCAACAGAGCAGCCCTAAACTTTGGGGTGCTTGTGTCTTGCTGATTTTTCAATTTCGCAATTTATACCCCCATGAGTGGAAGTGCCCTATGCTCTCTAAGCTGTGTTTTTCAGATGTTTCAGGACACACCGTACACTTCTCCAGAGTGGCTGTTGGCAATTTACATCCCGCCCATCAGTGTAGCAAGGCTCCCATTTCTCCATGGCCTGTCCTGCATTTCTGGTTTTGAGACTTTTTTCAGCATGGCCCTTTTGACCGACGGGTAGCGAGTCTTCTTTGTAGCGCTGATTTGCCTTTCCAGGTTGCTTGGTTGGCCAAAAAGGGCGTATGCGTTTTTTCCTGAATATATTCAGGAAAAAACGCATACGCCCTTTTTGGCCAAGGGCATCATTGTCAACGTTTTGCCGCTTTTCATGTGCTTTAAATGCGATTCGAATCTACCTCCTGAAATCTGTTTCCTACAATTCTGCCTTGATTTCAAATCCTCTTCTTTGCCTTCCCTCAATATATTTGTGGACGAGAGTTATCATTTATAACTCTGCAGGTTTGTGAATTGCAGTGCCCTGAAGCTCCATTTTACACCTCGCTTTTTTGGGAGCTGGCCGCAAAAGCGCAGGATGGCTTCAGGCCCTGTTCTGGTTCCGGGGGGGAGGATGAGCCTCTGGTTAATTCTTCTTCCTGATGGGAAAATAGAGTGACCTGTGCCTGTTCCAACACCAAGAGCTAGTCTCTCACTGGTTCCCCGTCTACCCGTTCATCCTCAGGACAAATTGCAACCTGTACGGAACAGGATGTTAAAGGTGCTGATGCTCCAGGTAGGGAGATTGTTAGTAAAGCGGCTGGAATGGCGAACCCGGGCACAAGGAGAAGAGAAATGAGGTGCGTTTTAGAAACCTTTCCCCATCACATGGTGTACCATCTTTTTGTTTTCTCATGCATGTTTTCGATGTAGGAAGATGCCCTTGAACCTGGAGATTTGGGACCCATGCGATGGGTACCACGCAGTATTACTTTAAAGGGTCTGCGTTTGCTCACCCAACCTCACCAAACCTCTCAGCCCCAAGAGTGTCCACCCTTATGTCTCATCCAGCTGTGGGTCTAGATATGGTCAATCCAGGTTGCATCACAGCCCCTGAACACATTGTGTAAGAATTTCTCTCTCTTTCACTGTCTTTGTTTCATGGGTTTTTCAAAGTAATTTATTTTGATAATGGGGTTTAGCTGCTTTTCACTGCTGTGTTTATGCCGCTTTACACCCACTTGACACACTAACAGAGAGATATCAATACATAGGTTTTAAGATTATTACTAGTCAGATATATTCTTGTGCGGTGAATAGGGTGTGTTGAGTCCAGTTCTCTGAGCAAAGAGTAGGTCTTGTCTATTACATATTGGGTTTATGGAACGGTATCTGAGCTAATTTGAAACCCTTGTTTTATGTATCACTCCACCTCACCTTTCCCGTTAAGCAGCCATAGTGTGTTTTCTGCATGTGTGACTCTGTTCTGTTTTGTAATTCAGTTCAAGTGTAACGCTTTTTACATTCCCTCCTTAAGTGATACCTTATGAGAAGTGTCCTTTTCTGTGTGACTTATTTCACTTCGAATCGTCGTACCTAAATCCACTCATCATGCTGCTACTAGCCTTATGACATTGATTTCATGGCTGAGTGATATTCCATTGTACATAAGGACCACAACTTCTTTATCCATTTTTCTCTTTCCTGGGATATTGAAGGTGGAATGAAGTGGAGGTCCTTGTCAACAGAGCAGCCCTAAACTTTGGGGTGCTTGTGTCTTGCTGATTTTTCATTTTCCCAATTTATACCCCCATGAGTGGAAGTGCCCTATGCTCTCTAAGCTGTGTTTTTTAGATGTTTCAGGACACACCGTACACTTCTCCAGAGTGGCTGTTGGCAATTTACATCCCGCCCATCAGTGTAGCAAGGCTCCCATTTCTCCATGGCCTGTCCTGCATTTCTGGTTTTGAGACTTTTTTCAGCATGGCCCTTTTGACCGACGGGTAGCGAGTCTTCTTTGTAGCGCTGATTTGCCTTTCCAGGTTGCTTGGTTGGCCAAAAAGGGCGTATGCGTTTTTTCCTGAATATATTCAGGAAAAAACGCATACGCCCTTTTTGGACAAGGGCATCATTGTCAACGTTTTGCCGCTTTTCATGTGCTTTAAAGGCGATTCGAATCTACCTCCTGAAATCTGTTTCCTGCAATTCTGCCTTGATTTCAAATCCACTTCTTTGCCTTCCCTCAATATATTTGTGGACGAGAGTTATCATTTATAACTCTGCAGGTTTGTGAATTGCAGTGCCCTGAAGCTCCATTTTACAACTCGCTTTTTTGGGAGCTGGCCGCAAAAGCGCAGGATGGCTTCAGGCCCTGTTCTGGTTCCGGGGGGGAGGATGAGCCTCTGGTTAATTCTTCTTCCTGATGGGAAAATAGAGTGACCTGTGCCTGTCCCAACACCAAGAGCTAGTCTCTCACTGGTTCCCCGTCTTCCCGTACATCCTCAGGACAAATTGCAACCTGTACGGAACAGGAGGTTAAAGGTGCTGATGCTCCAAGTAGGGAGATTGTTAGTAAAGCGGCTGGAATGGCGAACCCGGGCACAAGGAGAAGAGAAATGAGGTGCGTTTTAGAAACCTTTCCCCATCACATGGTGTACCATCTTTTTGTTTTCTCATGCATGTTTTCGATGTAGGAAGATGCCCTTGAACCTGGAGATTTGGGACCCATGCGATGGGTACCACGCAGTATTACTTTAAAGGGTCTGCGTTTGCTCACCCAACCTCACCAAACCTCTCAGCCCCAAGAGTGTCCACCCTTATGTCTCATCCAGCTGTGGGTCTAGATATGGTCAATCCAGGTTGCATCACAGCCCCTGAACACATTGTGTAAGAATTTCTCTCTCTTTCACTGTCTTTGTTTCATGGGTTTTTCAAAGTAATTTATTTTGATAATGGGGTTTAGCTGCTTTTCACTGCTGTGTTTATGCCGCTTTACACCCACTTGACACACTAACAGAGAGATATCAATACATAGGTTTTAAGATTATTACTAGTCAGATATATTCTTGTGCGGTGAATAGGGTGTGTTGAGTCCAGTTCTCTGAGCAAAGAGTAGGTCTTGTCTATTACATATTGGGTTTATGGAACGGTATCTGAGCTAATTTGAAACGCTTGTTTTATGTATCACGCCACCTCACCTTTCCCGTTAAGCAGCCATAGTGTGTTTTCTGCATGTGTGACTCTGTTCTGTTTTGTAATTCAGTTCAAGTGTAACGCTTTTTACATTCCCTCCTTAAGTGATACCTTATGAGAAGTGTCCTTTTCTGTGTGACTTATTTCACTTAGAATCGTCGTACCTAAATCCACTCATCATGCTGCTACTAGCCTTATGACATTGATTTCATGGCTGAGTGATATTCCATTGTACATAAGGACCACAACTTCTTTATCCATTTTTCTCTTTCCTGGGATATTGAAGGTGGAATGAAGTGGAGGTCCTTGTCAACAGAGCAGCCCTAAACTTTGGGGTGCTTGTGTCTTGCTGATTTTTCATTTTCCCAATTTATACCCCCATGAGTGGAAGTGCCCTATGCTCTCTAAGCTGTGTTTTTTAGATGTTTCAGGACACACCGTACACTTCTCCAGAGTGGCTGTTGGCAATTTATATCCCGCCCATCAGTGTAGCAAGGCTCCCATTTCTCCATGGCCTGTCCTGCATTTCTTGTTTTGACACGTTTTTCAGCATGGCCCTTTTGACCGACGGGTAGCGAGTCTTCTTTGTAGCGCTGATTTGCCTTTCCAGGTTGCTTGGTTGGCCAAAAAGGGCGTATGCGTTTTTTCCTGAATATATTCAGGAAAAAACGCATACGCCCTTTTTGGCCAAGGGCATCATTGTCAACGTTTTGCCGCTTTTCATGTGCTTTAAATGCGATTCGAATCTACCTCCTGAAATCTGTTTCCTGCAATTCTGCCTTGATTTCAAATCCTCTTCTTTGCCTTCCCTCAGTATATTTGTGGACGAGAGTTATCATTTATAACTCTGCAGGTTTGTGAATTGCAGTGCCCTGAAGCTCCATTTTACAACTCGCTTTTTTGGGAGCTGGCCGCAAAAGCACTGGATGGCTTCAGGCCCTGTTCTGGTTCCGGGGGGGAGGATGAGCCTGTGGTTAATTCTTCTTCCTGATGGGAAAATAGAGTGACCTGTGCCTGTCCCAACACCAAGAGCTAGTCTCTCACTGGATCCCCGTCTTCCCGTACATCCTCAGGACAAATTGCAACCTGTACGGAACAGGAGGTTAAAGGTGCTGATGCTCCAAGTAGGGAGATTGTTAGTAAAGCGGCTGGAATGGCGAACCCGGGCACAAGGAGAAGAGAAATGAGGTGCGTTTTAGAAACCTTTCCCCATCACATGGTGTACCATCTTTTTGTTTTCTCATGCATGTTTTCGATGTAGGAAGATGCCCTTGAACCTGGAGATTTGGGACCCATGCGATGGGTACCATGCAGTATTACTTTAAAGGGTCTGCGTTTGCTCACCCAACCTCACCAAACCTCTCAGCCCCAAGAGTGTCCACCCTTATGTCTCATCCAGCTGTGGGTCTAGATATGGTCAATCCAGGTTGCATCACAGCCCCTGAACACATTTTGTAAGAATTTCTCTCTCTTTCACTGTCTTTGTTTCATGGGTTTTTCAAAGTAATTTATTTTGATAATGGGGTTTAGCTGCTTTTCACTGCTGTGTTTATGCCGCTTTACACCCACTTGACACACTAACAGAGAGATATCAATACATAGGTTTTAAGATTATTACTAGTCAGATATATTCTTGTGCGGTGAATAGGGTGTGTTGAGTCCAGTTCTCTGAGCAAAGAGTAGGTCTTGTCTATTACATATTGGGTTTATGGAACGGTATCTGAGCTAATTTGAAACCCTTGTTTTATGTATCACCCCACCTCACCTTTCCCGTTAAGCAGCCATAGTGTGTTTTCTGCATGTGTGACTCTGTTCTGTTTTGTAATTCAGTTCAAGTGTAACGCTTTTTACATTCCCTCCTTAAGTGATACCTTATGAGAAGTGTCCTTTTCTGTGTGACTTATTTCACTTAGAATCGTCGTACCTAAATCCACTCATCGTGCTGCTACTAGCCTTATGACATTGATTTCATGGCTGAGTAATATTCCATTGTACATAAGGACCACAACTTCTTTATCCATTTTTCTCTTTCCTGGGATATTGAAGGTGGAATGAAGTGGAGGTCCTTGTCAACAGAGCAGCCCTAAACTTTGGGGTGCTTGTGTCTTGCTGATTTTTCATTTTCCCAATTTATACCCCCATGAGTGGAAGTGCCCTATGCTCTCTAAGCTGTGTTTTTTAGATGTTTCAGGACACACCGTACACTTCTCCAGAGTGGCTGTTGGCAATTTACATCCCGCCCATCAGTGTAGCAAGGCTCCCATTTCTCCATGGCCTGTCCTGCATTTCTGGTTTTGAGACTTTTTTCAGCATGGCCCTTTTGACCGACGGGTAGCGAGTCTTCTTTGTAGCGCTGATTTGCCTTTCCAGGTTGCTTGGTTGGCCAAAAAGGGCGTATGCGTTTTTTCCTGAATATATTCAGGAAAAAACGCATACGCCCTTTTTGGCCAAGGGCATCATTGTCAACGTTTTGCCGCTTTTCATGTGCTTTAAAGGCGATTCGAATCTACCTCCTGAAATCTGTTTCCTGCAATTCTGCCTTGATTTCAAATCCACTTCTTTGCCTTCCCTCAATATATTTGTGGACGAGAGTTATCATTTATAACTCTGCAGTTTTGTGAATTGCAGTGCCCTGAAGCTCCATTTTACAACTCGCTTTTTTGGGAGCTGGCCGCAAAAGCGCAGGATGGCTTCAGGCCCTGTTCTGGTTCCGGGGGGGAGGATGAGCCTCTGGTTAATTCTTCTTCCTGATGGGAAAATAGAGTGACCTGTGCCTGTCCCAACACCAAGAGCTAGTCTCTCACTGGTTCCCCGTCTACCCGTTCATCCTCAGGACAAATTGCAACCTGTACGGAACAGGAGGTTAAAGGTGCTGATGCTCCAAGTAGGGAGATTGTTAGTAAAGCGGCTAGAATGGCGAACCCGGGCACAAGGAGAAGAGAAATGAGGTGCGTTTTAGAAACCTTTCCCCATCACATGGTGTACCATCTTTTTGTTTTCTCATGCATGTTTTCGATGTAGGAAGATGCCCTTGAACCTGGAGATTTGGGACCCATGCGATGGGTACCACGCAGTATTACTTTAAAGGGTCTGCGTTTGCTCACCCAACCTCACCAAACCTCTCAGCCCCAAGAGTGTCCACCCTTATGTCTCATCCAGCTGTGGGTCTAGATATGGTCAATCCAGGTTGCATCACAGCCCCTGAACGCATTGTGTAAGAATTTCTCTCTCTTTCACTGTCTTTGTTTCATGGGTTTTTCAAAGTAATTTATTTTGATAATGGGGTTTAGCTGCTTTTCACTGCTGTGTTTATGCCGCTTTACACCCACTTGACACACTAACAGAGAGATATCAATACATAGGTTTTAAGATTATTACTAGTCAGATATATTCTTGTGCGGTGAATAGGGCGTGTTGAGTCCAGTTCTCTGAGCAAGGAGTAGGTCTTGTCTATTACATATTGGGTTTATGGAACGGTATCTGAGCTAATTTGAAACCCTTGTTTTATGTATCACCCCACCTCACCTTTCCCGTTAAGCAGCCATAGTGTGTTTTCTGCATGTGTGACTCTCTTCTGTTTTGTAATTCAGTTCAAGTGTAACGGCTTTTACATTCCCTCTATAAGTGATACCTTATGAGAAGTGTCCTTTTCTGTGTGACTTATTTCACTTAGAATCGTCGTACCTAAATCCACTCATCATGCTGCTACTAGCCTTATGACATTGATTTCATGGCTGAGTGATATTCCATTGTACATAAGGACCACAACTTCTTTATCCATTTTTCTCTTTCCTGGGATATTGAAGGTGGAATGAAGTGGAGGTCCTTGTCAACAGAGCAGCCCTAAACTTTGGGGTGCTTGTGTCTTGCTGATTTTTCAATTTCGCAATTTATACCCCCATGAGTGGAAGTGCCCTATGCTCTCTAAGCTGTGTTTTTCAGATGTTTCAGGACACACCGTACACTTCTCCAGAGTGGCTGTTGGCAATTTACATCCCGCCCATCAGTGTAGCAAGGCTCCCATTTCTCCATGGCCTGTCCTGCATTTCTGGTTTTGAGACTTTTTTCAGCATGGCCCTTTTGACCGACGGGTAGCGAGTCTTCTTTGTAGCGCTGATTTGCCTTTCCAGGTTGCTTGGTTGGCCAAAAAGGGCGTATGCGTTTTTTCCTGAATATATTCAGGAAAAAACGCATACGCCCTTTTTGGCCAAGGGCATCATTGTCAACGTTTTGCCGCTTTTCATGTGCTTTAAAGGCGATTCGAATCTACCTCCTGAAATCTGTTTCCTGCAATTCTGCCTTGATTTCAAATCCACTTCTTTGCCTTCCCTCAATATATTTGTGGACGAGAGTTATCATTTATAACTCTGCAGTTTTGTGAATTGCAGTGCCCTGAAGCTCCATTTTACAACTCGCTTTTTTGGGAGCTGGCCGCAAAAGCGCAGGATGGCTTCAGGCCCTGTTCTGGTTCCGGGGGGGAGGATGAGCCTCTGGTTAATTCTTCTTCCTGATGGGAAAATAGAGTGACCTGTGCCTGTCCCAACACCAAGAGCTAGTCTCTCACTGGTTCCCCGTCTACCCGTTCATCCTCAGGACAAATTGCAACCTGTACGGAACAGGAGGTTAAAGGTGCTGATGCTCCAAGTAGGGAGATTGTTAGTAAAGCGGCTAGAATGGCGAACCCGGGCACAAGGAGAAGAGAAATGAGGTGCGTTTTAGAAACCTTTCCCCATCACATGGTGTACCATCTTTTTGTTTTCTCATGCATGTTTTCGATGTAGGAAGATGCCCTTGAACCTGGAGATTTGGGACCCATGCGATGGGTACCACGCAGTATTACTTTAAAGGGTCTGCGTTTGCTCACCCAACCTCACCAAACCTCTCAGCCCCAAGAGTGTCCACCCTTATGTCTCATCCAGCTGTGGGTCTAGATATGGTCAATCCAGGTTGCATCACAGCCCCTGAACGCATTGTGTAAGAATTTCTCTCTCTTTCACTGTCTTTGTTTCATGGGTTTTTCAAAGTAATTTATTTTGATAATGGGGTTTAGCTGCTTTTCACTGCTGTGTTTATGCCGCTTTACACCCACTTGACACACTAACAGAGAGATATCAATACATAGGTTTTAAGATTATTACTAGTCAGATATATTCTTGTGCGGTGAATAGGGCGTGTTGAGTCCAGTTCTCTGAGCAAGGAGTAGGTCTTGTCTATTACATATTGGGTTTATGGAACGGTATCTGAGCTAATTTGAAACCCTTGTTTTATGTATCACCCCACCTCACCTTTCCCGTTAAGCAGCCATAGTGTGTTTTCTGCATGTGTGACTCTCTTCTGTTTTGTAATTCAGTTCAAGTGTAACGGCTTTTACATTCCCTCTATAAGTGATACCTTATGAGAAGTGTCCTTTTCTGTGTGACTTATTTCACTTAGAATCGTCGTACCTAAATCCACTCATCATGCTGCTACTAGCCTTATGACATTGATTTCATGGCTGAGTGATATTCCATTGTACATAAGGACCACAACTTCTTTATCCATTTTTCTCTTTCCTGGGATATTGAAGGTGGAATGAAGTGGAGGTCCTTGTCAACAGAGCAGCCCTAAACTTTGGGGTGCTTGTGTCTTGCTGATTTTTCAATTTCGCAATTTATACCCCCATGAGTGGAAGTGCCCTATGCTCTCTAAGCTGTGTTTTTCAGATGTTTCAGGACACACCGTACACTTCTCCAGAGTGGCTGTTGGCAATTTACATCCCGCCCATCAGTGTAGCAAGGCTCCCATTTCTCCATGGCCTGTCCTGCATTTCTGGTTTTGAGACTTTTTTCAGCATGGCCCTTTTGACCGACGGGTAGCGAGTCTTCTTTGTAGCGCTGATTTGCCTTTCCAGGTTGCTTGGTTGGCCAAAAAGGGCGTATGCGTTTTTTCCTGAATATATTCAGGAAAAAACGCATACGCCCTTTTTGGCCAAGGGCATCATTGTCAACGTTTTGCCGCTTTTCATGTGCTTTAAATGCGATTCGAATCTACCTCCTGAAATCTGTTTCCTACAATTCTGCCTTGATTTCAAATCCTCTTCTTTGCCTTCCCTCAATATATTTGTGGACGAGAGTTATCATTTATAACTCTGCAGGTTTGTGAATTGCAGTGCCCTGAAGCTCCATTTTACACCTCGCTTTTTTGGGAGCTGGCCGCAAAAGCGCAGGATGGCTTCAGGCCCTGTTCTGGTTCCGGGGGGGAGGATGAGCCTCTGGTTAATTCTTCTTCCTGATGGGAAAATAGAGTGACCTGTGCCTGTTCCAACACCAAGAGCTAGTCTCTCACTGGTTCCCCGTCTACCCGTTCATCCTCAGGACAAATTGCAACCTGTACGGAACAGGATGTTAAAGGTGCTGATGCTCCAGGTAGGGAGATTGTTAGTAAAGCGGCTGGAATGGCGAACCCGGGCACAAGGAGAAGAGAAATGAGGTGCGTTTTAGAAACCTTTCCCCATCACATGGTGTACCATCTTTTTGTTTTCTCATGCATGTTTTCGATGTAGGAAGATGCCCTTGAACCTGGAGATTTGGGACCCATGCGATGGGTACCACGCAGTATTACTTTAAAGGGTCTGCGTTTGCTCACCCAACCTCACCAAACCTCTCAGCCCCAAGAGTGTCCACCCTTATGTCTCATCCAGCTGTGGGTCTAGATATGGTCAATCCAGGTTGCATCACAGCCCCTGAACACATTGTGTAAGAATTTCTCTCTCTTTCACTGTCTTTGTTTCATGGGTTTTTCAAAGTAATTTATTTTGATAATGGGGTTTAGCTGCTTTTCACTGCTGTGTTTATGCCGCTTTACACCCACTTGACACACTAACAGAGAGATATCAATACATAGGTTTTAAGATTATTACTAGTCAGATATATTCTTGTGCGGTGAATAGGGTGTGTTGAGTCCAGTTCTCTGAGCAAAGAGTAGGTCTTGTCTATTACATATTGGGTTTATGGAACGGTATCTGAGCTAATTTGAAACCCTTGTTTTATGTATCACTCCACCTCACCTTTCCCGTTAAGCAGCCATAGTGTGTTTTCTGCATGTGTGACTCTGTTCTGTTTTGTAATTCAGTTCAAGTGTAACGCTTTTTACATTCCCTCCTTAAGTGATACCTTATGAGAAGTGTCCTTTTCTGTGTGACTTATTTCACTTCGAATCGTCGTACCTAAATCCACTCATCATGCTGCTACTAGCCTTATGACATTGATTTCATGGCTGAGTGATATTCCATTGTACATAAGGACCACAACTTCTTTATCCATTTTTCTCTTTCCTGGGATATTGAAGGTGGAATGAAGTGGAGGTCCTTGTCAACAGAGCAGCCCTAAACTTTGGGGTGCTTGTGTCTTGCTGATTTTTCATTTTCCCAATTTATACCCCCATGAGTGGAAGTGCCCTATGCTCTCTAAGCTGTGTTTTTTAGATGTTTCAGGACACACCGTACACTTCTCCAGAGTGGCTGTTGGCAATTTACATCCCGCCCATCAGTGTAGCAAGGCTCCCATTTCTCCATGGCCTGTCCTGCATTTCTGGTTTTGAGACTTTTTTCAGCATGGCCCTTTTGACCGACGGGTAGCGAGTCTTCTTTGTAGCGCTGATTTGCCTTTCCAGGTTGCTTGGTTGGCCAAAAAGGGCGTATGCGTTTTTTCCTGAATATATTCAGGAAAAAACGCATACGCCCTTTTTGGACAAGGGCATCATTGTCAACGTTTTGCCGCTTTTCATGTGCTTTAAAGGCGATTCGAATCTACCTCCTGAAATCTGTTTCCTGCAATTCTGCCTTGATTTCAAATCCACTTCTTTGCCTTCCCTCAATATATTTGTGGACGAGAGTTATCATTTATAACTCTGCAGGTTTGTGAATTGCAGTGCCCTGAAGCTCCATTTTACAACTCGCTTTTTTGGGAGCTGGCCGCAAAAGCGCAGGATGGCTTCAGGCCCTGTTCTGGTTCCGGGGGGGAGGATGAGCCTCTGGTTAATTCTTCTTCCTGATGGGAAAATAGAGTGACCTGTGCCTGTCCCAACACCAAGAGCTAGTCTCTCACTGGTTCCCCGTCTTCCCGTACATCCTCAGGACAAATTGCAACCTGTACGGAACAGGAGGTTAAAGGTGCTGATGCTCCAAGTAGGGAGATTGTTAGTAAAGCGGCTGGAATGGCGAACCCGGGCACAAGGAGAAGAGAAATGAGGTGCGTTTTAGAAACCTTTCCCCATCACATGGTGTACCATCTTTTTGTTTTCTCATGCATGTTTTCGATGTAGGAAGATGCCCTTGAACCTGGAGATTTGGGACCCATGCGATGGGTACCACGCAGTATTACTTTAAAGGGTCTGCGTTTGCTCACCCAACCTCACCAAACCTCTCAGCCCCAAGAGTGTCCACCCTTATGTCTCATCCAGCTGTGGGTCTAGATATGGTCAATCCAGGTTGCATCACAGCCCCTGAACACATTGTGTAAGAATTTCTCTCTCTTTCACTGTCTTTGTTTCATGGGTTTTTCAAAGTAATTTATTTTGATAATGGGGTTTAGCTGCTTTTCACTGCTGTGTTTATGCCGCTTTACACCCACTTGACACACTAACAGAGAGATATCAATACATAGGTTTTAAGATTATTACTAGTCAGATATATTCTTGTGCGGTGAATAGGGTGTGTTGAGTCCAGTTCTCTGAGCAAAGAGTAGGTCTTGTCTATTACATATTGGGTTTATGGAACGGTATCTGAGCTAATTTGAAACGCTTGTTTTATGTATCACGCCACCTCACCTTTCCCGTTAAGCAGCCATAGTGTGTTTTCTGCATGTGTGACTCTGTTCTGTTTTGTAATTCAGTTCAAGTGTAACGCTTTTTACATTCCCTCCTTAAGTGATACCTTATGAGAAGTGTCCTTTTCTGTGTGACTTATTTCACTTAGAATCGTCGTACCTAAATCCACTCATCATGCTGCTACTAGCCTTATGACATTGATTTCATGGCTGAGTGATATTCCATTGTACATAAGGACCACAACTTCTTTATCCATTTTTCTCTTTCCTGGGATATTGAAGGTGGAATGAAGTGGAGGTCCTTGTCAACAGAGCAGCCCTAAACTTTGGGGTGCTTGTGTCTTGCTGATTTTTCATTTTCCCAATTTATACCCCCATGAGTGGAAGTGCCCTATGCTCTCTAAGCTGTGTTTTTTAGATGTTTCAGGACACACCGTACACTTCTCCAGAGTGGCTGTTGGCAATTTATATCCCGCCCATCAGTGTAGCAAGGCTCCCATTTCTCCATGGCCTGTCCTGCATTTCTTGTTTTGACACGTTTTTCAGCATGGCCCTTTTGACCGACGGGTAGCGAGTCTTCTTTGTAGCGCTGATTTGCCTTTCCAGGTTGCTTGGTTGGCCAAAAAGGGCGTATGCGTTTTTTCCTGAATATATTCAGGAAAAAACGCATACGCCCTTTTTGGCCAAGGGCATCATTGTCAACGTTTTGCCGCTTTTCATGTGCTTTAAATGCGATTCGAATCTACCTCCTGAAATCTGTTTCCTGCAATTCTGCCTTGATTTCAAATCCTCTTCTTTGCCTTCCCTCAGTATATTTGTGGACGAGAGTTATCATTTATAACTCTGCAGGTTTGTGAATTGCAGTGCCCTGAAGCTCCATTTTACAACTCGCTTTTTTGGGAGCTGGCCGCAAAAGCACTGGATGGCTTCAGGCCCTGTTCTGGTTCCGGGGGGGAGGATGAGCCTGTGGTTAATTCTTCTTCCTGATGGGAAAATAGAGTGACCTGTGCCTGTCCCAACACCAAGAGCTAGTCTCTCACTGGATCCCCGTCTTCCCGTACATCCTCAGGACAAATTGCAACCTGTACGGAACAGGAGGTTAAAGGTGCTGATGCTCCAAGTAGGGAGATTGTTAGTAAAGCGGCTGGAATGGCGAACCCGGGCACAAGGAGAAGAGAAATGAGGTGCGTTTTAGAAACCTTTCCCCATCACATGGTGTACCATCTTTTTGTTTTCTCATGCATGTTTTCGATGTAGGAAGATGCCCTTGAACCTGGAGATTTGGGACCCATGCGATGGGTACCATGCAGTATTACTTTAAAGGGTCTGCGTTTGCTCACCCAACCTCACCAAACCTCTCAGCCCCAAGAGTGTCCACCCTTATGTCTCATCCAGCTGTGGGTCTAGATATGGTCAATCCAGGTTGCATCACAGCCCCTGAACACATTTTGTAAGAATTTCTCTCTCTTTCACTGTCTTTGTTTCATGGGTTTTTCAAAGTAATTTATTTTGATAATGGGGTTTAGCTGCTTTTCACTGCTGTGTTTATGCCGCTTTACACCCACTTGACACACTAACAGAGAGATATCAATACATAGGTTTTAAGATTATTACTAGTCAGATATATTCTTGTGCGGTGAATAGGGTGTGTTGAGTCCAGTTCTCTGAGCAAAGAGTAGGTCTTGTCTATTACATATTGGGTTTATGGAACGGTATCTGAGCTAATTTGAAACCCTTGTTTTATGTATCACCCCACCTCACCTTTCCCGTTAAGCAGCCATAGTGTGTTTTCTGCATGTGTGACTCTGTTCTGTTTTGTAATTCAGTTCAAGTGTAACGCTTTTTACATTCCCTCCTTAAGTGATACCTTATGAGAAGTGTCCTTTTCTGTGTGACTTATTTCACTTAGAATCGTCGTACCTAAATCCACTCATCGTGCTGCTACTAGCCTTATGACATTGATTTCATGGCTGAGTAATATTCCATTGTACATAAGGACCACAACTTCTTTATCCATTTTTCTCTTTCCTGGGATATTGAAGGTGGAATGAAGTGGAGGTCCTTGTCAACAGAGCAGCCCTAAACTTTGGGGTGCTTGTGTCTTGCTGATTTTTCATTTTCCCAATTTATACCCCCATGAGTGGAAGTGCCCTATGCTCTCTAAGCTGTGTTTTTTAGATGTTTCAGGACACAGCGTACACTTCTCCAGAGTGGCTGTTGGCAATTTACATCCCGCCCATCAGTGTAGCAAGGCTCCCATTTCTCCATGGCCTGTCCTGCATTTCTGGTTTTGAGACTTTTTTCAGCATGGCCCTTTTGACCGACGGGTAGCGAGTCTTCTTTGTAGCGCTGATTTGCCTTTCCAGGTTGCTTGGTTGGCCAAAAAGGGCGTATGCGTTTTTTCCTGAATATATTCAGGAAAAAACGCATACGCCCTTTTTGGCCAAGGGCATCATTGTCAACGTTTTGCCGCTTTTCATGTGCTTTAAAGGCGATTCGAATCTACCTCCTGAAATCTGTTTCCTGCAATTCTGCCTTGATTTCAAATCCACTTCTTTGCCTTCCCTCAATATATTTGTGGACGAGAGTTATCATTTATAACTCTGCAGTTTTGTGAATTGCAGTGCCCTGAAGCTCCATTTTACAACTCGCTTTTTTGGGAGCTGGCCGCAAAAGCGCAGGATGGCTTCAGGCCCTGTTCTGGTTCCGGGGGGGAGGATGAGCCTCTGGTTAATTCTTCTTCCTGATGGGAAAATAGAGTGACCTGTGCCTGTCCCAACACCAAGAGCTAGTCTCTCACTGGTTCCCCGTCTACCCGTTCATCCTCAGGACAAATTGCAACCTGTACGGAACAGGAGGTTAAAGGTGCTGATGCTCCAAGTAGGGAGATTGTTAGTAAAGCGGCTAGAATGGCGAACCCGGGCACAAGGAGAAGAGAAATGAGGTGCGTTTTAGAAACCTTTCCCCATCACATGGTGTACCATCTTTTTGTTTTCTCATGCATGTTTTCGATGTAGGAAGATGCCCTTGAACCTGGAGATTTGGGACCCATGCGATGGGTACCACGCAGTATTACTTTAAAGGGTCTGCGTTTGCTCACCCAACCTCACCAAACCTCTCAGCCCCAAGAGTGTCCACCCTTATGTCTCATCCAGCTGTGGGTCTAGATATGGTCAATCCAGGTTGCATCACAGCCCCTGAACGCATTGTGTAAGAATTTCTCTCTCTTTCACTGTCTTTGTTTCATGGGTTTTTCAAAGTAATTTATTTTGATAATGGGGTTTAGCTGCTTTTCACTGCTGTGTTTATGCCGCTTTACACCCACTTGACACACTAACAGAGAGATATCAATACATAGGTTTTAAGATTATTACTAGTCAGATATATTCTTGTGCGGTGAATAGGGCGTGTTGAGTCCAGTTCTCTGAGCAAGGAGTAGGTCTTGTCTATTACATATTGGGTTTATGGAACGGTATCTGAGCTAATTTGAAACCCTTGTTTTATGTATCACCCCACCTCACCTTTCCCGTTAAGCAGCCATAGTGTGTTTTCTGCATGTGTGACTCTGTTCTGTTTTGTAATTCAGTTCAAGTGTAACGGCTTTTACATTCCCTCTATCAGTGATACCTTATGAGAAGTGTCCTTTTCTGTGTGACTTATTTCACTTAGAATCGTCGTACCTAAATCCACTCATCATGCTGCTACTAGCCTTATGACATTGATTTCATGGCTGAGTGATATTCCATTGTACATAAGGACCACAACTTCTTTATCCATTTTTCTCTTTCCTGGGATATTGAAGGTGGAATGAAGTGGAGGTCCTTGTCAACAGAGCAGCCCTAAACTTTGGGGTGCTTGTGTCTTGCTGATTTTTCATTTTCCCAATTTATATCCCCATGAGTGGAAGTGCCCTATGCTCTCTAAGCTGTGTTTTTTAGATGTTTCAGGACACACCGTACACTTCTCCAGAGTGGCTGTTGGCAATTTACATCCCGCCCATCAGTGTAGCAAGGCTCCCATTTCTCCATGGCCTGTCCTGCATTTCTGGTTTTGAGACTTTTTTCAGCATGGCCCTTTTGACCGACGGGTAGCGAGTCTTCTTTGTAGCGCTGATTTGCCTTTCCAGGTTGCTTGGTTGGCCAAAAAGGGCGTATGCGTTTTTTCCTGAATATATTCAGGAAAAAACGCATACGCCCTTTTTGGCCAAGGGCATCATTGTCAACGTTTTGCCGCTTTTCATGTGCTTTAAAGGCGATTCGAATCTACCTCCTGAAATCTGTTTCCTGCAATTCTGCCTTGATTTCAAATCCTCTTCGTTGCCTTCCCTCAATATATTTGTGGACGAGAGTTATCATTTATACCTTTGCAGGTTTGTGAATTGCAGTGCCCTGAAGCTCCATTTTACAACTCGCTTTTTTGGGAGCTGGCCGCAAAAGCACTGGATGGCTTCAGGCCCTGTTCTGGTTCCGGGGGGGAGGATGAGCCTGTGGTTAATTCTTCTTCCTGATGGGAAAATAGAGTGACCTGTGCCTGTCCCAACACCAAGAGCTAGTCTCTCACTGGTTCCCCGTCTTCCCGTACATCCTCAGGACAAATTGCAACCTGTACGGAACAGGAGGTTAAAGGTGCTGATGCTCCAAGTAGGGAGATTGTTAGTAAAGCGGCTGGAATGGCGAACCCGGGCACAAGGAGAAGAGAAATGAGGTGCGTTTTAGAAACCTTTCCCCATCACATGGTGTACCATCTTTTTGTTTTCTCATGCATGTTTTCGATGTAGGAAGATGCCCTTGATCCTGGAGATTTGGGACCCATGCGATGGGTACCAAGCAGTATTACTTTAAAGGGTCTGCGTTTGCTCACCCAACCTCACCAAACCTCTCAGCCCCAAGAGTGTCCACCCTTATGTCTCATCCAGCTGTGGGTCTAGATATGGTCAATCCAGGTTGCATCACAGCCCCTGAACACATTGTGTAAGAATTTCTCTCTCTTTCACTGTCTTTGTTTCATGGGTTTTTCAAAGTAATTTATTTTGATAATGGGGTTTAGATGCTTTTCACTGCTGTGTTTATGCCGCTTTACACCCACTTGACACACTAACAGAGAGATATCAATACATAGGTTTTAAGATTATTACTAGTCAGATATATTCTTGTGCGGTGAATAGGGTGTGTTGAGTCCAGTTCTCTGAGCAAAGAGTAGGTCTTGTCTATTACATATTGGGTTTATGGAACGGTATCTGAGCTAATTTGAAACCCTTGTTTTATGTATCACTCCACCTAACCTTTCCCGTTAAGCAGCCATAGTGTGTTTTCTGCATGTGTGACTCTGTTCTGTTTTGTAATTCAGTTCAAGTGTAACGCTTTTTACATTCCCTCCTTAAGTGATACCTTATGAGAAGTGTCCTTTTCTGTGTGACTTATTTCACTTAGAATCGTCGTACCTAAATCCACTCATCATGCTGCTACTAGCCTTATGACATTGATTTCATGGCTGAGTGATATTCCATTGTACATAAGGACCACAACTTCTTTATCCATTTTTCTCTTTCCTGGGATATTGAAGGTGGAATGAAGTGGAGGTCCTTGTCAACAGAGCAGCCCTAAACTTTGGGGTGCTTGTGTCTTGCTGATTTTTCATTTTCCCAATTTATACCCCCATGAGTGGAAGTGCCCTATGCTCTCTAAGCTGTGTTTTTTAGATGTTTCAGGACACACCGTACACTTCTCCAGAGTGGCTGTTGGCAATTTACATCCCGCCCATCAGTGTAGCAAGGCTCCCATTTCTCCATGGCCTGTCCTGCATTTCTGGTTTTGACACGTTTTTCAGCATGGCCCTTTTGACCGACGGGTAGCGAGTCTTCTTTGTAGCGCTGATTTGCCTTTCCAGGTTGCTTGGTTGGCCAAAAAGGGCGTATGCGTTTTTTCCTGAATATATTCAGGAAAAAACGCATACGCCCTTTTTGGCCAAGGGCATCATTGTCAACGTTTTGCTGCTTTTCATGTGCTTTAAATGCGATTCGAATCTACCTCCTGAAATCTGTTTCCTGCAATTCTGCCTTGATTTCAAATCCTCTTCTTTGCCTTCCCTCAGTATATTTGTGGACGAGAGTTATCATTTATAACTCTGCAGGTTTGTGAATTGCAGTGCCCTGAAGCTCCATTTTACAACTCGCTTTTTTGGGAGCTGGCCGCAAAAGCACTGGATGGCTTCAGGCCCTGTTCTGGTTCCGGGGGGGAGGATGAGCCTGTGGTTAATTCTTCTTCCTGATGGGAAAATAGAGTGACCTGTGCCTGTCCCAACACCAAGAGCTAGTCTCTCACTGGATCCCCGTCTTCCCGTACATCCTCAGGACAAATTGCAACCTGTACGGAACAGGAGGTTAAAGGTGCTGATGCTCCAAGTAGGGAGATTGTTAGTAAAGCGGCTGGAATGGCGAACCCGGGCACAAGGAGAAGAGAAATGAGGTGCGTTTTAGAAACCTTTCCCCATCACATGGTGTACCATCTTTTTGTTTTCTCATGCATGTTTTCGATGTAGGAAGATGCCCTTGAACCTGGAGATTTGGGACCCATGCGATGGGTACCATGCAGTATTACTTTAAAGGGTCTGCGTTTGCTCACCCAACCTCACCAAACCTCTCAGCCCCAAGAGTGTCCACCCTTATGTCTCATCCAGCTGTGGGTCTAGATATGGTCAATCCAGGTTGCATCACAGCCCCTGAACACATTTTGTAAGAATTTCTCTCTCTTTCACTGTCTTTGTTTCATGGGTTTTTCAAAGTAATTTATTTTGATAATGGGGTTTAGCTGCTTTTCACTGCTGTGTTTATGCCGCTTTACACCCACTTGACACACTAACAGAGAGATATCAATACATAGGTTTTAAGATTATTACTAGTCAGATATATTCTTGTGCGGTGAATAGGGTGTGTTGAGTCCAGTTCTCTGAGCAAAGAGTAGGTCTTGTCTATTACATATTGGGTTTATGGAACGGTATCTGAGCTAATTTGAAACCCTTGTTTTATGTATCACGCCACCTCACCTTTCCCGTTAAGCAGCCATAGTGTGTTTTCTGCATGTGTGACTCTGTTCTGTTTTGTAATTCAGTTCAAGTGTAACGCTTTTTACATTCCCTCCTTAAGTGATACCTTATGAGAAGTGTCCTTTTCTGTGTGACTTATTTCACTTAGAATCGTCGTACCTAAATCCACTCATCGTGCTGCTACTAGCCTTATGACATTGATTTCATGGCTGAGTGATATTCCATTGTACATAAGGACCACAACTTCTTTATCCATTTTTCTCTTTCCTGGGATATTGAAGGTGGAATGAAGTGGAGGTCCTTGTCAACAGAGCAGCCCTAAACTTTGGGGTGCTTGTGTCTTGCTGATTTTTCATTTTCCCAATTTATACCCCCATGAGTGGAAGTGCCCTATGCTCTCTAAGCTGTGTTTTTTAGATGTTTCAGGACACACCGTACACTTCTCCAGAGTGGCTGTTGGCAATTTACATCCCGCCCATCAGTGTAGCAAGGCTCCCATTTCTCCATGGCCTGTCCTGCATTTCTGGTTTTGAGACTTTTTTCAGCATGGCCCTTTTGACCGACGGGTAGCGAGTCTTCTTTGTAGCGCTGATTTGCCTTTCCAGGTTGCTTGGTTGGCCAAAAAGGGCGTATGCGTTTTTTCCTGAATATATTCAGGAAAAAACGCATACGCCCTTTTTGGCCAAGGGCATCATTGTCAACGTTTTGCCGCTTTTCATGTGCTTTAAAGGCGATTCGAATCTACCTCCTGAAATCTGTTTCCTGCAATTCTGCCTTGATTTCAAATCCACTTCTTTGCCTTCCCTCAATATATTTGTGGACGAGAGTTATCATTTATAACTCTGCAGGTTTGTGAATTGCAGTGCCCTGAAGCTCCATTTTACAACTCGCTTTTTTGGGAGCTGGCCGCAAAAGCGCAGGATGGCTTCAGGCCCTGTTCTGGTTCCGGGGGGGAGGATGAGCCTCTGGTTAATTCTTCTTCCTGATGGGAAAATAGAGTGACCTGTGCCTGTCCCAACACCAAGATCTAGTCTCTCACTGGTTCCCCGTCTACCCGTTCATCCTCAGGACAAATTGCAACCTGTACGGAACAGGAGGTTAAAGGTGCTGATGCTCCAAGTAGGGAGATTGTTAGTAAAGCGGCTGGAATGGCGAACCCGGGCACAAGGAGAAGAGAAATGAGGTGCGTTTTAGAAACCTTTCCCCATCACATGGTGTACCATCTTTTTGTTTTCTCATGCATGTTTTCGATGTAGGAAGATGCCCTTGAACCTGGAGATTTGGGACCCATGCGATGGGTACCACGCAGTATTACTTTAAAGGGTCTGCGTTTGCTCACCCAACCTCACCAAACCTCTCAGCCCCAAGAGTGTCCACCCTTATGTCTCATCCAGCTGTGGGTCTAGATATGGTCAATCCAGGTTGCATCACAGCCCCTGAACGCATTGTGTAAGAATTTCTCTCTCTTTCACTGTCTTTGTTTCATGGGTTTTTCAAAGTAATTTATTTTGATAATGGGGTTTAGCTGCTTTTCACTGCTGTGTTTATGCCGCTTTACACCCACTTGACACACTAACAGAGAGATATCAATACATAGGTTTTAAGATTATTACTAGTCAGATATATTCTTGTGCGGTGAATAGGGCGTGTTGAGTCCAGTTCTCTGAGCAAGGAGTAGGTCTTGTCTATTACATATTGGGTTTATGGAACGGTATCTGAGCTAATTTGAAACCCTTGTTTTATGTATCACCCCACCTCACCTTTCCCGTTAAGCAGCCATAGTGTGTTTTCTGCATGTGTGACTCTGTTCTGTTTTGTAATTCAGTTCAAGTGTAACGGCTTTTACATTCCCTCTATCAGTGATACCTTATGAGAAGTGTCCTTTTCTGTGTGACTTATTTCACTTAGAATCGTCGTACCTAAATCCACTCATCATGCTGCTACTAGCCTTATGACATTGATTTCATGGCTGAGTGATATTCCATTGTACATAAGGACCACAACTTCTTTATCCATTTTTCTCTTTCCTGGGATATTGAAGGTGGAATGAAGTGGAGGTCCTTGTCAACAGAGCAGCCCTAAACTTTGGGGTGCTTGTGTCTTGCTGATTTTTCATTTTCCCAATTTATACCCCCATGAGTGGAAGTGCCCTATGCTCTCTAAGCTGTGTTTTTTAGATGTTTCAGGACACACCGTACACTTCTCCAGAGTGGCTGTTGGCAATTTACATCCCGCCCATCAGTGTAGCAAGGCTCCCATTTCTCCATGGCCTGTCCTGCATTTCTGGTTTTGACACGTTTTTCAGGATGGCCCTTTTGACCGACGGGTAGCGAGTCTTCTTTGTAGCGCTGATTTGCCTTTCCAGGTTGCTTGGTTGGCCAAAAAGGGAGTATGCGTTTTTTCCTGAATATATTCAGGAAAAAACGCATACGCCCTTTTTGGCCAAGGGCATCATTGTCAACGTTTTGCCGCTTTTCATGTGCTTTAAAGGCGATTCGAATCTACCTCCTGAAATCTGTTTCCTGCAATTCTGCCTTGATTTCAAATCCTCTTCTTTGCCTTCCCTCAATATATTTGTGGACGAGAGTTATCATTTATAACTCTGCAGGTTTGTGAATTGCAGTGCCCTGAAGCTCCATTTTACAACTCGCTTTTTTGGGAGCTGGCCGCAAAAGCGCAGGATGGCTTCAGGCCCTGTTCTGGTTCCGGGGGGGAGGATGAGCCTCTGGTTAATTCTTCTTCCTGATGGGAAAATAGAGTGACCTGTGCCTGTCCCAACACCAAGAGCTAGTCTCTCACTGGTTCCCCGTCTACCCGTTCATCCTCAGGACAAATTGCAACCTGTACGGAACAGGAGGTTAAAGGTGCTGATGCTCCAAGTAGGGAGATTGTTAGTAAAGCGGCTGGAATGGCGAACCCGGGCACAAGGAGAAGAGAAATGAGGTGCGTTTTAGAAACCTTTCCCCATCACATGGTGTACCATCTTTTTGTTTTCTCATGCATGTTTTCGATGTAGGAAGATGCCCTTGAACCTGGAGATTTGGGACCCATGCGATGGGTACCACGCAGTATTACTTTAAAGGGTCTGCGTTTGCTCACCCAACCTCACCAAACCTCTCAGCCCCAAGAGTGTCCACCCTTATGTCTCATCCAGCTGTGGGTCTAGATATGGTCAATCCAGGTTGCATCACAGCCCCTGAACGCATTGTGTAAGAATTTCTCTCTCTTTCACTGTCTTTGTTTCATGGGTTTTACGAAGTAATTTATTTTTATACTGGGGTTTAGCTGCTTTTCACTGCTGTGTTTATGCCGCTTTACACCCACTTGACACACTAACAGAGAGATATCAATACATAGGTTTTAAGATTATTACTAGTCAGATATATTCTTGTGCGGTGAATAGGGCGTGTTGAGTCCAGTTCTCTGAGCAAGGAGTAGGTCTTTTCTATTACATATTGGGTTTATGGAACGGTATCTGAGCTAATTTGAAACCCTTGTTTTATGTATCACCCCACCTCACCTTTCCCGTTAAGCAGCCATAGTGTGTTTTCTGCATGTGTGACTCTCTTCTGTTTTGTAATTCAGTTCAAGTGTAACGGCTTTTACATTCCCTCTATAAGTGATACCTTATGAGAAGTGTCCTTTTCTGTGTGACTTATTTCACTTAGAATCGTCGTACCTAAATCCACTCATCATGCTGCTACTAGCCTTATGACATTGATTTCATGGCTGAGTGATATTCCATTGTACATAAGGACCACAACTTCTTTATCCATTTTTCTCTTTCCTGGGATATTGAAGGTGGAATGAAGTGGAGGTCCTTGTCAACAGAGCAGCCCTAAACTTTGGGGTGCTTGTGTCTTGCTGATTTTTCATTTTCCCAATTTATATCCCCATGAGTGGAAGTGCCCTATGCTCTCTAACCTGTGTTTTTTAGATGTTTCAGGACACACCGTACACTTCTCCAGAGTGGCTGTTGGCAATTTACATCCCGCCCATCAGTGTAGCAAGGCTCCCATTTCTCCATGGCCTGTCCTGCATTTCTGGTTTTGACACGTTTTTCAGCATGGCCCTTTTGACCGACGGGTAGCGAGTCTTCTTTGTAGCGCTGATTTGCCTTTCCAGGTTGCTTGGTTGGCCAAAAAGGGCGTATGCGTTTTTTCCTGAATATATTCAGGAAAAAACGCATACGCCCTTTTTGGCCAAGGGCATCATTGTCAACGTTTTGCCGCTTTTCATGTGCTTTAAAGGCGATTCGAATCTACCTCCTGAAATCTGTTTCCTGCAATTCTGCCTTGATTTCAAATCCACTTCTTTGCCTTCCCTCAATATATTTGCGGACGAGAGTTATCATTTATAACTCTGCAGGTTTGTGAATTGCAGTGCCCTGAAGCTCCATTTTACAACTCGCTTTTTTGGGAGCTGGCCGCAAAAGCGCAGGATGGCTTCAGGCCCTGTTCTGGTTCCGGGGGGGAGGATGAGCCTCTGGTTAATTCTTCTTCCTGATGGGAAAATAGAGTGACCTGTGCCTGTCCCAACACCAAGAGCTAGTCTCTCACTGGTTCCCCGTCTACCCGTTCATCCTCAGGACAAATTGCAACCTGTACGGAACAGGAGGTTAAAGGTGCTGATGCTCCAAGTAGGGAGATTGTTAGTAAAGCGGCTGGAATGGCGAACCCGGGCACAAGGAGAAGAGAAATGAGGTGCGTTTTAGAAACCTTTCCCCATCACATGGTGTACCATCTTTTTGTTTTCTCATGCATGTTTTCGATGTAGGAAGATGCCCTTGAACCTGGAGATTTGGGACCCATGCGATGGGTACCACGCAGTATTACTTTAAAGGGTCTGCGTTTGCTCACCCAACCTCACCAAACCTCTCAGCCCCAAGAGTGTCCACCCTTATGTCTCATCCAGCTGTGGGTCTAGATATGGTCAATCCAGGTTGCATCACAGCCCCTGAACGCATTGTGTAAGAATTTCTCTCTCTTTCACTGTCTTTGTTTCATGGGTTTTTCAAAGTAATTTATTTTTATAATGGGGTTTAGCTGCTTTTCACTGCTGTGTTTATGCCGCTTTACACCCACTTGACACACTAACAGAGAGATATCAATACATAGGTTTTAAGATTATTACTAGTCAGATATATTCTTGTGCGGTGAATAGGGCGTGTTGAGTCCAGTTCTCTGAGCAAGGAGTAGGTCTTGTCTATTACATATTGGGTTTATGGAACGGTATCTGAGCTAATTTGAAACCCTTGTTTTATGTATCACCCCACCTCACCTTTCCCGTTAAGCAGCCATAGTGTGTTTTCTGCATGTGTGACTCTGTTCTGTTTTGTAATTCAGTTCAAGTGTAACGGCTTTTACATTCCCTCTATAAGTGATACCTTATGAGAAGTGTCCTTTTCTGTGTGACTTATTTCACTTAGAATCGTCGTACCTAAATCCACTCATCATGCTGCTACTAGCCTTATGACATTGATTTCATGGCTGAGTGATATTCCATTGTACATAAGGACCACAACTTCTTTATCCATTTTTCTCTTTCCTGGGATATTGAAGGTGGAATGAAGTGGAGGTCCTTGTCAACAGAGCAGCCCTAAACTTTGGGGTGCTTGTGTCTTGCTGATTTTTCATTTTCGCAATTTATACCCCCATGAGTGGAAGTGCCCTATGCTCTCTAAGCTGTGTTTTTCAGATGTTTCAGGACACACCGTACACTTCTCCAGAGTGGCTGTTGGCAATTTACATCCCGCCCATCAGTGTAGCAAGGCTCCCATTTCTCCATGGCCTGTCCTGCATTTCTGGTTTTGAGACTTTTTTCAGCATGGCCCTTTTGACCGACGGGTAGCGAGTCTTCTTTGTAGCGTTGATTTGCCTTTCCAGGTTGCTTGGTTGGCCAAAAAGGGCGTATGCGTTTTTTCCTGAATATATTCAGGAAAAAACGCATACGCCCTTTTTGGCCAAGGGCATCATTGTCAACGTTTTGCCGCTTTTCATGTGCTTTAAATGCGATTCGAATCTACCTCCTGAAATCTGTTTCCTACAATTCTGCCTTGATTTCAAATCCTCTTCTTTGCCTTCCCTCAATATATTTGTGGACGAGAGTTATCATTTATAACTCTGCAGGTTTGTGAATTGCAGTGCCCTGAAGCTCCATTTTACAACTCGCTTTTTTGGGAGCTGGCCGCAAAAGCGCAGGATGGCTTCAGGCCCTGTTCTGGTTCCCGGGGGGAGGATGAGCCTCTGGTTAATTCTTCTTCCTGATGGGAAAATAGAGTGACCTGTGCCTGTCCCAACACCAAGAGCTAGTCTCTCACTGGTTCCCCGTCTACCCGTTCATCCTCAGGACAAATTGCAACCTGTACGGAACAGGATGTTAAAGGTGCTGATGCTCCAGGTAGGGAGATTGTTAGTAAAGCGGCTGGAATGGCGAACCCGGGCACAAGGAGAAGAGAAATGAGGTGCGTTTTAGAAACCTTTCCCCATCACATGGTGTACCATCTTTTTGTTTTCTCATGCATGTTTTCGATGTAGGAAGATGCCCTTGAACCTGGAGATTTGGGACCCATGCGATGGGTACCACGCAGTATTACTTTAAAGGGTCTGCGTTTGCTCACCCAACCTCACCAAACCTCTCAGCCCCAAGAGTGTCCACCCTTATGTCTCATCCAGCTGTGGGTCTAGATATGGTCAATCCAGGTTGCATCACAGCCCCTGAACGCATTGTGTAAGAATTTCTCTCTCTTTCACTGTCTTTGTTTCATGGGTGTTTCAAAGTAATTTATTTTTATAATGGGGTTTAGCTGCTTTTCACTGCTGTGTTTATGCCACTTTACACCCACTTGACACACTAACAGAGAGATATCAATACATAGGTTTTAAGATTATTACTAGTCAGATATATTCTTGTGCGGTGAATAGGGCGTGTTGAGTCCAGTTCTCTGAGCAAGGAGTAGGTCTTGTCTATTACATATTGGGTTTATGGAACGGTATCTGAGCTAATTTGAAACCCTTGTTTTATGTATCACCCCACCTCACCTTTCCCGTTAAGCAGCCATAGTGTGTTTTCTGCATGTGTGACTCTCTTCTGTTTTGTAATTCAGTTCAAGTGTAACGGCTTTTACATTCCCTCTATAAGTGATACCTTATGAGAAGTGTCCTTTTCTGTGTGACTTATTTCACTTAGAATCGTCGTACCTAAATCCACTCATCATGCTGCTACTAGCCTTATGACATTGATTTCATGGCTGAGTGATATTCCATTGTACATAAGGACCACAACTTCTTTATCCATTTTTCTCTTTCCTGGGATATTGAAGGTGGAATGAAGTGGAGGTCCTTGTCAACAGAGCAGCCCTAAACTTTGGGGTGCTTGTGTCTTGCTGATTTTTCATTTTCCCAATTTATATCCCCATGAGTGGAAGTGCCCTATGCTCTCTAACCTGTGTTTTTTAGATGTTTCAGGACACACCGTACACTTCTCCAGAGTGGCTGTTGGCAATTTACATCCCGCCCATCAGTGTAGCAAGGCTCCCATTTCTCCATGGCCTGTCCTGCATTTCTGGTTTTGACACGTTTTTCAGCATGGCCCTTTTGACCGACGGGTAGCGAGTCTTCTTTGTAGCGCTGATTTGCCTTTCCAGGTTGCTTGGTTGGCCAAAAAGGGCGTATGCTTTTTTTCCTGAATATATTCAGGAAAAAACGCATACGCCCTTTTTGGCCAAGGGCATCATTGTCAACGTTTTGCCGCTTTTCATGTGCTTTAAAGGCGATTCGAATCTACCTCCTGAAATCTGTTTCCTGCAATTCTGCCTTGATTTCAAATCCACTTCTTTGCCTTCCCTCAATATATTTGTGGACGAGAGTTATCATTTATAACTCTGCAGGTTTGTGAATTGCAGTGCCCTGAAGCTCCATTTTACAACTCGCTTTTTTGGGAGCTGGCCGCAAAAGCGCAGGATGGCTTCAGGCCCTGTTCTGGTTCCGGGGGGGAGGATGAGCCTCTGGTTAATTCTTCTTCCTGATGGGAAAATAGAGTGACCTGTGCCTGTCCCAACACCAAGAGCTAGTCTCTCACTGGTTCCCCGTCTACCCGTTCATCCTCAGGACAAATTGCAACCTGTACGGAACAGGAGGTTAAAGGTGCTGATGCTCCAAGTAGGGAGATTGTTAGTAAAGCGGCTGGAATGGCGAACCCGGGCACAAGGAGAAGAGAAATGAGGTGCGTTTTAGAAACCTTTCCCCATCACATGGTGTACCATCTTTTTGTTTTCTCATGCATGTTTTCGATGTAGGAAGATGCCCTTGAACCTGGAGATTTGGGACCCATGCGATGGGTACCACGCAGTATTACTTTAAAGGGTCTGCGTTTGCTCACCCAACCTCACCAAACCTCTCAGCCCCAAGAGTGTCCACCCTTATGTCTCATCCAGCTGTGGGTCTAGATATGGTCAATCCAGGTTGCATCACAGCCCCTGAACGCATTGTGTAAGAATTTCTCTCTCTTTCACTGTCTTTGTTTCATGGGTTTTTCAAAGTAATTTATTTTTGTAATGGGGTTTAGCTGCTTTTCACTGCTGTGTTTATGCCGCTTTACACCCACTTGACACACTAACAGAGAGATATCAATACATAGGTTTTAAGATTATTACTAGTCAGATATATTCTTGTGCGGTGAATAGGGCGTGTTGAGTCCAGTTCTCTGAGCAAGGAGTAGGTCTTGTCTATTACATATTGGGTTTATGGAACGGTATCTGAGCTAATTTGAAACCCTTGTTTTATGTATCACCCCACCTCACCTTTCCCGTTAAGCAGCCATAGTGTGTTTTCTGCATGTGTGACTCTGTTCTGTTTTGTAATTCAGTTCAAGTGTAACGGCTTTTACATTCCCTCTATAAGTGATACCTTATGAGAAGTGTCCTTTTCTGTGTGACTTATTTCACTTAGAATCGTCGTACCTAAATCCACTCATCATGCTGCTACTAGCCTTATGACATTGATTTCATGGCTGAGTGATATTCCATTGTACATAAGGACCACAACTTCTTTATCCATTTTTCTCTTTCCTGGGATATTGAAGGTGGAATGAAGTGGAGGTCCTTGTCAACAGAGCAGCCCTAAACTTTGGGGTGCTTGTGTCTTGCTGATTTTTCATTTTCGCAATTTATACCCCCATGAGTGGAAGTGCCCTATGCTCTCTAAGCTGTGTTTTTCAGATGTTTCAGGACACACCGTACACTTCTCCAGAGTGGCTGTTGGCAATTTACATCCCGCCCATCAGTGTAGCAAGGCTCCCATTTCTCCATGGCCTGTCCTGCATTTCTGGTTTTGAGACTTTTTTCAGCATGGCCCTTTTGACCGACGGGTAGCGAGTCTTCTTTGTAGCGTTGATTTGCCTTTCCAGGTTGCTTGGTTGGCCAAAAAGGGCGTATGCGTTTTTTCCTGAATATATTCAGGAAAAAACGCATACGCCCTTTTTGGCCAAGGGCATCATTGTCAACGTTTTGCCGCTTTTCATGTGCTTTAAATGCGATTCGAATCTACCTCCTGAAATCTGTTTCCTACAATTCTGCCTTGATTTCAAATCCTCTTCTTTGCCTTCCCTCAATATATTTGTGGACGAGAGTTATCATTTATAACTCTGCAGGTTTGTGAATTGCAGTGCCCTGAAGCTCCATTTTACAACTCGCTTTTTTGGGAGCTGGCCGCAAAAGCGCAGGATGGCTTCAGGTCCTGTTCTGGTTCCGGGTTCAGGCTGAGCCTGTGGTTAATTCTTCTTCCTGATGGGAAAATAGAGTGACCTGTGCCTGTCCCAACACCAAGAGCTAGTCTCTCACTGGTTCCCGGTCTACCCGTTCATCCTCAGGACAAATTGCAACCTGTACGGAACAGGAGGTTAAAGGTGCTGATGCTCCAAGTAGGGAGAATGTTAGTAAAGCGGCTAGAATGGCGAACCCGGGCACAAGGAGAAGAGAAATGAGGTGCGTTTTAGAAACCTTTCCCCATCACATGGTGTACCATCTTTTTGTTTTCTCATGCATGTTTTCGAAGTAGGAAGATTCCCTTGAACCTGGAGATTTGGGACCCATGCGATGGGTACCACGCAGTATTACTTTAAAGGGTCTGCGTTTGCTCACCCAACCTCACCAAACCTCTCAGCCCCAAGAGTGTCCACCCTTATGTCTCATCCAGCTGTGGGTCTAGATATGGTCAATCCAGGTTGCATCACAGCCCCTGAACGCATTGTGTAAGAATTTCGCTCTCTTTCACTGTCTTTGTTTCATGGGTTTTTCAAAGTAATTTATTTTGATAATGGGGTTTAGCTGCTTTTCACTGCTGTGTTTATGCCGCTTTACACCCACTTGACACACTAACAGAGAGATATCAATACATAGGTTTTAAGATTATTACTAGTCAGATATATTCTTGTGCGGTGAATAGGGCGTGTTGAGTCCAGTTCTCTGAGCAAGGAGTAGGTCTTGTCTATTACATATTGGGTTTATGGAACGGTATCTGAGCTAATTTGAAACCCTTGTTTTATGTATCACCCCACCTCACCTTTCCCGTTAAGCAGCCATAGTGTGTTTTCTGCATGTGTGACTCTGTTCTGTTTTGTAATTCAGTTCAAGTGTAACGCTTTTTACATTCCCTCTATAAGTGATACCTTATGAGAAGTGTCCTTTTCTGTGTGACTTATTTCACTTAGAATCGTCGTACCTAAATCCACTCATCATGCTGCTACTAGCCTTATGACATTGATTTCATGGCTGAGTGATATTCCATTGTACATAAGGACCACAACTTCTTTATCTATTTTTCTCTTTCCTGGGATATTGAAGGTGGAATGAAGTGGAGGTCCTTGTCAACAGAGCAGCCCTAAACTTTGGGGTGCTTGTGTCTTGCTGCTTTTTCATTTTCCCAATTTATACCCCCATGAGTGGAAGTGCCCTATGCTCTCTAAGCTGTGTTTTTTATATGTTTCAGGACACACCGTACACTTCTCCAGAGTGGCTGTTGGCAATTTACATCCCGCCCATCAGTGTAGCAAGGCTCCCATTTCTCCATGGCCTGTCCTGCATTTCTGGTTTTGACACGTTTTTCAGCATGGCCCTTTTGACCGACGGGTAGCGAGTCTTCTTTGTAGCGCTGATTTGCCTTTCCAGGTTGCTTGGTTGGCCAAAAAGGGCGTATGCGTTTTTTCCTGAATATATTCAGGAAAAAACGCATACGCCCTTTTTGGCCAAGGGCATCATTGTCAACGTTTTGCCGCTTTTCATGTGCTTTAAAGGTGATTCGAATCTACCTCCTGAAATCTGTTTCCTGCAATTCTGCCTTGATTTCAAATCCACTTCTTTGCCTTCCCTCAATATATTTGTGGACGAGAGTTATCATTTATAACTCTGCAGGTTTGTGAATTGCAGTGCCCTGAAGCTCCATTTTACAACTCGCTTTTTTGGGAGCTGGCCGCAAAAGCGCAGGATGGCTTCAGGCCCTGTTCTGGTTCCGGGGGGGAGGATGAGCCTCTGGTTAATTCTTCTTCCTGATGGGAAAATAGAGTGACCTGTGCCTGTCCCAACACCAAGAGCTAGTCTCTCACTGGTTCCCCGTCTACCCGTTCATCCTCAGGACAAATTGCAACCTGTACGGAACAGGAGGTTAAAGGTGCTGATGCTCCAAGTAGGGAGAATGTTAGTAAAGCGGCTGGAATGGCGAACCCGGGCACAAGGAGAAGAGAAATGAGGTGCGTTTTAGAAACCTTTCCCCATCACATGGTGTACCATCTTTTTGTTTTCTCATGCATGTTTTCGATGTAGGAAGATGCCCTTGAACCTGGAGATTTGGGACCCATGCGATGGGTACCACGCAGTATTACTTTAAAGGGTCTGCGTTTGCTCACCCAACCTCACCAAACCTCTCAGCCCCAAGAGTGTCCACCCTTATGTCTCATCCAGCTGTGGGTCTAGATATGGTCAATCCAGGTTGCATCACAGCCCCTGAACGCATTGTGTAAGAATTTCTCTCTCTTTCACTGTCTTTGTTTCATGGGTGTTTCAAAGTAATTTATTTTGATAATGGGGTTTAGCTGCTTTTCACTGCTGTGTTTATGCCGCTTTACACCCACTTGACACACTAACAGAGAGATATCAATACATAGGTTTTAAGATTATTACTAGTCAGATATCTTCTTGTGCGGTGAATAGGGCGTGTTGAGTCCAGTTCTCTGAGCAAGGAGTAGGTCTTGTCTATTACATATTGGGTTTATGGAACGGTATCTGAGCTAATTTGAAACCCTTGTTTTATGTATCACCCCACCTCACCTTTCCCGTTAAGCAGCCATAGTGTGTTTTCTGCATGTGTGACTCTGTTCTGTTTTGTAATTCAGTTCAAGTGTAACGGGTTTTACATTCCCTCTATAAGTGATACCTTATGAGAAGTGTCCTTTTCTGTGTGACTTATTTCACTTAGAATCGTCGTACCTAAATCCACTCATCATGCTGCTACTAGCCTTATGACATTGATTTCATGGCTGAGTGATATTCCATTGTACATAAGGACCACAACTTCTTTATCCATTTTTCTCTTTCCTGGGATATTGAAGGTGGAATGAAGTGGAGGTCCTTGTCAACAGAGCAGCCCTAAACTTTGGGGTGCTTGTGTCTTGCTGATTTTTCATTTTCCCAATTTATACCCCCATGAGTGGAAATGCCCTATGCTCTCTAAGCTGTGTTTTTTAGATGTTTCAAGACACACCGTACACTTCTCCAGAGTGGCTGTTGGCAATTTACATCCCGCCCATCAGTGTAGCAAGGCTCCCATTTCTCCATGGCCTGTCCCGCATTTCTGGTTTTGAGACTTTTTTCAGCATGGCCCTTTTGACTGATGGGTAGCGAGTCTTCTTTGTAGCGCTGATTTGCCTTTCCAGGTTGCTTGGTTGGCCAAAAAGGGCGTATGCGTTTTTTCCTGAATATATTCAGGAAAAAACGCATACGCCCTTTTTGGCCAAGGGCATCATTGTCAACGTTTTGCCGCTTTTCATGTGCTTTAAAGGCGATTCGAATCTACCTCCTGAAATCTGTTTCCTGCAATTCTGCCTTGATTTCAAATCCTCTACTTTGCCTTCCCTCAATATATTTGTGGACGAGAGTTATCATTTATAACTCTGCAGGTTTGTGAATTGCAGTGCCCTGAAGCTCCATTTTACAACTCGCTTTTTTGGGAGCTGGCCGCAAAAGCGCAGGATGGCTTCAGGCCCTGTTCTGGTTCCGGGGGGGAGGATGAGCCTCTGGTTAATTCTTCTTCCTGATGGGAAAATAGAGTGACCTGTGCCTGTCCCAACACCAAGAGCTAGTCTCTCACTGGTTCCCCGTCTACCCGTTCATCCTCAGGACAAATTGCAACCTGTACGGAACAGGAGGTTAAAGGTGCTGATGCTCCAAGTAGGGAGAATGTTAGTAAAGCGGCTGGAATGGCGAACCCGGGCACAAGGAGAAGAGAAATGAGGTGCGTTTTAGAAACCTTTCCCCATCACATGGTGTACCATCTTTTTGTTTTCTCATGCATGTTTTCGATGTAGGAAGATGCCCTTGAACCTGGAGATTTGGGACCCATGCGATGGGTACCACGCAGTATTACTTTAAAGGGTCTGCGTTTGCTCACCCAACCTCACCAAACCTCTCAGCCCCAAGAGTGTCCACCCTTATGTCTCATCCAGCTGTGGGTCTAGATATGGTCAATCCAGGTTGCATCACAGCCCCTGAACGCATTGTGTAAGAATTTCTCTCTCTTTCACTGTCTTTGTTTCATGGGTGTTTCAAAGTAATTTATTTTGATAATGGGGTTTAGCTGCTTTTCACTGCTGTGTTTATGCCGCTTTACACCCACTTGACACACTAACAGAGAGATATCAATACATAGGTTTTAAGATTATTACTAGTCAGATATCTTCTTGTGCGGTGAATAGGGCGTGTTGAGTCCAGTTCTCTGAGCAAGGAGTAGGTCTTGTCTATTACATATTGGGTTTATGGAACGGTATCTGAGCTAATTTGAAACCCTTGTTTTATGTATCACCCCACCTCACCTTTCCCGTTAAGCAGCCATAGTGTGTTTTCTGCATGTGTGACTCTGTTCTGTTTTGTAATTCAGTTCAAGTGTAACGGCTTTTACATTCCCTCTATAAGTGATACCTTATGAGAAGTGTCCTTTTCTGTGTGACTTATTTCACTTAGAATCGTCGTACCTAAATCCACTCATCGTGCTGCTACTAGCCTTATGACATTGATTTCATGGCTGAGTGATATTCCATTGTACATAAGGACCACAACTTCTTTATCCATTTTTCTCTTTCCTGGGATATTGAAGGTGGAATGAAGTGGAGGTCCTTGTCAACAGAGCAGCCCTAAACTTTGGGGTGCTTGTGTCTTGCTGATTTTTCATTTTCCCAATTTATACCCCCATGAGTGGAAGTGCCCTATGCTCTCTAAGCTGTGTTTTTTAGATGTTTCAGGACACACCGTACACTTCTCCAGAGTGGCTGTTGGCAATTTACATCCCGCCCATCAGTGTAGCAAGGCTCCCATTTCTCCATGGCCTGTCCTGCATTTCTGGTTTTGAGACTTTTTTCAGCATGGCCCTTTTGACCGACGGGTAGCGAGTCTTCTTTGTAGCGCTGATTTGCCTTTCCAGGTTGCTTGGTTGGCCAAAAAGGGCGTATGCGTTTTTTCCTGAATATATTCAGGAAAAAACGCATACGCCCTTTTTGGCCAAGGGCATCATTGTCAACGTTTTGCCGCTTTTCATGTGCTTTAAAGGCGATTCGAATCTACCTCCTGAAATCTGTTTCCTGCAATTCTGCCTTGATTTCAAATCCACTTCTTTGCCTTCCCTCAATATATTTGTGGACGAGAGTTATCATTTATAACTCTGCAGGTTTGTGAATTGCAGTGCCCTGAAGCTCCATTTTACAACTCGCTTTTTTGGGAGCTGGCCGCAAAAGCGCAGGATGGCTTCAGGCCCTGTTCTGGTTCCGGGGGGGAGGATGAGCCTGTGGTTAATTCTTCTTCCTGATGGGAAAATAGAGTGACCTGTGCCTGTCCCAACACCAAGAGCTAGTCTCTCACTGGTTCCCCGTCTACCCGTTCATCCTCAGGACAAATTGCAACCTGTACGGAACAGGAGGTTAAAGGTGCTGATGCTCCAAGTAGGGAGATTGTTAGTAAAGCGGCTGGAATGGCGAACCCGGGCACAAGGAGAAGAGAAATGAGGTGCGTTTTAGAAACCTTTCCCCATCACATGGTGTACCATCTTTTTGTTTTCTCATGCATGTTTTCGATGTAGGAAGATGCCCTTGAACCTGGAGATTTGGGACCCATGCGATGGGTACCACGCAGTATTACTTTAAAGGGTCTGCGTTTGCTCACCCAACCTCACCAAACCTCTCAGCCCCAAGAGTGTCCACCCTTATGTCTCATCCAGCTGTGGGTCTAGATATGGTCAATCCAGGTTGCATCACAGCCCCTGAACGCATTGTGTAAGAATTTCTCTCTCTTTCACTGTCTTTGTTTCATGGGTTTTTCAAAGTAATTTATTTTGATAATGGGGTTTAGCTGCTTTTCACTGCTGTGTTTATGCCGCTTTACACCCACTTGACACACTAACAGAGAGATATCAATACATAGGTTTTAAGATTATTACTAGTCAGATATATTCTTGTGCGGTGAATAGGGCGTGTTGAGTCCAGTTCTCTGAGCAAGGAGTAGGTCTTGTCTATTACATATTGGGTTTATGGAACGGTATCTGAGCTAATTTGAAACCCTTGTTTTATGTATCACCCCACCTCACCTTTCCCGTTAAGCAGCCATAGTGTGTTTTCTGCATGTGTGACTCTGTTCTGTTTTGTAATTCAGTTCAAGTGTAACGGCTTTTACATTCCCTCTATCAGTGATACCTTATGAGAAGTGTCCTTTTCTGTGTGACTTATTTCACTTAGAATCGTCGTACCTAAATCCACTCATCATGCTGCTACTAGCCTTATGACATTGATTTCATGGCTGAGTGATATTCCATTGTACATAAGGACCACAACTTCTTTATCCATTTTTCTCTTTCCTGGGATATTGAAGGTGGAATGAAGTGGAGGTCCTTGTCAACAGAGCAGCCCTAAACTTTGGGGTGCTTGTGTCTTGCTGATTTTTCATTTTCCCAATTTATATCCCCATGAGTGGAAGTGCCCTATGCTCTCTAAGCTGTGTTTTTTAGATGTTTCAGGACACACCGTACACTTCTCCAGAGTGGCTGTTGGCAATTTACATCCCGCCCATCAGTGTAGCAAGGCTCCCATTTCTCCATGGCCTGTCCTGCATTTCTGGTTTTGAGACTTTTTTCAGCATGGCCCTTTTGACCGACGGGTAGCGAGTCTTCTTTGTAGCGCTGATTTGCCTTTCCAGGTTGCTTGGTTGGCCAAAAAGGGCGTATGCGTTTTTTCCTGAATATATTCAGGAAAAAACGCATACGCCCTTTTTGGCCAAGGGCATCATTGTCAACGTTTTGCCGCTTTTCATGTGCTTTAAAGGCGATTCGAATCTACCTCCTGAAATCTGTTTCCTGCAATTCTGCCTTGATTTCAAATCCTCTTCGTTGCCTTCCCTCAATATATTTGTGGACGAGAGTTATCATTTATAACTTTGCAGGTTTGTGAATTGCAGTGCCCTGAAGCTCCATTTTACAACTCGCTTTTTTGGGAGCTGGCCGCAAAAGCACTGGATGGCTTCAGGCCCTGTTCTGGTTCCGGGGGGGAGGATGAGCCTGTGGTTAATTCTTCTTCCTGATGGGAAAATAGAGTGACCTGTGCCTGTCCCAACACCAAGAGCTAGTCTCTCACTGGTTCCCCGTCTTCCCGTACATCCTCAGGACAAATTGCAACCTGTACGGAACAGGAGGTTAAAGGTGCTGATGCTCCAAGTAGGGAGATTGTTAGTAAAGCGGCTGGAATGGCGAACCCGGGCACAAGGAGAAGAGAAATGAGGTGCGTTTTAGAAACCTTTCCCCATCACATGGTGTACCATCTTTTTGTTTTCTCATGCATGTTTTCGATGTAGGAAGATGCCCTTGAACCTGGAGATTTGGGACCCATGCGATGGGTACCACGCAGTATTACTTTAAAGGGTCTGCGTTTGCTCACCCAACCTCACCAAACCTCTCAGCCCCAAGAGTGTCCACCCTTATGTCTCATCCAGCTGTGGGTCTAGATATGGTCAATCCAGGTTGCATCACAGCCCCTGAACACATTGTGTAAGAATTTCTCTCTCTTTCACTGTCTTTGTTTCATGGGTTTTTCAAAGTAATTTATTTTGATAATGGGGTTTAGATGCTTTTCACTGCTGTGTTTATGCCGCTTTACACCCACTTGACACACTAACAGAGAGATATCAATACATAGGTTTTAAGATTATTACTAGTCAGATATATTCTTGTGCGGTGAATAGGGTGTGTTGAGTCCAGTTCTCTGAGCAAAGAGTAGGTCTTGTCTATTACATATTGGGTTTATGGAACGGTATCTGAGCTAATTTGAAACCCTTGTTTTATGTATCACTCCACCTCACCTTTCCCGTTAAGCAGCCATAGTGTGTTTTCTGCATTTGTGACTCTGTTCTGTTTTGTAATTCAGTTCAAGTGTAACGCTTTTTACATTCCCTCCTTAAGTGATACCTTATGAGAAGTGTCCTTTTCTGTGTGACTTATTTCACTTAGAATCGTCGTACCTAAATCCACTCATCATGCTGCTACTAGCCTTATGACATTGATTTCATGGCTGAGTGATATTCCATTGTACATAAGGACCACAACTTCTTTATCAATTTTTCTCTTTCCTGGGATATTGAAGGTGGAATGAAGTGGAGGTCCTTGTCAACAGAGCAGCCCTAAACTTTGGGGTGCTTGTGTCTTGCTGGTTTTTCATTTTCCCAATTTATACCCCCATGAGTGGAAGTGCCCTATGCTCTCTAAGCTGTGTTTTTTAGATGTTTCAGGACACACCGTACACTTCTCCAGAGTGGCTGTTGGCAATTTACATCCCGCCCATCAGTGTAGCAAGGCTCCCATTTCTCCATGGCCTGTCCTGCATTTCTGGTTTTGAGACTTTTTTCAGCATGGCCCTTTTGACCGACGGGTAGCGAGTCTTCTTTGTAGCGCTGATTTGCCTTTCCAGGTTGCTTGGTTGGCCAAAAAGGGCGTATGCGTTTTTTCCTGAATATATTCAGGAAAAAACGCATACGCCCTTTTTGGCCAAGGGCATCATTGTCAACGTTTTGCCGCTTTTCATGTGCTTTAAAGGCGATTCGAATCTACCTCCTGAAATCTGTTTCCTGCAATTCTGCCTTGATTTCAAATCCACTTCTTTGCCTTCCCTCAATATATTTGTGGACGAGAGTTATCATTTATAACTCTGCAGGTTTGTGAATTGCAGTGCCCTGAAGCTCCATTTTACAACTCGCTTTTTTGGGAGCTGGCCGCAAAAGCGCAGGATGGCTTCAGGCCCTGTTCTGGTTCCGGGGGGGAGGATGAGCCTCTGGTTAATTCTTCTTCCTGATGGGAAAATAGAGTGACCTGTGCCTGTCCCAACACCAAGAGCTAGTCTCTCACTGGTTCCCCGTCTACCCGTTCATCCTCAGGACAAATTGCAACCTGTACGGAACAGGAGGTTAAAGGTGCTGATGCTCCAAGTAGGGAGATTGTTAGTAAAGCGGCTGGAATGGCGAACCCGGGCACAAGGAGAAGAGAAATGAGGTGCGTTTTAGAAACCTTTCCCCATCACATGGTGTACCATCTTTTTGTTTTCTCATGCATGTTTTCGATGTAGGAAGATGCCCTTGAACCTGGAGATTTGGGACCCATGCGATGGGTACCACGCAGTATTACTTTAAAGGGTCTGCGTTTGCTCACCCAACCTCACCAAACCTCTCAGCCCCAAGAGTGTCCACCCTTATGTCTCATCCAGCTGTGGGTCTAGATATGGTCAATCCAGGTTGCATCACAGCCCCTGAACGCATTGTGTAAGAATTTCTCTCTCTTTCACTGTCTTTGTTTCATGGGTTTTTCAAAGTAATTTATTTTTGTAATGGGGTTTAGCTGCTTTTCACTGCTGTGTTTATGCCGCTTTACACCCACTTGACACACTAACAGAGAGATATCAATACATAGGTTTTAAGATTATTACTAGTCAGATATATTCTTGTGCGGTGAATAGGGCGTGTTGAGTCCAGTTCTCTGAGCAAGGAGTAGGTGTTGTCTATTACATATTGGGTTTATGGAACGGTATCTGAGCTAATTTGAAACCCTTGTTTTATGTATCACCCCACCTCACCTTTCCCGTTAAGCAGCCATAGTGTGTTTTCTGCATGTGTGACTCTGTTCTGTTTTGTAATTCAGTTCAAGTGTAACGGCTTTTACATTCCCTCTATAAGTGATACCTTATGAGAAGTGTCCTTTTCTGTGTGACTTATTTCACTTAGAATCGTCGTACCTAAATCCACTCATCATGCTGCTACTAGCCTTATGACATTGATTTCATGGCTGAGTGATATTCCATTGTACATAAGGACCACAACTTCTTTATCCATTTTTCTCTTTCCTGGGATATTGAAGGTGGAATGAAGTGGAGGTCCTTGTCAACAGAGCAGCCCTAAACTTTGGGGTGCTTGTGTCTTGCTGGTTTTTCATTTTCCCAATTTATACCCCCATGAGTGGAAGTGCCCTATGCTCTCTAACCTGTGTTTTTTAGATGTTTCAGGACACACCGTACACTTCTCCAGAGTGGCTGTTGGCAATTTACATCCCGCCCATCAGTGTAGCAAGGCTCCCATTTCTCCATGGCCTGTCCTGCATTTCTGGTTTTGACACGTTTTTCAGCATGGCCCTTTTGACCGACGGGTAGCGAGTCTTCTTTGTAGCGCTGATTTGCCTTTCCAGGTTGCTTGGTTGGCCAAAAAGGGCGTATGCGTTTTTTCCTGAATATATTCAGGAAAAAACGCATACGCCCTTTTTGGCCAAGGGCATCATTGTCAACGTTTTGCCGCTTTTCATGTGCTTTAAAGGCGATTCGAATCTACCTCCCGAAATCAGTTTCCTGCAATTCTGCCTTGATTTCAAATCCACTTCTTTGCCTTCCCTCAATATATTTGTGGACGAGAGTTATCATTTATAACTCTGCAGGTTTGTGAATTGCAGTGCCCTGAAGCTCCATTTTACAACTCGCTTTTTTGGGAGCTGGCCGCAAAAGCGCAGGATGGCTTCAGGCCCTGTTCTGGTTCCGGGGGGGAGGATGAGCCTCTGGTTAATTCTTCTTCCTGATGGGAAAATAGAGTGACCTGTGCCTGTCCCAACACCAAGAGCTAGTCTCTCACTGGTTCCCCGTCTACCCGTTCATCCTCAGGACAAATTGCAACCTGTACGGAACAGGAGGTTAAAGGTGCTGATGCTCCAAGTAGGGAGATTGTTAGTAAAGCGGCTGGAATGGCGAACCCGGGCACAAGGAGAAGAGAAATGAGGTGCGTTTTAGAAACCTTTCCCCATCACATGGTGTACCATCTTTTTGTTTTCTCATGCATGTTTTCGATGTAGGAAGATGCCCTTGAACCTGGAGATTTGGGACCCATGCGATGGGTACCACGCAGTATTACTTTAAAGGGTCTGCGTTTGCTCACCCAACCTCACCAAACCTCTCAGCCCCAAGAGTGTCCACCCTTATGTCTCATCCAGCTGTGGGTCTAGATATGGTCAATCCAGGTTGCATCACAGCCCCTGAACGCATTGTGTAAGAATTTCTCTCTCTTTCACTGTCTTTGTTTCATGGGTTTTTCAAAGTAATTTATTTTGATAATGGGGTTTAGCTGCTTTTCACTGCTGTGTTTATGCCGCTTTACACCCACTTGACACACTAACAGAGAGATATCAATACATAGGTTTTAAGATTATTACTAGTCAGATATATTCTTGTGCGGTGAATAGGGCGTGTTGAGTCCAGTTCTCTGAGCAAGGAGTAGGTCTTGTCTATTACATATTGGGTTTATGGAACGGTATCTGAGCTAATTTGAAACCCTTGTTTTATGTATCACCCCACCTCACCTTTCCCGTTAAGCAGCCATAGTGTGTTTTCTGCATGTGTGACTCTCTTCTGTTTTGTAATTCAGTTCAAGTGTAACGGCTTTTACATTCCCTCTATAAGTGATACCTTATGAGAAGTGTCCTTTTCTGTGTGACTTATTTCACTTAGAATCGTCGTACCTAAATCCACTCATCATGCTGCTACTAGCCTTATGACATTGATTTCATGGCTGAGTGATATTCCATTGTACATAAGGACCACAACTTCTTTATCCATTTTTCTCTTTCCTGGGATATTGAAGGTGGAATGAAGTGGAGGTCCTTGTCAACAGAGCAGCCCTAAACTTTGGGGTGCTTGTGTCTTGCTGATTTTTCATTTTCGCAATTTATACCCCCATGAGTGGAAGTGCCCTATGCTCTCTAAGCTGTGTTTTTCAGATGTTTCAGGACACACCGTACACTTCTCCAGAGTGGCTGTTGGCAATTTACATCCCGCCCATCAGTGTAGCAAGGCTCCCATTTCTCCATGGCCTGTCCTGCATTTCTGGTTTTGAGACTTTTTTCAGCATGGCCCTTTTGACCGACGGGTAGCGAGTCTTCTTTGTAGCGCTGATTTGCCTTTCCAGGTTGCTTGGTTGGCCAAAAAGGGCGTATGCGTTTTTTCCTGAATATATTCAGGAAAAAACGCATACGCCCTTTTTGGCCAAGGGCATCATTGTCAACGTTTTGCCGCTTTTCATGTGCTTTAAAGGCGATTCGAATCTACCTCCTGAAATCTGTTTCCTGCAATTCTGCCTTGATTTCAAATCCACTTCTTTGCCTTCCCTCAATATATTTGTGGACGAGAGTTATCATTTATAACTCTGCAGGTTTGTGAATTGCAGTGCCCTGAAGCTCCATTTTACAACTCGCTTTTTTGGGAGCTGGCCGCAAAAGCGCAGGATGGCTTCAGGCCCTGTTCTGGTTCCGGGGGGGAGGATGAGCCTCTGGTTAATTCTTCTTCCTGATGGGAAAATAGAGTGACCTGTGCCTGTCCCAACACCAAGAGCTAGTCTCTCACTGGTTCCCCGTCTTCCCGTACATCCTCAGGACAAATTGCAACCTGTACGGAACAGGAGGTTAAAGGTGCTGATGCTCCAAGTAGGGAGATTGTTAGTAAAGCGGCTGGAATGGCGAACCCGGGCACAAGGAGAAGAGAAATGAGGTGCGTTTTAGAAACCTTTCCCCATCACATGGTGTACCATCTTTTTGTTTTCTCATGCATGTTTTCGATGTAGGAAGATGCCCTTGAACCTGGAGATTTGGGACCCATGCGATGGGTACCACGCAGTATTACTTTAAAGGGTCTGCGTTTGCTCACCCAACCTCACCAAACCTCTCAGCCCCAAGAGTGTCCACCCTTATGTCTCATCCAGCTGTGGGTCTAGATATGGTCAATCCAGGTTGCATCACAGCCCCTGAACACATTGTGTAAGAATTTCTCTCTCTTTCACTGTCTTTGTTTCATGGGTTTTTCAAAGTAATTTATTTTGATAATGGGGTTTAGCTGCTTTTCACTGCTGTGTTTATGCCGCTTTACACCCACTTGACACACTAACAGAGAGATATCAATACATAGGTTTTAAGATTATTACTAGTCAGATATATTCTTGTGCGGTGAATAGGGTGTGTTGAGTCCAGTTCTCTGAGCAAAGAGTAGGTCTTGTCTATTACATATTGGGTTTATGGAACGGTATCTGAGCTAATTTGAAACGCTTGTTTTATGTATCACGCCACCTCACCTTTCCCGTTAAGCAGCCATAGTGTGTTTTCTGCATGTGTGACTCTGTTCTGTTTTGTAATTCAGTTCAAGTGTAACGCTTTTTACATTCCCTCCTTAAGTGATACCTTATGAGAAGTGTCCTTTTCTGTGTGACTTATTTCACTTAGAATCGTCGTACCTAAATCCACTCATCATGCTGCTACTAGCCTTATGACATTGATTTCATGGCTGAGTGATATTCCATTGTACATAAGGACCACAACTTCTTTATCCATTTTTCTCTTTCCTGGGATATTGAAGGTGGAATGAAGTGGAGGTCCTTGTCAACAGAGCAGCCCTAAACTTTGGGGTGCTTGTGTCTTGCTGATTTTTCATTTTCCCAATTTATACCCCCATGAGTGGAAGTGCCCTATGCTCTCTAAGCTGTGTTTTTTAGATGTTTCAGGACACACCGTACACTTCTCCAGAGTGGCTGTTGGCAATTTATATCCCGCCCATCAGTGTAGCAAGGCTCCCATTTCTCCATGGCCTGTCCTGCATTTCTTGTTTTGACACGTTTTTCAGCATGGCCCTTTTGACCGACGGGTAGCGAGTCTTCTTTGTAGCGCTGATTTGCCTTTCCAGGTTGCTTGGTTGGCCAAAAAGGGCGTATGCGTTTTTTCCTGAATATATTCAGGAAAAAACGCATACGCCCTTTTTGGCCAAGGGCATCATTGTCAACGTTTTGCCGCTTTTCATGTGCTTTAAATGCGATTCGAATCTACCTCCTGAAATCTGTTTCCTGCAATTCTGCCTTGATTTCAAATCCACTTCTTTGCCTTCCCTCAATATATTTGTGGACGAGAGTTATCATTTATAACTCTGCAGGTTTGTGAATTGCAGTGCCCTGAAGCTCCATTTTACAACTCGCTTTTTTGGGAGCTGGCCGCAAAAGCGCAGGATGGCTTCAGGCCCTGTTCTGGTTCCGGGGGGGAGGATGAGCCTCTGGTTAATTCTTCTTCCTGATGGGAAAATAGAGTGACCTGTGCCTGTCCCAACACCAAGAGCTAGTCTCTCACTGGTTCCCCGTCTACCCGTTCATCCTCAGGACAAATTGCAACCTGTACGGAACAGGAGGTTAAAGGTGCTGATGCTCCAAGTAGGGAGATTGTTAGTAAAGCGGCTGGAATGGCGAACCCGGGCACAAGGAGAAGAGAAATGAGGTGCGTTTTAGAAACCTTTCCCCATCACATGGTGTACCATCTTTTTGTTTTCTCATGCATGTTTTCGATGTAGGAAGATGCCCTTGAACCTGGAGATTTGGGACCCATGCGATGGGTACCACGCAGTATTACTTTAAAGGGTCTGCGTTTGCTCACCCAACCTCACCAAACCTCTCAGCCCCAAGAGTGTCCACCCTTATGTCTCATCCAGCTGTGGGTCTAGATATGGTCAATCCAGGTTGCATCACAGCCCCTGAACGCATTGTGTAAGAATTTCTCTCTCTTTCACTGTCTTTGTTTCATGGGTTTTTCAAAGTAATTTATTTTGATAATGGGGTTTAGCTGCTTTTCACTGCTGTGTTTATGCCGCTTTACACCCACTTGACACACTAACAGAGAGATATCAATACATAGGTTTTAAGATTATTACTAGTCAGATATATTCTTGTGCGGTGAATAGGGCGTGTTGAGTCCAGTTCTCTGAGCAAGGAGTAGGTCTTGTCTATTACATATTGGGTTTATGGAACGGTATCTGAGCTAATTTGAAACCCTTGTTTTATGTATCACCCCACCTCACCTTTCCCGTTAAGCAGCCATAGTGTGTTTTCTGCATGTGTGACTCTGTTCTGTTTTGTAATTCAGTTCAAGTGTAACGGCTTTTACATTCCCTCTATAAGTGATACCTTATGAGAAGTGTCCTTTTCTGTGTGACTTATTTCACTTAGAATCGTCGTACCTAAATCCACTCATCATGCTGCTACTAGCCTTATGACATTGATTTCATGGCTGAGTGATATTCCATTGTACATAAGGACCACAACTTCTTTATCCATTTTTCTCTTTCCTGGGATATTGAAGGTGGAATGAAGTGGAGGTCCTTGTCAACAGAGCAGCCCTAAACTTTGGGGTGCTTGTGTCTTGCTGGTTTTTCATTTTCCCAATTTATACCCCCATGAGTGGAAGTGCCCTATGCTCTCTAAGCTGTGTTTTTTAGATGTTTCAGGACACACCGTACACTTCTCCAGAGTGGCTGTTGGCAATTTACATCCCGCCCATCAGTGTAGCAAGGCTCCCATTTCTCCATGGCCTGTCCTGCATTTCTGGTTTTGACACGTTTTTCAGCATGGCCCTTTTGACCGACGGGTAGCGAGTCTTCTTTGTAGCGCTGATTTGCCTTTCCAGGTTGCTTGGTTGGCCAAAAAGGGCGTATGCGTTTTTTCCTGAATATATTCAGGAAAAAACGCATACGCCCTTTTTGGCCAAGGGCATCATTGTCAACGTTTTGCCGCTTTTCATGTGCTTTAAATGCGATTCGAATCTACCTCCTGAAATCTGTTTCCTGCAATTCTGCCTTGATTTCAAATCCTCTTCTTTGCCTTCCCTCAGTATATTTGTGGACGAGAGTTATCATTTATAACTCTGCAGGTTTGTGAATTGCAGTGCCCTGAAGCTCCATTTTACAACTCGCTTTTTTGGGAGCTGGCCGCAAAAGCACTGGATGGCTTCAGGCCCTGTTCTGGTTCCGGGGGGGAGGATGAGCCTGTGGTTAATTCTTCTTCCTGATGGGAAAATAGAGTGACCTGTGCCTGTCCCAACACCAAGAGCTAGTCTCTCACTGGATCCCCGTCTTCCCGTACATCCTCAGGACAAATTGCAACCTGTACGGAACAGGAGGTTAAAGGTGCTGATGCTCCAAGTAGGGAGATTGTTAGTAAAGCGGCTGGAATGGCGAACCCGGGCACAAGGAGAAGAGAAATGAGGTGCGTTTTAGAAACCTTTCCCCATCACATGGTGTACCATCTTTTTGTTTTCTCATGCATGTTTTCGATGTAGGAAGATGCCCTTGAACCTGGAGATTTGGGACCCATGCGATGGGTACCATGCAGTATTACTTTAAAGGGTCTGCGTTTGCTCACCCAACCTCACCAAACCTCTCAGCCCCAAGAGTGTCCACCCTTATGTCTCATCCAGCTGTGGGTCTAGATATGGTCAATCCAGGTTGCATCACAGCCCCTGAACACATTTTGTAAGAATTTCTCTCTCTTTCACTGTCTTTGTTTCATGGGTTTTTCAAAGTAATTTATTTTGATAATGGGGTTTAGCTGCTTTTCACTGCTGTGTTTATGCCGCTTTACACCCACTTGACACACTAACAGAGAGATATCAATACATAGGTTTTAAGATTATTACTAGTCAGATATATTCTTGTGCGGTGAATAGGGTGTGTTGAGTCCAGTTCTCTGAGCAAAGAGTAGGTCTTGTCTATTACATATTGGGTTTATGGAACGGTATCTGAGCTAATTTGAAACCCTTGTTTTATGTATCACGCCACCTCACCTTTCCCGTTAAGCAGCCATAGTGTGTTTTCTGCATGTGTGACTCTGTTCTGTTTTGTAATTCAGTTCAAGTGTAACGCTTTTTACATTCCCTCCTTAAGTGATACCTTATGAGAAGTGTCCTTTTCTGTGTGACTTATTTCACTTAGAATCGTCGTACCTAAATCCACTCATCGTGCTGCTACTAGCCTTATGACATTGATTTCATGGCTGAGTGATATTCCATTGTACATAAGGACCACAACTTCTTTATCCATTTTTCTCTTTCCTGGGATATTGAAGGTGGAATGAAGTGGAGGTCCTTGTCAACAGAGCAGCCCTAAACTTTGGGGTGCTTGTGTCTTGCTGATTTTTCATTTTCCCAATTTATACCCCCATGAGTGGAAGTGCCCTATGCTCTCTAAGCTGTGTTTTTTAGATGTTTCAGGACACACCGTACACTTCTCCAGAGTGGCTGTTGGCAATTTACATCCCGCCCATCAGTGTAGCAAGGCTCCCATTTCTCCATGGCCTGTCCTGCATTTCTGGTTTTGAGACTTTTTTCAGCATGGCCCTTTTGACCGACGGGTAGCGAGTCTTCTTTGTAGCGCTGATTTGCCTTTCCAGGTTGCTTGGTTGGCCAAAAAGGGCGTATGCGTTTTTTCCTGAATATATTCAGGAAAAAACGCATACGCCCTTTTTGGCCAAGGGCATCATTGTCAACGTTTTGCCGCTTTTCATGTGCTTTAAAGGCGATTCGAATCTACCTCCCGAAATCAGTTTCCTGCAATTCTGCCTTGATTTCAAATCCACTTCTTTGCCTTCCCTCAATATATTTGTGGACGAGAGTTATCATTTATAACTCTGCAGGTTTGTGAATTGCAGTGCCCTGAAGCTCCATTTTACAACTCGCTTTTTTGGGAGCTGGCCGCAAAAGCGCAGGATGGCTTCAGGCCCTGTTCTGGTTCCGGGGGGGAGGATGAGCCTCTGGTTAATTCTTCTTCCTGATGGGAAAATAGAGTGACCTGTGCCTGTCCCAACACCAAGAGCTAGTCTCTCACTGGTTCCCCGTCTACCCGTTCATCCTCAGGACAAATTGCAACCTGTACGGAACAGGAGGTTAAAGGTGCTGATGCTCCAAGTAGGGAGATTGTTAGTAAAGCGGCTGGAATGGCGAACCCGGGCACAAGGAGAAGAGAAATGAGGTGCGTTTTAGAAACCTTTCCCCATCACATGGTGTACCATCTTTTTGTTTTCTCATGCATGTTTTCGATGTAGGAAGATGCCCTTGAACCTGGAGATTTGGGACCCATGCGATGGGTACCACGCAGTATTACTTTAAAGGGTCTGCGTTTGCTCACCCAACCTCACCAAACCTCTCAGCCCCAAGAGTGTCCACCCTTATGTCTCATCCAGCTGTGGGTCTAGATATGGTCAATCCAGGTTGCATCACAGCCCCTGAACGCATTGTGTAAGAATTTCTCTCTCTTTCACTGTCTTTGTTTCATGGGTTTTTCAAAGTAATTTATTTTGATAATGGGGTTTAGCTGCTTTTCACTGCTGTGTTTATGCCGCTTTACACCCACTTGACACACTAACAGAGAGATATCAATACATAGGTTTTAAGATTATTACTAGTCAGATATATTCTTGTGCGGTGAATAGGGCGTGTTGAGTCCAGTTCTCTGAGCAAGGAGTAGGTCTTGTCTATTACATATTGGGTTTATGGAACGGTATCTGAGCTAATTTGAAACCCTTGTTTTATGTATCACCCCACCTCACCTTTCCCGTTAAGCAGCCATAGTGTGTTTTCTGCATGTGTGACTCTGTTCTGTTTTGTAATTCAGTTCAAGTGTAACGGCTTTTACATTCCCTCTATCAGTGATACCTTATGAGAAGTGTCCTTTTCTGTGTGACTTATTTCACTTAGAATCGTCGTACCTAAATCCACTCATCATGCTGCTACTAGCCTTATGACATTGATTTCATGGCTGAGTGATATTCCATTGTACATAAGGACCACAACTTCTTTATCCATTTTTCTCTTTCCTGGGATATTGAAGGTGGAATGAAGTGGAGGTCCTTGTCAACAGAGCAGCCCTAAACTTTGGGGTGCTTGTGTCTTGCTGATTTTTCATTTTCCCAATTTATACCCCCATGAGTGGAAGTGCCCTATGCTCTCTAAGCTGTGTTTTTTAGATGTTTCAGGACACACCGTACACTTCTCCAGAGTGGCTGTTGGCAATTTACATCCCGCCCATCAGTGTAGCAAGGCTCCCATTTCTCCATGGCCTGTCCTGCATTTCTGGTTTTGACACGTTTTTCAGCATGGCCCTTTTGACCGACGGGTAGCGAGTCTTCTTTGTAGCGCTGATTTGCCTTTCCAGGTTGCTTGGTTGGCCAAAAAGGGCGTATGCGTTTTTTCCTGAATATATTCAGGAAAAAACGCATACGCCCTTTTTGGCCAAGGGCATCATTGTCAACGTTTTGCCGCTTTTCATGTGCTTTAAAGGCGATTCGAATCTACCTCCTGAAATCTGTTTCCTGCAATTCTGCCTTGATTTCAAATCCTCTTCTTTGCCTTCCCTCAATATATTTGTGGACGAGAGTTATCATTTATAACTCTGCAGGTTTGTGAATTGCAGTGCCCTGAAGCTCCATTTTACAACTCGCTTTTTTGGGAGCTGGCCGCAAAAGCGCAGGATGGCTTCAGGCCCTGTTCTGGTTCCGGGGGGGAGGATGAGCCTCTGGTTAATTCTTCTTCCTGATGGGAAAATAGAGTGACCTGTGCCTGTCCCAACACCAAGAGCTAGTCTCTCACTGGTTCCCCGTCTACCCGTTCATCCTCAGGACAAATTGCAACCTGTACGGAACAGGAGGTTAAAGGTGCTGATGCTCCAAGTAGGGAGATTGTTAGTAAAGCGGCTGGAATGGCGAACCCGGGCACAAGGAGAAGAGAAATGAGGTGCGTTTTAGAAACCTTTCCCCATCACATGGTGTACCATCTTTTTGTTTTCTCATGCATGTTTTCGATGTAGGAAGATGCCCTTGAACCTGGAGATTTGGGACCCATGCGATGGGTACCACGCAGTATTACTTTAAAGGGTCTGCGTTTGCTCACCCAACCTCACCAAACCTCTCAGCCCCAAGAGTGTCCACCCTTATGTCTCATCCAGCTGTGGGTCTAGATATGGTCAATCCAGGTTGCATCACAGCCCCTGAACGCATTGTGTAAGAATTTCTCTCTCTTTCACTGTCTTTGTTTCATGGGTTTTACGAAGTAATTTATTTTTATACTGGGGTTTAGCTGCTTTTCACTGCTGTGTTTATGCCGCTTTACACCCACTTGACACACTAACAGAGAGATATCAATACATAGGTTTTAAGATTATTACTAGTCAGATATATTCTTGTGCGGTGAATAGGGCGTGTTGAGTCCAGTTCTCTGAGCAAGGAGTAGGTCTTTTCTATTACATATTGGGTTTATGGAACGGTATCTGAGCTAATTTGAAACCCTTGTTTTATGTATCACCCCACCTCACCTTTCCCGTTAAGCAGCCATAGTGTGTTTTCTGCATGTGTGACTCTGTTCTGTTTTGTAATTCAGTTCAAGTGTAACGGCTTTTACATTCCCTCTATAAGTGATACCTTATGAGAAGTGTCCTTTTCTGTGTGACTTATTTCACTTAGAATCGTCGTACCTAAATCCACTCATCATGCTGCTACTAGCCTTATGACATTGATTTCATGGCTGAGTGATATTCCATTGTACATAAGGACCACAACTTCTTTATCCATTTTTCTCTTTCCTGGGATATTGAAGGTGGAATGAAGTGGAGGTCCTTGTCAACAGAGCAGCCCTAAACTTTGAGGTGCTTGTGTCTTGCTGATTTTTCATTTTCCCAATTTATATCCCCATGAGTGGAAGTGCCCTATGCTCTCTAAGCTGTGTTTTTTAGATGTTTCAGGACACACCGTACACTTCTCCAGAGTGGCTGTTGGCAATTTACATCCCGCCCATCAGTGTAGCAAGGCTCCCATTGCTCCATGGCCTGTCCTGCATTTCTGGTTTTGAGACTTTTTTCAGCATGGCCCTTTTGACCGACGGGTAGCGAGTCTTCTTTGTAGCGCTGATTTGCCTTTCCAGGTTGCTTGGTTGGCCAAAAAGGGCGTATGCGTTTTTTCCTGAATATATTCAGGAAAAAACGCATACGCCCTTTTTGGCCAAGGGCATCATTGTCAACGTTTTGCCGCTTTTCATGTGCTTTAAAGGCGATTCGAATCTACCTCCTGAAATCTGTTTCCTGCAATTCTGCCTTGATTTCAAATCCTCTTCTTTGCCTTCCCTCAATATATTTGTGGACGAGAGTTATCATTTATAACTCTGCAGGTTTGTGAATTGCAGTGCCCTGAAGCTCCATTTTACAACTCGCTTTTTTGGGAGCTGGCCGCAAAAGCACTGGATGGCTTCAGGCCCTGTTCTGGTTCCGGGGGGGAGGATGAGCCTCTGGTTAATTCTCCTTCCTGATGGGAAAATAGAGTGACCTGTGCCTGTCCCAACACCAAGAGCTAGTCTCTCACTGGTTCCCCGTCTACCCGTTCATCCTCAGGACAAATTGCAACCTGTACGGAACAGGAGGTTAAAGGTGCTGATGCTCCAAGTAGGGAGATTGTTAGTAAAGCGGCTGGAATGGCGAACCCGGGCACAAGGAGAAGAGAAATGAGGTGCGTTTTAGAAACCTTTCCCCATCACATGGTGTACCATCTTTTTGTTTTCTCATGCATGTTTTCGATGTAGGAAGATGCCCTTGAACCTGGAGATTTGGGACCCATGCGATGGGTACCACGCAGTATTACTTTAAAGGGTCTGCGTTTGCTCACCCAACCTCACCAAACCTCTCAGCCCCAAGAGTGTCCACCCTTATGTCTCATCCAGCTGTGGGTCTAGATATGGTCAATCCAGGTTGCATCACAGCCCCTGAACGCATTGTGTAAGAATTTCTCTCTCTTTCACTGTCTTTGTTTCATGGGTGTTTCAAAGTAATTTATTTTTATAATGGGGTTTAGCTGCTTTTCACTGCTGTGTTTATGCCACTTTACACCCACTTGACACACTAACAGAGAGATATCAATACATAGGTTTTAAGATTATTACTAGTCAGATATATTCTTGTGCGGTGAATAGGGCGTGTTGAGTCCAGTTCTCTGAGCAAGGAGTAGGTCTTGTCTATTACATATTGGGTTTATGGAACGGTATCTGAGCTAATTTGAAACCCTTGTTTTATGTATCACCCCACCTCACCTTTCCCGTTAAGCAGCCATAGTGTGTTTTCTGCATGTGTGACTCTCTTCTGTTTTGTAATTCAGTTCAAGTGTAACGGCTTTTACATTCCCTCTATAAGTGATACCTTATGAGAAGTGTCCTTTTCTGTGTGACTTATTTCACTTAGAATCGTCGTACCTAAATCCACTCATCATGCTGCTACTAGCCTTATGACATTGATTTCATGGCTGAGTGATATTCCATTGTACATAAGGACCACAACTTCTTTATCCATTTTTCTCTTTCCTGGGATATTGAAGGTGGAATGAAGTGGAGGTCCTTGTCAACAGAGCAGCCCTAAACTTTGGGGTGCTTGTGTCTTGCTGATTTTTCATTTTCCCAATTTATATCCCCATGAGTGGAAGTGCCCTATGCTCTCTAACCTGTGTTTTTTAGATGTTTCAGGACACACCGTACACTTCTCCAGAGTGGCTGTTGGCAATTTACATCCCGCCCATCAGTGTAGCAAGGCTCCCATTTCTCCATGGCCTGTCCTGCATTTCTGGTTTTGACACGTTTTTCAGCATGGCCCTTTTGACCGACGGGTAGCGAGTCTTCTTTGTAGCGCTGATTTGCCTTTCCAGGTTGCTTGGTTGGCCAAAAAGGGCGTATGCGTTTTTTCCTGAATATATTCAGGAAAAAACGCATACGCCCTTTTTGGCCAAGGGCATCATTGTCAACGTTTTGCCGCTTTTCATGTGCTTTAAAGGCGATTCGAATCTACCTCCTGAAATCTGTTTCCTGCAATTCTGCCTTGATTTCAAATCCACTTCTTTGCCTTCCCTCAATATATTTGCGGACGAGAGTTATCATTTATAACTCTGCAGGTTTGTGAATTGCAGTGCCCTGAAGCTCCATTTTACAACTCGCTTTTTTGGGAGCTGGCCGCAAAAGCGCAGGATGGCTTCAGGCCCTGTTCTGGTTCCGGGGGGGAGGATGAGCCTCTGGTTAATTCTTCTTCCTGATGGGAAAATAGAGTGACCTGTGCCTGTCCCAACACCAAGAGCTAGTCTCTCACTGGTTCCCCGTCTACCCGTTCATCCTCAGGACAAATTGCAACCTGTACGGAACAGGAGGTTAAAGGTGCTGATGCTCCAAGTAGGGAGATTGTTAGTAAAGCGGCTGGAATGGCGAACCCGGGCACAAGGAGAAGAGAAATGAGGTGCGTTTTAGAAACCTTTCCCCATCACATGGTGTACCATCTTTTTGTTTTCTCATGCATGTTTTCGATGTAGGAAGATGCCCTTGAACCTGGAGATTTGGGACCCATGCGATGGGTACCACGCAGTATTACTTTAAAGGGTCTGCGTTTGCTCACCCAACCTCACCAAACCTCTCAGCCCCAAGAGTGTCCACCCTTATGTCTCATCCAGCTGTGGGTCTAGATATGGTCAATCCAGGTTGCATCACAGCCCCTGAACGCATTGTGTAAGAATTTCTCTCTCTTTCACTGTCTTTGTTTCATGGGTTTTTCAAAGTAATTTATTTTGATAATGGGGTTTAGCTGCTTTTCACTGCTGTGTTTATGCCGCTTTACACCCACTTGACACACTAACAGAGAGATATCAATACATAGGTTTTAAGATTATTACTAGTCAGATATATTCTTGTGCGGTGAATAGGGCGTGTTGAGTCCAGTTCTCTGAGCAAGGAGTAGGTCTTGTCTATTACATATTGGGTTTATGGAACGGTATCTGAGCTAATTTGAAACCCTTGTTTTATGTATCACCCCACCTCACCTTTCCCGTTAAGCAGCCATAGTGTGTTTTCTGCATGTGTGACTCTGTTCTGTTTTGTAATTCAGTTCAAGTGTAACGGCTTTTACATTCCCTCTATAAGTGATACCTTATGAGAAGTGTCCTTTTCTGTGTGACTTATTTCACTTAGAATCGTCGTACCTAAATCCACTCATCATGCTGCTACTAGCCTTATGACATTGATTTCATGGCTGAGTGATATTCCATTGTACATAAGGACCACAACTTCTTTATCCATTTTTCTCTTTCCTGGGATATTGAAGGTGGAATGAAGTGGAGGTCCTTGTCAACAGAGCAGCCCTAAACTTTGGGGTGCTTGTGTCTTGCTGATTTTTCATTTTCGCAATTTATACCCCCATGAGTGGAAGTGCCCTATGCTCTCTAAGCTGTGTTTTTCAGATGTTTCAGGACACACCGTACACTTCTCCAGAGTGGCTGTTGGCAATTTACATCCCGCCCATCAGTGTAGCAAGGCTCCCATTTCTCCATGGCCTGTCCTGCATTTCTGGTTTTGAGACTTTTTTCAGCATGGCCCTTTTGACCGACGGGTAGCGAGTCTTCTTTGTAGCGCTGATTTGCCTTTCCAGGTTGCTTGGTTGGCCAAAAAGGGCGTATGCGTTTTTTCCTGAATATATTCAGGAAAAAACGCATACGCCCTTTTTGGCCAAGGGCATCATTGTCAACGTTTTGCCGCTTTTCATGTGCTTTAAAGGCGATTCGAATCTACCTCCTGAAATCTGTTTCCTGCAATTCTGCCTTGATTTCAAATCCACTTCTTTGCCTTCCCTCAATATATTTGCGGACGAGAGTTATCATTTATAACTCTGCAGGTTTGTGAATTGCAGTGCCCTGAAGCTCCATTTTACAACTCGCTTTTTTGGGAGCTGGCCGCAAAAGCGCAGGATGGCTTCAGGCCCTGTTCTGGTTCCGGGGGGGAGGATGAGCCTCTGGTTAATTCTTCTTCCTGATGGGAAAATAGAGTGACCTGTGCCTGTCCCAACACCAAGAGCTAGTCTCTCACTGGTTCCCCGTCTACCCGTTCATCCTCAGGACAAATTGCAACCTGTACGGAACAGGAGGTTAAAGGTGCTGATGCTCCAAGTAGGGAGATTGTTAGTAAAGCGGCTGGAATGGCGAACCCGGGCACAAGGAGAAGAGAAATGAGGTGCGTTTTAGAAACCTTTCCCCATCACATGGTGTACCATCTTTTTGTTTTCTCATGCATGTTTTCGATGTAGGAAGATGCCCTTGAACCTGGAGATTTGGGACCCATGCGATGGGTACCACGCAGTATTACTTTAAAGGGTCTGCGTTTGCTCACCCAACCTCACCAAACCTCTCAGCCCCAAGAGTGTCCACCCTTATGTCTCATCCAGCTGTGGGTCTAGATATGGTCAATCCAGGTTGCATCACAGCCCCTGAACGCATTGTGTAAGAATTTCTCTCTCTTTCACTGTCTTTGTTTCATGGGTTTTTCAAAGTAATTTATTTTGATAATGGGGTTTAGCTGCTTTTCACTGCTGTGTTTATGCCGCTTTACACCCACTTGACACACTAACAGAGAGATATCAATACATAGGTTTTAAGATTATTACTAGTCAGATATATTCTTGTGCGGTGAATAGGGCGTGTTGAGTCCAGTTCTCTGAGCAAGGAGTAGGTCTTGTCTATTACATATTGGGTTTATGGAACGGTATCTGAGCTAATTTGAAACCCTTGTTTTATGTATCACCCCACCTCACCTTTCCCGTTAAGCAGCCATAGTGTGTTTTCTGCATGTGTGACTCTGTTCTGTTTTGTAATTCAGTTCAAGTGTAACGGCTTTTACATTCCCTCTATAAGTGATACCTTATGAGAAGTGTCCTTTTCTGTGTGACTTATTTCACTTAGAATCGTCGTACCTAAATCCACTCATCATGCTGCTACTAGCCTTATGACATTGATTTCATGGCTGAGTGATATTCCATTGTACATAAGGACCACAACTTCTTTATCCATTTTTCTCTTTCCTGGGATATTGAAGGTGGAATGAAGTGGAGGTCCTTGTCAACAGAGCAGCCCTAAACTTTGGGGTGCTTGTGTCTTGCTGATTTTTCATTTTCGCAATTTATACCCCCATGAGTGGAAGTGCCCTATGCTCTCTAAGCTGTGTTTTTCAGATGTTTCAGGACACACCGTACACTTCTCCAGAGTGGCTGTTGGCAATTTACATCCCGCCCATCAGTGTAGCAAGGCTCCCATTTCTCCATGGCCTGTCCTGCATTTCTGGTTTTGAGACTTTTTTCAGCATGGCCCTTTTGACCGACGGGTAGCGAGTCTTCTTTGTAGCGCTGATTTGCCTTTCCAGGTTGCTTGGTTGGCCAAAAAGGGCGTATGCGTTTTTTCCTGAATATATTCAGGAAAAAACGCATACGCCGTTTTTGGCCAAGGGCATCATTGTCAACGTTTTGCCGCTTTTCATGTGCTTTAAATGCGATTCGAATCTACCTCCTGAAATCTGTTTCCTACAATTCTGCCTTGATTTCAAATCCTCTTCTTTGCCTTCCCTCAATATATTTGTGGACGAGAGTTATCATTTATAACTCTGCAGGTTTGAGAATTGCAGTGCCCTGAAGCTCCATTTTACAACTCGCTTTTTTGGGAGCTGGCCGCAAAAGCGCAGGATGGCTTCAGGCCCTGTTCTGGTTCCGGGGGGGAGGATGAGCCTCTGGTTAATTCTTCTTCCTGATGGGAAAATAGAGTGACCTGTGCCTGTCCCAACACCAAGAGCTAGTCTCTCACTGGTTCCCCGTCTACCCGTTCATCCTCAGGACAAATTGCAACCTGTACGGAACAGGATGTTAAAGGTGCTGATGCTCCAGGTAGGGAGATTGTTAGTAAAGCGGCTGGAATGGCGAACCCGGGCACAAGGAGAAGAGAAATGAGGTGCGTTTTAGAAACCTTTCCCCATCACATGGTGTACCATCTTTTTGTTTTCTCATGCATGTTTTCGATGTAGGAAGATGCCCTTGAACCTGGAGATTTGGGACCCATGCGATGGGTACCACGCAGTATTACTTTAAAGGGTCTGCGTTTGCTCACCCAACCTCACCAAACCTCTCAGCCCCAAGAGTGTCCACCCTTATGTCTCATCCAGCAGTGGGTCTAGATATGGTCAATCCAGGTTGCATCACAGCCCCTGAACACATTGTGTAAGAATTTCTCTCTCTTTCACTGTCTTTGTTTCATGGGTTTTTCAAAGTAATTTATTTTGATAATGGGGTTTAGCTGCTTTTCACTGCTGTGTTTATGCCGCTTTACACCCACTTGACACACTAACAGAGAGATATCAATACATAGGTTTTAAGATTATTACTAGTCAGATATATTCTTGTGCGGTGAATAGGGTGTGTTGAGTCCAGTTCTCTGAGCAAAGAGTAGGTCTTGTCTATTACATATTGGGTTTATGGAACGGTATCTGAGCTAATTTGAAACCCTTGTTTTATGTATCACTCCACCTCACCTTTCCCGTTAAGCAGCCATAGTGTGTTTTCTGCATGTGTGACTCTGTTCTGTTTTGTAATTCAGTTCAAGTGTAACGCTTTTTACATTCCCTCCTTAAGTGATACCTTATGAGAAGTGTCCTTTTCTGTGTGACTTATTTCACTTCGAATCGTCGTACCTAAATCCACTCATCATGCTGCTACTAGCCTTATGACATTGATTTCATGGCTGAGTGATATTCCATTGTACATAAGGACCACAACTTCTTTATCAATTTTTCTCTTTCCTGGGATATTGAAGGTGGAATGAAGTGGAGGTCCTTGTCAACAGAGCAGCCCTCAACTTTGGGGTGCTTGTGTCTTGCTGATTTTTCATTTTCCCAATTTATACCCCCATGAGTGGAAGTGCCCTATGCTCTCTAAGCTGTGTTTTTTAGATGTTTCAGGACACACCGTACACTTCTCCAGAGTGGCTGTTGGCAATTTACATCCCGCCCATCAGTGTAGCAAGGCTCCCATTTCTCCATGGCCTGTCCTGCATTTCTGGTTTTGAGACTTTTTTCAGCATGGCCCTTTTGACCGACGGGTAGCGAGTCTTCTTTGTAGCGCTGATTTGCCTTTCCAGGTTGCTTGGTTGGCCAAAAAGGGAGTATGCGTTTTTTCCTGAATATATTCAGGAAAAAACGCATACGCCCTTTTTGGCCAAGGGCATCATTGTCAACGTTTTGCCGCTTTTCATGTGCTTTAAAGGCGATTCGAATCTACCTCCTGAAATCTGTTTCCTGCAATTCTGCCTTGATTTCAAATCCTCTTCTTTGCCTTCCCTCAATATATTTGTGGACGAGAGTTATCATTTATAACTCTGCAGGTTTGTGAATTGCAGTGCCCTGAAGCTCCATTTTACAACTCGCTTTTTTGGGAGCTGGCCGCAAAAGCACTGGATGGCTTCAGGCCCTGTTCTGGTTCCGGGGGGGAGGATGAGCCTCTGGTTAATTCTCCTTCCTGATGGGAAAATAGAGTGACCTGTGCCTGTCCCAACACCAAGAGCTAGTCTCTCACTGGTTCCCCGTCTACCCGTTCATCCTCAGGACAAATTGCAACCTGTACGGAACAGGAGGTTAAAGGTGCTGATGCTCCAAGTAGGGAGATTGTTAGTAAAGCGGCTGGAATGGCGAACCCGGGCACAAGGAGAAGAGAAATGAGGTGCGTTTTAGAAACCTTTCCCCATCACATGGTGTACCATCTTTTTGTTTTCTCATGCATGTTTTCGATGTAGGAAGATGCCCTTGAACCTGGAGATTTGGGACCCATGCGATGGGTACCACGCAGTATTACTTTAAAGGGTCTGCGTTTGCTCACCCAACCTCACCAAACCTCTCAGCCCCAAGAGTGTCCACCCTTATGTCTCATCCAGCTGTGGGTCTAGATATGGTCAATCCAGGTTGCATCACAGCCCCTGAACGCATTGTGTAAGAATTTCTCTCTCTTTCACTGTCTTTGTTTCATGGGTGTTTCAAAGTAATTTATTTTTATAATGGGGTTTAGCTGCTTTTCACTGCTGTGTTTATGCCACTTTACACCCACTTGACACACTAACAGAGAGATATCAATACATAGGTTTTAAGATTATTACTAGTCAGATATATTCTTGTGCGGTGAATAGGGCGTGTTGAGTCCAGTTCTCTGAGCAAGGAGTAGGTCTTGTCTATTACATATTGGGTTTATGGAACGGTATCTGAGCTAATTTGAAACCCTTGTTTTATGTATCACCCCACCTCACCTTTCCCGTTAAGCAGCCATAGTGTGTTTTCTGCATGTGTGACTCTCTTCTGTTTTGTAATTCAGTTCAAGTGTAACGGCTTTTACATTCCCTCTATAAGTGATACCTTATGAGAAGTGTCCTTTTCTGTGTGACTTATTTCACTTAGAATCGTCGTACCTAAATCCACTCATCATGCTGCTACTAGCCTTATGACATTGATTTCATGGCTGAGTGATATTCCATTGTACATAAGGACCACAACTTCTTTATCCATTTTTCTCTTTCCTGGGATATTGAAGGTGGAATGAAGTGGAGGTCCTTGTCAACAGAGCAGCCCTAAACTTTGGGGTGCTTGTGTCTTGCTGATTTTTCATTTTCCCAATTTATATCCCCATGAGTGGAAGTGCCCTATGCTCTCTAACCTGTGTTTTTTAGATGTTTCAGGACACACCGTACACTTCTCCAGAGTGGCTGTTGGCAATTTACATCCCGCCCATCAGTGTAGCAAGGCTCCCATTTCTCCATGGCCTGTCCTGCATTTCTGGTTTTGACACGTTTTTCAGCATGGCCCTTTTGACCGACGGGTAGCGAGTCTTCTTTGTAGCGCTGATTTGCCTTTCCAGGTTGCTTGGTTGGCCAAAAAGGGCGTATGCGTTTTTTCCTGAATATATTCAGGAAAAAACGCATACGCCCTTTTTGGCCAAGGGCATCATTGTCAACGTTTTGCCGCTTTTCATGTGCTTTAAAGGCGATTCGAATCTACCTCCTGAAATCTGTTTCCTGCAATTCTGCCTTGATTTCAAATCCACTTCTTTGCCTTCCCTCAATATATTTGTGGACGAGAGTTATCATTTATAACTCTGCAGGTTTGTGAATTGCAGTGCCCTGAAGCTCCATTTTACAACTCGCTTTTTTGGGAGCTGGCCGCAAAAGCGCAGGATGGCTTCAGGCCCTGTTCTGGTTCCGGGGGGGAGGATGAGCCTCTGGTTAATTCTTCTTCCTGATGGGAAAATAGAGTGACCTGTGCCTGTCCCAACACCAAGAGCTAGTCTCTCACTGGTTCCCCGTCTACCCGTTCATCCTCAGGACAAATTGCAACCTGTACGGAACAGGAGGTTAAAGGTGCTGATGCTCCAAGTAGGGAGATTGTTAGTAAAGCGGCTGGAATGGCGAACCCGGGCACAAGGAGAAGAGAAATGAGGTGCGTTTTAGAAACCTTTCCCCATCACATGGTGTACCATCTTTTTGTTTTCTCATGCATGTTTTCGATGTAGGAAGATGCCCTTGAACCTGGAGATTTGGGACCCATGCGATGGGTACCACGCAGTATTACTTTAAAGGGTCTGCGTTTGCTCACCCAACCTCACCAAACCTCTCAGCCCCAAGAGTGTCCACCCTTATGTCTCATCCAGCTGTGGGTCTAGATATGGTCAATCCAGGTTGCATCACAGCCCCTGAACGCATTGTGTAAGAATTTCTCTCTCTTTCACTGTCTTTGTTTCATGGGTTTTTCAAAGTAATTTATTTTTATAATGGGGTTTAGCTGCTTTTCACTGCTGTGTTTATGCCGCTTTACACCCACTTGACACACTAACAGAGAGATATCAATACATAGGTTTTAAGATTATTACTAGTCAGATATATTCTTGTGCGGTGAATAGGGCGTGTTGAGTCCAGTTCTCTGAGCAAGGAGTAGGTCTTGTCTATTACATATTGGGTTTATGGAACGGTATCTGAGCTAATTTGAAACCCTTGTTTTATGTATCACCCCACCTCACCTTTCCCGTTAAGCAGCCATAGTGTGTTTTCTGCATGTGTGACTCTGTTCTGTTTTGTAATTCAGTTCAAGTGTAACGGCTTTTACATTCCCTCTATAAGTGATACCTTATGAGAAGTGTCCTTTTCTGTGTGACTTATTTCACTTAGAATCGTCGTACCTAAATCCACTCATCATGCTGCTACTAGCCTTATGACATTGATTTCATGGCTGAGTGATATTCCATTGTACATAAGGACCACAACTTCTTTATCCATTTTTCTCTTTCCTGGGATATTGAAGGTGGAATGAAGTGGAGGTCCTTGTCAACAGAGCAGCCCTAAACTTTGGGGTGCTTGTGTCTTGCTGATTTTTCATTTTCGCAATTTATACCCCCATGAGTGGAAGTGCCCTATGCTCTCTAAGCTGTGTTTTTCAGATGTTTCAGGACACACCGTACACTTCTCCAGAGTGGCTGTTGGCAATTTACATCCCGCCCATCAGTGTAGCAAGGCTCCCATTTCTCCATGGCCTGTCCTGCATTTCTGGTTTTGAGACTTTTTTCAGCATGGCCCTTTTGACCGACGGGTAGCGAGTCTTCTTTGTAGCGTTGATTTGCCTTTCCAGGTTGCTTGGTTGGCCAAAAAGGGCGTATGCGTTTTTTCCTGAATATATTCAGGAAAAAACGCATACGCCCTTTTTGGCCAAGGGCATCATTGTCAACGTTTTGCCGCTTTTCATGTGCTTTAAATGCGATTCGAATCTACCTCCTGAAATCTGTTTCCTACAATTCTGCCTTGATTTCAAATCCTCTTCTTTGCCTTCCCTCAATATATTTGTGGACGAGAGTTATCATTTATAACTCTGCAGGTTTGTGAATTGCAGTGCCCTGAAGCTCCATTTTACAACTCGCTTTTTTGGGAGCTGGCCGCAAAAGCGCAGGATGGCTTCAGGCCCTGTTCTGGTTCCGGGGGGGAGGATGAGCCTCTGGTTAATTCTCCTTCCTGATGGGAAAATAGAGTGACCTGTGCCTGTCCCAACACCAAGAGCTAGTCTCTCACTGGTTCCCCGTCTACCCGTTCATCCTCAGGACAAATTGCAACCTGTACGGAACAGGAGGTTAAAGGTGCTGATGCTCCAAGTAGGGAGATTGTTAGTAAAGCGGCTGGAATGGCGAACCCGGGCACAAGGAGAAGAGAAATGAGGTGCGTTTTAGAAACCTTTCCCCATCACATGGTGTACCATCTTTTTGTTTTCTCATGCATGTTTTCGATGTAGGAAGATGCCCTTGAACCTGGAGATTTGGGACCCATGCGATGGGTACCACGCAGTATTACTTTAAAGGGTCTGCGTTTGCTCACCCAACCTCACCAAACCTCTCAGCCCCAAGAGTGTCCACCCTTATGTCTCATCCAGCTGTGGGTCTAGATATGGTCAATCCAGGTTGCATCACAGCCCCTGAACGCATTGTGTAAGAATTTCTCTCTCTTTCACTGTCTTTGTTTCATGGGTTTTTCAAAGTAATTTATTTTGATAATGGGGTTTAGCTGCTTTTCACTGCTGTGTTTATGCCGCTTTACACCCACTTGACACACTAACAGAGAGATATCAATACATAGGTTTTAAGATTATTACTAGTCAGATATATTCTTGTGCGGTGAATAGGGCGTGTTGAGTCCAGTTCTCTGAGCAAGGAGTAGGTCTTGTCTATTACATATTGGGTTTATGGAACGGTATCTGAGCTAATTTGAAACCCTTGTTTTATGTATCACCCCACCTCACCTTTCCCGTTAAGCAGCCATAGTGTGTTTTCTGCATGTGTGACTCTGTTCTGTTTTGTAATTCAGTTCAAGTGTAACGGCTTTTACATTCCCTCTATCAGTGATACCTTATGAGAAGTGTCCTTTTCTGTGTGACTTATTTCACTTAGAATCGTCGTACCTAAATCCACTCATCATGCTGCTACTAGCCTTATGACATTGATTTCATGGCTGAGTGATATTCCATTGTACATAAGGACCACAACTTCTTTATCCATTTTTCTCTTTCCTGGGATATTGAAGGTGGAATGAAGTGGAGGTCCTTGTCAACAGAGCAGCCCTAAACTTTGGGGTGCTTGTGTCTTGCTGATTTTTCATTTTCGCAATTTATACCCCCATGAGTGGAAGTGCCCTATGCTCTCTAAGCTGTGTTTTTCAGATGTTTCAGGACACACCGTACACTTCTCCAGAGTGGCTGTTGGCAATTTACATCCCGCCCATCAGTGTAGCAAGGCTCCCATTTCTCCATGGCCTGTCCTGCATTTCTGGTTTTGAGACTTTTTTCAGCATGGCCCTTTTGACCGACGGGTAGCGAGTCTTCTTTGTAGCGCTGATTTGCCTTTCCAGGTTGCTTGGTTGGCCAAAAAGGGCGTATGCGTTTTTTCCTGAATATATTCAGGAAAAAACGCATACGCCGTTTTTGGCCAAGGGCATCATTGTCAACGTTTTGCCGCTTTTCATGTGCTTTAAATGCGATTCGAATCTACCTCCTGAAATCTGTTTCCTACAATTCTGCCTTGATTTCAAATCCTCTTCTTTGCCTTCCCTCAATATATTTGTGGACGAGAGTTATCATTTATAACTCTGCAGGTTTGAGAATTGCAGTGCCCTGAAGCTCCATTTTACAACTCGCTTTTTTGGGAGCTGGCCGCAAAAGCGCAGGATGGCTTCAGGCCCTGTTCTGGTTCCGGGGGGGAGGATGAGCCTCTGGTTAATTCTTCTTCCTGATGGGAAAATAGAGTGACCTGTGCCTGTCCCAACACCAAGAGCTAGTCTCTCACTGGTTCCCCGTCTACCCGTTCATCCTCAGGACAAATTGCAACCTGTACGGAACAGGATGTTAAAGGTGCTGATGCTCCAGGTAGGGAGATTGTTAGTAAAGCGGCTGGAATGGCGAACCCGGGCACAAGGAGAAGAGAAATGAGGTGCGTTTTAGAAACCTTTCCCCATCACATGGTGTACCATCTTTTTGTTTTCTCATGCATGTTTTCGATGTAGGAAGATGCCCTTGAACCTGGAGATTTGGGACCCATGCGATGGGTACCACGCAGTATTACTTTAAAGGGTCTGCGTTTGCTCACCCAACCTCACCAAACCTCTCAGCCCCAAGAGTGTCCACCCTTATGTCTCATCCAGCTGTGGGTCTAGATATGGTCAATCCAGGTTGCATCACAGCCCCTGAACGCATTGTGTAAGAATTTCTCTCTCTTTCACTGTCTTTGTTTCAAGGGTTTTTCAAAGTAATTTATTTTGATAATGGGGTTTAGCTGCTTTTCACTGCTGTGTTTATGCCGCTTTACACCCACTTGACACACTAACAGAGAGATATCAATACATAGGTTTTAAGATTATTACTAGTCAGATATATTCTTGTGCGGTGAATAGGGTGTGTTGAGTCCAGTTCTCTGAGCAAAGAGTAGGTCTTGTCTATTACATATTGGGTTTATGGAACGGTATCTGAGCTAATTTGAAACCCTTGTTTTATGTATCACGCCACCTCACCTTTCCCGTTAAGCAGCCATAGTGTGTTTTCTGCACGTGTGACTCTGTTCTGTTTTGTAACTCAGTTCAAGTGTAACGCTTTTTACATTCCCTCCTTAAGTGATACCTTATGAGAAGTGTCCTTTTCTGTGTGACTTATTTCACTTAGAATCGTCGTACCTAAATCCACTCATCATGCTGCTACTAGCCTTATGACATTGATTTCATGGCTGAGTGATATTCCATTGTACATAAGGACCACAACTTCTTTATCCATTTTTCTCTTTCCTGGGATATTGAAGGTGGAATGAAGTGGAGGTCCTTGTCAACAGAGCAGCCCTAAACTTTGGGGTGCTTGTGTCTTGCTGATTTTTCATTTTCGCAATTTATACCCCCATGAGTGGAAGTGCCCTATGCTCTCTAAGCTGTGTTTTTTAGATGTTTCAGGACACACCGCACACTTCTCCAGAGTGGCTGTTGGCAATTTACATCCCGCCCATCAGTGTAGCAAGGCTCCCATTTCTCCATGGCCTGTCCTGCATTTCTGGTTTTGACACGTTTTTCAGCATGGCCCTTTTGACCGACGGGTAGCGAGTCTTCTTTGTAGCGCTGATTTGCCTTTCCAGGTTGCTTGGTTGGCCAAAAAGGGCGTATGCGTTTTTTCCTGAATATATTCAGGAAAAAACGCATACGCCCTTTTTGGCCAAGGGCATCATTGTCAACGTTTTGCCGCTTTTCATGTGCTTTAAAGGCGATTCGAATCTACCTCCTGAAATCTGTTTCCTGCAATTCTGCCTTGATTTCAAATCCACTTCTTTGCCTTCCCTCAATATATTTGTGGACGAGAGTTATCATTTATAACTCTGCAGGTTTGTGAATTGCAGTGCCCTGAAGCTCCATTTTACAACTCGCTTTTTTGGGAGCTGGCCGCAAAAGCGCAGGATGGCTTCAGGCCCTGTTCTGGTTCCGGGGGGGAGGATGAGCCTCTGGTTAATTCTTCTTCCTGATGGGAAAATAGAGTGACCTGTGCCTGTCCCAACACCAAGAGCTAGTCTCTCACTGGTTCCCCGTCTACCCGTTCATCCTCAGGACAAATTGCAACCTGTACGGAACAGGAGGTTAAAGGTGCTGATGCTCCAAGTAGGGAGATTGTTAGTAAAGCGGCTGGAATGGCGAACCCGGGCACAAGGCGAAGAGAAATGAGGTGCGTTTTAGAAACCTTTCCCCATCACATGGTGTACCATCTTTTTGTTTTCTCATGCATGTTTTCGATATAGGAAGATGCCCTTGAACCTGGAGATTTGGGACCCATGCGATGGGTACCACGCAGTATTACTTTAAAGGGTCTGCATTTGCTCACCCAACCTCACCAAACCTCTCAGCCCCAAGAGTGTCCACCCTTATGTCTCATCCAGCTGTGGGTCTAGATATGGTCAATCCAGGTTGCATCACAGCCCCTGAACGCATTGTGTAAGAATTTCTCTCTCTTTCACTGTCTTTGTTTCATGGGTTTTTCAAAGTAATTTATTTTGATAATGGGGTTTAGCTGCTTTTCACTGCTGTGTTTATGCCGCTTTACACCCACTTGACACACTAACAGAGAGATATCAATACATAGGTTTTAAGATTATTACTAGTCAGATATATTCTTGTGCGGTGAATAGGGCGTGTTGAGTCCAGTTCTCTGAGCAAGGAGTAGGTCTTGTCTATTACATATTGGGTTTATGGAACGGTATCTGAGCTAATTTGAAACCCTTGTTTTATGTATCACCCCACCTCACCTTTCCCGTTAAGCAGCCATAGTCTGTTTTCTGCATGTGTGACTCTGTTCTGTTTTGTATTTCAGTTCAAGTGTAACGGCTTTTACATTCCCTCTATAATTGATACCTTATGAGAAGTGTCCTTTTCTGTGTGACTTATTTCACTTAGAATCGTCGTACCTAAATCCACTCATCATGCTGCTACTAGCCTTATGACATTGATTTCATGGCTGAGTGATATTCCATTGTACATAAGGACCACAACTTCTTTATCCATTTTTCTCTTTCCTGGGATATTGAAGGTGGAATGAAGTGGAGGTCCTTGTCAACAGAGCAGCCCTAAACTTTGAGGTGCTTGTGTCTTGCTGATTTTTCATTTTCCCAATTTATATCCCCATGAGTAGAAGTGCCCTATGCTCTCTAAGCTGTGTTTTTTAGATGTTTCAGGACACACCGTACACTTCTCCAGAGTGGCTGTTGGCAATTTACATCCCGCCCATCAGTGTAGCAAGGCTCCCATTTCTCCATGGCCTGTCCTGCATTTCTGGTTTTGAGACTTTTTTCAGCATGGCCCTTTTGACCGACGGGTAGCGAGTCTTCTTTGTAGCGCTGATTTGCCTTTCCAGGTTGCTTGGTTGGCCAAAAAGGGCGTATGCGTTTTTTCCTGAATATATTCAGGAAAAAACGCATACGCCCTTTTTGGCCAAGGGCATCATTGTCAACGTTTTGCCGCTTTTCATGTGCTTTAAAGGCGATTCGAATCTACCTCCTGAAATCTGTTTCCTGCAATTCTGCCTTGATTTCAAATCCTCTTCTTTGCCTTCTCTCAATATATTTGTGGACGAGAGTTATCATTTATAACTCTGCAGGTTTGTGAATTGCAGTGCCCTGAAGCTCCATTTTACAACTCGCTTTTTTGGGAGCTGGCCACAAAAGCGCAGGATGGCTTCAGGCCCTGTTCTGGTTCCGGGGGGAGGATGAGCTTGTGGTTAATTCTTCTTCCTGATGGGAAAATAGAGTGACCTGTGCCTGTCCCAACACCAAGAGCTAGTCTCTCACTGGTTCCCCGTCTACCCGTTCATCCTCAGGACAAATTGCAACCTCTACGGAACAGGAGGTTAAAGGTGCTGATGCTCCAAGTAGGGAGATTGTTAGTAAAGTGGCTGGAATGGCGAACCCGGGCACAAGGAGAAGAGAAATGAGGTGCGTTTTAGAAACCTTTCCCCATCACATGGTGTACCATCTTTTTGTTTTCTCATGCATGTTTTCGATATAGGAAGATGCCCTTGAACCTGGAGATTTGGGACCCATGCGATGGGTACCACGCAGTATTACTTTAAAGGGTCTGCGTTTGCTCACCCAACCTCACCAAACCTCTCAGCCCCAAGAGTGTCCACCCTTATGTCTCATCCAGCTGTGGGTCTAGATATGGTCAATCCAGGTTGCATCACAGCCCCTGAACGCATTGTGTAAGAATTTCTCTCTCTTTCACTGTCTTTGTTTCATGGGTGTTTCAAAGTAATTTATTTTTATAATGGGGTTTAGCTGCTTTTCACTGCTGTGTTTATGCCACTTTACACCCACTTGACACACTAACAGAGAGATATCAATACATAGGTTTTACGATTATTATTAGTCAGATATATTCTTGTGCGGTGAATAGGGCGTGTTGAGTCCAGTTCTCTGAGCAAGGAGTAGGTCTTGTCTATTACATATTGGGTTTATGGAACGGTATCTGAGCTAATTTGATACCCTTGTTTTATGTATCACCCCACCTCACCTTTCCCGTTAAGCAGCCATAGTGTCTTTTCTGCATGTGTGACTCTGTTCTGTTTTGTAATTCAGTTCAAGTGTAACGGTTTTTACATTCCCTCTATCAGTGATACCTTATGAGAAGTGTCCTTTTCTGTGTGACTTATTTCACTTAGAATCGTCGTACCTAAATCCACTCATCATGCTGCTACTAGCCTTATGACATCGATTTCATGGCTGAGTGATATTCCATTGTACATAAGGACCACAACTTCTTTATCCATTTTTCTCTTTCCTGGGATATTGAAGGTGGAATGAAGTGGAGGTCCTTGTCAACAGAGCAGCCCTCAACTTTGGGGTGCTTGTGTCTTGCTGATTTTTCATTTTCCCAATTTATACCCCCATGAGTGGAAGTGCCCTATGCTCTCTAAGCTGTGTTTTTCAGATGTTTCAGGACACACCGTACACTTCTCCAGAGTGGCTGTTGGCAATTTACATCCCGCCCATCAGTGTAGCAAGGGTCCCATTTCTCCATGGCCTGTCTTGCATTTCTGGTTTTGACACATTTTTCAGCATGGCCCTTTTGACCGATGGGAAGCGAGACTTCTCTGTAGCGCAGATTTGCCTTTCCAGGTTGCTTGGTTGGCCAAAAAGGGCGTATGCGTTTTTTCCTGAATATATTCAGGAAAAAACGCATACGCCCTTTTTGGCCAAGGGCATCATTGTCAACGTTTTGCCGCTTTTCATGTGCTTTAAAGGCGATTCGTATCTACCTCCTGAAATCTGTTTCGTGCAATTCTGCCTTGATTTCAAATCCTCTTCTTTGCCTTCCCTCAATATATTTGTGGACGAGAGTTATCATTTATAACTCTGCAGGTTTGTGAATTGCAGTGCCCTGAACCTCCATTTTACAACTCGCTTTTTTGGGAGCTGGCCGCAAAAGCGCAGGATGGCTTCAGGCCCTGTTCTGGCTCCGAGGGGCAGGCTGAGCCTGTGGTTAATTCTTCTTCCTGATGGGAAAATAGAGTGACCTGTGCCTGTCCCGACACCAAGAGCTAGTCTCTCGTTGGTTCCCCGTCTTCCCGTTCATCCTCAGGACAAATTGCAACCTGTACGGAACAGGAGGTTAAAGGTGCTGATGCTCCAAGTAGGGAGATTGCTAGTAAAGCGGCTGGAAAGGCGAACCCGGGCACAAGGAGATGAGAAATGAGGTGCGTTTTAGAAACCTTTCCCCATCACACGGTGTACCATCTTTTGGGTTTCTCATGCATGTTTTCGATGTAGGAAGATGCCCTTGAACCTGGAGATTTGGGACCCATGCGATGGGTACCACGCTGTATTACTTTAAAGGGTCTGCGTTTGCTCACCCAACCTCACCAAACCTCTCAGCCCCAAGAGTGTCCACCCTTATGTCTCATCCAGCTGTGGGTCTAGATATGGTCAATCCAGGTTGCATCACAGCCCCTGAACTCATTGTGTAAGAATTTCTATCTCTTTCACTGCCGTTGTTTCATGGGTTTTCCAAAGTAATTTATTTTCATAATGGGTTTAGCTGCTTTTCACGGCTGTGTTTATGCCGCTTTACACCCACTTGACACACTAACAGAGAGATATCAATACATAGGTTTTAAGATTATTACTAGTCAGATATATTCTTGTGCGGTGAATAGGGCGTGTTGAGTCCAGTTCTCTGAGCAAGGAGTAGGTCTTGTCTACTACATATTGGGTTTATGGAACGGTATCTGAGCTAATTTGATACCCTTGTTTTATGTATCACCCCACCTCACCTTTCCCGTTAAGCAGCCATAGTGTGTTTTCTGCATGTGTGACTCTGTTCTGTTTTGTAATTCAGTTCAAGTGTAACGGTTTTTACATTCCCTCTATAAGTGATACCTTATGAGAAGTGTCCTTTTCTGTGTGACTTATTTCACTTAGAATCGTCGTACCTAAATCCACTCATCATGCTGCTACTAGCCTTATGACATTGATTTCATGGCTGAGTGATATTCCATTGTACATAAGGACCACAACTTCTTTATCCATTTTTCTCTTTCCTGGGATATTGAAGGTGGAATGAAGTGGAGGTCCTTGTCAACAGAGCAGCCCTAAACTTTGGGGTGCTTGTGTCTTGCTGATTTTTCATTTTCCCAATTTATACCCCCATGAGTGGAAGTGCCCTATGCTCTCTAAGCTGTGTTTTTTAGATGTTTCAGGACACACCGTACACTTCTCCAGAGTGGCTGTTGGCAATTTACATCCCGCCCATCAGTGTAGCAAGGCTCCCATTTCTCCATGGCCTGTCCTGCATTTCTGGTTTTGAGACTTTTTTCAGCATGGCCCTTTTGACCGACGGGTAGCGAGTCTTCTTTGTAGCGCTGATTTGCCTTTCCAGGTTGCTTGGTTGGCCAAAAAGGGCGTATGCGTTTTTTCCTGAATATATTCAGGAAAAAACGCATACGCCCTTTTTGGCCAAGGGCATCATTGTCAACGTTTTGCCGCTTTTCATGTGCTTTAAAGGCGATTCGAATCTACCTCCTGAAATCTGTTTCCTGCAATTCTGCCTTGATTTCAAATCCTCTTCGTTGCCTTCCCACAATATATTTGTGGACGAGAGTTATCATTTATAACTTTGCAGGTTTGTGAATTGCAGTGCCCTGAAGCTCCATTTTACAACTCGCTTTTTTGGGAGCTGGCCGCAAAAGCGCAGGATGGCTTCAGGCCCTGTTCTGGTTCCGGGGGGGAGGATGAGCCTCTGGTTAATTCTTCTTCCTGATGGGAAAATAGAGTGACCTGTGCCTGTCCCAACACCAAGAGCTAGTCTCTCACTGGTTCCCCGTCTACCCGTTCATCCTCAGGACAAATTGCAACCTGTACGGAACAGGAGGTTAAAGGTGCTGATGCTCCAAGTAGGGAGATTGTTAGTAAAGCGGCTGGAATGGCGAACCCGGGCACAAGGCGAAGAGAAATGAGGTGCGTTTTAGAAACCTTTCCCCATCACATGGTGTACCATCTTTTTGTTTTCTCATGCATGTTTTCGATATAGGAAGATGCCCTTGAACCTGGAGATTTGGGACCCATGCGATGGGTACCACGCAGTATTACTTTAAAGGGTCTGCATTTGCTCACCCAACCTCACCAAACCTCTCAGCCCCAAGAGTGTCCACCCTTATGTCTCATCCAGCTGTGGGTCTAGATATGGTCAATCCAGGTTGCATCACAGCCCCTGAACGCATTGTGTAAGAATTTCTCTCTCTTTCACTGTCTTTGTTTCATGGGTTTTTCAAAGTAATTTATTTTGATAATGGGGTTTAGCTGCTTTTCACTGCTGTGTTTATGCCGCTTTACACCCACTTGACACACTAACAGAGAGATATCAATACATAGGTTTTAAGATTATTACTAGTCAGATATATTCTTGTGCGGTGAATAGGGCGTGTTGAGTCCAGTTCTCTGAGCAAGGAGTAGGTCTTGTCTATTACATATTGGGTTTATGGAACGGTATCTGAGCTAATTTGAAACCCTTGTTTTATGTATCACCCCACCTCACCTTTCCCGTTAAGCAGCCATAGTCTGTTTTCTGCATGTGTGACTCTGTTCTGTTTTGTATTTCAGTTCAAGTGTAACGGCTTTTACATTCCCTCTATAATTGATACCTTATGAGAAGTGTCCTTTTCTGTGTGACTTATTTCACTTAGAATCGTCGTACCTAAATCCACTCATCATGCTGCTACTAGCCTTATGACATTGATTTCATGGCTGAGTGATATTCCATTGTACATAAGGACCACAACTTCTTTATCCATTTTTCTCTTTCCTGGGATATTGAAGGTGGAATGAAGTGGAGGTCCTTGTCAACAGAGCAGCCCTAAACTTTGAGGTGCTTGTGTCTTGCTGATTTTTCATTTTCCCAATTTATATCCCCATGAGTAGAAGTGCCCTATGCTCTCTAAGCTGTGTTTTTTAGATGTTTCAGGACACACCGTACACTTCTCCAGAGTGGCTGTTGGCAATTTACATCCCGCCCATCAGTGTAGCAAGGCTCCCATTTCTCCATGGCCTGTCCTGCATTTCTGGTTTTGAGACTTTTTTCAGCATGGCCCTTTTGACCGACGGGTAGCGAGTCTTCTTTGTAGCGCTGATTTGCCTTTCCAGGTTGCTTGGTTGGCCAAAAAGGGCGTATGCGTTTTTTCCTGAATATATTCAGGAAAAAACGCATACGCCCTTTTTGGCCAAGGGCATCATTGTCAACGTTTTGCCGCTTTTCATGTGCTTTAAAGGCGATTCGAATCTACCTCCTGAAATCTGTTTCCTGCAATTCTGCCTTGATTTCAAATCCTCTTCTTTGCCTTCTCTCAATATATTTGTGGACGAGAGTTATCATTTATAACTCTGCAGGTTTGTGAATTGCAGTGCCCTGAAGCTCCATTTTACAACTCGCTTTTTTGGGAGCTGGCCACAAAAGCGCAGGATGGCTTCAGGCCCTGTTCTGGTTCCGGGGGGAGGATGAGCTTGTGGTTAATTCTTCTTCCTGATGGGAAAATAGAGTGACCTGTGCCTGTCCCAACACCAAGAGCTAGTCTCTCACTGGTTCCCCGTCTACCCGTTCATCCTCAGGACAAATTGCAACCTCTACGGAACAGGAGGTTAAAGGTGCTGATGCTCCAAGTAGGGAGATTGTTAGTAAAGTGGCTGGAATGGCGAACCCGGGCACAAGGAGAAGAGAAATGAGGTGCGTTTTAGAAACCTTTCCCCATCACATGGTGTACCATCTTTTTGTTTTCTCATGCATGTTTTCGATGTAGGAAGATGCCCTTGAACCTGGAGATTTGGGACCCATGCGATGGGTACCACGCAGTATTACTTTAAAGGGTCTGCGTTTGCTCACCCAACCTCACCAAACCTCTCAGCCCCAAGAGTGTCCACCCTTATGTCTCATCCAGCTGTGGGTCTAGATATGGTCAATCCAGGTTGCATCACAGCCCCTGAACGCATTGTGTAAGAATTTCTCTCTCTTTCACTGTCTTTGTTTCATGGGTGTTTCAAAGTAATTTATTTTTATAATGGGGTTTAGCTGCTTTTCACTGCTGTGTTTATGCCACTTTACACCCACTTGACACACTAACAGAGAGATATCAATACATAGGTTTTACGATTATTATTAGTCAGATATATTCTTGTGCGGTGAATAGGGCGTGTTGAGTCCAGTTCTCTGAGCAAGGAGTAGGTCTTGTCTATTACATATTGGGTTTATGGAACGGTATCTGAGCTAATTTGATACCCTTGTTTTATGTATCACCCCACCTCACCTTTCCCGTTAAGCAGCCATAGTGTCTTTTCTGCATGTGTGACTCTGTTCTGTTTTGTAATTCAGTTCAAGTGTAACGGTTTTTACATTCCCTCTATCAGTGATACCTTATGAGAAGTGTCCTTTTCTGTGTGACTTATTTCACTTAGAATCGTCGTACCTAAATCCACTCATCATGCTGCTACTAGCCTTATGACATCGATTTCATGGCTGAGTGATATTCCATTGTACATAAGGACCACAACTTCTTTATCCATTTTTCTCTTTCCTGGGATATTGAAGGTGGAATGAAGTGGAGGTCCTTGTCAACAGAGCAGCCCTCAACTTTGGGGTGCTTGTGTCTTGCTGATTTTTCATTTTCCCAATTTATACCCCCATGAGTGGAAGTGCCCTATGCTCTCTAAGCTGTGTTTTTCAGATGTTTCAGGACACACCGTACACTTCTCCAGAGTGGCTGTTGGCAATTTACATCCCGCCCATCAGTGTAGCAAGGGTCCCATTTCTCCATGGCCTGTCTTGCATTTCTGGTTTTGACACATTTTTCAGCATGGCCCTTTTGACCGATGGGAAGCGAGACTTCTCTGTAGCGCAGATTTGCCTTTCCAGGTTGCTTGGTTGGCCAAAAAGGGCGTATGCGTTTTTTCCTGAATATATTCAGGAAAAAACGCATACGCCCTTTTTGGCCAAGGGCATCATTGTCAACGTTTTGCCGCTTTTCATGTGCTTTAAAGGCGATTCGTATCTACCTCCTGAAATCTGTTTCGTGCAATTCTGCCTTGATTTCAAATCCTCTTCTTTGCCTTCCCTCAATATATTTGTGGACGAGAGTTATCATTTATAACTCTGCAGGTTTGTGAATTGCAGTGCCCTGAACCTCCATTTTACAACTCGCTTTTTTGGGAGCTGGCCGCAAAAGCGCAGGATGGCTTCAGGCCCTGTTCTGGCTCCGAGGGGCAGGCTGAGCCTGTGGTTAATTCTTCTTCCTGATGGGAAAATAGAGTGACCTGTGCCTGTCCCGACACCAAGAGCTAGTCTCTCGTTGGTTCCCCGTCTTCCCGTTCATCCTCAGGACAAATTGCAACCTGTACGGAACAGGAGGTTAAAGGTGCTGATGCTCCAAGTAGGGAGATTGCTAGTAAAGCGGCTGGAAAGGCGAACCCGGGCACAAGGAGATGAGAAATGAGGTGCGTTTTAGAAACCTTTCCCCATCACACGGTGTACCATCTTTTGGGTTTCTCATGCATGTTTTCGATGTAGGAAGATGCCCTTGAACCTGGAGATTTGGGACCCATGCGATGGGTACCACGCTGTATTACTTTAAAGGGTCTGCGTTTGCTCACCCAACCTCACCAAACCTCTCAGCCCCAAGAGTGTCCACCCTTATGTCTCATCCAGCTGTGGGTCTAGATATGGTCAATCCAGGTTGCATCACAGCCCCTGAACTCATTGTGTAAGAATTTCTATCTCTTTCACTGCCGTTGTTTCATGGGTTTTCCAAAGTAATTTATTTTCATAATGGGTTTAGCTGCTTTTCACGGCTGTGTTTATGCCGCTTTACACCCACTTGACACACTAACAGAGAGATATCAATACATAGGTTTTAAGATTATTACTAGTCAGATATATTCTTGTGCGGTGAATAGGGCGTGTTGAGTCCAGTTCTCTGAGCAAGGAGTAGGTCTTGTCTACTACATATTGGGTTTATGGAACGGTATCTGAGCTAATTTGATACCCTTGTTTTATGTATCACCCCACCTCACCTTTCCCGTTAAGCAGCCATAGTGTGTTTTCTGCATGTGTGACTCTGTTCTGTTTTGTAATTCAGTTCAAGTGTAACGGTTTTTACATTCCCTCTATAAGTGATACCTTATGAGAAGTGTCCTTTTCTGTGTGACTTATTTCACTTAGAATCGTCGTACCTAAATCCACTCATCATGCTGCTACTAGCCTTATGACATTGATTTCATGGCTGAGTGATATTCCATTGTACATAAGGACCACAACTTCTTTATCCATTTTTCTCTTTCCTGGGATATTGAAGGTGGAATGAAGTGGAGGTCCTTGTCAACAGAGCAGCCCTAAACTTTGGGGTGCTTGTGTCTTGCTGATTTTTCATTTTCCCAATTTATACCCCCATGAGTGGAAGTGCCCTATGCTCTCTAAGCTGTGTTTTTTAGATGTTTCAGGACACACCGTACACTTCTCCAGAGTGGCTGTTGGCAATTTACATCCCGCCCATCAGTGTAGCAAGGCTCCCATTTCTCCATGGCCTGTCCTGCATTTCTGGTTTTGAGACTTTTTTCAGCATGGCCCTTTTGACCGACGGGTAGCGAGTCTTCTTTGTAGCGCTGATTTGCCTTTCCAGGTTGCTTGGTTGGCCAAAAAGGGCGTATGCGTTTTTTCCTGAATATATTCAGGAAAAAACGCATACGCCCTTTTTGGCCAAGGGCATCATTGTCAACGTTTTGCCGCTTTTCATGTGCTTTAAAGGCGATTCGAATCTACCTCCTGAAATCTGTTTCCTGCAATTCTGCCTTGATTTCAAATCCTCTTCGTTGCCTTCCCACAATATATTTGTGGACGAGAGTTATCATTTATAACTTTGCAGGTTTGTGAATTGCAGTGCCCTGAAGCTCCATTTTACAACTCGCTTTTTTGGGAGCTGGTCGCAAAAGCACTGGATGGCTTCAGGCCCTGTTCTGGTTCCGGGGGGGAGGATGAGCCTGTGGTTAATTCTTCTTCCTGATGGGAAAATAGAGTGACCTGTGCCTGTCCCAACACCAAGAGCTAGTCTCTCACTGGTTCCCCGTCTTCCCGTACATCCTCACGACAAATTGCAACCTGTACAGAACAGGAGGTTAAAGGTGCTGATGCTCCAAGTAGGGAGATTGTTAGTAAAGCGGCTGGAATGGCGAACCCGGGCACAAGGAGAAGAGAAATGAGGTGCGTTTTAGAAACCTTTCCCCATCACATGGTGTACCATCTTTTTGTTTTCTCATGCATGTTTTCGATGTAGGAAGATGCCCTTGAACCTGGAGATTTGGGACCCATGCGATGGGTACCACGCAGTATTACTTTAAAGGGTCTGCGTTTGCTCACCCAACCTCACCAAACCTCTCAGCCCCAAGAGTGTCCACCCTTATGTCTCATCCAGCTGTGGGTCTAGATATGGTCAATCCAGGTTGCATCACAGCCCCTGAACACATTGTGTAAGAATTTCTCTCTCTTTCACTGTCTTTGTTTCATGGGTTTTTCAAAGTAATTTATTTTGATAATGGGGTTTAGCTGCTTTTCACTGCTGTGTTTATGCCGCTTTACACCCACTTGACACACTAACAGAGAGATATCAATACATAGGTTTTAAGATTATTACTAGTCAGATATATTCTTGTGCGGTGAATAGGGTGTGTTGAGTCCAGTTCTCTGAGCAAAGAGTAGGTCTTGTCTATTACATATTGGGTTTATGGAACGGTATCTGAGCTAATTTGAAACCCTTGTTTTATGTATCACGCCACCTCACCTTTCCCGTTAAGCAGCCATAGTGTGTTTTCTGCATGTGTGTCTCTGTTCTGTTTTGTAATTCAGTTCAAGTGTAACGCTTTTTACATTCCCTCCTTAAGTGATACCTTATGAGAAGTGTCCTTTTCTCTGTGACTTATTTCACTTAGAATCGTCGTACCTAAATCCACTCATCATGCTGCTACTAGCCTTATGACATTGATTTCATGGCTGAGTGATATTCCATTGTACATAAGGACCACAACTTCTTTATCCATTTTTCTCTTTCCTGGGATATTGAAGGTGGAATGAAGTGGAGGTCCTTGTCAACAGAGCAGCCCTAAACTTTGGGGTGCTTGTGTCTTGCTGATTTTTCATTTTCCCAATTTATACCCCCATGAGTGGAAGTGCCCTATGCTCTCTAGCTCTGTAAGCTGTGTTTTTTAGATGTTTCAGGACACACCGTACACTTCTCCAGAGTGGCTGTTGGCAATTTACATCCCGCCCATCAGTGTAGCAAGGCTCCCATTTCTCCATGGCCTGTCCTGCATTTCTGGTTTTGAGACTTTTTTCTGCATGGCCCTTTTGACCGACGGGTAGCGAGTCTTCTTTGTAGCGCTGATTTGCCTTTCCAGGTTGCTTGGTTGGCCAAAAAGGGCGTATGCGTTTTTTCCTGAATATATTCAGGAAAAAACGCATACGCCCTTTTTGGCCAAGGGCATCATTGTCAACGTTTTGCCGCTTTTCATGTGCTTTAAAGGCGATTCGAATCTACCTCCTGAAATCTGTTTCCTGCAATTCTGCCTTGATTTCAAATCCACTTCTTTGCCTTCCCTCAATATATTTGTGGACGAGAGTTATCATTTATAACTCTGCAGGTTTGTGAATTGCAGTGCCCTGAAGCTCCATTTTACAACTCGCTTTTTTGGGAGCTGGCCGCAAAAGCGCAGGATGGCTTCAGGCCCTGTTCTGGTTCCGGGGGGGAGGATGAGCCTGTGGTTAATTCTTCTTCCTGATGGGAAAATAGAGTGACCTGTGCCTGTCCCAACACCAAGAGCTAGTCTCTCACTGGTTCCCCGTCTACCCGTTCATCCTCAGGACAAATTGCAACCTGTACGGAACAGGAGGTTAAAGGTGCTGATGCTCCAAGTAGGGAGATTGTTAGTAAAGCGGCTGGAATGGCGAACCCGGGCACAAGGAGAAGAGAAATGAGGTGCGTTTTAGAAACCTTTCCCCATCACATGGTGTACCATCTTTTTGTTTTCTCATGCATGTTTTCGATGTAGGAAGATGCCCTTGAACCTGGAGATTTGGGACCCATGCGATGGGTACCACGCAGTATTACTTTAAAGGGTCTGCGTTTGCTCACCCAACCTCACCAAACCTCTCAGCCCCAAGAGTGTCCACCCTTATGTCTCATCCAGCTGTGGGTCTAGATATGGTCAATCCAGGTTGCATCACAGCCCCTGAACTCATTGTGTAAGAATTTCTATCTCTTTCACTGTCGTTGTTTCATGGGTTTTCCAAAGTAATTTATTTTCATAATGGGTTTAGCTGCTTTTCACGGCTGTGTTTATGCCGCTTTACACCCACTTGACACACTAACAGAGAGATATCAATACATAGGTTTTAAGATTATTACTAGTCAGATATATTCTTGTGCGGTGAATAGGGCGTGTTGAGTCCAGTTCTCTGAGCAAGGAGTAGGTCTTGTCTACTACATATTGGGTTTATGGAACGGTATCTGAGCTAATTTGATACCCTTGTTTTATGTATCACCCCACCTCACCTTTCCCGTTAAGCAGCCATAGTGTGTTTTCTGCATGTGTGACTCTGTTCTGTTTTGTAATTCAGTTCAAGTGTAACGGTTTTTACATTCCCTCTATAAGTGATACCTTATGAGAAGTGTCCTTTTCTGTGTGACTTATTTCACTTAGAATCGTCGTACCTAAATCCACTCATCATGCTGCTACTAGCCTTATGACATTGATTTCATGGCTGAGTGATATTCCATTGTACATAAGGACCACAACTTCTTTATCCATTTTTCTCTTTCCTGGGATATTGAAGGTGGAATGAAGTGGAGGTCCTTGTCAACAGAGCAGCCCTAAACTTTGGGGTGCTTGTGTCTTGCTGATTTTTCATTTTCCCAATTTATACCCCCATGAGTGGAAGTGCCCTATGCTCTCTAAGCTGTGTTTTTTAGATGTTTCAGGACACACCGTACACTTCTCCAGAGTGGCTGTTGGCAATTTACATCCCGCCCATCAGTGTAGCAAGGCTCCCATTTCTCCATGGCCTGTCCTGCATTTCTGGTTTTGAGACTTTTTTCAGCATGGCCCTTTTGACCGACGGGTAGCGAGTCTTCTTTGTAGCGCTGATTTGCCTTTCCAGGTTGCTTGGTTGGCCAAAAAGGGCGTATGCGTTTTTTCCTGAATATATTCAGGAAAAAACGCATACGCCCTTTTTGGCCAAGGGCATCATTGTCAACGTTTTGCCGCTTTTCATGTGCTTTAAAGGCGATTCGAATCTACCTCCTGAAATCTGTTGCCTGCAATTCTGCCTTGATTTCAAATCCTCTTCGTTGCCTTCCCACAATATATTTGTGGACGAGAGTTATCATTTATAACTTTGCAGGTTTGTGAATTGCAGTGCCCTGAAGCTCCATTTTACAACTCGCTTTTTTGGGAGCTGGCCGCAAAAGCACTGGATGGCTTCAGGCCCTGTTCTGGTTCCGGGGGGGAGGATGAGCCTGTGGTTAATTCTTCTTCCTGATGGGAAAATAGAGTGACCTGTGCCTGTCCCAACACCAAGAGCTAGTCTCTCACTGGTTCCCCGTCTTCCCGTACATCCTCAGGACAAATTGTAACCTGTACGGAACAGGAGGTTAAAGGTGCTGATGCTCCAAGTAGGGAGATTGTTAGTAAAGCGGCTGGAATGGCGAACCCGGGCACAAGGAGAAGAGAAATGAGGTGCGTTTTAGAAACCTTTCCCCATCACATGGTGTACCATCTTTTTGTTTTCTCATGCATGTTTTCGATGTAGGAAGATGCCCTTGAACCTGGAGATTTGGGACCCATGCGATGGGTACCACGCAGTATTACTTTAAAGGGTCTGCGTTTGCTCACCCAACCTCACCAAACCTCTCAGCCCCAAGAGTGTCCACCCTTATGTCTCATCCAGCTGTGGGTCTAGATATGGTCAATCCAGGTTGCATCACAGCCCCTGAACGCATTGTGTAAGAATTTCTCTCTCTTTCACTGTCGTTGTTTCATGGGTTTTTCAAAGTAATTTATTTTCATAATGGGGTTTAGCTGCTTTTCACTGCTGTGTTTATGTCGCTTTACACCCACTTGACACACTAACAGAGAGATATCAATACATAGGTTTTAAGATTATTACTAGTCAGATATATTCTTGTGCGGTGAATAGGGCGTGTTGAGTCCAGTTCTCTGAGCAAGGAGTAGGTCTTGTCTATTACATATTGGGTTTATGGAACGGTATCTGAGCTAATTTGAAACCCTTGTTTTATGTATCACGCCACCTCACCTTTCCCGTTAAGCAGCCATAGTGTGTTTTCTGCATGTGTGACTCTGTTCTGTTTTGTAATTCAGTTCAAGTGTAACGCTTTTTACATTCCCTCTATAAGTGATACCTTATGAGAAGTGTCCTTTTCTGTGTGACTTATTTCACTTAGAATCGTCGTACCTAAATCCACTCATCATGCTGCTACTAGCCTTATGACATTGATTTCATGGCTGAGTGATATTCCATTGTACATAAGGACCACAACTTCTTTATCCATTTTTCTCTTTCCTGGGATATTGAAGGTGGAATGAAGTGGAGGTCCTTGTCAACAGAGCAGCCCTAAACTTTGGGGTGCTTGTGTCTTGCTGATTTTTCATTTTCCCAATTTATACCCCCATGAGTGGAAGTGCCCTATGCTCTCTAAGCTGTGTTTTTTAGATGTTTCAGGACACACCGTACACTTCTCCAGAGTGGCTGTTGGCAATTTACATCCTGCCCATCAGTGTAGCAAGGCTCCCATTTCTCCATGGCCTGTCCTGCATTTCTGGTTTTGAGACTTTTTTCAGCATGGCCCTTTTGACCGACGGGTAGCGAGTCTTCTTTGTAGCGCTGATTTGCCTTTCCAGGTTGCTTGGTTGGCCAAAAAGGGCGTATGCGTTTTTTCCTGAATATATTCAGGAAAAAACGCTTACGCCCTTTTTGGCCAAGGGCATCATTGTCAACGTTTTGCCGCTTTTCATGTGCTTTAAAGGCGATTCGAATCTACCTCCTGAAATCTGTTTCCTGCAATTCTGCCTTGATTTCAAATCCTCTTCGTTGCCTTCCCACAATATATTTGTGGACGAGAGTTATCATTTATAACTTTGCAGGTTTGTGAATTGCAGTGCCCTGAAGCTCCATTTTACAACTCGCTTTTTTGGGAGCTGGTCGCAAAAGCACTGGATGGCTTCAGGCCCTGTTCTGGTTCCGGGGGGGAGGATGAGCCTGTGGTTAATTCTTCTTCCTGATGGGAAAATAGAGTGACCTGTGCCTGTCCCAACACCAAGAGCTAGTCTCTCACTGGTTCCCCGTCTTCCCGTACATCCTCACGACAAATTGCAACCTGTACGGAACAGGAGGTTAAAGGTGCTGATGCTCCAAGTAGGGAGATTGTTAGTAAAGCGGCTGGAATGGCGAACCCGGGCACAAGGAGAAGAGAAATGAGGTGCGTTTTAGAAACCTTTCCCCATCACATGGTGTACCATCTTTTTGTTTTCTCATGCATGTTTTCGATGTAGGAAGATGCCCTTGAACCTGGAGATTTGGGACCCATGCGATGGGTACCACGCAGTATTACTTTAAAGGGTCTGCGTTTGCTCACCCAACCTCACCAAACCTCTCAGCCCCAAGAGTGTCCACCCTTATGTCTCATCCAGTTGTGGGTCTAGATATGGTCAATCCAGGTTGCATCACAGCCCCTGAACACATTGTGTAAGAATTTCTCTCTCTTTCACTGTCTTTGTTTCATGGGTTTTTCAAAGTAATTTATTTTGATAATGGGGTTTAGCTGCTTTTCACTGCTGTGTTTATGCCGCTTTACACCCACTTGACACACTAACAGAGAGATATCAATACATAGGTTTTAAGATTATTACTAGTCAGATATATTCTTGTGCGGTGAATAGGGTGTGTTGAGTCCAGTTCTCTGAGCAAAGAGTAGGTCTTGTCTATTACATATTGGGTTTATGGAACGGTATCTGAGCTAATTTGAAACCCTTGTTTTATGTATCACGCCACCTCACCTTTCCCGTTAAGCAGCCATAGTGTGTTTTCTGCATGTGTGACTCTGTTCTGTTTTGTAATTCAGTTCAGGTGTAACGCTTTTTACATTCCCTCCTTAAGTGATACCTTATGAGAAGTGTCCTTTTCTGTGTGACTAATTTCACTTAGAATCGTCGTACCTAAATCCACTCATCATGCTGCTACTAGCCTTAGGACATTGATTTCATGGCTGAGTGATATTCCATTGTACATAAGGACCACAACTTCTTTATCCATTTTTCTCTTTCCTGGGATATTGAAGGTGGAATGAAGTGGAGGTCCTTGTCAACAGAGCAGCCCTAAACTTTGGGGTGCTTGTGTCTTGCTGATTTTTCATTTTCCCAATTTATACCCCCATGAGTGGAAGTGCCCTATGCTCTCTAGCTCTCTAAGCTGTGTTTTTTAGATGTTTCAGGACACACCGTACACTTCTCCAGAGTGGCTGTTGGCAATTTACATCCCGCCCATCAGTGTAGCAAGGCTCCCATTTCTCCATGGCCTGTCCTGCATTTCTGGTTTTGAGACTTTTTTCTGCATGGCCCTTTTGACCGACGGGTAGCGAGTCTTCTTTGTAGCGCTGATTTGCCTTTCCAGGTTGCTTGGTTGGCCAAAAAGGGCGTATGCGTTTTTTCCTGAATATATTCAGGAAAAAACGCATACGCCCTTTTTGGCCAAGGGCATCATTGTCAACGTTTTGCCGCTTTTCATGTGCTTTAAAGGCGATTCGAATCTACCTCCTGAAATCTGTTTCCTGCAATTCTGCCTTGATTTCAAATCCACTTCTTTGCCTTCCCTCAATATATTTGTGGACGAGAGTTATCATTTATAACTCTGCAGGTTTGTGAATTGCAGTGCCCTGAAGCTCCATTTTACAACTCGCTTTTTTGGGAGCTGGCCGCAAAAGCGCAGGATGGCTTCAGGCCCTGTTCTGGTTCCGGGGGGGAGGATGAGCCTGTGGTTAATTCTTCTTCCTGATGGGAAAATAGAGTGACCTGTGCCTGTCCCAACACCAAGAGCTAGTCTCTCACTGGTTCCCCGTCTACCCGTTCATCCTCAGGACAAATTGCAACCTGTACGGAACAGGAGGTTAAAGGTGCTGATGCTCCAAGTAGGGAGATTGTTAGTAAAGCGGCTGGAATGGCGAACCCGGGCACAAGGAGAAGAGAAATGAGGTGCGTTTTAGAAACCTTTCCCCATCACATGGTGTACCATCTTTTTGTTTTCTCATGCATGTTTTCGATGTAGGAAGATGCCCTTGAACCTGGAGATTTGGGACCCATGCGATGGGTACCACGCAGTATTACTTTAAAGGGTCTGCGTTTGCTCACCCAACCTCACCAAACCTCTCAGCCCCAAGAGTGTCCACCCTTATGTCTCATCCAGCTGTGGGTCTAGATATGGTCAATCCAGGTTGCATCACAGCCCCTGAACTCATTGTGTAAGAATTTCTATCTCTTTCACTGTCGTTGTTTCATGGGTTTTCCAAAGTAATTTATTTTCATAATGGGTTTAGCTGCTTTTCACGGCTGTGTTTATGCCGCTTTACACCCACTTGACACACTAACAGAGAGATATCAATACATAGGTTTTAAGATTATTACTAGTCAGATATATTCTTGTGCGGTGAATAGGGCGTGTTGAGTCCAGTTCTCTGAGCAAGGAGTAGGTCTTGTCTACTACATATTGGGTTTATGGAACGGTATCTGAGCTAATTTGATACCCTTGTTTTATGTATCACCCCACCTCACCTTTCCCGTTAAGCAGCCATAGTGTGTTTTCTGCATGTGTGACTCTGTTCTGTTTTGTAATTCAGTTCAAGTGTAACGGGTTTTACATTCCCTCTATAAGTGATACCTTATGAGAAGTGTCCTTTTCTGTGTGACTTATTTCACTTAGAATCGTCGTACCTAAATCCACTCATCATGCTGCTACTAGCCTTATGACATTGATTTCATGGCTGAGTGATATTCCATTGTACATAAGGACCACAACTTCTTTATCCATTTTTCTCTTTCCTGGGATATTGAAGGTGGAATGAAGTGGAGGTCCTTGTCAACAGAGCAGCCCTAAACTTTGGGGTGCTTGTGTCTTGCTGATTTTTCATTTTCCCAATTTATACCCCCATGAGTGGAAGTGCCCTATGCTCTCTAGCTCTCTAAGCTGTGTTTTTTAGATGTTTCAGGACACACCGTACACTTCTCCAGAGTGGCTGTTGGCAATTTACATCCCGCCCATCAGTGTAGCAAGGCTCCCATTTCTCCATGGCCTGTCCTGCATTTCTGGTTTTGAGACTTTTTCCTGCATGGCCCTTTTGACCGACGGGTAGCGAGTCTTCTTTGTAGCGCTGATTTGCCTTTCCAGGTTGCTTGGTTGGCCAAAAAGGGCGTATGCGTTTTTTCCTGAATATATTCAGGAAAAAACGCATACGCCCTTTTTGGCCAAGGGCATCATTGTCAACGTTTTGCCGCTTTTCATGTGCTTTAAAGGCGATTCGAATCTACCTCCTGAAATCTGTTTCCTGCAATTCTGCCTTGATTTCAAATCCACTTCTTTGCCTTCCCTCAATATATTTGTGGACGAGAGTTATCATTTATAACTCTGCAGGTTTGTGAATTGCAGTGCCCTGAAGCTCCATTTTACAACTCGCTTTTTTGGGAGCTGGCCGCAAAAGCGCAGGATGGCTTCAGGCCCTGTTCTGGTTCCGGGGGGGAGGATGAGCCTGTGGTTAATTCTTCTTCCTGATGGGAAAATAGAGTGACCTGTGCCTGTCCCAACACCAAGAGCTAGTCTCTCACTGGTTCCCCGTCTACCCGTTCATCCTCAGGACAAATTGCAACCTGTACGGAACAGGAGGTTAAAGGTGCTGATGCTCCAAGTAGGGAGATTGTTAGTAAAGCGGCTGGAATGGCGAACCCGGGCACAAGGAGAAGAGAAATGAGGTGCGTTTTAGAAACCTTTCCCCATCACATGGTGTACCATCTTTTTGTTTTCTCATGCATGTTTTCGATGTAGGAAGATGCCCTTGAACCTGGAGATTTGGGACCCATGCGATGGGTACCACGCAGTATTACTTTAAAGGGTCTGCGTTTGCTCACCCAACCTCACCAAACCTCTCAGCCCCAAGAGTGTCCACCCTTATGTCTCATCCAGCTGTGGGTCTAGATATGGTCAATCCAGGTTGCATCACAGCCCCTGAACTCATTGTGTAAGAATTTCTATCTCTTTCACTGTCGTTGTTTCATGGGTTTTTCAAAGTAATTTATTTTCATAATGGGTTTAGCTGCTTTTCACGGCTGTGTTTATGCCGCTTTACACCCACTTGACACACTAACAGAGAGATATCAATACATAGGTTTTAAGATTATTACTAGTCAGATATATTCTTGTGCGGTGAATAGGGCGTGTTGAGTCCAGTTCTCTGAGCAAGGAGTAGGTCTTGTCTACTACATATTGGGTTTATGGAACGGTATCTGAGCTAATTTGATACCCTTGTTTTATGTATCACCCCACCTCACCTTTCCCGTTAAGCAGCCATAGTGTGTTTTCTGCATGTGTGACTCTGTTCTGTTTTGTAATTCAGTTCAAGTGTAACGGTTTTTACATTCCCTCTATAAGTGATACCTTATGAGAAGTGTCCTTTTCTGTGTGACTTATTTCACTTAGAATCGTCGTACCTAAATCCACTCATCATGCTGCTACTAGCCTTATGACATTGATTTCATGGCTGAGTGATATTCCATTGTACATAAGGACCACAACTTCTTTATCCATTTTTCTCTTTCCTGGGATATTGAAGGTGGAATGAAGTGGAGGTCCTTGTCAACAGAGCAGCCCTAAACTTTGGGGTGCTTGTGTCTTGCTGATTTTTCATTTTCCCAATTTATACCCCCATGAGTGGAAGTGCCCTATGCTCTCTAAGCTGTGTTTTTTAGATGTTTCAGGACACACCGTACACTTCTCCAGAGTGGCTGTTGGCAATTTACATCCCGCCCATCAGTGTAGCAAGGCTCCCATTTCTCCATGGCCTGTCCTGCATTTCTGGTTTTGAGACTTTTTTCAGCATGGCCCTTTTGACCGACGGGTAGCGAGTCTTCTTTGTAGCGCTGATTTGCCTTTCCAGGTTGCTTGGTTGGCCAAAAAGGGCGTATGCGTTTTTTCCTGAATATATTCAGGAAAAAACGCATACGCCCTTTTTGGCCAAGGGCATCATTGTCAACGTTTTGCCGCTTTTCATGTGCTTTAAAGGCGATTCGAATCTACCTCCTGAAATCTGTTGCCTGCAATTCTGCCTTGATTTCAAATCCTCTTCGTTGCCTTCCCACAATATATTTGTGGACGAGAGTTATCATTTATAACTTTGCAGGTTTGTGAATTGCAGTGCCCTGAAGCTCCATTTTACAACTCGCTTTTTTGGGAGCTGGCCGCAAAAGCACTGGATGGCTTCAGGCCCTGTTCTGGTTCCGGGGGGGAGGATGAGCCTGTGGTTAATTCTTCTTCCTGATGGGAAAATAGAGTGACCTGTGCCTGTCCCAACACCAAGAGCTAGTCTCTCACTGGTTCCCCGTCTTCCCGTACATCCTCAGGACAAATTGTAACCTGTACGGAACAGGAGGTTAAAGGTGCTGATGCTCCAAGTAGGGAGATTGTTAGTAAAGCGGCTGGAATGGCGAACCCGGGCACAAGGAGAAGAGAAATGAGGTGCGTTTTAGAAACCTTTCCCCATCACATGGTGTACCATCTTTTTGTTTTCTCATGCATGTTTTCGATGTAGGAAGATGCCCTTGAACCTGGAGATTTGGGACCCATGCGATGGGTACCACGCAGTATTACTTTAAAGGGTCTGCGTTTGCTCACCCAACCTCACCAAACCTCTCAGCCCCAAGAGTGTCCACCCTTATGTCTCATCCAGCTGTGGGTCTAGATATGGTCAATCCAGGTTGCATCACAGCCCCTGAACGCATTGTGTAAGAATTTCTCTCTCTTTCACTGTCGTTGTTTCATGGGTTTTTCAAAGTAATTTATTTTCATAATGGGGTTTAGCTGCTTTTCACTGCTGTGTTTATGTCGCTTTACACCCACTTGACACACTAACAGAGAGATATCAATACATAGGTTTTAAGATTATTACTAGTCAGATATATTCTTGTGCGGTGAATAGGGCGTGTTGAGTCCAGTTCTCTGAGCAAGGAGTAGGTCTTGTCTATTACATATTGGGTTTATGGAACGGTATCTGAGCTAATTTGAAACCCTTGTTTTATGTATCACGCCACCTCACCTTTCCCGTTAAGCAGCCATAGTGTGTTTTCTGCATGTGTGACTCTGTTCTGTTTTGTAATTCAGTTCAAGTGTAACGCTTTTTACATTCCCTCTATAAGTGATACCTTATGAGAAGTGTCCTTTTCTGTGTGACTTATTTCACTTAGAATCGTCGTACCTAAATCCACTCATCATGCTGCTACTAGCCTTATGACATTGATTTCATGGCTGAGTGATATTCCATTGTACATAAGGACCACAACTTCTTTATCCATTTTTCTCTTTCCTGGGATATTGAAGGTGGAATGAAGTGGAGGTCCTTGTCAACAGAGCAGCCCTAAACTTTGGGGTGCTTGTGTCTTGCTGATTTTTCATTTTCCCAATTTATACCCCCATGAGTGGAAGTGCCCTATGCTCTCTAAGCTGTGTTTTTTAGATGTTTCAGGACACACCGTACACTTCTCCAGAGTGGCTGTTGGCAATTTACATCCTGCCCATCAGTGTAGCAAGGCTCCCATTTCTCCATGGCCTGTCCTGCATTTCTGGTTTTGAGACTTTTTTCAGCATGGCCCTTTTGACCGACGGGTAGCGAGTCTTCTTTGTAGCGCTGATTTGCCTTTCCAGGTTGCTTGGTTGGCCAAAAAGGGCGTATGCGTTTTTTCCTGAATATATTCAGGAAAAAACGCTTACGCCCTTTTTGGCCAAGGGCATCATTGTCAACGTTTTGCCGCTTTTCATGTGCTTTAAAGGCGATTCGAATCTACCTCCTGAAATCTGTTTCCTGCAATTCTGCCTTGATTTCAAATCCTCTTCGTTGCCTTCCCACAATATATTTGTGGACGAGAGTTATCATTTATAACTTTGCAGGATTGTGAATTGCAGTGCCCTGAAGCTCTATTTTACAACTCGCTTTTTTGGGAGCTGGCCGCAAAAGCACTGGATGGCTTCAGGCCCTGTTCTGGTTCCGGGGGGGAGGATGAGCCTGTGGTTAATTCTTCTTCCTGATGGGAAAATAGAGTGACCTGTGCCTGTCCCAACACCAAGAGCTAGTCTCTCACTGGTTCCCCGTCTTCCCGTACATCCTCACGACAAATTGCAACCTGTACGGAACAGGAGGTTAAAGGTGCTGATGCTCCAAGTAGGGAGATTGTTAGTAAAGCGGCTGGAATGGCGAACCCGGGCACAAGGAGAAGAGAAATGAGGTGCGTTTTAGAAACCTTTCCCCATCACATTGTGTACCATCTTTTTGTTTTCTCATGCATGTTTTCGATGTAGGAAGATGCCCTTGAACCTGGAGATTTGGGACCCATGCGATGGTTACCACGCAGTATTACTTTAAAGGGTCTGCGTTTGCTCACCCAACCTCACCAAACCTCTCAGCCCCAAGAGTGTCCACCCTTATGTCTCATCCAGCTGTGGGTCTAGATATGGTCAATCCAGGTTGCATCACAGCCCCTGAACACATTGTGTAAGAATTTCTCTCTCTTTCACTGTCTTTGTTTCATGGGTTTTTCAAAGTAATTTATTTTGATAATGGGGTTTAGCTGCTTTTCACTGCTGTGTTTATGCCGCTTTACACCCACTTGACACACTAACAGAGAGATATCAATACATAGGTTTTAAGATTATTACTAGTCAGATATATTCTTGTGCGGTGAATAGGGTGTGTTGAGTCCAGTTCTCTGAGCAAAGAGTAGGTCTTGTCTATTACATATTGGGTTTATGGAACGGTATCTGAGCTAATTTGAAACCCTTGTTTTATGTATCACGCCACCTCACCTTTCCCGTTAAGCAGCCATAGTGTGTTTTCTGCATGTGTGACTCTGTTCTGTTTTGTAATTCAGTTCAGGTGTAACGCTTTTTACATTCCCTCCTTAAGTGATACCTTATGAGAAGTGTCCTTTTCTGTGTGACTAATTTCACTTAGAATCGTCGTACCTAAATCCACTCATCATGCTGCTACTAGCCTTAGGACATTGATTTCATGGCTGAGTGATATTCCATTGTACATAAGGACCACAACTTCTTTATCCATTTTTCTCTTTCCTGGGATATTGAAGGTGGAATGAAGTGGAGGTCCTTGTCAACAGAGCAGCCCTAAACTTTGGGGTGCTTGTGTCTTGCTGATTTTTCATTTTCCCAATTTATACCCCCATGAGTGGAAGTGCCCTATGCTCTCTAGCTCTCTAAGCTGTGTTTTTTAGATGTTTCAGGACACACCGTACACTTCTCCAGAGTGGCTGTTGGCAATTTACATCCCGCCCATCAGTGTAGCAAGGCTCCCATTTCTCCATGGCCTGTCCTGCATTTCTGGTTTTGAGACTTTTTTCTGCATGGCCCTTTTGACCGACGGGTAGCGAGTCTTCTTTGTAGCGCTGATTTGCCTTTCCAGGTTGCTTGGTTGGCCAAAAAGGGCGTATGCGTTTTTTCCTGAATATATTCAGGAAAAAACGCATACGCCCTTTTTGGCCAAGGGCATCATTGTCAACGTTTTGCCGCTTTTCATGTGCTTTAAAGGCGATTCGAATCTACCTCCTGAAATCTGTTTCCTGCAATTCTGCCTCGATTTCAAATCCACTTCTTTGCCTTCCCTCAATATATTTGTGGACGAGAGTTATCATTTATAACTCTGCAGGTTTGTGAATTGCAGTGCCCTGAAGCTCCATTTTACAACTCGCTTTTTTGGGAGCTGGCCGCAAAAGCGCAGGATGGCTTCAGGCCCTGTTCTGGTTCCGGGGGGGAGGATGAGCCTGTGGTTAATTCTTCTTCCTGATGGGAAAATAGAGTGACCTGTGCCTGTCCCAACACCAAGAGCTAGTCTCTCACTGGTTCCCCGTCTACCCGTTCATCCTCAGGACAAATTGCAACCTGTACGGAACAGGAGGTTAAAGGTGCTGATGCTCCAAGTAGGGAGATTGTTAGTAAAGCGGCTGGAATGGCGAACCCGGGCACAAGGAGAAGAGAAATGAGGTGCGTTTTAGAAACCTTTCCCCATCACATGGTGTACCATCTTTTTGTTTTCTCATGCATGTTTTCGATGTAGGAAGATGCCCTTGAAGCTGGAGATTTGGGACCCATGCGATGGGTACCACGCAGTATTACTTTAAAGGGTCTGCGTTTGCTCACCCAACCTCACCAAACCTCTCAGCCCCAAGAGTGTCCACCCTTATGTCTCATCCAGCTGTGGGTCTAGATATGGTCAATCCAGGTTGCATCACAGCCCCTGAACTCATTGTGTAAGAATTTCTATCTCTTTCACTGTCGTTGTTTCATGGGTTTTCCAAAGTAATTTATTTTCATAATGGGTTTAGCTGCTTTTCACGGCTGTGTTTATGCCGCTTTACACCCACTTGACACACTAACAGAGAGATATCAATACATAGGTTTTAAGATTATTACTAGTCAGATATATTCTTGTGCGGTGAATAGGGCTTGTTGAGTCCAGTTCTCTGAGCAAGGAGTAGGTCTTGTCTACTACATATTGGGTTTATGGAACGGTATCTGAGCTAATTTGATACCCTTGTTTTATGTATCACCCCACCTCACCTTTCCCGTTAAGCAGCCATAGTGTGTTTTCTGCATGTGTGACTCTGTTCTGTTTTGTAATTCAGTTCAAGTGTAACGGGTTTTACATTCCCTCTATAAGTGATACCTTATGAGAAGTGTCCTTTTCTGTGTGACTTATTTCACTTAGAATCGTCGTACCTAAATCCACTCATCATGCTGCTACTAGCCTTATGACATTGATTTCATGGCTGAGTGATATTCCATTGTACATAAGGACCACAACTTCTTTATCCATTTTTCTCTTTCCTGGGATATTGAAGGTGGAATGAAGTGGAGGTCCTTGTCAACAGAGCAGCCCTAAACTTTGGGGTGCTTGTGTCTTGCTGATTTTTCATTTTCCCAATTTATACCCCCATGAGTGGAAGTGCCCTATGCTCTCTAAGCTGTGTTTTTTAGATGTTTCAGGACACACCGTACACTTCTCCAGAGTGGCTGTTGGCAATTTACATCCCGCCCATCAGTGTAGCAAGGCTCCCATTTCTCCATGGCCTGTCCTGCATTTCTGGTTTTGAGACTTTTTTCAGCATGGCCCTTTTGACCGACGGGTAGCGAGTCTTCTTTGTAGCGCTGATTTGCCTTTCCAGGTTGCTTGGTTGGCCAAAAAGGGCGTATGCGTTTTTTCCTGAATATATTCAGGAAAAAACGCATACGCCCTTTTTGGCCAAGGGCATCATTGTCAACGTTTTGCCGCTTTTCATGTGCTTTAAAGGCGATTCGAATCTACCTCCTGAAATCTGTTTCCTGCAATTCTGCCTTGATTTCAAATCCTCTTCGTTGCCTTCCCACAATATATTTGTGGACGAGAGTTATCATTTATAACTTTGCAGGTTTGTGAATTGCAGTGCCCTGAAGCTCCATTTTACAACTCGCTTTTTTGGGAGCTGGCCGCAAAAGCACTGGATGGCTTCAGGCCCTGTTCTGGTTCCGGGGGGGAGGATGAGCCTGTGGTTAATTCTTCTTCCTGATGGGAAAATAGAGTGACCTGTGCCTGTCCCAACACCAAGAGCTAGTCTCTCACTGGTTCCCCGTCTTCCCGTACATCCTCAGGACAAATTGTAACCTGTACGGAACAGGAGGTTAAAGGTGCTGATGCTCCAAGTAGGGAGATTGTTAGTAAAGCGGCTGGAATGGCGAACCCGGGCACAAGGAGAAGAGAAATGAGGTGCGTTTTAGAAACCTTTCCCCATCACATGGTGTACCATCTTTTTGTTTTCTCATGCATGTTTTCGATGTAGGAAGATGCCCTTGAACCTGGAGATTTGGGACCCATGCGATGGGTACCACGCAGTATTACTTTAAAGGGTCTGCGTTTGCTCACCCAACCTCACCAAACCTCTCAGCCCCAAGAGTGTCCACCCTTATGTCTCATCCAGCTGTGGGTCTAGATATGGTCAATCCAGGTTGCATCACAGCCCCTGAACGCATTGTGTAAGAATTTCTCTCTCTTTCACTGTCGTTGTTTCATGGGTTTTTCAAAGTAATTTATTTTCATAATGGGGTTTAGCTGCTTTTCACTGCTGTGTTTATGTCGCTTTACACCCACTTGACACACTAACAGAGAGATATCAATACATAGGTTTTAAGATTATTACTAGTCAGATATATTCTTGTGCGGTGAATAGGGCGTGTTGAGTCCAGTTCTCTGAGCAAGGAGTCGGTCTTGTCTATTACATATTGGGTTTATGGAACGGTATCTGAGCTAATTTGAAACCCTTGTTTTATGTATCACGCCACCTCACCTTTCCCGTTAAGCAGCCATAGTGTGTTTTCTGCATGTGTGACTCTGTTCTGTTTTGTAATTCAGTTCAAGTGTAACGCTTTTTACATTCCCTCTATAAGTGATACCTTATGAGAAGTGTCCTTTTCTGTGTGACTTATTTCACTTAGAATCGTCGTACCTAAATCCACTCATCATGCTGCTACTAGCCTTATGACATTGATTTCATGGCTGAGTGATATTCCATTGTACATAAGGACCACAACTTCTTTATCCATTTTTCTCTTTCCTGGGATATTGAAGGTGGAATGAAGTGGAGGTCCTTGTCAACAGAGCAGCCCTAAACTTTGGGGTGCTTGTGTCTTGCTGATTTTTCATTTTCCCAATTTATACCCCCATGAGTGGAAGTGCCCTATGCTCTCTAAGCTGTGTTTTTTAGATGTTTCAGGACACACCGTACACTTCTCCAGAGTGGCTGTTGGCAATTTACATCCTGCCCATCAGTGTAGCAAGGCTCCCATTTCTCCATGGCCTGTCCTGCATTTCTGGTTTTGAGACTTTTTTCAGCATGGCCCTTTTGACCGACGGGTAGCGAGTCTTCTTTGTAGCGCTGATTTGCCTTTCCAGGTTGCTTGGTTGGCCAAAAAGGGCGTATGCGTTTTTTCCTGAATATATTCAGGAAAAAACGCATACGCCCTTTTTGGCCAAGGGCATCATTGTCAACGTTTTGCCGCTTTTCATGTGCTTTAAAGGCGATTCGAATCTACCTCCTGAAATCTGTTTCCTGCAATTCTGCCTTGATTTCAAATCCTCTTCGTTGCCTTCCCACAATATATTTGTGGACGAGAGTTATCATTTATAACTTTGCAGGATTGTGAATTGCAGTGCCCTGAAGCTCTATTTTACAACTCGCTTTTTTGGGAGCTGGCCGCAAAAGCACTGGATGGCTTCAGGCCCTGTTCTGGTTCCGGGGGGGAGGATGAGCCTGTGGTTAATTCTTCTTCCTGATGGGAAAATAGAGTGACCTGTGCCTGTCCCAACACCAAGAGCTAGTCTCTCACTGGTTCCCCGTCTTCCCGTACATCCTCAGGACAAATTGTAACCTGTACGGAACAGGAGGTTAAAGGTGCTGATGCTCCAAGTAGGGAGATTGTTAGTAAAGCGGCTGGAATGGCGAACCCGGGCACAAGGAGAAGAGAAATGAGGTGCGTTTTAGAAACCTTTCCCCATCACATGGTGTACCATCTTTTTGTTTTCTCATGCATGTTTTCGATGTAGGAAGATGCCCTTGAACCTGGAGATTTGGGACCCATGCGATGGGTACCACGCAGTATTACTTTAAAGGGTCTGCGTTTGCTCACCCAACCTCACCAAACCTCTCAGCCCCAAGAGTGTCCACCCTTATGTCTCATCCAGCTGTGGGTCTAGATATGGTCAATCCAGGTTGCATCACAGCCCCTGAACGCATTGTGTAAGAATTTCTCTCTCTTTCACTGTCGTTGTTTCATGGGTTTTTCAAAGTAATTTATTTTCATAATGGGGTTTAGCTGCTTTTCACTGCTGTGTTTATGTCGCTTTACACCCACTTGACACACTAACAGAGATATCAATACATAGGTTTTAAGATTATTACTAGTCAGATATATTCTTGTGCGGTGAATAGGGCGTGTTGAGTCCAGTTCTCTGAGCAAGGAGTCGGTCTTGTCTATTACATATTGGGTTTATGGAACGGTATCTGAGCTAATTTGAAACCCTTGTTTTATGTATCACGCCACCTCACCTTTCCCGTTAAGCAGCCATAGTGTGTTTTCTGCATGTGTGACTCTGTTCTGTTTTGTAATTCAGTTCAAGTGTAACGCTTTTTACATTCCCTCTATAAGTGATACCTTATGAGAAGTGTCCTTTTCTGTGTGACTTATTTCACTTAGAATCGTCGTACCTAAATCCACTCATCATGCTGCTACTAGCCTTATGACATTGATTTCATGGCTGAGTGATATTCCATTGTACATAAGGACCACAACTTCTTTATCCATTTTTCTCTTTCCTGGGATATTGAAGGTGGAATGAAGTGGAGGTCCTTGTCAACAGAGCAGCCCTAAACTTTGGGGTGCTTGTGTCTTGCTGATTTTTCATTTTCCCAATTTATACCCCCATGAGTGGAAGTGCCCTATGCTCTCTAAGCTGTGTTTTTTAGATGTTTCAGGACACACCGTACACTTCTCCAGAGTGGCTGTTGGCAATTTACATCCTGCCCATCAGTGTAGCAAGGCTCCCATTTCTCCATGGCCTGTCCTGCATTTCTGGTTTTGAGACTTTTTTCAGCATGGCCCTTTTGACCGACGGGTAGCGAGTCTTCTTTGTAGCGCTGATTTGCCTTTCCAGGTTGCTTGGTTGGCCAAAAAGGGCGTATGCGTTTTTTCCTGAATATATTCAGGAAAAAACGCATACGCCCTTTTTGGCCAAGGGCATCATTGTCAACGTTTTGCCGCTTTTCATGTGCTTTAAAGGCGATTCGAATCTACCTCCTGAAATCTGTTTCCTGCAATTCTGCCTTGATTTCAAATCCTCTTCGTTGCCTTCCCACAATATATTTGTGGACGAGAGTTATCATTTATAACTTTGCAGGATTGTGAATTGCAGTGCCCTGAAGCTCTATTTTACAACTCGCTTTTTTGGGAGCTGGCCGCAAAAGCACTGGATGGCTTCAGGCCCTGTTCTGGTTCCGGGGGGGAGGATGAGCCTGTGGTTAATTCTTCTTCCTGATGGGAAAATAGAGTGACCTGTGCCTGTCCCAACACCAAGAGCTAGTCTCTCACTGGTTCCCCGTCTTCCCGTACATCCTCACGACAAATTGCAACCTGTACGGAACAGGAGGTTAAAGGTGCTGATGCTCCAAGTAGGGAGATTGTTAGTAAAGCGGCTGGAATGGCGAACCCGGGCACAAGGAGAAGAGAAATGAGGTGCGTTTTAGAAACCTTTCCCCATCACATGGTGTACCATCTTTTTGTTTTCTCATGCATGTTTTCGATGTAGGAAGATGCCCTTGAACCTGGAGATTTGGGACCCATGCGATGGTTACCACGCAGTATTACTTTAAAGGGTCTGCGTTTGCTCACCCAACCTCACCAAACCTCTCAGCCCCAAGAGTGTCCACCCTTATGTCTCATCCAGCTGTGGGTCTAGATATGGTCAATCCAGGTTGCATCACAGCCCCTGAACACATTGTGTAAGAATTTCTCTCTCTTTCACTGTCTTTGTTTCATGGGTTTTTCAAAGTAATTTATTTTGATAATGGGGTTTAGCTGCTTTTCACTGCTGTGTTTATGCCGCTTTACACCCACTTGACACACTTACAGAGAGATATCAATACATAGGTTTTAAGATTATTACTAGTCAGATATATTCTTGTGCGGTGAATAGAGTGTGTTCAGTCCAGTTCTCTGAGCAAAGAGTAGGTCTTGTCTATTACATATTGGGTTTATGGAACGGTATCTGAGCTAATTTGAAACCCTTGTTTTATGTATCACGCCACCTCACCTTTCCCGTTAAGCAGCCATAGTGTGTTTTCTGCATGTGTGACTCTGTTCTGTTTTGTAATTCAGTTCAGGTGTAACGCTTTTTACATTCCCTCCTTAAGTGATACCTTATGAGAAGTGTCCTTTTCTGTGTGACTAATTTCACTTAGAATCGTTGTACCTAAATCCACTCATCATGCTGCTACTAGCCTTAGGACATTGATTTCATGGCTGAGTGATATTCCATTGTACATAAGGACCACAACTTCTTTATCCATTTTTCTCTTTCCTGGGATATTGAAGGTGGAATGAAGTGGAGGTCCTTGTCAACAGAGCAGCCCTCAACTTTGGGGTGCTTGTGTCTTGCTGATTTTTCATTTTCCCAATTTATACCCCCATGAGTGGAAGTGCCCTATGCTCTCTAAGCTGTGTTTTTTAGATGTTTCAGGACACACCGTACACTTCTCCAGAGTGGCTGTTGGCAATTTACATCCCGCCCATCAGTGTAGCAAGGCTCCCATTTCTCCATGGCCTGTCCTGCATTTCTGGTTTTGACACGTTTTTCAGCATGGCCCTTTTGACCGACGGGTAGCGAGTCTTCTTTGTAGCGCTGATTTGCCTTTCCAGGTTGCTTGGTTGGCCAAAAAGGGCGTATGCGTTTTTTCCTGAATATATTCAGGAAAAAACGCATACGCCCTTTTTGGCCAAGGGCATCATTGTCAACGTTTTGCCGCTTTTCATGTGCTTTAAAGGCGATTCGAATCTACCTCCTGAAATCTGTTTCCTGCAATTCTGCCTTGATTTCAAATCCACTTCTTTGCCTTCCCTCAATATATTTGTGGACGAGAGTTATCATTTATAACTCTGCAGGTTTGTGAATTGCAGTGCCCTGAAGCTCCATTTTACAACTCGCTTTTTTGGGAGCTGGCCGCAAAAGCGCAGGATGGCTTCAGGCCCTGTTCTGGTTCCGGAGGGGAGGATGAGCCTCTGGTTAATTCTTCTTCCTGATGGGAAAATAGAGTGACCTGTGCCTGTCCCAACACCAAGAGCTAGTCTCTCACTGGTTCCCCGTCTACCCGTTCATCCTCAGGACAAATTGCAACCTGTACGGAACAGGAGGTTAAAGGTGCTGATGCTCCAAGTAGGGAGATTGTTAGTAAAGCGGCTGGAATGGCGAACCCGGGCACAAGGAGAAGAGAAATGAGGTGCGTTTTAGAAACCTTTCCCCATCACATGGTGTACCATCTTTTTGTTTTCTCATGCATGTTTTCGATGTAGGAAGATGCCCTTGAACCTGGAGATTTGGGACCCATGCGATGGGTACCACGCTGTATTACTTTAAAGGGTCTGCGTTTGCTCACCCAACCTCACCAAACCTCTCAGCCCCAAGAGTGTCCACCCTTATGTCTCATCCAGCTGTGGGTCTAGATATGGTCAATCCAGGTTGCATCACAGCCCCTGAACTCATTGTGTAAGAATTTCTATCTCTTTCACTGTCGTTGTTTCATGGGTTTTCCAAAGTAATTTATTTTCATAATGGGTTTAGCTGCTTTTCACGGCTGTGTTTATGCCGCTTTACACCCACTTGACACACTAACAGAGAGATATCAATACATAGGTTTTAAGATTATTACTAGTCAGATATATTCTTGTGCGGTGAATAGGGCGTGTTGAGTCCAGTTCTCTGAGCAAGGAGTAGGTCTTGTCTACTACATATTGGGTTTATGGAACGGTATCTGAGCTAATTTGATACCCTTGTTTTAAGTATCACCCCACCTCACCTTTCCCGTTAAGCAGCCATAGTGTGTTTTCTGCATGTGTGACTCTGTTCTGTTTTGTAATTCAGTTCAAGTGTAACGGTTTTTACATTCCCTCCTTAAGTGATACCTTATGAGAAGTGGCCTTTTCTGTGTGACTTATTTCACTTAGAATCGTCGTACCTAAATCCACTCATCATGCTGCTACTAGCCTTATGACATTGATTTCATGGCTGAGTGATATTCCATTGTACATAAGGACCACAACTTCTTTATCCATTTTTCTCTTTCCTGGGATATTGAAGGTGGAATGAAGTGGAGGTCCTTGTCAACAGAGCAGCCCTAAACTTTGGGGTGCTTGTGTCTTGCTGATTTTTCATTTTCCCAATTTATACCCCCATGAGTGGAAGTGCCCTATGCTCTCTAAGCTGTGTTTTTTAGATGTTTCAGGACACACCGTACACTTCTCCAGAGTGGCTGTTGGCAATTTACATCCCGCCCATCAGTGTAGCAAGGCTCCCATTTCTCCATGGCCTGTCCTGCATTTCTGGTTTTGAGACTTTTTTCAGCATGGCCCTTTTGACCGACGGGTAGCGAGTCTTCTTTGTAGCGCTGATTTGCCTTTCCAGGTTGCTTGGTTGGCCAAAAAGGGCGTATGCGTTTTTTCCTGAATATATGCAGGAAAAAACGCATACGCCCTTTTTGGCCAAGGGCATCATTGTCAACGTTTTGCCGCTTTTCATGTGCTTTAAAGGCGATTCGAATCTACCTCCTGAAATCTGTTTCCTGCAATTCTGCCTTGATTTCAAATCCTCTTCGTTGCCTTCCCGCAATATATTTGTGGACGAGAGTTATCATTTATAACTTTGCAGGTTTGTGAATTGCAGTGCCCTGAAGCTCCATTTTACAACTCGCTTTTTTGGGAGCTGGCCGCAAAAGCACTGGATGGCTTCAGGCCCTGTTCTGGTTCCGGGGGGGAGGATGAGCCTGTGGTTAATTCTTCTTCCTGATGGGAAAATAGAGTGACCTGTGCCTGTCCCAACACCAAGAGCTAGTCTCTCACTGGTTCCCCGTCTTCCCGTACATCCTCAGGACAAATTGCAACCTGTACGGAACAGGAGGTTAAAGGTGCTGATGCTCCAAGTAGGGAGATTGTTAGTAAAGCGGCTGGAATGGCGAACCCGGGCACAAGGAGAAGAGAAATGAGGTGCGTTTTAGAAACCTTTCCCCATCACATGGTGTACCATCTTTTTGTTTTCTCATGCATGTTTTCGATGTAGGAAGATGCCCTTGAACCTGGAGATTTGGGACCCATGCGATGGGTACCACGCAGTATTACTTTAAAGGGTCTGCGTTTGCTCACCCAACCTCACCAAACCTCTCAGCCCCAAGAGTGTCCACCCTTATGTCTCATCCAGCTGTGGGTCTAGATATGGTCAATCCAGGTTGCATCACAGCCCCTGAACACATTGTGTAAGAATTTCTCTCTCTTTCACTGTCTTTGTTTCATGGGTTTTTCAAAGTAATTTATTTTGATAATGGGGTTTAGCTGCTTTTCACTGCTGTGTTTATGCCGCTTTACACCCACTTGACACACTAACAGAGAGATATCAATACATAGGTTTTAAGATTATTACTAGTCAGATATATTCTTGTGCGGTGAATAGGGTGTGTTGAGTCCAGTTCTCTGAGCAAAGAGTAGGTCTTGTCTATTACATATTGGGTTTATGGAACGGTATCTGAGCTAATTTGAAACCCTTGTTTTATGTATCACCCCACCTCACCTTTCCCGTTAAGCAGCCATAGTGTGTTTTCTGCATGTGTGACTCTGTTCTGTTTTGTAATTCAGTTCATGTGTAACGCTTTTTACATTCCCTCCTTAAGTGATACCTTATGAGAAGTGTCCTTTTCTGTGTGACTTATTTCACTTAGAATCGTCGTACCTAAATCCACTCATCATGCTGCTACTAGCCTTATGACATTGATTTCATGGCTGAGTGATATTCCATTGTACATAAGGACCACAACTTCTTTATCCATTTTTCTCTTTCCTGGGATATTGAAGGTGGAATGAAGTGGAGGTCCTTGTCAACAGAGCAGCCCTAAACTTTGGGGTGCTTGTGTCTTGCTGATTTTTCATTTTCCCAATTTATACCCCCATGAGTGGAAGTGCCCTATGCTCTCTAAGCTGTGTTTTTTAGATGTTTCAGGACACACCGTACACTTCTCCAGAGTGGCTGTTGGCAATTTACATCCCGCCCATCAGTGTAGCAAGGCTCCCATTTCTCCATGGCCTGTCCTGCATTTCTGGTTTTGACACGTTTTTCAGCATGGCCCTTTTGACCGACGGGTAGCGAGTCTTCTTTGTAGCGCTGATTTGCCTTTCCAGGTTGCTTGGTTGGCCAAAAAGGGCGTATGCGTTTTTTCCTGAATATATTCAGGAAAAAACGCATACGCCCTTTTTGGCCAAGGGCATCATTGTCAACGTTTTGCCGCTTTTCATGTGCTTTAAAGGCGATTCGAATCTACCTCCTGAAATCTGTTTCCTGCAATTCTGCCTTGATTTCAAATCCACTTCTTTGCCTTCCCTCAATATATTTGTGGACGAGAGTTATCATTTATAACTCTGCAGGTTTGTGAATTGCAGTGCCCTGAAGCTCCATTTTACAACTCGCTTTTTTGGGAGCTGGCCGCAAAAGCGCAGGATGGCTTCAGGCCCTGTTCTGGTTCCGGGGGGGAGGATGAGCCTCTGGTTAATTCTTCTTCCTGATGGGAAAATAGAGTGACCTGTGCCTGTCCCAACACCAAGAGCTAGTCTCTCACTGGTTCCCCGTCTACCCGTTCATCCTCAGGACAAATTGTAACCTGTACGGAACAGGAGGTTAAAGGTGCTGATGCTCCAAGTAGGGAGATTGTTAGTAAAGCGGCTGGAATGGCGAACCCGGGCACAAGGAGAAGAGAAATGAGGTGCGTTTTAGAAACCTTTCCCCATCACATGGTGTACCATCTTTTTGTTTTCTCATGCATGTTTTCGATGTAGGAAGATGCCCTTGAACCTGGAGATTTGGGACCCATGCGATGGGTACCACGCTGTATTACTTTAAAGGGTCTGCGTTTGCTCACCCAACCTCACCAAACCTCTCAGCCCCAAGAGTGTCCACCCTTATGTCTCATCCAGCTGTGGGTCTAGATATGGTCAATCCAGGTTGCATCACAGCCCCTGAACTCATTGTGTAAGAATTTCTATCTCTTTCACTGTCGTTGTTTCATGGGTTTTCCAAAGTAATTTATTTTCATAATGGGTTTAGCTGCTTTTCACGGCTGTGTTTATGCCGCTTTACACCCACTTGACACACTAACAGAGAGATATCAATACATAGGTTTTAAGATTATTACTAGTCAGATATATTCTTGTGCGGTGAATAGGGCGTGTTGAGTCCAGTTCTCTGAGCAAGGAGTAGGTCTTGTCTACTACATATTGGGTTTATGGAACGGTATCTGAGCTAATTTGATACCCTTGTTTTATGTATCACCCCACCTCACCTTTCCCGTTAAGCAGCCATAGTGTGTTTTCTGCATGTGTGACTCTGTTCTGTTTTGTAATTCAGTTCAAGTGTAACGGTTTTTACATTCCCTCTATAAGTGATACCTTATGAGAAGTGTCCTTTTCTGTGTGACTTATTTCACTTAGAATCGTCGTACCTAAATCCACTCATCATGCTGCTACTAGCCTTATGACATTGATTTCATGGCTGAGTGATATTCCATTGTACATAAGGACCACAACTTCTTTATCCATTTTTCTCTTTCCTGGGATATTGAAGGTGGAATGAAGTGGAGGTCCTTGTCAACAGAGCAGCCCTAAACTTTGGGGTGCTTGTGTCTTGCTGATTTTTCATTTTCCCAATTTATACCCCCATGAGTGGAAGTGCCCTATGCTCTCTAAGCTGTGTTTTTCAGATGTTTCAGGACACACCGTACACTTCTCCAGAGTGGCTGTTGGCAATTTACATCCCGCCCATCAGTGTAGCAAGGCTCCCATTTCTCCATGGCCTGTCCTGCATTTCTGGTTTTGACACGTTTTTCAGCATGGCCCTTTTGACCGACGGGTAGCGAGTCTTCTTTGTAGCGCTGATTTGCCTTTCCAGGTTGCTTGGTTGGCCAAAAAGGGCGTATGCGTTTTTTCCTGAATATATTCAGGAAAAAACGCATACGCCCTTTTTGGCCAAGGGCATCATTGTCAACGTTTTGCCGCTTTTCATGTGCTTTAAAGGCGATTCGAATCTACCTCCTGAAATCTGTTTCCTGCAATTCTGCCTTGATTTCAAATCCACTTCTTTGCCTTCCCTCAATATATTTGTGGACGAGAGTTATCATTTATAATTCTGCAGGTCTGTGAATTGCAGTGCCCTGAAGCTCCATTTTACAACTCGCTTTTTTGGGAGCTGGCCGCAAAAGCGCAGGATGGCTTCAGGCCCTGTTCTGGTTCCGGGGGGGAGGATGAGCCTCTGGTTAATTCTTCTTCCTGATGGGAAAATAGAGTGACCTGTGCCTGTCCCAACACCAAGAGCTAGTCTCTCACTGGTTCCCCGTCTACCCGTTCATCCTCAGGACAAATTGCAACCTGTACGGAACAGGAGGTTAAAGGTGCTGATGCTCCAAGTAGGGAGATTGTTAGTAAAGCGGCTGGAACGGCGAACCCGGGCACAAGTAGAAGAGAAATGAGGTGCGTTTTAGAAACCTTTCCCCATCACATGGTTTACCATCTTTTTGTTTTCTCATGCATGTTTTCGATGTAGGAAGATGCCCTTGAACCTGGAGATTTGGGACCCATGCGATGGGTACCACGCAGTATTACTTTAAAGGGTCTGCATTTGCTCACCCAACCTCACCAAACCTCTCAGCCCCAAGAGTGTCCACCCTTATGTCTCATCCAGCTGTGGGTCTAGATATGGTCAATCCAGGTTGCATCACAGCCCCTGAACACATTGTGTAAGAATTTCTCTCTCTTTCACTGTCTTTGTTTCATGGGTTTTTCAAAGTAATTTATTTTGATAATGGGGTTTAGCTGCTTTTCACTGCTGTGTTTATGCCGCTTTACACCCACTTGACACACTAACAGAGAGATATCAATACATAGGTTTTAAGATTATTACTAGTCAGATATATTCTTGTGCGGTGAATAGGGTGTGTTGAGTCCAGTTCTCTGAGCAAAGAGTAGGTCTTGTCTATTACATATTGGGTTTATGGAACGGTATCTGAGCTAATTTGAAACCCTTGTTTTATGTATCACGCCACCTCACCTTTCCCGTTAAGCAGCCATAGTGTGTTTTCTGCATGTGTGACTCTGTTCTGTTTTGTAATTCAGTTCAAGTGTAACGCTTTTTACATTCCCTCCTTAAGTGATACCTTATGAGAAGTGTCCTTTTCTGTGTGACTTATTTCACTTAGAATCGTCGTACCTAAATCCACTCATCATGCTGCTACTAGCCTTATGACATTGATTTCATGGCTGAGTGATATTCCATTGTACATAAGGACCACAACTTCTTTATCCATTTTTCTCTTTCCTGGGATATTGAAGGTGGAATGAAGTGGAGGTCCTTGTCAACAGAGCAGCCCTAAACTTTGGGGTGCTTGTGTCTTGCTGATTTTTCATTTTCCCAATTTATACCCCCATGAGTGGAAGTGCCCTATGCTCTCTAAGCTGTGTTTTTTAGATGTTTCAGGACACACCGTACACTTCTCCAGAGTGGCTGTTGGCAATTTACATCCCGCCCATCAGTGTAGCAAGGCTCCCATTTCTCCATGGGCTGTCCTGCATTTCTGGTTTTGACACGTTTTTCAGCATGGCCCTTTTGACCGACGGGTAGCGAGTCTTCTTTGTAGCGCTGATTTGCCTTTCCAGGTTGCTTGGTTGGCCAAAAAGGGCGTATGCGTTTTTTCCTGAATATATTCAGGAAAAAACGCATACGCCCTTTTTGGCCAAGGGCATCATTGTCAACGTTTTGCCGCTTTTCATGTGCTTTAAAGGCGATTCGAATCTACCTCCTGAAATCTGTTTCCTGCAATTCTGCCTTGATTTCAAATCCTCTTCGTTGCCTTCCCACAATATATTTGTGGACGAGAGTTATCATTTATAACTTTGCAGGTTTGTGAATTGCAGTGCCCTGAAGCTCCATTTTACAACTCGCTTTTTTGGGAGCTGGCCGCAAAAGCACTGGATGGCTTCAGGCCCTGTTCTGGTTCCGGGGGGGAGGATGAGCCTGTGGTTAATTCTTCTTCCTGATGGGAAAATAGAGTGACCTGTGCCTGTCCCAACACCAAGAGCTAGTCTCTCACTGGTTCCCCGTCTTCCCGTACATCCTCAGGACAAATTGCAACCTGTACGGAACAGGAGGTTAAAGGTGCTGATGCTCCAAGTAGGGAGATTGTTAGTAAAGCGGCTGGAATGGCGAACCCGGGCACAAGTAGAAGAGAAATGAGGTGCGTTTTAGAAACCTTTCCCCATCACATGGTGTACCATCTTTTTGTTTTCTCATGCATGTTTTCGATGTAGGAAGATGCCCTTGAACCTGGAGATTTGGGACCCATGCGATGGGTACCACGCAGTATTACTTTAAAGGGTCTGCGTTTGCTCACCCAACCTCACCAAACCTCTCAGCCCCAAGAGTGTCCACCCTTATGTCTCATCCAGCTGTGGGTCTAGATATGGTCAATCCAGGTTGCATCACAGCCCCTGAACACATTGTGTAAGAATTTCTCTCTCTTTCACTGTCTTTGTTTCATGGGTTTTTCAAAGTAATTTATTTTGATAATGGGGTTTAGCTGCTTTTCACTGCTGTGTTTATGCCGCTTTACACCCACTTGACACACTAACAGAGAGATATCAATACATAGGTTTTAAGATTATTACTAGTCAGATATATTCTTGTGCGGTGAATAGGGTGTGTTGAGTCCAGTTCTCTGAGCAAAGAGTAGGTCTTGTCTATTACATATTGGGTTTATGGAACGGTATCTGAGCTAATTTGAAACCCTTGTTTTATGTATCACCCCACCTCACCTTTCCCGTTAAGCAGCCATGTGTGTTTTCTGCATGTGTGACTCTGTTCTGTTTTGTAATTCAGTTCATGTGTAACGCTTTTTACATTCCCTCCTTAAGTGATACCTTATGAGAAGTGTCCTTTTCTGTGTGACTTATTTCACTTAGAATCGTCGTACCTAAATCCACTCATCATGCTGCTACTAGCCTTATGACATTGATTTCATGGCTGAGTGATATTCCATTGTACATAAGGACCACAACTTCTTTATCCATTTTTCTCTTTCCTGGGATATTGAAGGTGGAATGAAGTGGAGGTCCTTGTCAACAGAGCAGCCCTAAACTTTGGGGTGCTTGTGTCTTGCTGATTTTTCATTTTCCCAATTTATACCCCCATGAGTGGAAGTGCCCTATGCTCTCTAAGCTGTGTTTTTTAGATGTTTCAGGACACACCGTACACTTCTCCAGAGTGGCTGTTGGCAATTTACATCCCGCCCATCAGTGTAGCAAGGCTCCCATTTCTCCATGGCCTGTCCTGCATTTCTGGTTTTGACACGTTTTTCAGCATGGCCCTTTTGACCGACGGGTAGCGAGTCTTCTTTGTAGCGCTGATTTGCCTTTCCAGGTTGCTTGGTTGGCCAAAAAGGGCGTATGCGTTTTTTCCTGAATATATTCAGGAAAAAACGCATACGCCCTTTTTGGCCAAGGGCATCATTGTCAACGTTTTGCCGCTTTTCATGTGCTTTAAAGGCGATTCGAATCTACCTCCTGAAATCTGTTTCCTGCAATTCTGCCTTGATTTCAAATCCACTTCTTTGCCTTCCCTCAATATATTTGTGGACGAGAGTTATCATTTATAACTCTGCAGGTTTGTGAATTGCAGTGCCCTGAAGCTCCATTTTACAACTCGCTTTTTTGGGAGCTGGCCGCAAAAGCGCAGGATGGCTTCAGGCCCTGTTCTGGTTCCGGGGGGGAGGATGAGCCTCTGGTTAATTCTTCTTCCTGATGGGAAAATAGAGTGACCTGTGCCTGTCCCAACACCAAGAGCTAGTCTCTCACTGGTTCCCCGTCTACCCGTTCATCCTCAGGACAAATTGCAACCTGTACGGAACAGGAGGTTAAAGGTGCTGATGCTCCAAGTAGGGAGATTGTTAGTAAAGCGGCTGGAATGGCGAACCCGGGCACAAGGAGAAGAGAAATGAGGTGCGTTTTAGAAACCTTTCCCCATCACATGGTGTACCATCTTTTTGTTTTCTCATGCATGTTTTCGATGTAGGAAGATGCCCTTGAACCTGGAGATTTGGGACCCATGCGATGGGTACCACGCTGTATTACTTTAAAGGGTCTGCGTTTGCTCACCCAACCTCACCAAACCTCTCAGCCCCAAGAGTGTCCACCCTTATGTCTCATCCAGCTGTGGGTCTAGATATGGTCAATCCAGGTTGCATCACAGCCCCTGAACTCATTGTGTAAGAATTTCTATCTCTTTCACTGTCGTTGTTTCATGGGTTTTCCAAAGTAATTTATTTTCATAATGGGTTTAGCTGCTTTTCACGGCTGTGTTTATGCCGCTTTACACCCACTTGACACACTAACAGAGAGATATCAATACATAGGTTTTAAGATTATTACTAGTCAGATATATTCTTGTGCGGTGAATAGGGCGTGTTGAGTCCAGTTCTCTGAGCAAGGAGTAGGTCTTGTCTACTACATATTGGGTTTATGGAACGGTATCTGAGCTAATTTGATACCCTTGTTTTAAGTATCACCCCACCTCACCTTTCCCGTTAAGCAGCCATAGTGTGTTTTCTGCATGTGTGACTCTGTTCTGTTTTGTAATTCAGTTCAAGTGTAACGGTTTTTACATTCCCTCTATAAGTGATACCTTATGAGAAGTGTCCTTTTCTGTGTGACTTATTTCACTTAGAATCGTCGTACCTAAATCCACTCATCATGCTGCTACTAGCCTTATGACATTGATTTCATGGCTGAGTGATATTCCATTGTACATAAGGACCACAACTTCTTTATCCATTTTTCTCTTTCCTGGGATATTGAAGGTGGAATGAAGTGGAGGTCCTTGTCAACAGAGCAGCCCTAAACTTTGGGGTGCTTGTGTCTTGCTGATTTTTCATTTTCCCAATTTATACCCCCATGAGTGGAAGTGCCCTATGCTCTCTAAGCTGTGTTTTTCAGATGTTTCAGGACACACCGTACACTTCTCCAGAGTGGCTGTTGGCAATTTACATCCCGCCCATCAGTGTAGCAAGGCTCCCATTTCTCCATGGCCTGTCCTGCATTTCTGGTTTTGACACGTTTTTCAGCATGGCCCTTTTGACCGACGGGTAGCGAGTCTTCTTTGTAGCGCTGATTTGCCTTTCCAGGTTGCTTGGTTGGCCAAAAAGGGCGTATGCGTTTTTTCCTGAATATATTCAGGAAAAAACGCATACGCCCTTTTTGGCCAAGGGCATCATTGTCAACGTTTTGCCGCTTTTCATGTGCTTTAAAGGCGATTCGAATCTACCTCCTGAAATCTGTTTCCTGCAATTCTGCCTTGATTTCAAATCCACTTCTTTGCCTTCCCTCAATATATTTGTGGACGAGAGTTATCATTTATAATTCTGCAGGTCTGTGAATTGCAGTGCCCTGAAGCTCCATTTTACAACTCGCTTTTTTGGGAGCTGGCCGCAAAAGCGCAGGATGGCTTCAGGCCCTGTTCTGGTTCCGGGGGGGAGGATGAGCCTCTGGTTAATTCTTCTTCCTGATGGGAAAATAGAGTGACCTGTGCCTGTCCCAACACCAAGAGCTAGTCTCTCACTGGTTCCCCGTCTACCCGTTCATCCTCAGGACAAATTGCAACCTGTACGGAACAGGAGGTTAAAGGTGCTGATGCTCCAAGTAGGGAGATTGTTAGTAAAGCGGCTGGAACGGCGAACCCGGGCACAAGTAGAAGAGAAATGAGGTGCGTTTTAGAAACCTTTCCCCATCACATGGTTTACCATCTTTTTGTTTTCTCATGCATGTTTTCGATGTAGGAAGATGCCCTTGAACCTGGAGATTTGGGACCCATGCGATGGGTACCACGCAGTATTACTTTAAAGGGTCTGCATTTGCTCACCCAACCTCACCAAACCTCTCAGCCCCAAGAGTGTCCACCCTTATGTCTCATCCAGCTGTGGGTCTAGATATGGTCAATCCAGGTTGCATCACAGCCCCTGAACACATTGTGTAAGAATTTCTCTCTCTTTCACTGTCTTTGTTTCATGGGTTTTTCAAAGTAATTTATTTTGATAATGGGGTTTAGCTGCTTTTCACTGCTGTGTTTATGCCGCTTTACACCCACTTGACACACTAACAGAGAGATATCAATACATAGGTTTTAAGATTATTACTAGTCAGATATATTCTTGTGCGGTGAATAGGGTGTGTTGAGTCCAGTTCTCTGAGCAAAGAGTAGGTCTTGTCTATTACATATTGGGTTTATGGAACGGTATCTGAGCTAATTTGAAACCCTTGTTTTATGTATCACGCCACCTCACCTTTCCCGTTAAGCAGCCATAGTGTGTTTTCTGCATGTGTGACTCTGTTCTGTTTTGTAATTCAGTTCAAGTGTAACGCTTTTTACATTCCCTCCTTAAGTGATACCTTATGAGAAGTGTCCTTTTCTGTGTGACTTATTTCACTTAGAATCGTCGTACCTAAATCCACTCATCATGCTGCTACTAGCCTTATGACATTGATTTCATGGCTGAGTGATATTCCATTGTACATAAGGACCACAACTTCTTTATCAATTTTTCTCTTTCCTGGGATATTGAAGGTGGAATGAAGTGGAGGTCCTTGTCAACAGAGCAGCCCTAAACTTTGGGGTGCTTGTGTCTTGCTGATTTTTCATTTTCCCAATTTATACCCCCATGAGTGGAAGTGCCCTATGCTCTCTAAGCTGTGTTTTTTAGATGTTTCAGGACACACCGTACACTTCTCCAGAGTGGCTGTTGGCAATTTACATCCCGCCCATCAGTGTAGCAAGGCTCCCATTTCTCCATGGGCTGTCCTGCATTTCTGGTTTTGACACGTTTTTCAGCATGGCCCTTTTGACCGACGGGTAGCGAGTCTTCTTTGTAGCGCTGATTTGCCTTTCCAGGTTGCTTGGTTGGCCAAAAAGGGCGTATGCGTTTTTTCCTGAATATATTCAGGAAAAAACGCATACGCCCTTTTTGGCCAAGGGCATCATTGTCAACGTTTTGCCGCTTTTCATGTGCTTTAAAGGCGATTCGAATCTACCTCCTGAAATCTGTTTCCTGCAATTCTGCCTTGATTTCAAATCCTCTTCGTTGCCTTCCCACAATATATTTGTGGACGAGAGTTATCATTTATAACTTTGCAGGTTTGTGAATTGCAGTGCCCTGAAGCTCCATTTTACAACTCGCTTTTTTGGGAGCTGGCCGCAAAAGCACTGGATGGCTTCAGGCCCTGTTCTGGTTCCGGGGGGGAGGATGAGCCTGTGGTTAATTCTTCTTCCTGATGGGAAAATAGAGTGACCTGTGCCTGTCCCAACACCAAGAGCTAGTCTCTCACTGGTTCCCCGTCTTCCCGTACATCCTCAGGACAAATTGCAACCTGTACGGAACAGGAGGTTAAAGGTGCTGATGCTCCAAGTAGGGAGATTGTTAGTAAAGCGGCTGGAATGGCGAACCCGGGCACAAGTAGAAGAGAAATGAGGTGCGTTTTAGAAACCTTTCCCCATCACATGGTGTACCATCTTTTTCTTTTCTCATGCATGTTTTCGATGTAGGAAGATGCCCTTGAACCTGGAGATTTGGGACCCATGCGATGGGTACCACGCAGTATTACTTTAAAGGGTCTGCGTTTGCTCACCCAACCTCACCAAACCTCTCAGCCCCAAGAGTGTCCACCCTTATGTCTCATCCAGCTGTGGGTCTAGATATGGTCAATCCAGGTTGCATCACAGCCCCTGAACACATTGTGTAAGAATTTCTCTCTCTTTCACTGTATTTGTTTCATGGGTTTTTCAAAGTAATTTATTTTGATAATGGGGTTTAGCTGCTTTTCACTGCTGTGTTTATGCCGCTTTACACCCACTTGACACACTAACAGAGAGATATCAATACATAGGTTTTAAGATTATTACTAGTCAGATATATTCTTGTGCGGTGAATAGGGTGTGTTGAGTCCAGTTCTCTGAGCAAAGAGTAGGTCTTGTCTATTACATATTGGGTTTATGGAACGGTATCTGAGCTAATTTGAAACCCTTGTTTTATGTATCACGCCACCTCACCTTTCCCGTTAAGCAGCCATAGTGTGTTTTCTGCATGTGTGACTCTGTTCTGTTTTGTAATTCAGTTCAAGTGTAACGCTTTTTACATTCCCTCCTTAAGTGATACCTTATGAGAAGTGTCCTTTTCTGTGTGACTTATTTCACTTAGAATCGTCGTACCTAAATCCACTCATTATGCTGCTACTAGCCTTATGACATTGATTTCATGGCTGAGTGATATTCCATTGTACATAAGGACCACAACTTCTTTATCCATTTTTCTCTTTCCTGGGATATTGAAGGTGGAATGAAGTGGAGGTCCTTGTCAACAGAGCAGCCCTAAACTTTGGGGTGCTTGTGTCTTGCTGATTTTTCATTTTCCCAATTTATACCCCCATGAGTGGAAGTGCCCTATGCTCTCTAAGCTGTGTTTTTTAGATGTTTCAGGACACACCGTACACTTCTCCAGAGTGGCTGTTGGCAATTTACATCCCGCCCATCAGTGTAGCAAGGCTCCCATTTCTCCATGGCCTGTCCTGCATTTCTGGTTTTGACACGTTTTTCAGCATGGCCCTTTTGACCGACGGGTAGCGAGTCTTCTTTGTAGCGCTGATTTGCCTTTCCAGGTTGCTTGGTTGGCCAAAAAGGGCGTATGCGTTTTTTCCTGAATATATTCAGGAAAAAACGCATACGCCGTTTTTGGCCAAGGGCATCATTGTCAACGTTTTGCCGCTTTTCATGTGCTTTAAAGGCGATTCGAATCTACCTCCTGAAATCTGTTTCCTGCAATTCTGCCTTGATTTCAAATCCACTTCTTTGCCTTCCCTCAATATATTTGTGGACGAGAGTTATCATTTATAACTCTGCAGGTTTGTGAATTGCAGTGCCCTGAAGCTCCATTTTACAACTCGCTTTTTTGGGAGCTGGCCGCAAAAGCGCAGGATGGCTTCAGGCCCTGTTCTGGTTCCGGGGGGGAGGATGAGCCTCTGGTTAATTCTTCTTCCTAATGGGAAAATAGAGTGACCTGTGCCTGTCCCAACACCAAGAGCTAGTCTCTCACTGGTTCCCCGTCTACCCGTTCATCCTCAGGACAAATTGCAACCTGTACGGAACAGGAGGTTAAAGGTGCTGATGCTCCAAGTAGGGAGATTGTTAGTAAAGCGGCTGGAATGGCGAACCCGGGCACAAGGAGAAGAGAAATGAGGTGCGTTTTAGAAACCTTTCCCCATCACATGGTGTACCATCTTTTTGTTTTCTCATGCATGTTTTCGATGTAGGAAGATGCCCTTGAACCTGGAGATTTGGGACCCATGCGATGGGTACCACGCAGTATTACTTTAAAGGGTCTGCGTTTGCTCACCCAACCTCACCAAACCTCTCAGCCCCAAGAGTGTCCACCCTTATGTCTCATCCAGCTGTGGGTCTAGATATGGTCAATCCAGGTTGCATCACAGCCCCTGAACGCATTGTGTAAGAATTTCTCTCTCTTTCACTGTCTTTGTTTCATGGGTTTTTCAAAGTAATTTATTTTGATAATGGGGTTTAGCTGCTTTTCACTGCTGTGTTTATGCCGCTTTACACCCACTTGACACACTAACAGAGAGATATCAATACATAGGTTTTAAGATTATTACTAGTCAGATATATTCTTGTGCGGTGAATAGGGCATGTTGAGTCCAGTTCTCTGAGCAAGGAGTAGGTCTTGTCTATTACATATTGGGTTTATGGAACGGTATCTGAGCTAATTTGAAACCCTTGTTTTATGTATCACCCCACCTCACCTTTCCCGTTAAGCAGCCATAGTGTGTTTTCTGCATGTGTGACTCTGTTCTGTTTTGTAATTCAGTTCAAGTGTAACGCTTTTTACATTCCCTCCTTAAGTGATACCTTATGAGAAGTGTCCTTTTCTGTGTGACTAATTTCACTTAGAATCGTCGTACCTAAATCCACTCATCATGCTGCTACTAGCCTTATGACATTGATTTCATGGCTGAGTGATATTCCATTGTACATAAGGACCACAACTTCGTTATCCATTTTTCTCTTTCCTGGGATATTGAAGGTGGAATGAAGTGGAGGTCCTTGTCAATAGAGCAGCCCTCAACTTTGGGGTGCTTGTGTCTTGCTGATTTTTCATTTTCCCAATTTATACCCCCATGAGTGGAAGTGCCCTATGCTCTCTAAGCTGTGTTTTTCAGATGTTTCAGGACACACCGTACACTTCTCCAGAGTGGCTGTTGGCAATTTACATCCCGCCCATCAGTGTAGCAAGGCTCCCATTTCTCCATGGCCTGTCTTGCATTTCTGGTTTTGACACATTTTTCAGCATGGCCCTTTTGACCGATGGGAAGCGAGACTTCTCTGTAGCGCTGATTTGCCTTTCCAGGTTGCTTGGTTGGCCAAAAAGGGCGTATGCGTTTTTTCCTGAATATATTCAGGAAAAAACGCATACGCCCTTTTTGGCCAAGGGCATCATTGTCAACGTTTTGCCGCTTTTCATGTGCTTTAAAGGCGATTCGTATCTACCTCCTGAAATCTGTTTCGTGCAATTCTGCCTTGATTTCAAATCCTCTTCTTTGCCTTCCCTCAATATATTTGTGGACGAGAGTTATCATTTATAACTCTGCAGGTTTGTGAATTGCAGTGCCCTGAACCTCCATTTTACAACTTGCTTTTTTGGGAGCTGGCCGCAAAAGCGCAGGATGGCTTCAGGCCCTGTTCTGGTTCCGGGGGGCAGGCTGAGCCTGTGGTTAATTCTTCTTCCTGATGGGAAAGTAGAGTGACCTGTGCCTGTCCCGACAACAAGAGCTAGTCTCTCGTTGGTTCCCCGTCTTCCCGTTCATCCTCAGGACAAATTGCAACCTGTACGGAACAGGAGGTTAAAGGTGCTGATGCTCCAAGTAGGGAGATTGCTAGTAAAGTGGCTGGAAAGGCGAACCCGGGCACAAGGAGATGAGAAATGAGGTGCATTTTAGAAACCTTTCCCCATCACACGGTGTACCATCTTTTGGGTTTCTCATGCATGTTTTCGATGTAGGAAGATGCCCTTGAACCTGGAGATTTGGGACCCATGCGATGGGTACCACGCTGTATTACTTTAAAGGGTCTGCGTTTGCTCACCCAACCTCACCAAACCTCTCAGCCCCAAGAGTGTCCACCCTTATGTCTCATCCAGCTGTGGGTCTAGATATGGTCAATCCAGGTTGCATCACAGCCCCTGAACTCATTGTGTAAGAATTTCTATCTCTTTCACTGTCGTTGTTTCATGGGTTTTTCAAAGTAATTTATTTTCATAATGGGTTTAGCTGCTTTTCACTGCTGTGTTTATGCCGCTTTACACCCACTTGACACACTAACAGAGAGATATCAATACATAGGTTTTAAGATTATTACTAGTCAGATATATTCTTGTGCAGTGAATAGGGCGTGTTGAGTCCAGTTCTCTGAGCAAGGAGTAGGTCTTGTCTACTACATATTGGGTTTATGGAACGGTATCTGAGCTAATTTGATACCCTTGTTTTATGTATCACCCCACCTCACCTTTCCCGTTAAGCAGCCATAGTGTGTTTTCTGCATGTGTGACTCTGTTCTGTTTTGTAATTCAGTTCAAGTGTAACGCTTTTTACATTCCCTCCTTAAGTGATACCTTATGAGAAGTGTCCTTTTCTGTGTGACTTATTTCACTTAGAATCGTCGTACCTAAATCCACTCATCATGCTGCCTCTAGCCTTATGACATTGATTTCATGGCTGAGTGATATTCCATTGTACATAAGGACCACAACTTCTTTATCCATTTTTCTCTTTCCTGGGATATTGAAGGTGGAATGAAGTGGAGGTCCTTGTCAACAGAGCAGCCCTAAACTTTGGGGTGCTTGTGTCTTGCTGATTTTTCATTTTCCCAATTTATACCCCCATGAGTGGAAGTGCCCTATGCTCTCTAAGCTGTGTTTTTTAGATGTTTCAGGACACACCGTACACTTCTCCAGAGTGGCTGTTGGCAATTTACATCCCGCCCATCAGTGTAGCAAGGCTCCCATTTCTCCATGGGCTGTCCTGCATTTCTGGTTTTGACACGTTTTTCAGCATGGCCCTTTTGACCGACGGGTAGCGAGTCTTCTTTGTAGCGCTGATTTGCCTTTCCAGGTTGCTTGGTTGGCCAAAAAGGGCGTATGCGTTTTTTCCTGAATATATTCAGGAAAAAACGCATACGCCCTTTTTGGCCAAGGGCATCATTGTCAACGTTTTGCCGCTTTTCATGTGCTTTAAAGGCGATTCGAATCTACCTCCTGAAATCTGTTTCCTGCAATTCTGCCTTGATTTCAAATCCTCTTCGTTGCCTTCCCACAATATATTTGTGGACGAGAGTTATCATTTATAACTTTGCAGGTTTGTGAATTGCAGTGCCCTGAAGCTCCATTTTACAACTCGCTTTTTTGGGAGCTGGCCGCAAAAGCACTGGATGGCTTCAGGCCCTGTTCTGGTTCCGGGGGGGAGGATGAGCCTGTGGTTAATTCTTCTTCCTGATGGGAAAATAGAGTGACCTGTGCCTGTCCCAACACCAAGAGCTAGTCTCTCACTGGTTCCCCGTCTTCCCGTACATCCTCAGGACAAATTGCAACCTGTACGGAACAGGAGGTTAAAGGTGCTGATGCTCCAAGTAGGGAGATTGTTAGTAAAGCGGCTGGAATGGCGAACCCGGGCACAAGTAGAAGAGAAATGAGGTGCGTTTTAGAAACCTTTCCCCATCACATGGTGTACCATCTTTTTGTTTTCTCATGCATGTTTTCGATGTAGGAAGATGCCCTTGAACCTGGAGATTTGGGACCCATGCGATGGGTACCACGCAGTATTACTTTAAAGGGTCTGCGTTTGCTCACCCAACCTCACCAAACCTCTCAGCCCCAAGAGTGTCCACCCTTATGTCTCATCCAGCTGTGGGTCTAGATATGGTCAATCCAGGTTGCATCACAGCCCCTGAACACATTGTGTAAGAATTTCTCTCTCTTTCACTGTATTTGTTTCATGGGTTTTTCAAAGTAATTTATTTTGATAATGGGGTTTAGCTGCTTTTCACTGCTGTGTTTATGCCGCTTTACACCCACTTGACACACTAACAGAGAGATATCAATACATAGGTTTTAAGATTATTACTAGTCAGATATATTCTTGTGCGGTGAATAGGGTGTGTTGAGTCCAGTTCTCTGAGCAAAGAGTAGGTCTTGTCTATTACATATTGGGTTTATGGAACGGTATCTGAGCTAATTTGAAACCCTTGTTTTATGTATCACGCCACCTCACCTTTCCCGTTAAGCAGCCATAGTGTGTTTTCTGCATGTGTGACTCTGTTCTGTTTTGTAATTCAGTTCAAGTGTAACGCTTTTTACATTCCCTCCTTAAGTGATACCTTATGAGAAGTGTCCTTTTCTGTGTGACTTATTTCACTTAGAATCGTCGTACCTAAATCCACTCATTATGCTGCTACTAGCCTTATGACATTGATTTCATGGCTGAGTGATATTCCATTGTACATAAGGACCACAACTTCTTTATCCATTTTTCTCTTTCCTGGGATATTGAAGGTGGAATGAAGTGGAGGTCCTTGTCAACAGAGCAGCCCTAAACTTTGGGGTGCTTGTGTCTTGCTGATTTTTCATTTTCCCAATTTATACCCCCATGAGTGGAAGTGCCCTATGCTCTCTAAGCTGTGTTTTTTAGATGTTTCAGGACACACCGTACACTTCTCCAGAGTGGCTGTTGGCAATTTACATCCCGCCCATCAGTGTAGCAAGGCTCCCATTTCTCCATGGCCTGTCCTGCATTTCTGGTTTTGACACGTTTTTCAGCATGGCCCTTTTGACCGACGGGTAGCGAGTCTTCTTTGTAGCGCTGATTTGCCTTTCCAGGTTGCTTGGTTGGCCAAAAAGGGCGTATGCGTTTTTTCCTGAATATATTCAGGAAAAAACGCATACGCCCTTTTTGGCCAAGGGCATCATTGTCAACGTTTTGCCGCTTTTCATGTGCTTTAAAGGCGATTCGAATCTACCTCCTGAAATCTGTTTCCTGCAATTCTGCCTTGATTTCAAATCCACTTCTTTGCCTTCCCTCAATATATTTGTGGACGAGAGTTATCATTTATAACTCTGCAGGTTTGTGAATTGCAGTGCCCTGAAGCTCCATTTTACAACTCGCTTTTTTGGGAGCTGGCCGCAAAAGCGCAGGATGGCTTCAGGCCCTGTTCTGGTTCCGGGGGGGAGGATGAGCCTCTGGTTAATTCTTCTTCCTAATGGGAAAATAGAGTGACCTGTGCCTGTCCCAACACCAAGAGCTAGTCTCTCACTGGTTCCCCGTCTACCCGTTCATCCTCAGGACAAATTGCAACCTGTACGGAACAGGAGGTTAAAGGTGCTGATGCTCCAAGTAGGGAGATTGTTAGTAAAGCGGCTGGAATGGCGAACCCGGGCACAAGGAGAAGAGAAATGAGGTGCGTTTTAGAAACCTTTCCCCATCACATGGTGTACCATCTTTTTGTTTTCTCATGCATGTTTTCGATGTAGGAAGATGCCCTTGAACCTGGAGATTTGGGAACCATGCGATGGGTACCACGCAGTATTACTTTAAAGGGTCTGCGTTTGCTCACCCAACCTCACCAAACCTCTCAGCCCCAAGAGTGTCCACCCTTATGTCTCATCCAGCTGTGGGTCTAGATATGGTCAATCCAGGTTGCATCACAGCCCCTGAACGCATTGTGTAAGAATTTCTCTCTCTTTCACTGTCTTTGTTTCATGGGTTTTTCAAAGTAATTTATTTTTATAATGGGGTTTAGCTGCTTTTCACTGCTGTGTTTATGCAGCTTTACACCCACTTGACACACTAACAGAGAGATATCAATACATAGGTTTTAAGATTATTACTAGTCAGATATATTCTTGTGCGGTGAATAGGGCATGTTGAGTCCAGTTCTCTGAGCAAGGAGTAGGTCTTGTCTATTACATATTGGGTTTATGGAACGGTATCTGAGCTAATTTGAAACCCTTGTTTTATGTATCACCCCACCTCACCTTTCCCGTTAAGCAGCCATAGTGTGTTTTCTGCATGTGTGACTCTGTTCTGTTTTGTAATTCAGTTCAAGTGTAACGCTTTTTACATTCCCTCCTTAAGTGATACCTTATGAGAAGTGTCCTTTTCTGTGTGACTAATTTCACTTAGAATCGTCGTACCTAAATCCACTCATCATGCTGCTACTAGCCTTATGACATTGATTTCATGGCTGAGTGATATTCCATTGTACATAAGGACCACAACTTCGTTATCCATTTTTCTCTTTCCTGGGATATTGAAGGTGGAATGAAGTGGAGGTCCTTGTCAATAGAGCAGCCCTCAACTTTGGGGTGCTTGTGTCTTGCTGATTTTTCATTTTCCCAATTTATACCCCCATGAGTGGAAGTGCCCTATGCTCTCTAAGCTGTGTTTTTCAGATGTTTCAGGACACACCGTACACTTCTCCAGAGTGGCTGTTGGCAATTTACATCCCGCCCATCAGTGTAGCAAGGCTCCCATTTCTCCATGGCCTGTCTTGCATTTCTGGTTTTGACACATTTTTCAGCATGGCCCTTTTGACCGATGGGAAGCGAGACTTCTCTGTAGCGCTGATTTGCCTTTCCAGGTTGCTTGGTTGGCCAAAAAGGGCGTATGCGTTTTTTCCTGAATATATTCAGGAAAAAACGCATACGCCCTTTTTGGCCAAGGGCATCATTGTCAACGTTTTGCCGCTTTTCATGTGCTTTAAAGGCGATTCGTATCTACCTCCTGAAATCTGTTTCGTGCAATTCTGCCTTGATTTCAAATCCTCTTCTTTGCCTTCCCTCAATATATTTGTGGACGAGAGTTATCATTTATAACTCTGCAGGTTTGTGAATTGCAGTGCCCTGAAGCTCCATTTTACAACTCGCTTTTTTGGGAGCTGGCCGCAAAAGCGCAGGATGGCTTCAGGCCCTGTTCTGGTTCCGGGGGGCAGGCTGAGCCTGTGGTTAATTCTTCTTCCTGATGGGAAAGTAGAGTGACCTGTGCCTGTCCCGACAACAAGAGCTAGTCTCTCGTTGGTTCCCCGTCTTCCCGTTCATCCTCAGGACAAATTGCAACCTGTACGGAACAGGAGGTTAAAGGTGCTGATGCTCCAAGTAGGGAGATTGCTAGTAAAGTGGCTGGAAAGGCGAACCCGGGCACAAGGAGATGAGAAATGAGGTGCGTTTTAGAAACCTTTCCCCATCACACGGTGTACCATCTTTTGGGTTTCTCATGCATGTTTTCGATGTAGGAAGATGCCCTTGAACCTGGAGATTTGGGACCCATGCGATGGGTACCACGCTGTATTACTTTAAAGGGTCTGCGTTTGCTCACCCAACCTCACCAAACCTCTCAGCCCCAAGAGTGTCCACCCTTATGTCTCATCCAGCTGTGGGTCTAGATATGGTCAATCCAGGTTGCATCACAGCCCCTGAACTCATTGTGTAAGAATTTCTATCTCTTTCACTGTCGTTGTTTCATGGGTTTTTCAAAGTAATTTATTTTCATAATGGGTTTAGCTGCTTTTCACTGCTGTGTTTATGCCGCTTTACACCCACTTGACACACTAACAGAGAGATATCAATACATAGGTTTTAAGATTATTACTAGTCAGATATATTCTTGTGCAGTGAATAGGGCGTGTTGAGTCCAGTTCTCTGAGCAAGGAGTAGGTCTTGTCTACTACATATTGGGTTTATGGAACGGTATCTGAGCTAATTTGATACCCTTGTTTTATGTATCACCCCACCTCACCTTTCCCGTTAAGCAGCCATAGTGTGTTTTCTGCATGTGTGACTCTGTTCTGTTTTGTAATTCAGTTCAAGTGTAACGGCTTTTACATTCCCTCTATAAGTGATACCTTATAAGAAGTGTCCTTTTCTGTGTGACTTATTTCACTTAGAATCGTCGTACCTAAATCCACTCATCATGCTGCTACTAGCCTTATGACATTGATTTCATGGCTGAGTGATATTCCATTGTACATAAGGACCACAACTTCTTTATCCATTTTTCTCTTTCCTGGGATATTGAAGGTGGAATGAAGTGGAGGTCCTTGTCAACAGAGCAGCCCTCAACTTTGGGGTTCTTGTGTCTTGCTGATTTTTCATTTTCCCAATTTATACCCCCATGAGTGGAAGTGCCCTATGCTCTCTAAGCTGTGTTTTTCAGATGTTTCAGGACACACCGTACACTTCTCCAGAGTGGCTGTTGGCAATTTACATCCCGCCCATCAGTGTAGCAAGGCTCCCATTTCTCCATGGCCTGTCTTGCATTTCTGGTTTTGACACTTGTTTCAGCATGGCCCTTTTGACTGATGGGAAGCGAGACTTCTCTGTAGCGCTGATTTGCCTTTCCAGGTTGCTTGGTTGGCCAAAAAGGGCGTATGCGTTTTTTCCTGAATATATTCAGGAAAAAACGCATACGCCCTTTTTGGCCAAGGGCATCATTGTCAACGTTTTGCCGCTTTTCATGTGCATTAAAGGCGATTCGTATCTACCTTCTGAAATCTGTTTCGTGCAATTCTGCCTTGATTTCAAATCCTCTTCTTTGCCTTTCCTCAATATATTTGTGGACGAGAGTTATCATTTATAACTCTGCAGGTTTGTGAATTGCAGTGACCTGAAGCTCCATTTTACAACTCGCTTTTTTGGGAGCTGGCCGCAAAAGCGCAGGATGGCTTCAGGCCCTTTTCTGGTTCCGGGGGGCACGCTGAGCCTGTGGTTAATTCTTCTTCCTGATGGGAAAATAGAGTGACCTGTGCCTGTCCCGACACCAAGAGCTAGTCTCTCGTTGGTTCCCCGTCTTCCCGTTCATCCTCAGGACAAATTGCAACCTGTACGGAACAGGAGGTTAAAGGTGCTGATGCTCCAAGTAGGGAGATTGCTAGTAAAGCGGCTGGAATGGAGAACCCGGGCACAAGGAGATGAGAAATGAGGTGCGTTTTAGAAACCTTTCCCCATCACACGGTGTACCATCTTCTGGGTTTCTCATGCATGTTTTCGATGTAGGAAGATGCCCTTGAACCTGGAGATTTGGGACCCATGCGATGGGTACCACGCAGTATTACTTTAAAGGGTCTGCGTTTGCTCACCCAACCTCACCAAACCTCTCAGCCCCAAGAGTGTCCACCCTTATGTCTCATCCATCTGTGGGTCTAGATATGGTCAATCCAGGTTGCATCACAGCCCCTGAACTCATTGTGTAAGAATTTCTCTCCCTTTCACTGTCGTTGTTTCATGGGTTTTTCAAAGTAATTTATTTTGATAATGGGGTTTAGCTGCTTTTCACTGCTGTGTTTATGCCGCTTTACACCCACTTGACACACTAACAGAGAGATATCAATACATAGGTTTTAAGATTATTACTAGTCAGATATATTCTTGTGCGGTGAATAGGGCGTGTTGAGTCCAGTTCTCTGAGCAAGGAGTAGGTCTTGTCTACTACATATTGGGTTTATGGAACGGTATCTGAGCTAATTTGATACCCTTGTTTTATGTATCACCCCACCTCACCTTTCCCGTTAACCAGCCATAGTCTGTTTTCTGCATGTGTGACTCTGTTCTGTTTTGTAATTCAGTTCAAGTGTAACGGCTTTTACATTCCCTCTATAAGTGATACCTTATAAGAAGTGTCCTTTTCTGTGTGACTTATTTCACTTAGAATCGTCGTACCTAAATCCACTCATCATGCTGCTACTAACCTTATGACATTGATTTCATGGCTGAGTGATATTCCATTGTACATAAGGACCACAACTTCTTTATCCATTTTTCTCTTTCCTGGGATATTGAAGGTGGAATGAAGTGGAGGTCCTTGTCAACAGAGCAGCCCTCAACTTTGGGGTGCTTGTGTCTTGCTGATTTTTCATTTTCCCAATTTATACCCCCATGAGTGGAAGTGCCCTATGCTCTCTAAGATGTGTTTTTCAGATGTTGCAGGACACACCGTACACTTCTCCAGAGTGGCTGTTGGCAATTTACATCCCGCCCATCAGTGTAGCAAGGCTCCCATTTCTCCATGGCCTGTCCTGCATTTCTGGTTTTGACACTTTTTTCAGCATGGCCCTTTTGACCGATGGGAAGCGAGACTTCTCTGTAGCGCTGATTTGCCTTTCCAGGTTTCTTGGTTGGCCAAAAAGGGCGTATGCGTTTTTTCCTGAATATATTCAGGAAAAAACGCATACGCCCTTTTTGGCCAAGGGCATCATTGTCAACGTTTTGCCGCTTTTCATGTGCTTTAAAGGCGATTCGTATCTACCTCCTGAAATCTATTTCGTGCAATTCTGCCTTGATTTCAAATCCTCTTCTTTGCCTTCCCTCAATATATTTGTGGACGAGAGTTATCATTTATAACTCTGCAGGTTTGTGAATTGCAGTGCCCTGAACCTCCATTTTACAACTCGCTTTTTTGGGAGCTGGCCGCAAAAGCGCAGGATGGCTTCAGGCCCTGTTCTGGTTCCGGGGGGCAGGCTGAGCCTGTGGTTAATTCTTCTTCCTGATGGGAAAATCGAGTGACCTGTGCCTGTCCCGACACCAAGAGCTAGTCTCTCGTTGGTTCCCCGTCTTCCCGTTCATCCTCAGGACAAATTGCAACCTGTACGGAACAGGAGGTTAAAGGTGCTGATGCTCCAAGTAGGGAGATTGCTAGTAAAGCGGCTGGAATGGCGAACCCGGGCACAAGGAGATGAGAAATGAGGTGCGTTTTAGAAACCTTTCCCCATCACACGGTGTACCATCTTCTGGGTTTCTCATGCATGTTTTCGATGTAGGAAGATGCCCTTGAACCTGGAGATTTGGGACCCATGCGATGGGTACCACGCAGTATTACTTTAATGGGTCTGCGTTTGCTCACCCAACCTTACCAAACCTCTCAGCCCCAAGAGTGTCCACCCTTATGTCTCATCCAGCTGTGGGTCTAGATATGGTCAATCCAGGTTGCATCACAGCCCCTGAACTCATTGTGTAAGAATTTCTATCTCTTTCACTGTCGTTGTTTCATGGGTTTTTCAAAGTAATTTATTTTCATAATGGGTTTAGCTGCTTTTCACGGCTGTGTTTATGCCGCTTTACACCCACTTGACACACTAACAGAGAGATATCAATACATAGGTTTTAAGATTATTACTAGTCAGGTATATTCTTATGCGGTGAATAGGGCGTGTTGAGTCCAGTTCTCTGAGCAAGGAGTAGGTCTTTTCTACTACATATTGGGTTTATGGAACGGTATCTGAGCTAATTTGATACCCTTGTTTTATGTATCACCCCACCTCACCTTTCCCGTTAAGCAGCCATAGTGTGTTTTCTGCATGTGTGACTCTGTTCTGTTTTGTAATTCAGTTCAAGTGTAACGGTTTTTACATTCCCTCTAAAAGTGATACCTTATGAGAAGTGTCCTTTTCTGTGTGACTTATTTCACTTAGAATCGTCGTACTTAAATCCACTCATCATGCTGCTACTAACCTTATGACATTGATTTCATGGCTGAGTGATATTCCATTGTACATAAGGACCACAACTTCTTTATCCATTTTTCTCTTTCCTGGGATATTGAAGGTGGAATGAAGTGGAGGTCCTTGTCAACAGAGCAGCCCTCAACTTTGGGGTGCTTGTGTCTTGCTGATTTTTCATTTTCCCAATTTATACCCCCATGAGTGGAAGTGCCCTATGCTCTCTAAGCTGTGTTTTTCAGATATTTCAGGACACACCGTACACTTCTCCAGAGTGGCTGTTGGCAATTTACATCCCGCCCATCAGTGTAGCAAGGCTCTCATTTCTCCATGGCCTGTCCTGCATTTCTGGTTTTGACACTTTTTTCAGCATGGCCCTTTTGACCGATGGGAAGCGAGACTTCTCTGTAGCGCTGATTTGCCTTTCCAGGTTGCTTGGTTGGCCAAAAAGGGCGTATGCGTTTTTTCCTGAATATATTCAGGAAAAAACGCATACGCCCTTTTTGGCCAAGGGCATCATTGTCAACGTTTTGCCGCTTTTCATGTGCTTTAAAGGCGATTCGTATCTACCTCCTGAAATCTGTTTCGTGCAATTCTGCCTTGATTTCAAATCCTCTTCTTTGCCTTCCCTCAATATATTTGTGGACGAGAGTTATCATTTATAACTCTGCAGGTTTGTGAATTGCAGTGCCCTGAAGCTCCATTTTACAACTCGCTTTTTTGGGAGCTGGCCGCAAAAGCGCAGGATGGCTTCAGGCCCTGTTCTGGTTCCGGGGGGCAGGCTGAGCCTGTGGTTAATTCTTCTTCCTGATGGGAAAGTAGAGTGACCTGTGCCTGTCCCGACAACAAGAGCTAGTCTCTCGTTGGTTCCCCGTCTTCCCGTTCATCCTCAGGACAAATTGCAACCTGTACGGAACAGGAGGTTAAAGGTGCTGATGCTCCAAGTAGGGAGATTGCTAGTAAAGTGGCTGGAAAGGCGAACCCGGGCACAAGGAGATGAGAAATGAGGTGCGTTTTAGAAACCTTTCCCCATCACACGGTGTACCATCTTTTGGGTTTCTCATGCATGTTTTCGATGTAGGAAGATGCCCTTGAACCTGGAGATTTGGGACCCATGCGATGGGTACCACGCTGTATTACTTTAAAGGGTCTGCGTTTTCTCACCCAACCTCACCAAACCTCTCAGCCCCAAGAGTGTCCACCCTTATGTCTCATCCAGCTGTGGGTCTAGATATGGTCAATCCAGGTTGCATCACAGCCCCTGAACTCATTGTGTAAGAATTTCTATCTCTTTCACTGTCGTTGTTTCATGGGTTTTTCAAAGTAATTTATTTTCATAATGGGTTTAGCTGCTTTTCACTGCTGTGTTTATGCCGCTTTACACCCACTTGACACACTAACAGAGAGATATCAATACATAGGTTTTAAGATTATTACTAGTCAGATATATTCTTGTGCAGTGAATAGGGCGTGTTGAGTCCAGTTCTCTGAGCAAGGAGTAGGTCTTGTCTACTACATATTGGGTTTATGGAACGGTATCTGAGCTAATTTGATACCCTTGTTTTATGTATCACCCCACCTCACCTTTCCCGTTAAGCAGCCATAGTGTGTTTTCTGCATGTGTGACTCTGTTCTGTTTTGTAATTCAGTTCAAGTGTAACGGCTTTTACATTCCCTCTATAAGTGATACCTTATAAGAAGTGTCCTTTTCTGTGTGACTTATTTCACTTAGAATCGTCGTACCTAAATCCACTCATCATGCTGCTACTAGCCTTATGACATTGATTTCATGGCTGAGTGATATTCCATTGTACATAAGGACCACAACTTCTTTATCCATTTTTCTCTTTCCTGGGATATTGAAGGTGGAATGAAGTGGAGGTCCTTGTCAACAGAGCAGCCCTCAACTTTGGGGTTCTTGTGTCTTGCTGATTTTTCATTTTCCCAATTTATACCCCCATGAGTGGAAGTGCCCTATGCTCTCTAAGCTGTGTTTTTCAGATGTTTCAGGACACACCGTACACTTCTCCAGAGTGGCTGTTGGCAATTTACATCCCGCCCATCAGTGTAGCAAGGCTCCCATTTCTCCATGGCCTGTCTTGCATTTCTGGTTTTGACACTTGTTTCAGCATGGCCCTTTTGACTGATGGGAAGCGAGACTTCTCTGTAGCGCTGATTTGCCTTTCCAGGTTGCTTGGTTGGCCAAAAAGGGCGTATGCGTTTTTTCCTGAATATATTCAGGAAAAAACGCATACGCCCTTTTTGGCCAAGGGCATCATTGTCAACGTTTTGCCGCTTTTCATGTGCATTAAAGGCGATTCGTATCTACCTTCTGAAATCTGTTTCGTGCAATTCTGCCTTGATTTCAAATCCTCTTCTTTGCCTTTCCTCAATATATTTGTGGACGAGAGTTATCATTTATAACTCTGCAGGTTTGTGAATTGCAGTGACCTGAAGCTCCATTTTACAACTCGCTTTTTTGGGAGCTGGCCGCAAAAGCGCAGGATGGCTTCAGGCCCTTTTCTGGTTCCGGGGGGCACGCTGAGCCTGTGGTTAATTCTTCTTCCTGATGGGAAAATAGAGTGACCTGTGCCTGTCCCGACACCAAGAGCTAGTCTCTCGTTGGTTCCCCGTCTTCCCGTTCATCCTCAGGACAAATTGCAACCTGTACGGAACAGGAGGTTAAAGGTGCTGATGCTCCAAGTAGGGAGATTGCTAGTAAAGCGGCTGGAATGGAGAACCCGGGCACAAGGAGATGAGAAATGAGGTGCGTTTTAGAAACCTTTCCCCATCACACGGTGTACCATCTTCTGGGTTTCTCATGCATGTTTTCGATGTAGGAAGATGCCCTTGAACCTGGAGATTTGGGACCCATGCGATGGGTACCACGCAGTATTACTTTAAAGGGTCTGCGTTTGCTCACCCAACCTCACCAAACCTCTCAGCCCCAAGAGTGTCCACCCTTATGTCTCATCCATCTGTGGGTCTAGATATGGTCAATCCAGGTTGCATCACAGCCCCTGAACTCATTGTGTAAGAATTTCTCTCCCTTTCACTGTCGTTGTTTCATGGGTTTTTCAAAGTAATTTATTTTGATAATGGGGTTTAGCTGCTTTTCACTGCTGTGTTTATGCCGCTTTACACCCACTTGACACACTAACAGAGAGATATCAATACATAGGTTTTAAGATTATTACTAGTCAGATATATTCTTGTGCGGTGAATAGGGCGTGTTGAGTCCAGTTCTCTGAGCAAGGAGTAGGTCTTGTCTACTACATATTGGGTTTATGGAACGGTATCTGAGCTAATTTGATACCCTTGTTTTATGTATCACCCCACCTCACCTTTCCCGTTAACCAGCCATAGTCTGTTTTCTGCATGTGTGACTCTGTTCTGTTTTGTAATTCAGTTCAAGTGTAACGGCTTTTACATTCCCTCTATAAGTGATACCTTATAAGAAGTGTCCTTTTCTGTGTGACTTATTTCACTTAGAATCGTCGTACCTAAATCCACTCATCATGCTGCTACTAACCTTATGACATTGATTTCATGGCTGAGTGATATTCCATTGTACATAAGGACCACAACTTCTTTATCCATTTTTCTCTTTCCTGGGATATTGAAGGTGGAATGAAGTGGAGGTCCTTGTCAACAGAGCAGCCCTCAACTTTGGGGTGCTTGTGTCTTGCTGATTTTTCATTTTCCCAATTTATACCCCCATGAGTGGAAGTGCCCTATGCTCTCTAAGATGTGTTTTTCAGATGTTGCAGGACACACCGTACACTTCTCCAGAGTGGCTGTTGGCAATTTACATCCCGCCCATCAGTGTAGCAAGGCTCCCATTTCTCCATGGCCTGTCCTGCATTTCTGGTTTTGACACTTTTTTCAGCATGGCCCTTTTGACCGATGGGAAGCGAGACTTCTCTGTAGCGCTGATTTGCCTTTCCAGGTTTCTTGGTTGGCCAAAAAGGGCGTATGCGTTTTTTCCTGAATATATTCAGGAAAAAACGCATACGCCCTTTTTGGCCAAGGGCATCATTGTCAACGTTTTGCCGCTTTTCATGTGCTTTAAAGGCGATTCGTATCTACCTCCTGAAATCTATTTCGTGCAATTCTGCCTTGATTTCAAATCCTCTTCTTTGCCTTCCCTCAATATATTTGTGGACGAGAGTTATCATTTATAACTCTGCAGGTTTGTGAATTGCAGTGCCCTGAACCTCCATTTTACAACTCGCTTTTTTGGGAGCTGGCCGCAAAAGCGCAGGATGGCTTCAGGCCCTGTTCTGGTTCCGGGGGGCAGGCTGAGCCTGTGGTTAATTCTTCTTCCTGATGGGAAAATCGAGTGACCTGTGCCTGTCCCGACACCAAGAGCTAGTCTCTCGTTGGTTCCCCGTCTTCCCGTTCATCCTCAGGACAAATTGCAACCTGTACGGAACAGGAGGTTAAAGGTGCTGATGCTCCAAGTAGGGAGATTGCTAGTAAAGCGGCTGGAATGGCGAACCCGGGCACAAGGAGATGAGAAATGAGGTGCGTTTTAGAAACCTTTCCCCATCACACGGTGTACCATCTTCTGGGTTTCTCATGCATGTTTTCGATGTAGGAAGATGCCCTTGAACCTGGAGATTTGGGACCCATGCGATGGGTACCACGCAGTATTACTTTAATGGGTCTGCGTTTGCTCACCCAACCTTACCAAACCTCTCAGCCCCAAGAGTGTCCACCCTTATGTCTCATCCAGCTGTGGGTCTAGATATGGTCAATCCAGGTTGCATCACAGCCCCTGAACTCATTGTGTAAGAATTTCTATCTCTTTCACTGTCGTTGTTTCATGGGTTTTTCAAAGTAATTTATTTTCATAATGGGTTTAGCTGCTTTTCACGGCTGTGTTTATGCCGCTTTACACCCACTTGACACACTAACAGAGAGATATCAATACATAGGTTTTAAGATTATTACTAGTCAGGTATATTCTTATGCGGTGAATAGGGCGTGTTGAGTCCAGTTCTCTGAGCAAGGAGTAGGTCTTTTCTACTACATATTGGGTTTATGGAACGGTATCTGAGCTAATTTGATACCCTTGTTTTATGTATCACCCCACCTCACCTTTCCCGTTAAGCAGCCATAGTGTGTTTTCTGCATGTGTGACTCTGTTCTGTTTTGTAATTCAGTTCAAGTGTAACGGTTTTTACATTCCCTCTAAAAGTGATACCTTATGAGAAGTGTCCTTTTCTGTGTGACTTATTTCACTTAGAATCGTCGTACCTAAATCCACTCATCATGCTGCTACTAACCTTATGACATTGATTTCATGGCTGAGTGATATTCCATTGTACATAAGGACCACAACTTCTTTATCCATTTTTCTCTTTCCTGGGATATTGAAGGTGGAATGAAGTGGAGGTCCTTGTCAACAGAGCAGCCCTCAACTTTGGGGTGCTTGTGTCTTGCTGATTTTTCATTTTCCCAATTTATACCCCCATGAGTGGAAGTGCCCTATGCTCTCTAAGCTGTGTTTTTCAGATATTTCAGGACACACCGTACACTTCTCCAGAGTGGCTGTTGGCAATTTACATCCCGCCCATCAGTGTAGCAAGGCTCTCATTTCTCCATGGCCTGTCCTGCATTTCTGGTTTTGACACTTTTTTCAGCATGGCCCTTTTGACCGATGGGAAGCGAGACTTCTCTGTAGCGCTGATTTGCCTTTCCAGGTTGCTTGGTTGGCCAAAAAGGGCGTATGCGTTTTTTCCTGAATATATTCAGGAAAAAACGCATACGCCCTTTTTGGCCAAGGGCATCATTGTCAACATTTTGCTGCTTTTCATGTGCTTTAAAGGCGATTCGAATCTACCTCCTGAAATCTGTTTCCTGCAATTCTGCCTTGATTTCAAATCCTCTTCTTTGCCTTCCCTCAATATATTTGTGGACGAGAGTTATCATTTATAACTCTGCAGGTTTGTGAATTGCAGTGCCCTGAACCTCCATTTTACAACTCGCTTTTTTGGGAGCTGGCCGCAAAAGCGCAGGATGGCTTCAGGCCCTGTTCTGGTTGCGGGGGGCAGGCTGAGCCTGTGGTTAATTCTTCTTCCTGATGGGAAAATAGAGTGACCTGTGCCTGTCCCAACACCAAGAGCTAGTCTCTCGTTGGTTCCCCATCTTCCCGTTCATCCTCAGGACAAATTGCAACCTGTACGGAACAGGAGGTTAAAGGTGCTGATGCTCCAAGTAGGGAGATTGTTAGTAAAGCGGCTGGAATGGCGAACCCGGGCACAAGGAGAAGAGAAATGAGGTGCGTTTTAGAAACCTTTCCCCATCACATGGTGTACCATCTTTTTGTTTTCTCATGCATGTTTTCGATGTAGGAAGATGCCCTTGAACCTGGAGATTTGGGACCCATGCGATGGGTACCACGCAGTATTACTTTAAAGGGTCTGCGTTTGCTCACCCAACCTCACCAAACCTCTCAGCCCCAAGAGTGTCCACCCTTATGTCTCATCCAGCTGTGGGTCTAGATATGGTCAATCCAGGTTGCATCACAGCCCCTGAACGCATTGTGTAAGAATTTCTCTCTCTTTCACTGTCTTTGTTTCATGGGTTTTTCAAAGTAATTTATTTTTATAATGGGGTTTAGCTGCTTTTCACTGCTGTGTTTATGCAGCTTTACACCCACTTGACACACTAACAGAGAGATATCAATACATAGGTTTTAAGATTATTACTAGTCAGATATATTCTTGTGCGGTGAATAGGGCATGTTGAGTCCAGTTCTCTGAGCAAGGAGTAGGTCTTGTCTATTACATATTGGGTTTATGGAACGGTATCTGAGCTAATTTGAAACCCTTGTTTTATGTATCACCCCACCTCACCTTTCCCGTTAAGCAGCCATAGTGTGTTTTCTGCATGTGTGACTCTGTTCTGTTTTGTAATTCAGTTCAAGTGTAACGCTTTTTACATTCCCTCCTTAAGTGATACCTTATGAGAAGTGTCCTTTTCTGTGTGACTAATTTCACTTAGAATCGTCGTACCTAAATCCACTCATCATGCTGCTACTAGCCTTATGACATTGATTTCATGGCTGAGTGATATTCCATTGTACATAAGGACCACAACTTCGTTATCCATTTTTCTCTTTCCTGGGATATTGAAGGTGGAATGAAGTGGAGGTCCTTGTCAATAGAGCAGCCCTCAACTTTGGGGTGCTTGTGTCTTGCTGATTTTTCATTTTCCCAATTTATACCCCCATGAGTGGAAGTGCCCTATGCTCTCTAAGCTGTGTTTTTCAGATGTTTCAGGACACACCGTACACTTCTCCAGAGTGGCTGTTGGCAATTTACATCCCGCCCATCAGTGTAGCAAGGCTCCCATTTCTCCATGGCCTGTCTTGCATTTCTGGTTTTGACACATTTTTCAGCATGGCCCTTTTGACCGATGGGAAGCGAGACTTCTCTGTAGCGCTGATTTGCCTTTCCAGGTTGCTTGGTTGGCCAAAAAGGGCGTATGCGTTTTTTCCTGAATATATTCAGGAAAAAACGCATACGCCCTTTTTGGCCAAGGGCATCATTGTCAACGTTTTGCCGCTTTTCATGTGCTTTAAAGGCGATTCGTATCTACCTCCTGAAATCTGTTTCGTGCAATTCTGCCTTGATTTCAAATCCTCTTCTTTGCCTTCCCTCAATATATTTGTGGACGAGAGTTATCATTTATAACTCTGCAGGTTTGTGAATTGCAGTGCCCTGAAGCTCCATTTTACAACTCGCTTTTTTGGGAGCTGGCCGCAAAAGCGCAGGATGGCTTCAGGCCCTGTTCTGGTTCCGGGGGGCAGGCTGAGCCTGTGGTTAATTCTTCTTCCTGATGGGAAAGTAGAGTGACCTGTGCCTGTCCCGACAACAAGAGCTAGTCTCTCGTTGGTTCCCCGTCTTCCCGTTCATCCTCAGGACAAATTGCAACCTGTACGGAACAGGAGGTTAAAGGTGCTGATGCTCCAAGTAGGGAGATTGCTAGTAAAGTGGCTGGAAAGGCGAACCCGGGCACAAGGAGATGAGAAATGAGGTGCGTTTTAGAAACCTTTCCCCATCACACGGTGTACCATCTTCTGGGTTTCTCATGCATGTTTTCGATGTAGGAAGATGCCCTTGAACCTGGAGATTTGGGACCCATGCGATGGGTACCACGCAGTATTACTTTAAAGGGTCTGCGTTTGCTCACCCAACCTCACCAAACCTCTCAGCCCCAAGAGTGTCCACCCTTATGTCTCATCCATCTGTGGGTCTAGATATGGTCAATCCAGGTTGCATCACAGCCCCTGAACTCATTGTGTAAGAATTTCTCTCCCTTTCACTGTCGTTGTTTCATGGGTTTTTCAAAGTAATTTATTTTGATAATGGGGTTTAGCTGCTTTTCACTGCTGTGTTTATGCCGCTTTACACCCACTTGACACACTAACAGAGAGATATCAATACATAGGTTTTAAGATTATTACTAGTCAGATATATTCTTGTGCGGTGAATAGGGCGTGTTGAGTCCAGTTCTCTGAGCAAGGAGTAGGTCTTGTCTACTACATATTGGGTTTATGGAACGGTATCTGAGCTAATTTGATACCCTTGTTTTATGTATCACCCCACCTCACCTTTCCCGTTAACCAGCCATAGTCTGTTTTCTGCATGTGTGACTCTGTTCTGTTTTGTAATTCAGTTCAAGTGTAACGGCTTTTACATTCCCTCTATAAGTGATACCTTATAAGAAGTGTCCTTTTCTGTGTGACTTATTTCACTTAGAATCGTCGTACCTAAATCCACTCATCATGCTGCTACTAACCTTATGACATTGATTTCATGGCTGAGTGATATTCCATTGTACATAAGGACCACAACTTCTTTATCCATTTTTCTCTTTCCTGGGATATTGAAGGTGGAATGAAGTGGAGGTCCTTGTCAACAGAGCAGCCCTCAACTTTGGGGTGCTTGTGTCTTGCTGATTTTTCATTTTCCCAATTTATACCCCCATGAGTGGAAGTGCCCTATGCTCTCTAAGATGTGTTTTTCAGATGTTGCAGGACACACCGTACACTTCTCCAGAGTGGCTGTTGGCAATTTACATCCCGCCCATCAGTGTAGCAAGGCTCCCATTTCTCCATGGCCTGTCCTGCATTTCTGGTTTTGACACTTTTTTCAGCATGGCCCTTTTGACCGATGGGAAGCGAGACTTCTCTGTAGCGCTGATTTGCCTTTCCAGGTTTCTTGGTTGGCCAAAAAGGGCGTATGCGTTTTTTCCTGAATATATTCAGGAAAAAACGCATACGCCCTTTTTGGCCAAGGGCATCATTGTCAACGTTTTGCCGCTTTTCATGTGCTTTAAAGGCGATTCGTATCTACCTCCTGAAATCTATTTCGTGCAATTCTGCCTTGATTTCAAATCCTCTTCTTTGCCTTCCCTCAATATATTTGTGGACGAGAGTTATCATTTATAACTCTGCAGGTTTGTGAATTGCAGTGCCCTGAACCTCCATTTTACAACTCGCTTTTTTGGGAGCTGGCCGCAAAAGCGCAGGATGGCTTCAGGCCCTGTTCTGGTTCCGGGGGGCAGGCTGAGCCTGTGGTTAATTCTTCTTCCTGATGGGAAAATCGAGTGACCTGTGCCTGTCCCGACACCAAGAGCTAGTCTCTCGTTGGTTCCCCGTCTTCCCGTTCATCCTCAGGACAAATTGCAACCTGTACGGAACAGGAGGTTAAAGGTGCTGATGCTCCAAGTAGGGAGATTGCTAGTAAAGCGGCTGGAATGGCGAACCCGGGCACAAGGAGATGAGAAATGAGGTGCGTTTTAGAAACCTTTCCCCATCACACGGTGTACCATCTTCTGGGTTTCTCATGCATGTTTTCGATGTAGGAAGATGCCCTTGAACCTGGAGATTTGGGACCCATGCGATGGGTACCACGCAGTATTACTTTAATGGGTCTGCGTTTGCTCACCCAACCTTACCAAACCTCTCAGCCCCAAGAGTGTCCACCCTTATGTCTCATCCAGCTGTGGGTCTAGATATGGTCAATCCAGGTTGCATCACAGCCCCTGAACTCATTGTGTAAGAATTTCTATCTCTTTCACTGTCGTTGTTTCATGGGTTTTTCAAAGTAATTTATTTTCATAATGGGTTTAGCTGCTTTTCACGGCTGTGTTTATGCCGCTTTACACCCACTTGACACACTAACAGAGAGATATCAATACATAGGTTTTAAGATTATTACTAGTCAGATATATTCTTGTGCGGTGAATAGGGCGTGTTGAGTCCAGTTCTCTGAGCAAGGAGTAGGTCTTGTCTACTACATATTGGGTTTATGGAACGGTATCTGAGCTAATTTGATACCCTTGTTTTATGTATCACCCCACCTCACCTTTCCCGTTAAGCAGCCATAGTGTGTTTTCTGCATGTGTGACTCTGTTCTGTTTTGTAATTCAGTTCAAGTGTAACGGTTTTTACATTCCCTCTATCAGTGATACCTTATGAGAAGTGTCCTTTTCTGTGTGACTTATTTCACTTAGAATCGTCGTACCTAAATCCACTCATCATGCTGCTACTAGCCTTATGACATTGATTTCATGGCTGAGTGATATTCCATTGTACATAAGGACCACAACTTCTTTATCCATTTTTCTCTTTCCTGGGATATTGAAGGTGGAATGAAGTGGAGGTCCTTGTCAACAGAGCAGCCCTCACCTTTGGGGTGCTTGTGTCTTGCTGATTTTTCATTTTCCCAATTTATACCCCCATGAGTGGAAGTGCCCTATGCTCTCTAAGCTGTGTTTTTCAGATGTTTCAGGACACACCGTACACTTCTCCAGAGTGGCTGTTGGCAATTTACATCCCGCCCATCAGTGTAGCAAGGCTCCCATTTCTCCATGGCCTGTCTTGCATTTCTGGTTTTGACACTTTTTTCAGCATGGCCCTTTTGACCGATGGGAAGCGAGACTTCTCTGTAGCGCTGATTTGCCTTTCCAGGTTGCTTGGTTGGCCAAAAAGGGCGTATGCGTTTTTTCCTGAATATATTCAGGAAAAAACGCATACGCCCTTTTTGGCCAAGGGCATCATTGTCAACGTTTTGCCGCTTTTCATGTGCTTTAAAGGCGATTCGTATCTACCTCCTGAAATCTGTTTCGTGCAATTCTGCCTTGATTTCAAATCCTCTTCTTTGCCTTCCCTCAATATATTTGTGGACGAGAGTTATCATTTATAACTCTGCAGGTTTGTGAATTGCAGTGCCCTGAACCTCCATTTTACAACTCGCTTTTTTGGGAGCTGGCCGCAAAAGCGCAGGATGGCTTCAGGCCCTGTTCTGGTTCCGGGGGGCAGGCTGAGCCTGTGGTTAATTCTTCTTCCTGATGGGAAAATAGAGTGACCTGTGCCTGTCCCGACACCAAGAGCTTGTCTCTCGTTGGTTCCCCGTCTTCCCGTAAATCCTCAGGACAAATTGCAACCTGTACAGAACAGGAGGTTAAAGGTGCTGATGCTCCAAGTAGGGAGATTGCTAGTAAAGCGGCTGGAATGGCGAACCCGGGCACAAGGAGATGAGAAATGAGGTGCGTTTTAGAAACCTTTCCCCATCACACGGTGTACCATCTTCTGGGTTTCTCATGCATGTTTTCGATGTAGGAAGATGCCCTTGAACCTGGAGATTTGGGACCCATGCGATGGGTACCACGCAGTATTACTTTAATGGGTCTGCGTTTGCTCACCCAACCTTACCAAACCTCTCAGCCCCAAGAGTGTCCACCCTTATGTCTCATCCAGCTGTGGGTCTAGATATGGTCAATCCAGGTTGCATCACAGCCCCTGAACTCATTGTGTAAGAATTTCTATCTCTTTCACTGTCGTTGTTTCATGGGTTTTTCAAAGTAATTTATTTTCATAATGGGTTTAGCTGCTTTTCACGGCTGTGTTTATGCCGCTTTACACCCACTTGACACACTAACAGAGAGATATCAATACATAGGTTTTAAGATTATTACTAGTCAGATATATTCTTGTGCGGTGAATAGGGCGTGTTGAGTCCAGTTCTCTGAGCAAGGAGTAGGTCTTGTCTACTACATATTGGGTTTATGGAACGGTATCTGAGCTAATTTGATACCCTTGTTTTATGTATCACCCCACCTCACCTTTCCCGTTAAGCAGCCATAGTGTGTTTTCTGCATGTGTGACTCTGTTCTGTTTTGTAATTCAGTTCAAGTGTAACGGTTTTTACATTCCCTCTATCAGTGATACCTTATGAGAAGTGTCCTTTTCTGTGTGACTTATTTCACTTAGAATCGTCGTACCTAAATCCACTCATCATGCTGCTACTAGCCTTATGACATTGATTTCATGGCTGAGTGATATTCCATTGTACATAAGGACCACAACTTCTTTATCCATTTTTCTCTTTCCTGGGATATTGAAGGTGGAATGAAGTGGAGGTCCTTGTCAACAGAGCAGCCCTCACCTTTGGGGTGCTTGTGTCTTGCTGATTTTTCATTTTCCCAATTTATACCCCCATGAGTGGAAGTGCCCTATGCTCTCTAAGCTGTGTTTTTCAGATGTTTCAGGACACACCGTACACTTCTCCAGAGTGGCTGTTGGCAATTTACATCCCGCCCATCAGTGTAGCAAGGCTCCCATTTCTCCATGGCCTGTCTTGCATTTCTGGTTTTGACACTTTTTTCAGCATGGCCCTTTTGACCGATGGGAAGCGAGACTTCTCTGTAGCGCTGATTTGCCTTTCCAGGTTGCTTGGTTGGCCAAAAAGGGCGTATGCGTTTTTTCCTGAATATATTCAGGAAAAAACGCATACGCCCTTTTTGGCCAAGGGCATCATTGTCAACGTTTTGCCGCTTTTCATGTGCTTTAAAGGCGATTCGTATCTACCTCCTGAAATCTGTTTCGTGCAATTCTGCCTTGATTTCAAATCCTCTTCTTTGCCTTCCCTCAATATATTTGTGGACGAGAGTTATCATTTATAACTCTGCAGGTTTGTGAATTGCAGTGCCCTGAACCTCCATTTTACAACTCGCTTTTTTGGGAGCTGGCCGCAAAAGCGCAGGATGGCTTCAGGCCCTGTTCTGGTTCCGGGGGGCAGGCTGAGCCTGTGGTTAATTCTTCTTCCTGATGGGAAAATAGAGTGACCTGTGCCTGTCCCGACACCAAGAGCTTGTCTCTCGTTGGTTCCCCGTCTTCCCGTAAATCCTCAGGACAAATTGCAACCTGTACAGAACAGGAGGTTAAAGGTGCTGATGCTCCAAGTAGGGAGATTGCTAGTAAAGCGGCTGGAATGGCGAACCCGGGCACAAGGAGATGAGAAATGAGGTGCGTTTTAGAAACCTTTCCCCATCACACGGTGTACCATCTTCTGGGTTTCTCATGCATGTTTTCGATGTAGGAAGATGCCCTTGAAGCTGGAGATTTGGGAACCATGCGATGGGTACCACGAAGTATTACTTTAAAGGGTCTGCGTTTGCTCACCCAACCTCACCAAACCTCTCAGCCCCAAGAGTGTCCACCCTTATGTCTCATCCAGCTGTGGGTCTAGATATGGTCAATCCAGGTTGCATCACAGCCCCTGAACTCATTGTGTAAGAATTTCTATCTGTTTCCCTGTCGTTGTTTCATGGGTTTTTCAAAGTAATTTATTTTCATAATGGGGTTTAGCTGCTTTTCACTGCTGTGTTTATGCCGCTTTACACCCACTTGACACACTAACAGAGAGATATCAATACATAGGTTTTAAGATTATTACTAGTCAGGTATATTCTTGTGCGGTGAATAGGGCGTGTTGAGTCCAGTTCTCTGAGCAAGGAGTAGGTCTTGTCTACTACATATTGGGTTTATGGAACGGTATCTGAGCTAATTTGATACCCTTGTTTTATGTATCACCCCACCTCACCTTTCCCGTTAAGCAGCCATAGTGTGTTTACTGCATGTGTGACTCTGTTCTGTTTTGTAATTCAGTTCAAGTGTAACGGTTTTTACATTCCCTCTAAAAGTGATACCTTATGAGAAGTGTCCTTTTCTGTGTGACTTATTTCACTTAGAATCGTCGTACCTAAATCCACTCATCATGCTGCTACTAACCTTATGACATTGATTTCATGGCTGAGTGATATTCCATTGTACATAAGGACCACAACTTCTTTATCCATTTTTCTCTTTCCTGGGATATTGAAGGTGGAATGAAGTGGAGGTCCTTGTCAACAGAGCAGCCCTCAACTTTGGGGTGCTTGTGTCTTGCTGATTTTTCATTTTCCCAATTTATACCCCCATGAGTGGAAGTGCCCTATGCTCTCTAAGCTGTGTTTTTCAGATGTTTCAGGACACACCGTACACTTCTCCAGAGTGGCTGTTGGCAATTTACATCCCGCCCATCAGTGTAGCAAGGCTCCCATTTCTCCATGGCCTGTCCTGCATTTCTGGTTTTGAGACTTTTTTCAGCATGGCCCTTTTGACCGATGGGAAGCGAGACTTCTCTGTAGCGCTGATTTGCCTTTCCAGGTTGCTTGGTTGGCCAAAAAGGGCGTATGCGTTTTTTCCTGAATATATTCAGGAAAAAACGCATACGCCCTTTTTGGCCAAGGGAATCATTGTCAACGTTTTGCCGCTTTTCATGTGCTTTAAAGGCGATTCGTATCTACCTCCTGAAATCTGTTTCGTGCAATTCTGCCTTGATTTCAAATCCTCTTCTTTGCCTTCCCTCAATATATTTGTGGACGAGAGTTATCATTTATAACTCTGCAGGTTTGTGAATTGCAGTGCCCTGAACCTCCATTTTACAACTCGCTTTTTTGGGAGCTGGCCGCAAAAGCGCAGGATGGCTTCAGGCCCTGTTCTGGTTCCGGGGGGCAGGCTGAGCCTGTGGTTAATTCTTCTTCCTGATGGGAAAATAGAGTGACCTGTGCCTGTCCCGACACCAAGAGCTTGTCTCTCGTTGGTTCCCCGTCTTCCCGTTCATCCTCAGGACAAATTGCAACCTGTACGGAACAGGAGGTTAAAGGTGCTGATGCTCCAAGTAGGGAGATTGCTAGTAAAGCGGCTGGAAAGGTGAACCCGGGCACAAGGAGATGAGAAATGAGGTGCGTTTTAGAAACCTTTCCCCATCACACGGTGTACCATCTTCTGGGTTTCTCATGCATGTTTTCGATGTAGGAAGATGCCCTTGAACCTGGAGATTTGGAACCCATGCGATGGGTACCACGCAGTATTACTTTAAAGGGTCTGCGTTTGCTCACCCAACCTCACCAAACCTCTCAGCCCCAAGAGTGTCCACCCTTATGTCTCATCCAGCTGTGGGTCTAGATATGGTCAATCCAGGTTGCATCACAGCCCCTGAACTCATTGTGTAAGAATTTCTCTCTCTTTCACTGTCGTTGTTTCATGTGTTTCTCAAAGTAATTTATTTTCATAATGGGGTTTAGCTGCTTTTCACTGCTGTGTTTATGCCGCTTTACACCCACTTGACACACTAACAGAGAGATATCAATACATAGGTTTTAAGATTATTACTAGTCAGATATATTCTTGTGCGGTGAATAGGGCGTGTTGAGTCCAGTTCTCTGAGCAAGGAGTAGGTCTTGTCTACTACATATTGGGTTTATGGAACGGTATCTGAGCTAATTTGATACCCTTGTTTTATGTATCACCCCACCTCACCTTTCCCGTTAAGCAGCCATAGTGTGTTTTCTGCATGTGTGACTCTGTTCTGTTTTGTAATTCAGTTCAAGTGTAAAGGTTTTTACATTCCCTCTATCAGTGATACCTTATGAGAAGTGTCCTTTTCTGTGTGACTTATTTCACTTAGAATCGTCGTACCTAAATCCACTCATCATGCTGCTACTAACCTTATGACATTGATTTCATGGCTGAGTGATATTCCATTGTACATAAGGACCACAACTTCTTTATCCATTTTTCTCTTTCCTGGGATATTGAAGGTGGAATGAAGTGGAGGTCCTTGTCAACAGAGCAGCCCTCAACTTTGGGGTGCTTGTGTCTTGCTGATTTTTCATTTTCCCAATTTATACCCCCATGAGTGGAAGTGCCCTATGCTCTCTAAGCTGTGTTTTTCAGATGTTTCAGGACACACCGTACACTTCTCCAGAGTGGCTGTTGGCAATTTACATCCCGCCCATCAGTGTAGCAAGGCTCCCATTTCTCCATGGCCTGTCCTGCATTTCTGGTTTTGACACTTTTTTCAGCATGGCCCTTTTGACCGATGGGAAGCGAGACTTCTCTGTAGCGCTGATTTGCCTTTCCAGGTTGCTTGGTTGGCCAAAAAGGGCGTATGCGTTTTTTCCTGAATATATTCAGGAAAAAACGCATACGCCCTTTTTGGCCAAGGGCATCATTGTCAACGTTTTGCCGCTTTTCATGTGCTTTAAAGGCGATTCGTATCTACCTCCTGAAATCTGTTTCATGCAATTCTGCCTTGATTTCAAATCCTCTTCTTTGCCTTCCCTCAATATATTTGTGGACGAGAGTTATCATTTATAACTCTGCAGGTTTGTGAATTGCAGTGCCCTGAAGCTCCATTTTACAACTCGCTTTTTTGGGAGCTGGCCGCAAAAGCGCAGGATGGCTTCAGGCCCTGTTCTGGTTCCGGGGGGCAGGCTGAGCCTGTGGTTAATTCTTCTTCCTGATGGGAAAATAGAGTGACCTGTGCCTGTCCCGACACCAAGAGCTTGTCTCTCGTTGGTTCCCCGTCTTCCCGTAAATCCTCAGGACAAATTGCAACCTGTACAGAACAGGAGGTTAAAGGTGCTGATGCTCCAAGTAGGGAGATTGCTAGTAAAGCGGCTGGAATGGCGAACCCGGGCACAAGGAGATGAGAAATGAGGTGCGTTTTAGAAACCTTTCCCTATCACACGGTGTACCATCTTCTGGGTTTCTCATGCATGTTTTCGATGTAGGAAGATGCCCTTGAACCTGGAGATTTGGGAACCATGCGATGGGTACCACGCAGTATTACTTTAAAGGGTCTGCGTTTGCTCACCCAACCTCACCAAACCTCTCAGCCCCAAGAGTGTCCACCCTTATGTCTCATCCAGCTGTGGGTCTAGATATGGTCAATCCAGGTTGCATCACAGCCCCTGAACTCATTGTGTAAGAATTTCTATCTCTTTCACTGTCGTTGTTTCATGGGTTTTTCAAAGTAATTTATTTTCATAATGGGGTTTAGCTGCTTTTCACTGCTGTGTTTATGCCGCTTTACACCCACTTGACACACTAACAGAGAGATATCAATACATAGGTTTTAAGATTATTACTAGTCAGGTATATTCTTGTGCGGTGAATAGGGCGTGTTGAGTCCAGTTCTCTGAGCAAGGAGTAGGTCTTGTCTACTACATATTGGGTTTATGGAACGGTATCTGAGCTAATTTGATACCCTTGTTTTATGTATCACCCCACCTCACCTTTCCCGTTAAGCAGCCATAGTATGTTTACTGCATGTGTGACTCTGTTCTGTTTTGTAATTCAGTTCAAGTGTAACGGTTTTTACATTCCCTCTAAAAGTGATACCTTATGAGAAGTGTCCTTTTCTGTGTGACTTATTTCACTTAGAATCGTCGTACCTAAATCCACTCATCATGCTGCTACTAACCTTATGACATTGATTTCATGGCTGAGTGATATTCCATTGTACATAAGGACCACAACTTCTTTATCCATTTTTCTCTTTCCTGGGATATTGAAGGTGGAATGAAGTGGAGGTCCTTGTCAACAGAGCAGCCCTCAACTTTGGGGTGCTTGTGTCTTGCTGATTTTTCATTTTCCCAATTTATACCCCCATGAGTGGAAGTGCCCTATGCTCTCTAAGCTGTGTTTTTCAGATGTTTCAGGACACACCGTACACTTCTCCAGAGTGGCTGTTGGCAATTTACATCCCGCCCATCAGTGTAGCAAGGCTCCCATTTCTCCATGGCCTGTCCTGCATTTCTGGTTTTGAGACTTTTTTCAGCATGGCCCTTTTGACCGATGGGAAGCGAGACTTCTCTGTAGCGCTGATTTGCCTTTCCAGGTTGCTTGGTTGGCCAAAAAGGGCGTATGCGTTTTTTCCTGAATATATTCAGGAGAAAACGCATACGCCCTTTTTGGCCAAGGGCATCATTGTCAACGTTTTGCCGCTTTTCATGTGCTTTAAAGGCGATTCGTATCTACCTCCTGAAATCTGTTTCGTGCAATTCTGCCTTGATTTCAAATCCTCTTCTTTGCCTTCCCTCAATATATTTGTGGACGAGAGTTATCATTTATAACTCTGCAGGTTTGTGAATTGCAGTGCCCTGAACCTCCATTTTACAACTCGCTTTTTTGGGAGCTGGCCGCAAAAGCGCAGGATGGCTTCAGGCCCTGTTCTGGTTCCGGGGGGCAGGCTGAGCCTGTGGTTAATTCTTCTTCCTGATGGGAAAATAGAGTGACCTGTGCCTGTCCCGACACCAAGAGCTTGTCTCTCGTTGGTTCCCCGTCTTCCCGTAAATCCTCAGGACAAATTGCAACCTGTACGGAACAGGAGGTTAAAGGTGCTGATGCTCCAAGTAGGGAGATTGCTAGTAAAGCGGCTGGAATGGCGAACCCGGGCACAAGGAGATGAGAAATGAGGTGCGTTTTAGAAACCTTTCCCTATCACACGGTGTACCATCTTCTGGGTTTCTCATGCATGTTTTCGATGTAGGAAGATGCCCTTGAACCTGGAGATTTGGGAACCATGCGATGGGTACCACGCAGTATTACTTTAAAGGGTCTGCGTTTGCTCACCCAACCTCACCAAACCTCTCAGCCCCAAGAGTGTCCACCCTTATGTCTCATCCAGCTGTGGGTCTAGATATGGTCAATCCAGGTTGCATCACAGCCCCTGAACGCATTGTGTAAGAATTTCTATCTCTTTCACTGTCGTTGTTTCATGGGTTTCTCAAAGTAATTTATTTTCATAATGGGGTTTAGCTACTTTTCACTGCTGTGTTTATGCCGCTTTACACCCACTTGACACACTAACAGAGAGATATCAATACATAGGTTTTAAGATTATTACTAGTCAGATATATTCTTGTGCGGTGAATAGGGCGTGTTGAGTCCAGTTCTCTGAGCAAGGAGTAGGTCTTGTCTACTACATATTGGGTTTATGGAACGGTATCTGAGCTAATTTGATACCCTTGTTTTATGTATCACCCCACCTCACCTTTCCCGTTAAGCAGCCATAGTGTGTTTACTGCATGTGTGACTCTGTTCTGTTTTGTAATTCAGTTCAAGTGTAACGGTTTTTACATTCCCTCTAAAAGTGATACCTTATGAGAAGTGTCCTTTTCTGTGTGACTTATTTCACTTAGAATCGTCGTACCTAAATCCACTCATCATGCTGCTACTAACCTTATGACATTGATTTCATGGCTGAGTGATATTCCATTGTACATAAGGACCACAACTTCTTTATCCATTTTTCTCTTTCCTGGGATATTGAAGGTGGAATGAAGTGGAGGTCCTTGTCAACAGAGCAGCCCTCAACTTTGGGGTGCTTGTGTCTTGCTGATTTTTCATTTTCCCAATTTATACCCCCATGAGTGGAAGTGCCCTATGCTCTCTAAGCTGTGTTTTTCAGATGTTTCAGGACACACCGTACACTTCTCCAGAGTGGCTGTTGGCAATTTACATCCCGCCCATCAGTGTAGCAAGGCTCCCATTTCTCCATGGCCTGTCCTGCATTTCTGGTTTTGAGACTTTTTTCAGCATGGCCCTTTTGACCGATGGGAAGCGAGACTTCTCTGTAGGGCTGATTTGCCTTTCCAGGTTGCTTGGTTGGCCAAAAAGGGCGTATGCGTTTTTTCCTGAATATATTCAGGAAAAAACGCATACGCCCTTTTTGGCCAAGGGCATCATTGTCAACGTTTTGCCGCTTTTCATGTGCTTTAAAGGCGATTCGTATCTACCTCCTGAAATCTGTTTCGTGCAATTCTGCCTTGATTTCAAATCCTCTTCTTTGCCTTCCCTCAATATATTTGTGGACGAGAGTTATCATTTATAACTCTGCAGGTTTGTGAATTGCAGTGCCCTGAACCTCCATTTTACAACTCGCTTTTTTGGGAGCTGGCCGCAAAAGCGCAGGATGGCTTCAGGCCCTGTTCTGGTTCCGGGGGGCAGGCTGAGCCTGTGGTTAATTCTTCTTCCTGATGGGAAAATAGAGTGACCTGTGCCTGTCCCGACACCAAGAGCTAGTCTCTCGTTGGTTCCCCGTCTTCCCGTTCATCCTCAGGACAAATTGCAACCTGTACGGAACAGGAGGTTAAAGGTGCTGATGCTCCAAGTAGGGAGATTGCTAGTAAAGCGGCTGGAAAGGTGAACCCGGGCACAAGGAGATGAGAAATGAGGTGCGTTTTAGAAACCTTTCCCCATCACACGGTGTACCATCTTCTGGGTTTCTCATGCATGTTTTCGATGTAGGAAGATGCCCTTGAACCTGGAGATTTGGAACCCATGCGATGGGTACCACGCAGTATTACTTTAAAGGGTCTGCGTTTGCTCACCCAACCTCACCAAACCTCTCAGCCCCAAGAGTGTCCACCCTTATGTCTCATCCAGCTGTGGGTCTAGATATGGTCAATCCAGGTTGCATCACAGCCCCTGAACTCATTGTGTAAGAATTTCTATCTCTTTCACTGTCGTTGTTTCATGGGTTTTTCAAAGTAATTTATTTTCATAATGGGGTTTAGCTGCTTTTCACTGCTGTGTTTATGCCGCTTTACACCCACTTGACACACTAACAGAGAGATATCAATACATAGGTTTTAAGATTATTACTAGTCAGATATATTCTTGTGCGGTGAATAGGGCGTGTTGAGTCCAGTTCTCTGAGCAAGGAGTAGGTCTTGTCTACTACATATTGGGTTTATGGAACGGTATCTGAGCTAATTTGATACCCTTGTTTTATGTATCACCCCACCTCACCTTTCCCGTTAAGCAGCCATAGTGTGTTTTCTGCATGTGTGACTCTGTTCTGTTTTGTAATTCAGTTCAGGTGTAACGCTTTTTACATTCCCTCCTTAAGTGATACCTTATGAGAAGTGTCCTTTTCTGTGTGACTAATTTCACTTAGAATCGTCGTACCTAAATCCACTCATCATGCTGCTACTAGCCTTAGGACATTGATTTCATGGCTGAGTGATATTCCATTGTACATAAGGACCACAACTTCTTTATCCATTTTTCTCTTTCCTGGGATATTGAAGGTGGAATGAAGTGGAGGTCCTTGTCAACAGGGCAGCCCTAAACTTTGGGGTGCTTGTGTCTTGCTGATTTTTCATTTTCCCAATTTATACCCCCATGAGTGGAAGTGCCCTATGCTCTCTAGCTCTCTAAGCTGTGTTTTTTAGATGTTTCAGGACACACCGTACACTTCTCCAGAGTGGCTGTTGGCAATTTACATCCCGCCCATCAGTGTAGCAAGGCTCCCATTTCTCCATGGCCTGTCCTGCATTTCTGGTTTTGAGACTTTTTTCTGCATGGCCCTTTTGACCGACGGGTAGCGAGTCTTCTTTGTAGCGCTGATTTGCCTTTCCAGGTTGCTTGGTTGGCCAAAAAGGGCGTATGCGTTTTTTCCTGAATATATTCAGGAAAAAACGCATACGCCCTTTTTGGCCAAGGGCATCATTGTCAACGTTTTGCCGCTTTTCATGTGCTTTAAAGGCGATTCGAATCTACCTCCTGAAATCTGTTTCCTGCAATTCTGCCTTGATTTCAAATCCACTTCTTTGCCTTCCCTCAATATATTTGTGGACGAGAGTTATCATTTATAACTCTGCAGGTTTGTGAATTGCAGTGCCCTGAAGCTCCATTTTACAACTCGCTTTTTTGGGAGCTGGCCGCAAAAGCGCAGGATGGCTTCAGGCCCTGTTCTGGTTCCGGGGGGGAGGATGAGCCTGTGGTTAATTCTTCTTCCTGATGGGAAAATAGAGTGACCTGTGCCTGTCCCAACACCAAGAGCTAGTCTCTCACTGGTTCCCCGTCTACCCGTTCATCCTCAGGACAAATTGCAACCTGTACGGAACAGGAGGTTAAAGGTGCTGATGCTCCAAGTAGGGAGATTGTTAGTAAAGCGGCTGGAATGGCGAACCCGGGCACAAGGAGAAGAGAAATGAGGTGCGTTTTAGAAACCTTTCCCCATCACATGGTGTACCATCTTTTTGTTTTCTCATGCATGTTTTCGATGTAGGAAGATGCCCTTGAACCTGGAGATTTGGGACCCATGCGATGGGTACCACGCAGTATTACTTTAAAGGGTCTGCGTTTGCTCACCCAACCTCACCAAACCTCTCAGCCCCAAGAGTGTCCACCCTTATGTCTCATCCAGCTGTGGGTCTAGATATGGTCAATCCAGGTTGCATCACAGCCCCTGAACTCATTGTGTAAGAATTTCTATCTCTTTCACTGTCGTTGTTTCATGGGTTTTCCAAAGTAATTTATTTTCATAATGGGTTTAGCTGCTTTTCACGGCTGTGTTTATGCCGCTTTACACCCACTTGACACACTAACAGAGAGATATCAATACATAGGTTTTAAGATTATTACTAGTCAGATATATTCTTGTGCGGTGAATAGGGCGTGTTGAGTCCAGTTCTCTGAGCAAGGAGTAGGTCTTGTCTACTACATATTGGGTTTATGGAACGGTATCTGAGCTAATTTGATACCCTTGTTTTAAGTATCACCCCACCTCACCTTTCCCGTTAAGCAGCCATAGTGTGTTTTCTGCATGTGTGACTCTGTTCTGTTTTGTAATTCAGTTCAAGTGTAACGGTTTTTACATTCCCTCTATAAGTGATACCTTATGAGAAGTGTCCTTTTCTGTGTGACTTATTTCACTTAGAATCGTCGTACCTAAATCCACTCATCATGCTGCTACTAGCCTTATGACATTGATTTCATGGCTGAGTGATATTCCATTGTACATAAGGACCACAACTTCTTTATCCATTTTTCTCTTTCCTGGGATATTGAAGGTGGAATGAAGTGGAGGTCCTTGTCAACAGAGCAGCCCTAAACTTTGGGGTGCTTGTGTCTTGCTGATTTTTCATTTTCCCAATTTATACCCCCATGAGTGGAAGTGCCCTATGCTCTCTAAGCTGTGTTTTTTAGATGTTTCAGGACACACCGTACACTTCTCCAGAGTGGCTGTTGGCAATTTACATCCCGCCCATCAGTGTAGCAAGGCTCCCATTTCTCCATGGCCTGTCCTGCATTTCTGGTTTTGAGACTTTTTTCAGCATGGCCCTTTTGACCGACGGGTAGCGAGTCTTCTTTGTAGCGCTGATTTGCCTTTCCAGGTTGCTTGGTTGGCCAAAAAGGGCGTATGCGTTTTTTCCTGAATATATTCAGGAAAAAACGCATACGCCCTTTTTGGCCAAGGGCATCATTGTCAACGTTTTGCCGCTTTTCATGTGCTTTAAAGGCGATTCGAATCTACCTCCTGAAATCTGTTTCCTGCAATTCTGCCTTGATTTCAAATCCTCTTCGTTGCCTTCCCACAATATATTTGTGGACGAGAGTTATCATTTATAACTTTGCAGGTTTGTGAATTGCAGTGCCCTGAAGCTCCATTTTACAACTCGCTTTTTTGGGAGCTGGCCGCAAAAGCACTGGATGGCTTCAGGCCCTGTTCTGGTTCCGGGGGGGAGGATGAGCCTGTGGTTAATTCTTCTTCCTGATGGGAAAATAGAGTGACCTGTGCCTGTCCCAACACCAAGAGCTAGTCTCTCACTGGTTCCCCGTCTTCCCGTACATCCTCAGGACAAATTGTAACCTGTACGGAACAGGAGGTTAAAGGTGCTGATGCTCCAAGTAGGGAGATTGTTAGTAAAGCGGCTGGAATGGCGAACCCGGGCACAAGGAGAAGAGAAATGAGGTGCGTTTTAGAAACCTTTCCCCATCACATGGTGTACCATCTTTTTGTTTTCTCATGCATGTTTTCGATGTAGGAAGATGCCCTTGAACCTGGAGATTTGGGACCCATGCGATGGGTACCACGCAGTATTACTTTAAAGGGTCTGCGTTTGCTCACCCAACCTCACCAAACCTCTCAGCCCCAAGAGTGTCCACCCTTATGTCTCATCCAGCTGTGGGTCTAGATATGGTCAATCCAGGTTGCATCACAGCCCCTGAACGCATTGTGTAAGAATTTCTCTCTCTTTCACTGTCGTTGTTTCATGGGTTTTTCAAAGTAATTTATTTTCATAATGGGGTTTAGCTGCTTTTCACTGCTGTGTTTATGTCGCTTTACACCCACTTGACACACTAACAGAGAGATATCAATACATAGGTTTTAAGATTATTACTAGTCAGATATATTCTTGTGCGGTGAATAGGGCGTGTTGAGTCCAGTTCTCTGAGCAAGGAGTAGGTCTTGTCTATTACATATTGGGTTTATGGAACGGTATCTGAGCTAATTTGAAACCCTTGTTTTATGTATCACGCCACCTCACCTTTCCCGTTAAGCAGCCATAGTGTGTTTTCTGCATGTGTGACTCTGTTCTGTTTTGTAATTCAGTTCAAGTGTAACGCTTTTTACATTCCCTCTATAAGTGATACCTTATGAGAAGTGTCCTTTTCTGTGTGACTTATTTCACTTAGAATCGTCGTACCTAAATCCACTCATCATGCTGCTACTAGCCTTATGACATTGATTTCATGGCTGAGTGATATTCCATTGTACATAAGGACCACAACTTCTTTATCCATTTTTCTCTTTCCTGGGATATTGAAGGTGGAATGAAGTGGAGGTCCTTGTCAACAGAGCAGCCCTAAACTTTGGGGTGCTTGTGTCTTGCTGATTTTTCATTTTCCCAATTTATACCCCCATGAGTGGAAGTGCCCTATGCTCTCTAAGCTGTGTTTTTTAGATGTTTCAGGACACACCGTACACTTCTCCAGAGTGGCTGTTGGCAATTTACATCCTGCCCATCAGTGTAGCAAGGCTCCCATTTCTCCATGGCCTGTCCTGCATTTCTGGTTTTGAGACTTTTTTCAGCATGGCCCTTTTGACCGACGGGTAGCGAGTCTTCTTTGTAGCGCTGATTTGCCTTTCCAGGTTGCTTGGTTGGCCAAAAAGGGCGTATGCGTTTTTTCCTGAATATATTCAGGAAAAAACGCTTACGCCCTTTTTGGCCAAGGGCATCATTGTCAACGTTTTGCCGCTTTTCATGTGCTTTAAAGGCGATTCGAATCTACCTCCTGAAATCTGTTTCCTGCAATTCTGCCTTGATTTCAAATCCTCTTCGTTGCCTTCCCACAATATATTTGTGGACGAGAGTTATCATTTATAACTTTGCAGGATTGTGAATTGCAGTGCCCTGAAGCTCTATTTTACAACTCGCTTTTTTGGGAGCTGGCCGCAAAAGCACTGGATGGCTTCAGGCCCTGTTCTGGTTCCGGGGGGGAGGATGAGCCTGTGGTTAATTCTTCTTCCTGATGGGAAAATAGAGTGACCTGTGCCTGTCCCAACACCAAGAGCTAGTCTCTCACTGGTTCCCCGTCTTCCCGTACATCCTCACGACAAATTGCAACCTGTACGGAACAGGAGGTTAAAGGTGCTGATGCTCCAAGTAGGGAGATTGTTAGTAAAGCGGCTGGAATGGCGAACCCGGGCACAAGGAGAAGAGAAATGAGGTGCGTTTTAGAAACCTTTCCCCATCACATGGTGTACCATCTTTTTGTTTTCTCATGCATGTTTTCGATGTAGGAAGATGCCCTTGAACCTGGAGATTTGGGACCCATGCGATGGTTACCACGCAGTATTACTTTAAAGGGTCTGCGTTTGCTCACCCAACCTCACCAAACCTCTCAGCCCCAAGAGTGTCCACCCTTATGTCTCATCCAGCTGTGGGTCTAGATATGGTCAATCCAGGTTGCATCACAGCCCCTGAACACATTGTGTAAGAATTTCTCTCTCTTTCACTGTCTTTGTTTCATGGGTTTTTCAAAGTAATTTATTTTGATAATGGGGTTTAGCTGCTTTTCACTGCTGTGTTTATGCCGCTTTACACCCACTTGACACACTAACAGAGAGATATCAATACATAGGTTTTAAGATTATTACTAGTCAGATATATTCTTGTGCGGTGAATAGGGTGTGTTGAGTCCAGTTCTCTGAGCAAAGAGTAGGTCTTGTCTATTACATATTGGGTTTATGGAACGGTATCTGAGCTAATTTGAAACCCTTGTTTTATGTATCACGCCACCTCACCTTTCCCGTTAAGCAGCCATAGTGTGTTTTCTGCATGTGTGACTCTGTTCTGTTTTGTAATTCAGTTCAGGTGTAACGCTTTTTACATTCCCTCCTTAAGTGATACCTTATGAGAAGTGTCCTTTTCTGTGTGACTAATTTCACTTAGAATCGTCGTACCTAAATCCACTCATCATGCTGCTACTAGCCTTAGGACATTGATTTCATGGCTGAGTGATATTCCATTGTACATAAGGACCACAACTTCTTTATCCATTTTTCTCTTTCCTGGGATATTGAAGGTGGAATGAAGTGGAGGTCCTTGTCAACAGAGCAGCCCTAAACTTTGGGGTGCTTGTGTCTTGCTGATTTTTCATTTTCCCAATTTATACCCCCATGAGTGGAAGTGCCCTATGCTCTCTAGCTCTCTAAGCTGTGTTTTTTAGATGTTTCAGGACACACCGTACACTTCTCCAGAGTGGCTGTTGGCAATTTACATCCCGCCCATCAGTGTAGCAAGGCTCCCATTTCTCCATGGCCTGTCCTGCATTTCTGGTTTTGAGACTTTTTTCTGCATGGCCCTTTTGACCGACGGGTAGCGAGTCTTCTTTGTAGCGCTGATTTGCCTTTCCAGGTTGCTTGGTTGGCCAAAAAGGGCGTATGCGTTTTTTCCTGAATATATTCAGGAAAAAACGCATACGCCCTTTTTGGCCAAGGGCATCATTGTCAACGTTTTGCCGCTTTTCATGTGCTTTAAAGGCGATTCGAATCTACCTCCTGAAATCTGTTTCCTGCAATTCTGCCTTGATTTCAAATCCACTTCTTTGCCTTCCCTCAATATATTTGTGGACGAGAGTTATCATTTATAACTCTGCAGGTTTGTGAATTGCAGTGCCCTGAAGCTCCATTTTACAACTCGCTTTTTTGGGAGCTGGCCGCAAAAGCGCAGGATGGCTTCAGGCCCTGTTCTGGTTCCGGGGGGGAGGATGAGCCTGTGGTTAATTCTTCTTCCTGATGGGAAAATAGAGTGACCTGTGCCTGTCCCAACACCAAGAGCTAGTCTCTCACTGGTTCCCCGTCTACCCGTTCATCCTCAGGACAAATTGCAACCTGTACGGAACAGGAGGTTAAAGGTGCTGATGCTCCAAGTAGGGAGATTGTTAGTAAAGCGGCTGGAATGGCGAACCCGGGCACAAGGAGAAGAGAAATGAGGTGCGTTTTAGAAACCTTTCCCCATCACATGGTGTACCATCTTTTTGTTTTCTCATGCATGTTTTCGATGTAGGAAGATGCCCTTGAACCTGGAGATTTGGGACCCATGCGATGGGTACCACGCAGTATTACTTTAAAGGGTCTGCGTTTGCTCACCCAACCTCACCAAACCTCTCAGCCCCAAGAGTGTCCACCCTTATGTCTCATCCAGCTGTGGGTCTAGATATGGTCAATCCAGGTTGCATCACAGCCCCTGAACTCATTGTGTAAGAATTTCTATCTCTTTCACTGTCGTTGTTTCATGGGTTTTCCAAAGTAATTTATTTTCATAATGGGTTTAGCTGCTTTTCACGGCTGTGTTTATGCCGCTTTACACCCACTTGACACACTAACAGAGAGATATCAATACATAGGTTTTAAGATTATTACTAGTCAGATATATTCTTGTGCGGTGAATAGGGCGTGTTGAGTCCAGTTCTCTGAGCAAGGAGTAGGTCTTGTCTACTACATATTGGGTTTATGGAACGGTATCTGAGCTAATTTGATACCCTTGTTTTAAGTATCACCCCACCTCACCTTTCCCGTTAAGCAGCCATAGTGTGTTTTCTGCATGTGTGACTCTGTTCTGTTTTGTAATTCAGTTCAAGTGTAACGGTTTTTACATTCCCTCTATAAGTGATACCTTATGAGAAGTGTCCTTTTCTGTGTGACTTATTTCACTTAGAATCGTCGTACCTAAATCCACTCATCATGCTGCTACTAGCCTTATGACATTGATTTCATGGCTGAGTGATATTCCATTGTACATAAGGACCACAACTTCTTTATCCATTTTTCTCTTTCCTGGGATATTGAAGGTGGAATGAAGTGGAGGTCCTTGTCAACAGAGCAGCCCTAAACTTTGGGGTGCTTGTGTCTTGCTGATTTTTCATTTTCCCAATTTATACCCCCATGAGTGGAAGTGCCCTATGCTCTCTAAGCTGTGTTTTTTAGATGTTTCAGGACACACCGTACACTTCTCCAGAGTGGCTGTTGGCAATTTACATCCCGCCCATCAGTGTAGCAAGGCTCCCATTTCTCCATGGCCTGTCCTGCATTTCTGGTTTTGAGACTTTTTTCAGCATGGCCCTTTTGACCGACGGGTAGCGAGTCTTCTTTGTAGCGCTGATTTGCCTTTCCAGGTTGCTTGGTTGGCCAAAAAGGGCGTATGCGTTTTTTCCTGAATATATTCAGGAAAAAACGCATACGCCCTTTTTGGCCAAGGGCATCATTGTCAACGTTTTGCCGCTTTTCATGTGCTTTAAAGGCGATTCGAATCTACCTCCTGAAATCTGTTTCCTGCAATTCTGCCTTGATTTCAAATCCTCTTCGTTGCCTTCCCACAATATATTTGTGGACGAGAGTTATCATTTATAACTTTGCAGGTTTGTGAATTGCAGTGCCCTGAAGCTCCATTTTACAACTCGCTTTTTTGGGAGCTGGCCGCAAAAGCACTGGATGGCTTCAGGCCCTGTTCTGGTTCCGGGGGGGAGGATGAGCCTGTGGTTAATTCTTCTTCCTGATGGGAAAATAGAGTGACCTGTGCCTGTCCCAACACCAAGAGCTAGTCTCTCACTGGTTCCCCGTCTTCCCGTACATCCTCAGGACAAATTGTAACCTGTACGGAACAGGAGGTTAAAGGTGCTGATGCTCCAAGTAGGGAGATTGTTAGTAAAGCGGCTGGAATGGCGAACCCGGGCACAAGGAGAAGAGAAATGAGGTGCGTTTTAGAAACCTTTCCCCATCACATGGTGTACCATCTTTTTGTTTTCTCATGCATGTTTTCGATGTAGGAAGATGCCCTTGAACCTGGAGATTTGGGACCCATGCGATGGGTACCACGCAGTATTACTTTAAAGGGTCTGCGTTTGCTCACCCAACCTCACCAAACCTCTCAGCCCCAAGAGTGTCCACCCTTATGTCTCATCCAGCTGTGGGTCTAGATATGGTCAATCCAGGTTGCATCACAGCCCCTGAACGCATTGTGTAAGAATTTCTCTCTCTTTCACTGTCGTTGTTTCATGGGTTTTTCAAAGTAATTTATTTTCATAATGGGGTTTAGCTGCTTTTCACTGCTGTGTTTATGTCGCTTTACACCCACTTGACACACTAACAGAGAGATATCAATACATAGGTTTTAAGATTATTACTAGTCAGATATATTCTTGTGCGGTGAATAGGGCGTGTTGAGTCCAGTTCTCTGAGCAAGGAGTAGGTCTTGTCTATTACATATTGGGTTTATGGAACGGTATCTGAGCTAATTTGAAACCCTTGTTTTATGTATCACGCCACCTCACCTTTCCCGTTAAGCAGCCATAGTGTGTTTTCTGCATGTGTGACTCTGTTCTGTTTTGTAATTCAGTTCAAGTGTAACGCTTTTTACATTCCCTCTATAAGTGATACCTTATGAGAAGTGTCCTTTTCTGTGTGACTTATTTCACTTAGAATCGTCGTACCTAAATCCACTCATCATGCTGCTACTAGCCTTATGACATTGATTTCATGGCTGAGTGATATTCCATTGTACATAAGGACCACAACTTCTTTATCCATTTTTCTCTTTCCTGGGATATTGAAGGTGGAATGAAGTGGAGGTCCTTGTCAACAGAGCAGCCCTAAACTTTGGGGTGCTTGTGTCTTGCTGATTTTTCATTTTCCCAATTTATACCCCCATGAGTGGAAGTGCCCTATGCTCTCTAAGCTGTGTTTTTTAGATGTTTCAGGACACACCGTACACTTCTCCAGAGTGGCTGTTGGCAATTTACATCCTGCCCATCAGTGTAGCAAGGCTCCCATTTCTCCATGGCCTGTCCTGCATTTCTGGTTTTGAGACTTTTTTCAGCATGGCCCTTTTGACCGACGGGTAGCGAGTCTTCTTTGTAGCGCTGATTTGCCTTTCCAGGTTGCTTGGTTGGCCAAAAAGGGCGTATGCGTTTTTTCCTGAATATATTCAGGAAAAAACGCATACGCCCTTTTTGGCCAAGGGCATCATTGTCAACGTTTTGCCGCTTTTCATGTGCTTTAAAGGCGATTCGAATCTACCTCCTGAAATCTGTTTCCTGCAATTCTGCCTTGATTTCAAATCCTCTTCGTTGCCTTCCCACAATATATTTGTGGACGAGAGTTATCATTTATAACTTTGCAGGATTGTGAATTGCAGTGCCCTGAAGCTCTATTTTACAACTCGCTTTTTTGGGAGCTGGCCGCAAAAGCACTGGATGGCTTCAGGCCCTGTTCTGGTTCCGGGGGGGAGGATGAGCCTGTGGTTAATTCTTCTTCCTGATGGGAAAATAGAGTGACCTGTGCCTGTCCCAACACCAAGAGCTAGTCTCTCACTGGTTCCCCGTCTTCCCGTACATCCTCACGACAAATTGCAACCTGTACGGAACAGGAGGTTAAAGGTGCTGATGCTCCAAGTAGGGAGATTGTTAGTAAAGCGGCTGGAATGGCGAACCCGGGCACAAGGAGAAGAGAAATGAGGTGCGTTTTAGAAACCTTTCCCCATCACATGGTGTACCATCTTTTTGTTTTCTCATGCATGTTTTCGATGTAGGAAGATGCCCTTGAACCTGGAGATTTGGGACCCATGCGATGGTTACCACGCAGTATTACTTTAAAGGGTCTGCGTTTGCTCACCCAACCTCACCAAACCTCTCAGCCCCAAGAGTGTCCACCCTTATGTCTCATCCAGCTGTGGGTCTAGATATGGTCAATCCAGGTTGCATCACAGCCCCTGAACACATTGTGTAAGAATTTCTCTCTCTTTCACTGTCTTTGTTTCATGGGTTTTTCAAAGTAATTTATTTTGATAATGGGGTTTAGCTGCTTTTCACTGCTGTGTTTATGCCGCTTTACACCCACTTGACACACTAACAGAGAGATATCAATACATAGGTTTTAAGATTATTACTAGTCAGATATATTCTTGTGCGGTGAATAGGGTGTGTTCAGTCCAGTTCTCTGAGCAAAGAGTAGGTCTTGTCTATTACATATTGGGTTTATGGAACGGTATCTGAGCTAATTTGAAACCCTTGTTTTATGTATCACGCCACCTCACCTTTCCCGTTAAGCAGCCATAGTGTGTTTTCTGCATGTGTGACTCTGTTCTGTTTTGTAATTCAGTTCAGGTGTAACGCTTTTTACATTCCCTCCTTAAGTGATACCTTATGAGAAGTGTCCTTTTCTGTGTGACTAATTTCACTTAGAATCGTCGTACCTAAATCCACTCATCATGCTGCTACTAGCCTTAGGACATTGATTTCATGGCTGAGTGATATTCCATTGTACATAAGGACCACAACTTCTTTATCCATTTTTCTCTTTCCTGGGATATTGAAGGTGGAATGAAGTGGAGGTCCTTGTCAACAGAGCAGCCCTCAACTTTGGGGTGCTTGTGTCTTGCTGATTTTTCATTTTCCCAATTTATACCCCCATGAGTGGAAGTGCCCTATGCTCTCTAAGCTGTGTTTTTTAGATGTTTCAGGACACACCGTACACTTCTCCAGAGTGGCTGTTGGCAATTTACATCCCGCCCATCAGTGTAGCAAGGCTCCCATTTCTCCATGGCCTGTCCTGCATTTCTGGTTTTGACACGTTTTTCAGCATGGCCCTTTTGACCGACGGGTAGCGAGTCTTCTTTGTAGCGCTGATTTGCCTTTCCAGGTTGCTTGGTTGGCCAAAAAGGGCGTATGCGTTTTTTCCTGAATATATTCAGGAAAAAACGCATACGCCCTTTTTGGCCAAGGGCATCATTGTCAACGTTTTGCCGCTTTTCATGTGCTTTAAAGGCGATTCGAATCTACCTCCTGAAATCTGTTTCCTGCAATTCTGCCTTGATTTCAAATCCACTTCTTTGCCTTCCCTCAATATATTTGTGGACGAGAGTTATCATTTATAACTCTGCAGGTTTGTGAATTGCAGTGCCCTGAAGCTCCATTTTACAACTCGCTTTTTTGGGAGCTGGCCGCAAAAGCGCAGGATGGCTTCAGGCCCTGTTCTGGTTCCGGGGGGGAGGATGAGCCTCTGGTTAATTCTTCTTCCTGATGGGAAAATAGAGTGACCTGTGCCTGTCCCAACACCAAGAGCTAGTCTCTCACTGGTTCCCCGTCTACCCGTTCATCCTCAGGACAAATTGCAACCTGTACGGAACAGGAGGTTAAAGGTGCTGATGCTCCAAGTAGGGAGATTGTTAGTAAAGCGGCTGGAATGGCGAACCCGGGCACAAGGAGAAGAGAAATGAGGTGCGTTTTAGAAACCTTTCCCCATCACATGGTGTACCATCTTTTTGTTTTCTCATGCATGTTTTCGATGTAGGAAGATGCCCTTGAACCTGGAGATTTGGGACCCATGCGATGGGTACCACGCTGTATTACTTTAAAGGGTCTGCGTTTGCTCACCCAACCTCACCAAACCTCTCAGCCCCAAGAGTGTCCACCCTTATGTCTCATCCAGCTGTGGGTCTAGATATGGTCAATCCAGGTTGCATCACAGCCCCTGAACTCATTGTGTAAGAATTTCTATCTCTTTCACTGTCGTTGTTTCATGGGTTTTCCAAAGTAATTTATTTTCATAATGGGTTTAGCTGCTTTTCACGGCTGTGTTTATGCCGCTTTACACCCACTTGACACACTAACAGAGAGATATCAATACATAGGTTTTAAGATTATTACTAGTCAGATATATTCTTGTGCGGTGAATAGGGCGTGTTGAGTCCAGTTCTCTGAGCAAGGAGTAGGTCTTGTCTATTACATATTGGGTTTATGGAACGGTATCTGAGCTAATTTGAAACCCTTGTTTTATGTATCACGCCACCTCACCTTTCCCGTTAAGCAGCCATAGTGTGTTTTCTGCATGTGTGACTCTGTTCTGTTTTGTAATTCAGTTCAAGTGTAACGGTTTTTACATTCCCTCTATAAGTGATACCTTATGAGAAGTGTCCTTTTCTGTGTGACTTATTTCACTTAGAATCGTCGTACCTAAATCCACTCATCATGCTGCTACTAGCCTTATGACATTGATTTCATGGCTGAGTGATATTCCATTGTACATAAGGACCACAACTTCTTTATCCATTTTTCTCTTTCCTGGGATATTGAAGGTGGAATGAAGTGGAGGTCCTTGTCAACAGAGCAGCCCTAAACTTTGGGGTGCTTGTGTCTTGCTGATTTTTCATTTTCCCAATTTATACCCCCATGAGTGGAAGTGCCCTATGCTCTCTAAGCTGTGTTTTTTAGATGTTTCAGGACACACCGTACACTTCTCCAGAGTGGCTGTTGGCAATTTACATCCCGCCCATCAGTGTAGCAAGGCTCCCATTTCTCCATGGCCTGTCCTGCATTTCTGGTTTTGAGACTTTTTTCAGCATGGCCCTTTTGACCGACGGGTAGCGAGTCTTCTTTGTAGCGCTGATTTGCCTTTCCAGGTTGCTTGGTTGGCCAAAAAGGGCGTATGCGTTTTTTCCTGAATATATTCAGGAAAAAACGCATACGCCCTTTTTGGCCAAGGGCATCATTGTCAACGTTTTGCCGCTTTTCATGTGCTTTAAAGGCGATTCGAATCTACCTCCTGAAATCTGTTTCCTGCAATTCTGCCTTGATTTCAAATCCTCTTCGTTGCCTTCCCGCAATATATTTGTGGACGAGAGTTATCATTTATAACTTTGCAGGTTTGTGAATTGCAGTGCCCTGAAGCTCCATTTTACAACTCGCTTTTTTGGGAGCTGGCCGCAAAAGCACTGGATGGCTTCAGGCCCTGTTCTGGTTCCGGGGGGGAGGATGAGCCTGTGGTTAATTCTTCTTCCTGATGGGAAAATAGAGTGACCTGTGCCTGTCCCAACACCAAGAGCTAGTCTCTCACTGGTTCCCCGTCTTCCCGTACATCCTCAGGACAAATTGCAACCTGTACGGAACAGGAGGTTAAAGGTGCTGATGCTCCAAGTAGGGAGATTGTTAGTAAAGCGGCTGGAATGGCGAACCCGGGCACAAGGAGAAGAGAAATGAGGTGCGTTTTAGAAACCTTTCCCCATCACATGGTGTACCATCTTTTTGTTTTCTCATGCATGTTTTCGATGTAGGAAGATGCCCTTGAACCTGGAGATTTGGGACCCATGCGATGGGTACCACGCAGTATTACTTTAAAGGGTCTGCGTTTGCTCACCCAACCTCACCAAACCTCTCAGCCCCAAGAGTGTCCACCCTTATGTCTCATCCAGCTGTGGGTCTAGATATGGTCAATCCAGGTTGCATCACAGCCCCTGAACACATTGTGTAAGAATTTCTCTCTCTTTCACTGTCTTTGTTTCATGGGTTTTTCAAAGTAATTTATTTTGATAATGGGGTTTAGCTGCTTTTCACTGCTGTGTTTATGCCGCTTTACACCCACTTGACACACTAACAGAGAGATATCAATACATAGGTTTTAAGATTATTACTAGTCAGATATATTCTTGTGCGGTGAATAGGGTGTGTTGAGTCCAGTTCTCTGAGCAAAGAGTAGGTCTTGTCTATTACATATTGGGTTTATGGAACGGTATCTGAGCTAATTTGAAACCCTTGTTTTATGTATCACCCCACCTCACCTTTCCCGTTAAGCAGCCATAGTGTGTTTTCTGCATGTGTGACTCTGTTCTGTTTTGTAATTCAGTTCATGTGTAACGCTTTTTACATTCCCTCCTTAAGTGATACCTTATGAGAAGTGTCCTTTTCTGTGTGACTTATTTCACTTAGAATCGTCGTACCTAAATCCACTCATCATGCTGCTACTAGCCTTATGACATTGATTTCATGGCTGAGTGATATTCCATTGTACATAAGGACCACAACTTCTTTATCCATTTTTCTCTTTCCTGGGATATTGAAGGTGGAATGAAGTGGAGGTCCTTGTCAACAGAGCAGCCCTAAACTTTGGGGTGCTTGTGTCTTGCTGATTTTTCATTTTCCCAATTTATACCCCCATGAGTGGAAGTGCCCTATGCTCTCTAAGCTGTGTTTTTTAGATGTTTCAGGACACACCGTACACTTCTCCAGAGTGGCTGTTGGCAATTTACATCCCGCCCATCAGTGTAGCAAGGCTCCCATTTCTCCATGGCCTGTCCTGCATTTCTGGTTTTGACACGTTTTTCAGCATGGCCCTTTTGACCGACGGGTAGCGAGTCTTCTTTGTAGCGCTGATTTGCCTTTCCAGGTTGCTTGGTTGGCCAAAAAGGGCGTATGCGTTTTTTCCTGAATATATTCAGGAAAAAACGCATACGCCCTTTTTGGCCAAGGGCATCATTGTCAACGTTTTGCCGCTTTTCATGTGCTTTAAAGGCGATTCGAATCTACCTCCTGAAATCTGTTTCCTGCAATTCTGCCTTGATTTCAAATCCACTTCTTTGCCTTCCCTCAATATATTTGTGGACGAGAGTTATCATTTATAACTCTGCAGGTTTGTGAATTGCAGTGCCCTGAAGCTCCATTTTACAACTCGCTTTTTTGGGAGCTGGCCGCAAAAGCGCAGGATGGCTTCAGGCCCTGTTCTGGTTCCGGGGGGGAGGATGAGCCTCTGGTTAATTCTTCTTCCTGATGGGAAAATAGAGTGACCTGTGCCTGTCCCAACACCAAGAGCTAGTCTCTCACTGGTTCCCCGTCTACCCGTTCATCCTCAGGACAAATTGCAACCTGTACGGAACAGGAGGTTAAAGGTGCTGATGCTCCAAGTAGGGAGATTGTTAGTAAAGCGGCTGGAATGGCGAACCCGGGCACAAGGAGAAGAGAAATGAGGTGCGTTTTAGAAACCTTTCCCCATCACATGGTGTACCATCTTTTTGTTTTCTCATGCATGTTTTCGATGTAGGAAGATGCCCTTGAACCTGGAGATTTGGGACCCATGCGATGGGTACCACGCTGTATTACTTTAAAGGGTCTGCGTTTGCTCACCCAACCTCACCAAACCTCTCAGCCCCAAGAGTGTCCACCCTTATGTCTCATCCAGCTGTGGGTCTAGATATGGTCAATCCAGGTTGCATCACAGCCCCTGAACTCATTGTGTAAGAATTTCTATCTCTTTCACTGTCGTTGTTTCATGGGTTTTCCAAAGTAATTTATTTTCATAATGGGTTTAGCTGCTTTTCACGGCTGTGTTTATGCCGCTTTACACCCACTTGACACACTAACAGAGAGATATCAATACATAGGTTTTAAGATTATTACTAGTCAGATATATTCTTGTGCGGTGAATAGGGCGTGTTGAGTCCAGTTCTCTGAGCAAGGAGTAGGTCTTGTCTACTACATATTGGGTTTATGGAACGGTATCTGAGCTAATTTGATACCCTTGTTTTATGTATCACCCCACCTCACCTTTCCCGTTAAGCAGCCATAGTGTGTTTTCTGCATGTGTGACTCTGTTCTGTTTTGTAATTCAGTTCAAGTGTAACGGTTTTTACATTCCCTCTATAAGTGATACCTTATGAGAAGTGTCCTTTTCTGTGTGACTTATTTCACTTA